>NC_133391.1:10712347-11364222 GCF_047511655.1 Castor canadensis
AAGATGGAAGAGATCCCCCTCAAGTCTCTGATTTGGGGGGATGGTGAGGGGAGAAGGAAGCCCCAGGTTCAGGGCTCTGCTTCACACCAGGCCCTCCCCCTGGACCTCCACCCCGCCAGGTGCAACTGCCTGTAGTGTAGGCCCGGCCTTTGCCACCCTGTGTCTGTCCCCAGGATGCTCTCCTGTGCATTTTATGAATCAAATAGCTCCCACATGCAGGGCTGTCACCACCTCATGTCACATACTTTCCTAACACATGGTTTTTTCAGGGCTGGGTTTAGGGACAGCCCCACTGTTGTCCCCAGAGCCCGAGGAGCCCTTGAGGGACCGGGTAGGTCAAGAAGTCCCCATGAACCTTCCTCTAGGACAAGGTGACACTGCAGGCACCTCTCCTGTGACAGTCGGGCCAGCCAGCATCGGATGGCAGGAATTGTCACTTCCACTTCCTGGCCTGATTGGAACAGGAAGAATTCTCTGGGGACACACATAAGGGCCTTAATCACTGATGGCACTGTCACTGTGTCACAGTCCTCGACTTCTGAGACCTGCCTGGCCTTTAGCCATCTTCAACGATGGCTGTTCCCAGTCATGGTGGTCAAGGTTGCTACCAGAAGACAGGCACTGTCCTCATTCTCCCACGCCTTCCTGTACTTCCCCATGTATTATGACACTTTTTTGCTTTTGGGACTTTGCACTTGCAAGGCAGGCGCTCTACTGCTTGAGCCACGCCTCCAGCCCTTTTTGTCCTGGTTATTTTGGAGATGGGGGTCTCGCATTTTTGGCCCTGGATGGCCTAGACTGTGATTCTACTATTTGTACACTTCCTTCCATAACTGGGATGACAGGCCCACCCAGCTATTTGTTGAGATGGGGTTTCCCGAGCTTTTTACCTGGACTGGCTTCAAACCACAATCCTCCTGATCTCAGATTCCCAAGTAGCTGGGACTACAGGCGTGATCCACTGGCACCCAAGCACTCTCATTTTCTCAGGAAAAAATGGAAGGAAGGTCAGCAGGAGAAGTCTCCCAGGAGAGCCACTCAGGCTCAGATGTGGTCAGCTGAGCCTGAACCTTGAGACAGGTGGCCCCGACCAGCACAGCCCCGGGGGCTTTCTGCCTCAGCTGCCTCTGGCGAGCTAAATTCAGTTATCAGCCACAGAAACCAGTTTGCCCTAACTGTACATTGTGGTCTGTTTCCCTGTCCCCACGTACAGACCCCCCTGGCCCGCTCCTTTTAATTCTGGCTTGTATTGGTAGGTTTTGTGGGGTCTTTGTTGTTGCTGTTATTTGTTTTTTGCGGTACTGGGGCTCTGCCAGCCAAGAGTACACACTCGCCTTTTTAGGTTTTGTTTTTATTTTTTGAGACAGGCTGGCCTGGAACTCTCCATTCTCTTACCTCAGCCTCCCTTGTGCTGGGATTACAGGCAAGTGCCACCTCGCCTGGAATTACATCAACTCTGTACTTGAACTTGGGAAGTGAATGCCAGTGCCAACCCTGGAAAAGTGGCCCATGGCTGGGTGGAGCCTTATTTTTTGATGTGTAGTGCTCGGCCTCCAGGGGATGCCTCATGAACCTGGTGCCCTGGCCTTCCCAGCTCTGGCTATTCCAGAACACTTCACAGCCCACAGTACTGAGGTTTGAACTCAGGGCCTCACACTTGATAGGCAGGCACTCTACTACGAGAGCCACTCCACCAACCCCTTTTCGTATCAGATGTTTTCAAAATAGGGTCTTGAAACCTATTTGCCAGGGCTGGCTTCGAACTGTGATCCTCCTGATTTCTGCCTCCTGAGTAGCTGGGATTACGGCGTGGGCACCAGCGCTGGGCTAGGAGGAACTTTCTCTGCAGCTGTAACTGTTGAGCAGTTAGCATGGACCAGAAATCTCCCTCGCCAACCTTGCCACACCAAACACCTTTCCTGGTGTCTGGCTCTAGAGTCTATGTAGAGAGCAGATGATAGGAGGAGATGGTTGAGTGTAGACAGGACAGCCAGCACCTCCTGGGGTAGATTCCTGCCTCATCCAACTAGATTGATCAGCGAGGATCGAGGCAGGCTAACTCCCATTTCCCTTTGAGTTCTCGCTTAGCCATCAGTAGACACGCTGCCACACCACAAAATAAGAATGCACACGGAACAGCTCGGCTCAGCCAGGCTTTCTTCATTGATCTTTTCTGGTAGCAGCCTGTAATTTGCAGAATGCGTAAAGAAGTGGTTTGTCACTCTTCAGTCCTTATGCCTGATGTCTTCCAGTTTTGTCTCAATCATAATTGTAAAACCAGGACAAGTCCATTTACGATAAACCAGTCGTCATGAGCTGTTTACCTGCATGGGTGTGGATCCCCGCCAGGCCTCTGGATAGGCACAATGTGCCCATTCTACAGATGGTTAGATAGAAGCTCACTGAGTTTAGAGAAATGGATGGCTCTGCTTCTTATTCCCTGATGCCCTCTAAGGTGGTGGGCACTGGAGTCACCATCCTCCTCACTGTCTAGGTTTGCAGTAGCCAGTGGCTTTCCCGACCATGAGTTACTGGCAAATGTATGGGAGGATCAGCCATTTCTCCTGCAGCCCCAGCACTGGCCAGGCTGCCCACGTGCCATCGGGCAGACCAGCCCAACTGGTCAAGAATAACCAGTGGTGACATTCGAACACGCTGCCTGGTGAAGGGTTAAATATGCAAAAGTCAGCCCAGCCCTTACAAAAGAAGTGGCCTTTGCATCCGGGCACTTATGGAAATGCTTGTGGGAAGAAAACAGCTCCAACATTGTGCCTGGTTGGGGAAAAGAGAGTGGCCGAAGTGTCTCTAATTCACTGTTTACCCGTGAGAATTACTCCCAGGAGTAAGCCTGCAATAAAATCTCTTCGGTGTATGTGAAAAGAGAGAAATTGAATCAGAAGACTCCATTTTCACTGTATTTATTCAGTCTGGGAAATTCAGTGGGCCGGAGCGTTAGTATCAGCAGGGGATTCCTTGCTCCTAGCGTTAAATTACTGTCATAATCGCTCAATTATTTCTTCCTTGTACTGTTTAAAATAAAAATCCATCACATTCTATGGGGTTTTTTTTCCAAGCATTTATTAGCTTGAGTGTTTAGGAAAATCAATTACAGTCAGTCAGGCATGAATTGATGAATGTTCTTGTAATAATTGTCAGCTGTTAAACCGAATGTACTTTCTCCCTTCGTCCCTTTCCATTTCCCACAGAGGGCAGAGGTGGCACAGAGAGAGGCGGAGACCTTGAGGGAGCAGCTCTCGTCGGCCAACCATTCTCTCCAGCTGGCTTCCCAGATCCAGAAGGCGCCAGACGTGGTGGGTAGCCCTCTGTGCCCCAGGCACCTGCACCCTGGCGTTCAGCTGCTCTCCTCTTGGGGCTTTTGGGCTTCGTGTTGGGGTTACCCTTGCTTTTGGTGGAGAGTACTTTCAACAGCTTGGGACCAGAACTTGATTGAGTAGAAGGGAGCATTTTGCACTTCGGGCACAGCTGTCCCTATGGTCCCCACCCAATGCCAGGTGGAGGCTATGAAGACACGATCACAGGGGATGCCTTCCCAGCCCAGCCAGAGGGTGACTGCCGTCATCTGAAATAGGGGTCTTCCCAGAATTCCACAGGGAAGTCGAGGGTTCATTCTTGGCCTGGATGTGCCCTGCCTCCCAGGTTTACAGAATGACTTAGGTAAGCTCCCAGGAAGGGCAAAGACTTTTGGACCTTTTGCCATGTGACTTTTTTTTTTTTTTTTTTTTTGGTTGGGTGTTTTTCCAGTTAGGGTCTCATGAACTGCTTGCCCGAGTCTGGCTTCAAGCCATAATCCTCCTGATCTCTGCTTCCTGAGTAGCTGGGACTACAGGTGTGAGCCACCAGCGCCACCTGACTTTTTTAGATTCACTAACCCTGCTCATAGCCAGGACCTTCCAGCTTAATGAAGTCAACTTTGAATGCCCAGTCTCCAGACCCCTCAGTGAACTCAGATAACGAGCGGCCCTGGCAACACAGAGCAGCACGATGGCAGAGACATTGGACATTGGAGCCTGGCCCCTGAGTTAAGACCCCAGCTCTGCAGTCTCAGAAAGGGATTTGGGGCAAGTGGCTTAAATTCCTGAGTCTTCATTTCTCCATCTGTAAAAAGGGGGTTTACAGCCAGGCATGGTGATGCATGCCTATAATCCCAGTTGTGTGGGAGGCAGCCGTAGGAGGGTCACTGCTCAAGGCAAAAAGTGCCACACCCTATCTGAAAAATAAATTGAAGCCAATAGGGCTGAGGGTGTGCCTCAGTGGTAGAGTGCATGCCTAACAAGCACAGGGCCCTGAGTTCAAACCCCAGTACTGCCAAAAAGAAAAAAGGTGCTTTATCAAGGATTAGAAAGTTGTTAGAAGCAAAGGGTGTTGAGCGAGAGCTAAGAAGACCTGAGTAAACGTCAGTGGTCCCCCTGCCTGGGATTGGCACCATTCTCCCTGAACCCATTTCTAGACACAACCCCACACACGCACTAGTTCATTACCAAACCTTCTCATCCTCATGTAAAGTAAGAACTGAGTGATCCCAACCCAGGTCCCCTTAGCTCTAACAGGCTGTAGTGAGTTCTTTAATGGAGACTCATAGAGCCCTTGCTACATGACTGGCTCACAGTGGACACTGGGGGGATGCTAAGGAACAAGATGGGGCACCTGTTGTAGCACACACCTGTAGTCCCAGCACTGAAGAAGCTAAGGCAAGAGGACTTTACATTGGAGGACAGCCTGAGTTAGATAGTGAGACCCTATCTCAGAAAAAAACAACAAAAAAACTTTGCCTTTGTGATGAGTTCATCTGTCCCTTTGACAGCTGTTACTTCATGGAATCTGAGACGGGGTGTTGTTACTTCTTTATGAAGGTGAGGAGCTGGAGCCCAGTGAGTGTGAACACCAGGCCCCCCAGCACAGACAGTGTCAGCATTAGTCCCCCTTGTAAGAATTCAACCAGACGTAGTGGTGCACATCTGTAATCCCAGCACTCAGGAAGCTGGGGCAGGAGGATCATGAGTTTGAAGCCAGTCTGGACCGCTCAGGAGACCCTATCTCAAAAACTAAACAGTCGCATCCAATACAGCATGATGTAAGCGTTCCAGGAAATAGAAAAAAAAGTTCCCATGGATTCAACCAAAAGGGCCCCTGACCTGAGTTTAAGTGCTCTGGAAATAGCACATGGGCAGAGACAGGAGGAAGCCCTCAGGGCTGGACCAGCAGCCTCCCGGCCTCTGTGGTCGCCCTCGGTGGCAGAGGAAGCCATCCATTCTAACGCATCTACCAGGGCTCCTAAGCCAAGTGTTTGGGTTGAGAAAAATGCTGGCCCCGTCCTGGGCCACAGCAAACATTCCAGAAGGAAATGAGTGTTGTCACAGGTTACAGTAAGTTTCGGGTCTTGGGGCCACCTCCACACTTCACTGTGTCCTAAGTACAATGTTTGCCTAGCGACACTTCAGTCTCCCAGCAGTGGCTCCCCGAGCTGTCCTCTCCCATGCAGGCTGCGAGCCATAGCCCAGGGCCAGCGAGAAAATGGTGTGTTGGGCTTGGCTGGCAGGAACTCAGCTGAGCAACTGTAGGGTCCATAGATGGAGCAAGGCCAAAACCAGCCCCTTGGCCAGCCCCTGCTCTGGGTGTTCAGCCATGCTGGGTCTTCATGGAGACTTTTGTCGTTACTGCCACTGTACAGGTAAGCAAACCAAGGCCCACAGGAGTTGAGTAACTTGGCCAAGATCACAGCTAGGGAATGATCGAGCTTGTTCTGATCCACAGGCCACTGTCCCTCCATCTTCCCTACCGCTGCTTCGTGGGCATTGAGACAGGATCCATGAAGGCTCTCAGGCAATGTTTGCAGACAAATATTAGCTCAGAGATCAGGTACACCACACTTGGTAGGATTGGAAAACAGATCCCTCTGTCAAGTGTGCATGCCTGACAATCCAGCTGGCTTAAGCAACAGGAAGGGGAGGGGGGCACACGGGATAAGGCTCTGACGCCTTCTGGCTCAGTGCTCTGGCCTCAGCAGACAGACCAGCAGGTTGGGAGCCAGGGAACTGGGCGGGGTACCAGCTGTCATCAGTGACCCCTCTGACCTGATGCTCACTTTTCCCTTCAGAGGTGACTCCGCCATAATCACCACCTGCAGCCTCTCAGCTTTTATAACAGTTTTATACTGAGGTGAATACCTGCATGTCAGCTCCTAACCCTGAGTCACCAGGGCCCCAGGAGGACATGCAGGAACACCCTGTGGGTCCTGGGAGCCTGCAGCCTTCCAACCATGCTAGAAAAATGCAAGGGTCACCTGCCAGTGATAGTTTTGGAGGAGGCAGAGCCTGTTGTCATCCTTCCCATTGGAGCCAGGGAGTCCTGTCGGAATCCCAGGTGTGTCCCTGGGCCCTGCCCCAGGCCCCAAACCCACCCCATGTTCTAGGACTCCACATGATTCCACCACAGCTGGGCGAATCCCTGGACAGACGGGAAGGAACCCTGGTCCAACCCTCTGAGTCCCCCGCAGGCATCACATCTGAGTTCATGAGTTCGGTGGCATTTTAACCTCCTGCACCTGCCCCCTGAGGTTTCCGAGGCTGCTGCTTCCTGACTTTGTCCTCTGTGGCAGGGATTTCCTCTCGGATTTGCCCCTATTTTTGAGCTTCCCCCTGTGCGCTGAATGAGGCTCCTGCGTGATCACCCAGGCTCCGGTCTCTCCCTCCATTGCAGCCCCCTGGCCGTTCCCCGAGCCTTCCTGCGTTTCCTTCTTAGTTCTCACTGTGTCCTGCAAGGGGACCCACCATGCATGAGGTGGGGTGAGCAGGTTTGGGCTATGGGGAAGGAAGCTCCCCCATCCTGCCTCGGGTGCGTTGCGATACATGGTCTCATTTGTTTTAGGCAAGACAGTAATGCTTTGTTGACTGCTCTTTGAGGAATTCGTGGCTGGGGTTCTTAAAAGTCAGGTGATAGGCCCAAGAGCCCATGGCCAAGCCAGACGGCCCCAGGAGCTGAGCAATGGCCCTCTCCCTGGTCCTCATCCTGGGTCCAGGACCAGCTCCGAGAGTTGCTTTTAGACATGTTATTTGAACAACTTGTCTCTGATCCATTAACTTGAACTTATACTTTGTAAGGTTCAAATCACCTTCAGCTGGTCTTACAGACTCTGCCGTAGAGCCCTGTTGGAGGCTGGTATCCCTCAGGATCCAACATTGGCAAAACAAGTTACATTAGGTAACACAGTTCAGTGACCACCAGGTCAGTCCCATCACGCGTGTCTTCCCCCAGCTCCGTGTCTTCCCCCAGCCCCTCGCTCTGGAGCCTCCCATGGACAGAGCGGGGCTTTGCAAACTCTGGGGTGACAGACATTTTTGGATTTTAACTGTCCATGCTGTTGCAGACTGGTAATTTTATAAAAGACAGTAAAAATGTCACCAAAATGTCAAATGCCTCTAGAGTTTCTCCCACTGACTCTTCACTCCTGTCTTGCCTTACTGGGCACCAGCTCATGGGGCACACATCAGGCGGGATGGCCTGGACTGGCTGTTCCTTATAGCTAAGCCGGCAGGGGTTCCAGACTGTGTGTCTGTGTGCCAGAGGTCAGAGGGCAGAGCGACTTGTTTTACATCGTACAAATCAAAGGACAAAAGGATATCTCCTTGGCACACAGAATTTTCCAGCCTTAAATGGTAAAGGCCTAAAGTTCCCAGCAGGGAGCTATGAAAACTTGTTTCGCTGGGTGATGGGCTGTTCTCAAATGTGAAAACCCCATGATAAACAGCTCGTGCATGGAAGGACCCGGCTGTGCCTGGCAACTCAGGCCACAGCTGCCACCCTTCCCCACCCCAGTACAGCAAGACCAAGGCACAAAGCAGCACACTTGAAAGATAGCAGCTCTCCACACTGCTTTGTGAGCCACCCCGGGTCTCTGCTATCACAGGCCATGGAGCCCTAGTCGCTGACCCCACTGGTCATGCACAGAAGTACATGTGCCCTACAGAAAAGCCTCCAGAGTCATTTTTAAAACTTTTGTCTTTTTAGACTCGGGTTCTCATATATGATCCTCCTGCCTCTACCTCCTGAGTGCTGGGATTACAGGCGTGTGCACCACCACACTCAGGTCCCACGATTAGCTTTTAAGTGCTTGAGTCATTGCAAAGCAGAATTACTACAGATTTGACATTTTCTTTATTTTAAACACCTTTTCCTCTGTTTTGCATGTTTACACTAAACAGTTGGGGGGTTACAAATGCTTCTAAGCAAAGGAACCTCAAATCGGCATGTTCACATCTTTGAACTCTTGTTTTTTGGAAATGCTGACTTTCGGAATCAATTTGTCAAGCAGTATCCCGGCTTCTAGATAATTTCATAATGAATCCAAGACACTGACTCCTGCAACGGAGCAGAAACTCTGAGAGTACTTCAGCAACATTCTAGGGCCGCCCTCTGAGCCACCTCACTTGCTGTTCCTCTGGTCAGAGTGCTCTTCCCCACCATCGCCCCCTTCAGATCTTTGCTCACGCCACCATCTCAGTGAGACTTTCTGACCGTCTCCCGACTCTGGCCCTACTTTGGTTTTTCTGTAGTGCTGGGCTGTTCCTAGTGAGCATATTCAATGCATCTCACCCACCCTGAACCATCCCTGCTGGCCTGTGAGCCCCATGAAAACAGGGCTTTTACCCTTTTGTTCCTTGCCATTTGCCTGGCACTTGGTGGGTCTTGGAAAATACTTGTCCAGTGAACAAATCCAGGTGGCAGCCAGTCTATGGATGGGAAGCCAGGTGGGCAGGGCACATGGCAGTTTACATCCAAGCAAAGTCAGGAGGTAGCATCCAGCCCTGCAGTTGCCATGCATGTCCTGAAGTCAGTGTGGTTTCTGCCTCAGTTTCCAGCTCAGACAACCCCGAGCACCCACCCCCAAACCAGAGCAGTTCTGTCATTTCTCTGTCCTCCCCAGGAGCAGGCCATAGAGGTGCTGACCCGCTCCAGCCTGGAAGTTGAGTTGGCCGCCAAGGAGAGGGAGATAGCCCAGCTGGTGGAGGACGTGCAGAGACTCCAAGCCAGCCTCACCAAGCTGCGCGAGAACTCGGCCAGCCAGATCTCCCAGCTCGAGCAGCAGCTGAGCGCCAAGAACAGCACGCTCAAAGTAAGGACACACCAGGGGACATGCGTGCGCAAGGGGACCGGTGGGCTGGACATGCGCTCACATCACACACACGCAACACACACACACACTTACTCTGCCTTCCAGGCACTTGCAGCAAGCAACCTTCAACTTCAGGCAGCTCAGAGCCGAGTCCAGGGTCGGGAGACTGACTGGCTCTGAACCGTGCTGTCGCTCCAGTGTGGACAGCATCTCCCTGTTGACTGTCCACCTGCACTGTCTGCCCACTGCACTGTTTCCTCAGCCAAGATCGCTGAAGGCTGAACACCAGTACTCCACCTGGAGCTGCTGGGAGCTCCCAGTGTGGGGCTCGGAGCACTGGTCAAGGTGAAGGCCATCTGCTAGGCCTCCTGGCTTTTGAGGACCCAGCACCCCACCACTTAGGCTCTTCCATGAGAGGATGGCATGGCAGCCCAGCCATTCACTGAGGTACTGTCTCAGACCCCAGCTAAGCATCACTCCTTTGTCCCTTGGGCCTATGTCCCAACCCAGTGGCCTGGATTGTGCCTCAGCTCAGAGAGCCACACTCTGTCCCTCCCATCCCAAATGGACTTACTAGACAACCAAGCAGAAGCCAGGGGCCCTGTGAGCTTTCTCATGAACCTGGAGCCAAACGCACAACGCAGAGCCTTTTGTATACACCGCAGTATTCACAGCTCATTGAATCAGGCGTCATTTGAAGACAGCTCTGGAATACAGCATTGCTACAGGTCAGAGCCACAGGAACTCCTGGGAGGCAGCTTCACTAGCAGGACCAGCTAGGGGCTGGAGGCGCCTGCTCTGCCCGAGGGAGTCTGCTTAAGTCTGCCCTGCCCCAGCCAGAATCTCTTCTGCTTCTGTTCGTGAATGAATGAGTGACTATAACATCTATTGGCTGTATGTGAAGTGGAGAGGGTTGGGTTACTTGTAACAGTGTCATGTCGCCAGCAGCAGTGGTGCCCACCTGGGTCCCAGCTGCTTGGCAGGCTGAGGCAGCCTTGAGCCCAGGAGTTTGAAGTCAGCTGGACAACATAGCAAGATCCCGTTTCAGAATTAAAGAAAGAAAGGAAAACTCTACCGTACAGTTAGACACCATATGCACCTCTTATTCTCTTTTTTTCTTATGTTTACAGACAGGGTCTTGCTCTGTAGCCCAAGTTGGCCTCAGATTCGAAATCCTCCTGCCTTGTCTCCCAGTACTGGGATGATACACGTGAACCACCACACTGGGATGGTGGAGGTTTTTTGTTGCTCTTTGGTTTTTTTATTTGGTTTGGATTTTTAAAAGATTTCCTTCTTGGCACACGACCAAGTTTAACCCAGAACTAAACGTGCAGCAAGTCTGTCACTGACACCAGTGAGGCCCACAGCCCTCCCGTGCCAGTGTCTCCTTTGCCTCCTTGGGGTGGATCTCCTCCAGTTCTCATCGTCTGCCAGTGTCCAGTTCCTCTGAGGAGAAGGCCTGGGCTTGGGGAGAGGGTGGGACCCCAATCACAACCTTTCTTAGCTTGGTGTCACTTCTCCAGCGTTTCTTCCTCTCTGGTCACCTTGCCGCCCTGAGTACCAGGACTCATTCTTTATTTTCAGATCAAATCTGATTTTCTCATGTTGAAGCCATTTCTGACCCTGGCGTGGCACTATTAGATCACGTGCCCCTTTCCCCTTGTTACAGTTAAAGGATGGGACTCAGCATACCCTGCACATGGCTGTGGGGGCCAGGGCTGTAAGCCTTCCATCTTTCACTATGGAGCAATTTCTCCCTAAATCAGTTAAGGTTTTAATGTTTGCCTTCAACGAAAAATGAAACAAAGTTTCACAAATTAATGTTCTTTATCCGTATCTTGGGGGAATTCTTTAATACCATGCGGTTAATGAAACAATTCAGCAATACTTCACCCAAAATCATCACTCCCTCATCTTCATCTGATCTAATAATCAAAACATATCCTCTAGTAACAAGACTTCTCTGATTTTAATTATCTTAACCCCTTGTCGCCAGGAGTAAAGATTTCTCTGCTAGCAAAACCGCACACAAAAGGTCCCAGACTCCCCCCCAAAATGAGCAAATGCACCTCCTGCACCCCAAAGGGATAAGGTTAAGTGAATGAGATGTCTGTCTGCTCGGGGCTTTGGGTTTTTTCCTAGCGTGCATAATTTATAGTCTCAGATCTAAATGACGCAGGGATGCAGTTATTAGGAAGCTGTTTTATGAATAAGACCTGTCACGTTGGCAACCTGATGCTGTCGTGCTGAGAACCCTGACCCCACAGCGGAGGCTTCTGGGCCAGTGACAGCTTCATCTTCCTTGAGTCTCCTTCCCCTCACTCTCAGCTTTTTCCTTCTTGGGACATGGTTTCCAACTTCGGGGACTCTAGGAGGCACTCTGGTGGCTAGAATCGGGGTGCCATTTAAAAGGAACTCCATAACTTCTGCTAGACTCACAACTCTTTGGACCTTCCAGGTGGTTTTGCCAGGAGCTGTATATCCTCCATCTGTGAGATAGACAGCTGTGTGTTTGGTGACAGTCACTTGGGGAGAGGACTTCTTTCACAGATGAAGGCTTTGGGAGCAGCATCTTGAGGCCTGGGGTTATTGGGGGGTTTATCCCACCAATACACTGTGACACTGTGTGTAATTGGATGTATCAGGTGACTATTAATTGGGTCGCCCACCCTGCCATGTTGAATCTCCCATGTTTTCCCACCAAGAGGCTGCACGTTTACCAGTCTCTCTTGGCCGGGGTTCCACTCTTCCAAATAAGATCACGGTGACGGTCTCACTGTCCACACTCATGCTGTATCCCTAAGCTTCAAAGAGGGGGTGCGTCTTCCTGCCCGCTCTGACAAGGCTCAGACACGGTGCCAGCCGGGGAGGATAATTCCCTGTTCGTAATTAATGAAATAACCCAACTGCCATGACAAGGCTGCTATTTTTGATAACTCTGTGTTCCATGGTTTTCTGTCGGAACACTCAAATTTAGTGGCAGTATAATTAGGCAGTCACCTGCATTATACTCAGTGTGGCAAAGAAAATAATGCCAGCAATAGCTTCCATTTAAAATGAGTATTTATAAGGAAGGCTAGCTAAAAGAATGCCAGTCTCCCATAGGGAGACATGACACTTTCTAAAGATGCTGTAAGAATCACTGTCCCCACTGGGAAGGTGGGCAGGTGTGTTAGAAGCACCTGAGGGTCTTTTTCTAAGCTGCCCATGCTCCCATCCCCACCCCCACCTCCAGAGGTTCTGATGGGACCCCTTGAGCCAGTGTGACAGTGTGTTGTCACAGTGCTCAGTATGCTGGGGAAGCAAAAACACGTGATAAGCACTTCCTAGACTCACCTGGCCACTTGAGTTGCAGACTCCTTACGTGGGCCTCTGACCCTGCCTCTTGGTTACATGACTTCAGTCACCCAGCGTCATGGATCTGATGGCTGCTGTGGCTTGGCCAGGTTACTCTGTCCTCCATGAGGTTTTCATCGGCAGGTACACTTCTCAGCCTACAAAGCTCTGATGTCCTTGTCCCATCAGGCATGCGCTCACGTGAATAGGAAGTGTGATAGTCGTTCTCCGTGGAGGGCAGGCCTGAGGTGTCCAGCCTATGGTTACAGAGAAGGCTCAGTCCTCTTCTGAACTGTGACCTGCACAGGTCTCTGTTCTACACCCTGTCACCATCGCAACCCAGCGTGCAAATGAGAAGAGAACGTCATCTCTAGAAGGGTACACACAAATTGTGACGCCACACAACCAGGGTCACAGAGCCCAGGGTATGTGGCTGAGACTTGAAAGGCCCAGTAAGTAGATCTGATGAGGAAGGCAAGTGTGGCCCTGGCTCAGGGCGTAGAAGTCCGTCAGCCTGCAGGGTGGTAAGGCCCCAGGGGACAATCTCTGGGAAGCAGTGCAACCTCTACCTCAGAATTGAGGTGACCTCTGGCCAGAGGGGGTCCTGAGGAGGTTCCTGCAAAGTCACTGTAAGCCACTGTCCTATCCTGGTGACAATGAGAGAAACTCACTGAGTTGTCCCTCCTCACCCGTTCATCTGACGTCCCCAGCTTAATAGCACACTTGGCTGACCATGACACACAACGTCCAGGTGGCCTAAGTACTGGCCCAGGTCCCCTTGGGTCTGTGATGGCTCTGCTCTGTGAAGAGTTGACTTCTCTCTACTCCCTACCTGTCACACCTGGTCACAACTCCTGGAAGGTGGCAGTGACCAGTGGCACGTTTGCATTATAGAGGTGCCTGCACCCTGTCTGCTCTGACATCTGTCTGTTGGGTGCCCAGGCCCAGGTGACAGGGAAAAGAGTGGGGCTAGCCTTACTCCCTCACCATCCCAGAAGCACCTGTACAGCACCCACCTGTGTTTGTCGAAGGCCTGGGAATCCTGGGGCTTACTCACCGCCCAGACCCAGTGTCTCTCATCTCCTCCCCCAGGCCCAGTGTCAGCAGAGTCCCTCACATGGGGAGGCTCCTGTTTTCCCCTTTCAGTAGCCTGGACCCCAGAGAGGCCGTGCCAACCATAGTCTGTGCCTCAGACCCTTCCCCAGAGCACGGGTCCAAGTGAGGCCAGAGATCCCACGGCAATACCCACCTGAGTCAGCAGATCTCTGCCAGCCCTGCTAAGAGCCCAGCTCTGCTGCTCTGTAACCCGCTGCCCCATGGTGGCCTCGAAGACACAGCATCAGTCTATGTCCCTCAGGTCCCTGCATCAGTCTGACGTGTCAAACGCCTGCATGTGCAAATACTTGAGATTTTAAGTGAAATCTCCTAACAGTTTAAGTCTTAAGCCAGATCTTCAAGCAGGCGATTCTTGTAATGGTTGAGCACCTCTTAGGTTCTTGGAATCATGGGTGTACAGAGCCCACAGTGTGCCATGGTGGTGGTTAAGGCATTTGTCAGCCTCACACTGTCCTGTGAAACCCCACGTTAGTTCTGTCTTCCGTGTTTCAGACACAGGGCTATGGTCCCCAGACTTCTGTCACCTCTCTATAAAGCCCCTGTGTGTGTTCCAAGACAAGTACAGGTGTTCCTTCACTTACAGTTGGTCACATCCCAGTAAGCATGGCATGTTGCTGCCTGTCTGGGCTTCTCCTCATGTTCATGGGCTGCCTGGGAGCCACAGCTCACTGCCAAGCCCAGCATCGTGGGGGAGGACCACACTGCAAGTCACCACCCCCAGGAAAAGAGCCAAGTGTGACACTCCAGGCACAGTTTCTACTCAACACCTTTCACCTATGCAACATTGTTAAGTCCAGCCATGGGAGTCAGGACTCACTGTACGTTTTCAAAAAGATAACCCACTCCCCAGAGTAGGCGTCTGTGATGCTAGCCCTGCAGCTGCATCCGCTGTCCTTCAGCATTTAGCCCTAGACCCACTCCAGGATGTGTGCCTCGGGAGCCAGGTGTGGTGGTACACGCCTATAATCCCAGCTCCTTGGGAGGCAGAGACAGGAGAATTGAGAGTTCGAGGCCAGCCCAGGCAAACAGGTAGTGAGAACCTGTTTCAAAAATGAAAAAAAAGGGCTGGGGGCATGGAGTGGAGCTCAACAGATTGCTTGCCTGGGATGCACCAGGCTCTGGGTTCCATACCCAGTTCTGCCAAAAAAGGTGTTGGTGGCTTCTTAATTGAACTGCCCATAGGGAGATGCAGAAATTTCAGTGAAAAGTGTCACACCCAACTATAAAATGCACAGGTTCCAGTTCTATCAAAGACACCCACTTGTCTCCAGACTCAAGGTCAGCAGCCTTCTTGGTGTGCAACAGGCCAGCTCTGTGTCCCTCTCCTGCCTTTCTCCCAGCTCCCTGCCACCCTCAGGATGTGACTGTGTGCGTGTGTGTGTTCACACCCAGCCTCAGCAAGTTCCACTCTCTGCCGTGTGTTTTGCATCCAGCAAGACTGCCAGTAATGCTTTGCGAGGGGGAGGGGCAGGCACATCCGTGCTTCCAGCTGTTCGGCTACAGAGCACAGAATGAAGTAATCGCTTCGTTAGGGGCACCTCCTGAGAATCTTTTGTGAAGAGACGAGGGCCCAATACCCCCCATTTGATTATCAGGCTGAGAAAATCATTATGATACGTAAAGTTGGCAAGAGATTTTAAAGAGGAAGTCGGCAGAGCAATTTTACGTGGTAGAAAATACACAAGAAAATGCCAGCACAGGCAACAAAAAGCGAGTCGTGGGAAGAGGTGACAGGGCACCTGCGCCCTCAGGATGTACGGTAGGTTGGGATTTAGACAAGCATCACGGGTAATGGCCAAGTGGGCCTCCTCCCCAAATTCTACAGTGTTCTTAGTGGGCAGAAAGCTGTCGTCAGAGTCCGGCTGGTCAAGCAGAACCTTACAAGACACTAGAAACCCTGGACAGGACGGGTGCTGTTGCCCAGGCCATGGAGTTCCTTCACGTCAAGCCTGGAAACCTTCTGGACTCCCAGGATCCCCGGGGCTTCTTGGCTCACCTCCTTTTGGGAGAGAGGCCAAAGGCCACCAGACAAGAACCTTCATGGAAAAAACCACCCGTGACCAAGCACCCTGTACCAGCAGCAAGAAAACCCAGCAGAACTGTGGGCACAGACAGCCACCCTCACACCCAGCCAGCTCATGGAATGTTCTGGAACACCTCAGAGCATCATCACACCTCAGAAACGTGCTGCCATTTCCCAAGAGGACTGTGGGGCCAGGGAGCCCCTGTCAGGCAGGGCCACCCCCCGCAGGACTCAGGCCAGCTGTGAAAACCTCTGACAACTCGGTGGAATGGCCTCCGCGCCTCATACCCTAACATCCGGGTTCCAGGAGTGCAAATGCTTTCCTTCTCGGGTCTCTTTGGTCCTGCCACTTGACAGCCAAGACCTCGTGTCCCTCCAAAGGTGTTGACAGCCAGCGGTACTTGTCAGGCGGCCACACGCTGCCTTTGATATGCTGGGAGTGTGTCTCTGCTTTGGTTCACAGTTTCCTGGTGTCTCACACAAAGGAAAATCTTCCTCATTTCGTGTTCCACTTTCGTAAAGCTTTTTACTTCCCTAGTCATTGAGTTTTGCATGAAAACTTCAGGTTGCCATGTGCATGTACACACACGAGTGTGCACTCACCCCAGGCCGGGCCAGGCCAGAGGAGAAAAGGAGAAAATCAGTGCTGACACTGTCGGCTTCCTGTGTGTAGGGTTGCATCCTCACTTAAGGCCGGCTGTGTGGTCACAATCAATGTTACCAGTAAAGTCCTATGTCTGCTTTCAGACGTGACCACTAATAAAAGTCCTTCTGTTTTCAGCAACTGGAAGAAAAACTCAAGGGCCAGGCTGACTATGAAGAACTGAAGAAAGAGCTGAAGTAAGTATGCAGACGCCTGTGGCCCTTCCACTGGGCCCACTGGGACCGTATCCTGACAGATGCTGGGCTGTGCTGGGCAGCTGGTAACTCCTGGCTCTCAGTCTCAGCAGCTGCTGTAACTTCACCCTGGACTCTGCTTCTGCTGAGTCCTGCACTTGCCAGTGCTGTGAGTGTTCACCTCGGGCCTTTCCCAGAGTTCTTGAGACTTTTTATAACACTTTGTGCATTTAAAGTATTCCAGCATGCCAGGTGTGGTGGCACACACCTGTAATCCCAGTCCTTGAGAAGTGGAGGCAGGAGGACCAAGAATTCAAGGCCAGCTTGAACTTTTTTGAGACTGTTTCAGAAAAGAAAAAAAACATAAATGTTCCAACTTACACAAAATCAGGGGAAATATTTCCCTTACAGAAATCATAAATAGAGCCTGGTTTTTTAGGTGTAAATTCCCCCCAGGCAGAAAGAGGAGGGAGATGTTTTCTGATTGAGAGCTTCCCTGGCCTCATACCCCCAGAGCTCCTGCCCTCAGTCCTCCTTTTCCTAGACCCCAAGCCCCTCTGGGAGGTCACAGCTGGAAGCTGGTCACCCTCCAGCTAACCCTACATTTCCACATGGGTACAAGTTCCCTTCTCACGGCCCTTGGCTCCCTCTTGGCTCCTCCTACCTCCAGCTTTTCCCTGAGCCTGCCCTTGCCCTCTGGAGCTCCAAGGCCCTGGCCTCTACCTTCTCCCACCCCTGCCCCCAGTCCATGCCACTGCCCCTCACTGGTCCCCTCCACCAGCCTGGGGCCCAAGGCCAGCCCTTCCATGGAGCACCTAGCTCCTGTGACCTTCTGCCTGGATGTCCCCAGCCACCCCTTGGCTTTGCCCCACCCTGTCCCCTGGTTATCTAGCACTGTAAGAGAAGTAACTGCAGTGTGTTGGCTGACCCCTGCAAGTGCCATACCCCTTGTGTCACAAGGGTGCATGACACAACGGGGCTTTACCCCGACTGCCCCCCATCTTGCAGATGACCTAGTCCTTTGCTTTCTGGAAGGATGGGCTCCTGTCCTGTTCACTTTACCTAGAATCCCTCCTTCTGGTCATGGGCTGCACCTCCTGTCTGTCTAGGAGATCCCTCCACCTGGGCCTAGGTCTCCTTCTGCCACCACCTTCTCTCATGGATATTTTCAGTTTCTCTTTTTCAGGACGAGCCTGCCCCACTGCCATGTTCTTTCTATTAATCCTGTTCTCTTTGACCCACTCTTGTCATGAAAGGGAACTTCACTGGTCCCCTGACCTCAGCACACACTCACCCTATGCTGGCACCCACCCTTTGGCTACAGATGGCCTCTGCCAGCACCTCCTTGGATGGTCCTCTAAGTATCTCAATAGTTCCATCCCCACCCCATTTCCAACTCGGGGACAAACGTTTTAATCTGGTTGACTTGTCATACCTGCCTCCCCTCCCCTAGCCTTCCCTTTCTCTCTCTCCTCTGCCCTCATAATGAAAAAAGAAAGAAACCAAGCCTCCTAGGTTTGAGCCAGAGAAAATATTGCACGTCTCCATTCCAGCCCTGGAGTTCGGTTCTACCCCCTGCTCTGCACTCACTTCGTTCCCGGGGACTGAGGCTTCTGGGCTGTGGCTTGCATCATTCCTGCCAGGCATTGTGCCAACACTCAAGAAGTTCGGGGTGATAAAGTTTTCAGATTTAGGGGCCGTCCTAAATCTGCATAATCCTGTATAAACCTATAGATTCATGTAGCCTTTCATAACGGGACCTAAAGGTACCAAGCAGGGACGAGAACAGAGGCATAGACAGGTGCTGGTGGCTCACGCCTGTAATCCCAGCTACTCAGGAGGTAGAAATCGGGAAGATCAGGGTACAAAGCCATCCCAGGCATATAGTTTAGTGAGATCCTATCTCAAAAATATTCATCACAAGAAAGGGCTGGTGGAATGACTGTACCCCCAAAAAAAGCAATACTTGGTACCCCATTATGACACCACAGACTCACTTCTTCTCCCTAGTATTAGAAGAAAGAAAGAACCATCCACAGCAAAAAGAATGGGGGAGCCAGGCGTGGTGGCTCACGCCTATAATCCCAGCTACTTGAGAGGCAGAGGCAGGAGGATCACAAGTTCAAGGCCAGCCTGGGAAAGGTTACCGAGCGCCCGGCTCAAAAGCAGAATAGCAAACCAAAATGGTGATGGTTCCGGTGGTAGAGCGCTTGCAAGACCCTAGGCTCAGTCCCCAGGGAAATGAACAGGAGAAACTCGCTCTGAGGACCTGGCCTCACGCACATCTTGGCTTGCTCAGACAGTGGGGAGCCCAAGTGCTGAGCGGACAGTGCGGCAGCATCCATCCGTCAGGCCGCCTTTGTAACACTCCTGCCAGACTAGTACCCACCTCGCTTCTGAGCCACCCTGGGTGTGGAGGCGGGACGGCTCTTTCCCCCAGTCCCTGGGGGGGTGCCACATGGGCTGTGGCCAGGGTAACAAGTTCCCTGGTAGAAGGTTTTCATTCCCTTTAAGATTTACGAATACGTTCCACTTGCAACAATGTGACGTCTATATATTAAACTTTAAAATTCGACTCTGAACAGACCTGGTGTGATTCCATATGGGGTGATTTAGATGCTAAGCAAAAAAAAAAGAACTTTTGCTAGCCAACTGCTAGTTGAATGCTAGTTATTCTGGAGACATTATCAGATTAAAATTCCTGCCAGGGAAGTTGTTAAAGTTGTCAGTTCCTTGGTTCCTGTAAAACAGGAAATCGTCACGTTAATGCTCATTAGAACGGTTGCCATCAAAGGAATAAGTAGATAACCACTCTTTCTTGCTTTTTCAGTATCCTGAAGTCCATGGAGTTTGCACCCTCGGAGGGAGCGGGGACGCAGGTACACCGTCTCACTTTGTTCCCAGGGTGCCTCGGTTGCTGCTGGTCACTGCTGGTCCCTGGGGCCTACTTCCCCCATCTCCACATTTCTGTGAGACCTCTTGCTTATGGCAGATGAGTTATTCCTCAGGAACATTTAGCCAAGTGAGAGCAAATGATCTAGCCAGGCGTGGTGGTGCACACCTGTAATCCCAGCACTGGGGAGGCTAAGGGAAAAGGATTCTGAGTTCCAAGCCAGCCTGGACTGCATAGCAATACCCTGCCTCAAAAAAACCAAAACAGAAATTTTAAAAAAGAAAGCAAATGATCCTTAATTAAACAGAGGCAAAAAGAAAAAACAGCTAGTGTTTTCCAAACTGCTAACTGCATTCTAATGAGATCGTGATTTCACTTGGGCAGTCCTAAGAACATGGAGGGTGACAATTCGTGGTAGATCGTGTGGTTAGCATGCACGATGCCTTGGGCTCAATCCCAGCATCCAAAATAACTTCATGTTGGATTAACGATCAGCCAAAAATAGATTGGCCTAGGTATGGCAAGTGTGTACCACCTCAGTGGCAAAGGCCTGGGCAGGCAAGGTGACAGTGGTACCAGTCATCTGCAGGCCGAATGTAGTTTATGTCTTGGAGCTGAGTGTGGTGGCACAGGCCTGTAGTCTCAGCCACTAGGGAAGCTGAAGCAAGAGGATCTCCTTGAGCCCAGGAGTTTGAGTCCAGTCTGGGCAACATAGCAAGATTCTCTTTTCAAAAAAAAAAAGAAAAATTTAAATTGTGGGCTGGGTATGATGATTCAGGCTTGTAATCCCAGTCACATGGGAGCCAGGGATCAGGAAGATTGTAGTTCAAGGCCAGCCAGGCAAAAAGTGAGGCTGCCATCTCAACAAAAAAGCCAGGTGTGGTGGTGCACATCTGAAATCCCACATGTGAGGAAGACATAGGTAGAAGGATTGCAGTCCTAGGCTGGCAGGGACAAAAAGCGTGAAACCTTAACTGGAAAACAACCAAAGCAAAAAGGGCTGGAGGCATGACTCAAGTGAGTACCTGCCTAGCAAGCATGAAGTTCAAACGCCAGCATCACCAAAATAAAAATTTTAAGACTTTTAATCTTGAGTAGAATCAGGCTGCAGCTGCCCAGTCGACAACTGGCATTTTCCTGGCTGGCCAAAAAAAAAAAAATGTTTCTGATTACTTTGTGACAGAGGTGGGTGGCTCGGCAGCCAGTGCCCTTGCCACACGGGGCCCAGGGTTCCACAGCAGCTGAACACCGCTAGGAAGGAGATGGCACCTCACCTGAAGTGGTTTCTTCCCAGATAAATCTCCAGGGGAAGAACGGGCTGGGGGCAGGTCTGGGCCCCAGGGCGCAGGTGGGTGGCCATCCAGCCTGAGGTGAGCCCCGCTGTGCCCCGTGTAGGACGCGGCCAAGCCCCTGGAGGTCCTCCTGCTAGAGAAGAACCGCTCCCTGCAGTCCGAGAACGCAGCTCTGCGCATCTCCAACAGCGACCTGAGCGGTAGGTGCACACGCGCGGCGTGCGGTGCTTGGGTCGCTTCCAGGGGTCCAGGAAGAGGCGGGTGACTGTGAGTCCGGGCTCGTGCATGGCAGGAGCGCCGCTGGTTGACTTTGACTAACCTTGATTGTTCGGGTGTCCTCCCCCTCCTCACTGCTCTGTCCCACCCACCCGTCCTGTGACAAGATGCGTGCGTGGCGCCGCGGTGAGTCTGCACAGGTCCCAGGAGGGACGCTCAGAGGATGTTGGCTTTCTGATCTTTTCCTTGTTGTGCTGCGACCAGGCCAGGGGCACATGCGAGCGTGGCCTCTCTTGAGGGGAGAGTGTCCCCAAGGGGCTGCTTAAGAGGTGTCGCCGGCCCTCCCAGGCTCAGTGGCGTTTTCGGTGGGGGCCGTGTGTCCCCCAGTCTGAACCTTTCTTTGCTCGTCCCAACGTGGTGATGTCTCTCACTGACTGCTTCTGGTTTGGCTGCTGGTAAAGCGTGTCAGGTGTCTGGGCTCCGATGATGTGACAGTCTCAAAGTGTGCGCGCCTTCGACCGGGGGATGCCGCGCGGTGCGTTCGCCGGCCTCCGAGCACGTGGTGTGAGCGGCCCCAAGTGAGGGTCCTAAGTGTCAGTGTTTGCTGCTCCTCGGGCAGGGCCCTCGGGTGGCAGCGCGAATGCTAGTAGCCCTACGCGAGGCCCACCCCCGTCACCTCTTCCCTGTGTGTGTCACCGGCGCCTTGTCACTCTTAGCTGTGCGACCCTGTGTCAGGGGCATTCTCCAGGCTGTAACGTACAAGAAAGGTGCAAACATGAATGCTTGTTTTGGGGGGCCTCGTTTGGCTAACTTGACAAATTCAATTGAAAAACAAACCAACACTTGCCTTATTGGCCCTGATCAAATCTGTACTTTTTTGGGGTTTTTGGTTTGTTTTTTTGTTTTTTGGGTTTTTTGGGGTTTTTTTTGGTTGTGTTCCCTTTTGTGGGGCAAACTTTGCATTCATTCTGGTCTTGGTTTTTTTTTCCCTTTTGAATCCCCCATAATGCATTCTGTTTGCCCTTCCTTGTAGGGTCAGCCAAGAGAAAAGGGAAAGACCAGCCTGAGAGTCGGCGCCCTGGACCCTTGCCGGCCTCCCCCACCCCGCTGCCCCGCAGCACGGGGGAACAGGCTTCCAATACTAACGGTACACTCCAGTTCCCGCCAGCGGGGCTAAGTCAAGATCTTTTCAACTCATCCCTGGCAAGCCCCAGCCTACCCCTGGCTTCTACAGGAAAATTTGCACTAAACTCTCTTCTTCAGCGACAGCTAATACAGTCCTTCTACTCCAAGGCCGTGCAGGAAACAGGAAGCACAAGCATGGTTTTTTCAACAGGTCCTTACAGCACAAACTCCATGTCCTCCCCAAGCCCAATACAGCCAAGCCCCGACGTCAATGGCATGGCACCATCTCCCAGCCAGTCTGAAAGCGCTGGGAGCGCCTCAGAGGGCGAAGAAATGGACACGGCCGAAATCGCCCGGCAGGTCAAAGAACAACTTATCAAGCACAATATCGGCCAACGGATTTTTGGCCATTACGTCTTGGGACTGTCACAAGGGTCCGTGAGTGAGATTCTGGCCAGGCCGAAGCCGTGGAATAAACTGACTATCCGTGGCAAGGAGCCATTCCACAAGATGAAACAGTTCCTCTCCGATGAGCAGAATATCCTGGCTCTTCGCAGCATCCAAGGCAGACAAAGAGGTGAGGGAGGCCTGGGCTGGGTGCCAGGCGGGTGAGCCCGTCACTGGCAGTGTGCGTGGGTGTGGGCGTGCGTGGGGGTGTCTGTGCGTGAGGCAACACATTCTTGCATCACATCAGGTAAAATGCGGTTCGAGTCTGTCATTTCCAGAGTTCAAGGGTCAGCGAAAACCCTTAGATATGGTGTTGGAAACTCACTCAGCTCCACCCATGTGTTGAAGCAGGGAGAATTGCGTTAGGCATGACATCCAGACCTGTTCAGCATCCCTGGGTCCAGTTGGCCTCACGCTGGAGGAGCCAGGCTCGATCCTCACACAGCTTGCTCTGAGGGCAAGCCTGTCAAAGCTGGCTTCTCTCCTCACCCTTCAGACAAACCCGTGTCCCAGGCCACCTTACCTCATGATTGTCCCATAAATGAATTTTATAGCACCATGAACAAAACCTATCTGCCTTGAAAAAAAAATAAAATACACGAACGTTTTATCCAGAAACCCTTTCTACCCCATCCTCCATAAAAAAGATTAAAAAGTCAGTTTCATCCCCACCATAAAGAATTCCTTCCCTCTCCAAGAACTGGGGCTCCCTGGATGAGGTGGACAGTGATACCAGCCACATTTGAAGCACCCTGAAATTCAGGACTCCAACAGGAAAGGGAGAGATTCCGGACAGCATCCATTTGCGCCAAGAACGCAGAGCGTTTCGTAGTGATGTTAACTGAAATTGAATGTCTCTGGATGATTAATGTGAGCTCCATCCGGGGACTGGCGGGTGATTTGCTTGGAGGCAACTCTCCTCCCTCTGACCCTCTCGGTGGTGATACGATAGTCCTCGACTTAGCTGTGTTCAGATCCCTTCTTGCAGTAGAGCCAGGCCTCTGCAGGCCAGTCAGCCACGGCAGGGCCTCTCCAAAGTTTCTAGCAGCTCCCAAGTTGTGCAGGAAGCCCTGAGCCCTTTCTCTAGCGACAGGCGGCTCAGATTTCATGTCACAAAGCCCACATTGTCGACACCACCATTCCCGATTGTTTTGTTCTTACCACACTTGTTTTTCAACAGAGAATCCAGGCCAGAGCCTGAACAGACTCTTTCAGGAAGTACCGAATCGAAGAACTGGGTCTGAAGGTATGTCCCAGGCAGGTGTCTTTGTTTGCAGTCAGTAAATAACTAGGAAGCAGCATGTCCTTAGCTGTGTTTGGGTTAAAACTATGCAGTGTGATTCTGGCCTGGAACCTCATGGAAAAACAGAGCTAGTAAGTATAAAACAAAGCACGGGTTCAAGGGCACCCAGCCCCTTCCTCCTGAGCTGCCTGCGCTCTGCTGAGCACAGAACAAGCAGAAGTGTACTGAGATTAGCCCCCCAAGCACCAGTCCCAGCCCTGCTCCTCTTCCAGTTCTGCTGCACCTGTTTCCCAGAAGCAGGTGACATGAGAGTAACGGTGGTGCTCTGAGGAAAATCAGGTGATCAAGTCAAACCAGACACTGCTGCTTCCTCGAACTTATAACTCTGACATACGGCAAAAGTCCCCTGCAGGGGACTTCCAAACAGGTCTGGTTCTCCTGTGGGCCTTGACAAGCCAACCCCCACACTCCTTGGAGTTGTATCTTTAAAATGGGACTTTGTCCCCGTGGTAGCCTTGTTTTTAAATGGTTCGTGTGGCGCTTCCTATCGAGTATGGTAGTGACCCATTAAAAAACCTGGACGACTTCCAGAAGGAACTGTGGGGCTAGCCCCTGAGCCTCAGTAGCTTCAGGGTGGCCACACTGGTGGCCACACTGGAGGCCGCTCTGCAGAGCACCACTTGTGACCATAGGATGCATTCTTGTCCTTTAGGGCTCTCTGCAGGCTTCTGTTTGGTCCTGAATTCAAAAAGGCAGCATGTGGTCCTAGATGCAAAAAACAAGTTCAAGTTCAGCCTTGTGCCTGTTCATCGGCGCCTCCAAATGACCCATCCAGGACCAGCTCCGCCCTTTGCCCTCCTTCCCACAATTCTTGTTCAGGAAGAATAAATGTACAGAGCTCCCGTGTAGCGGCCCCCACCCCCTGAGTAGGAGATGCTGTTCAGTGACTCGGGAGAACGTGACCTTTGACCACAGCGTTGTTCTCCACACGGTCCTGACTGATTTTCCTCCCTGGTAGCAACCCGGGCGACCCAGCTCAGGTGAAAGTGAGAGTCTGTCCCTCCTGCAGGGTGTGTCCTTGCATATGCTGTGAGGTCCTGCACGCCACCCACGCAGGCCACTCCTGCCTCCCACGCCACCAGCCTCAGCTCGGGGCCCTGTGTCAGAATGATGTCTTCATGTGACAGTGTTTTTTGGGTTTTTTTGTTGTTGTTGTTTTTACTACAGGTCTGGGTTTGATGTCATCCTTTGGTTTCTCCCTGCAGGTAACATCACGACCCGGATCCGAGCCTCGGAGACCGGTTCCGATGAAGCAATCAAGTCTATCCTGGAACAGGCCAAGAGGGAACTCCAAGTGCAGAAAACCGGTATGGCTCCGACCTCTCAGCCGCCAAACGCAATTAAGAGAACTGTCATGAGTGTTCTCTGGTCAGCAGTAATTATAGTTAAACAAATGGTAGTGAGCATGTGTTCTCAAGAATTCAGGTGTGCTCAGAGAAGAGAGCGTATGTGTGACCTGGCTTGCAAAGTGACCTCTTTTCTTTTAACGTCGTTCCCTAGCAGCAACTCAAGAATGTCTTCCTAGCCTAGAGTCTCCTTAACTTAAATTAGCAAGTAGTTTGGTGTTTGTTGTCATACTTGGTCAAATGCAACTGAAAAAGAATGGCAGAAAATAAACCTTCAAGCCAAGGCGCGGTAGTGCACACCTATAATTCCAGCACTCAGGAGGCTGAGGCAGGAGGAAAGGATCATGAGTTTGAGGTCACCTGGGCCACATAGCCCCCTGCCAGAAAAAACCAAACTTTTAACAGCTGCATGACAGAGTTGCACGATTATAAGCGAGGAGCAGGCAGCCTTCATGGGTGATATCCCCTGTGCAACCCGCCTTGTTTTCTGGGAGGAGAGACCTTTCATTTCCGCTTTCCTCTGGTTGAGTATGAGTTGTTTAGAAACAACACCAGGCTGCAGACTCACGTCAGATCTGCAGAGGAGGACACCGAGCAAGCCCCCTTCCTGATGTCAGCACGGGGACACCCACCTGCTCTACCAGGAAGCCCTGGTCCTGCCCCATGAGCCTGGTTACAGGGCTCCTGCCTGTGCGGCAGTCTCCTTGCCTATTGACTTATCTCATACACACGCACGCACGCACACACACACACACACAGGGCTTATTCAGTGGGTGAGCTTGGTGCTCTGTTCTGGGGACCAGGCCTGGGCTAGACATTTCCCCTACCTCACCCCACTCAGTGACCCGACGACAGGTTTTTCAGAATCCTGGCATTTCTCTTCATCTAGCTCAGCTTCGGAGTTAAAATAATTTGCCTGAATCCATTAGATGGGTTTTAGCTGGACAAACCTGTTCTCCCAACCCTAGGCCCACCGCTCTTCCCTCTGTTGTCGCAGACATCATCCTTGATGACAGATGGAGCCTGCAGTACAATGTGCTTCTCGCTTTCACTGGCCAGAGTCGGGGTGAAGCACACTCTCCACCTCTGTGCAACTGGACTCCCAGAATCCTTAGCAGATCAGCCCTGGCAGTCCCACATCTAGGTGTGGTTCCTTAACCCGAGCCATGGTTCCTTTGTCTGCACTTGTGAGGGATGTGTGAGCTGGAGAAGGAAGGGCTCTGTCTTACGGAGAGCAGTGTGCCCGAGACACGCCAAAAGTAGTTACAATTTGAGGCTTTGCTTTTTTTTTTTTAAGTATTCTTGAAAAAAAAGGAAGAACGAGTTTATAGGCATTCTTCCCCTGGACAGGAAGGTGTGTAATTTGAAGAGCACGGGACAGGGACAGGGAAGCCACAGACTCCCAAGAGCATCTGCACCTGGGTTCCCAGCCAGAACCACATTACAGCTACCTGAGGTGCGGTCTGGTGGGAAATGCCAAGCCAGCCCCACCACTGCTCCCTAGTGCGATGCGCCGGGGAGGGACCAGACAGGTGCATTTTAATTAGTCCTAGAGAGCAATTGATCTAACCCCTCAGCTGTCCTGCACCTAAGCTGGAACAGCCAAGGCCAGCAATGTCTTGTGAGTTCCCCGGACCCCTGGGTCAGGGACTCAATTTCCCAGCCTGTCCCCTCTCCCCCACACACATTGTGAGGCTCCCTGCTGCTGGCCCCAACATGGGTGTCCACCAGAAAAAAGTGTCTTGGCCCCTAGAAGACTCTGGCCATATTAATAGAAGTCACACTTCTGCCAAGAGAATTGTGGGATATGGCACAGAATTCTCCAGAAAAGGAAGGCCAGCAGTGCATGTACCTGACTGTCTTCATGCATTTCCCCCTTGGTGACACTCTGTGTTAAGGTAGCCAGCTAGTGGCTGGGCCTGGTGGCACATGCCTTTAATCTCAACCATGTGGGAGGTGAATCACAGTCTGAGGCCAGCCTCGGGCAAAAGCAAGAGACCCTATCTGAGAAAAAAAAAAAAGTCAAACCAAAAGTAAAATAGCCATGTGCACTAAGGTGGTGGTGCACATGTGGCCCTGGCCTCACAGTCACGAGGTCCTGAGCCCAAGCCCTAGTACCGCAAAAAAGAGAGAGAGGTGGAGCCAGTGTGTGACAGGCCAGCAGGCCAGCAAGGTGCTGCCGGAACAAGATGCACAGGTGTTTGGATGTTGGGTTTGTGGGGAGGCACTGGGAAGATAGTGCAGTGTGGGTCCCCAGACAGCTCACCCTGCATGGTGACTCAGGTAGAATGAGGCACTGGGCCAAGAGCTACTGTCTCACCCTGCGTTTGCTCCACACAGCCGAGCCGGCGCAGCCATCTTCCACAGCCAGCAGCGGGAATTCCGACGATGCCATCCGCTCCATCCTACAGCAGGCCCGCCGGGAAATGGAAGCCCAGCAAGCCGCCCTTGACCCTGCCTTAAAGCCAGCACCGCTGTCCCAGCCTGATCTCGCCCTCCTCACCCCCAAGCTCCTGTCCGCCCCGCCCATGTCCGCCGTGTCCTCTTACTCTCCTCTCGCCATCTCCCTGAAGAAAACCCCTGTGGCCACCGAGGCCAGCACCTCAGCTCTGCCCAGCGCCCCAGCCCTCAAGAAGGAGGCCCAGGATGTGGCCGGGCTGGACCCACAGGGAGCAGCTGATGCTGCCCAGGGGGTCCTGAGGCAGGTCAAGAACGAGCTGAACCGCGGTGGCACGTGGAAGGACCCCTGGTGGAGCCCCATGCAGCCCGAGCGGAGGAACCTTTCCACCTCTGAAGAGACCAAGGCCGAAGAGTCTGCCAGCGGGAAGGAAAAGGCCAGCTCTTGCCAGCTGCGGGCAGAGCGCAGCCAGCTGCAGGGACCCTCGTCGTCGTCTGAGTACTGGAAAGAGTGGCCCAACGCTGAGTCCCCTTACTCCCAGAGCTCGGAGTTGAGTCTCACTGGAGCCAGCCGCAGCGACACACCCCAGAACAGCCCTCTGCCTTCCTCCCCAGTTGTGCCCATGGCGAAGCCCACCAAGCCCTCGGTCCCCCCGCTCACCCCCGAGCAGTACGAGATTTACATGTACCAGGAGGTGGACACCATCGAGCTCACCCGTCAGGTCAAGGAGAAACTGGCCAAGAATGGCATTTGCCAAAGGATCTTCGGGGAGAAGGTGAGCGGACCCCATCCCTTCTTACGTCTTAGGACTAGTCCATCTGCAGGGTGTGACCATCACCCAGGGTACCGGGCCCGAGAGCATCCTGTGTCACCCACTCCCAACTGCCAGAGCTCAGCACCGAATGTCCCCAGCTCCTTGGCTCCGTGAGCTGAACCTGGAGGGCTGGCTGTGGGCTTGGCCTCCCACTTTGTCCCCTTCTTGGGGCCTCTGAGCTGCACTGGCACGTGGCTGGTCAAATCGCTATGACAGATAAGGAACCAAAGTTTGGGGAAGTACATTGTCTACCCTAAACCAGCAGGCAGCTGAGTCCAGGTCCAGCCTCTATGCCACGTGGAGCCAAGAGGCACCTCTGAAGGCTGTTTGGGCCCCAAAAGGTTAGAGCAGATCTGATCAAGCCAGAGAGAGGGACGACCAGCCAGCACAGAACCAAAGTGTACAGACAGCCACGCAAGGCTGGTGGTGCACATCTGTAATCCCAGCTATTCGGGAGGCAGAAGTAGGAGGACTGAGGTTCCAGGTCAGCCTGGGCAAAAGCTCGAGACCCCATCTGAAAAACAAAACAGAAAGGGCTCAGGGGGTAGAGCGCCTACCCTAAGTTCAAACCCCAGTAGAGAGAAGGAGCTATGTAAAACGTAATTGTTCCTTTCTCATCCAGCTCAGAGGGCGCCTGGGTACTGTCTGGCCAGAGGGGCAAAGTGCCTTACTCAGGAAGACCCTCCTACTGTACCTGGGACCCCAGCAGAATTGCCTATGGCTGCCGTGTTTTCCTGGTTCATGACAGTGTAATAGTTCATGGATGAGCCTATAAAATCTAAAATAAACACATGCTGTGATACCATTCTCGGTTAAGTCATGAATTGCTGAAAATAATGAGGCATACTGTCCTCCCCTGCAAGGTAGCACCTGGCTGGATCCCCGGTGACTCCCAGGGGCCCTGTGTGACACCTGCCCTCCTGCCTGCCCCGAGATGTGCATTTGCAGTCTACCGAACTATGAATCCTTACCATGATGGTTCATTTGTGAACCCTGTCCTGATGTCACACAAGGTGACAGGGACGCGTAGAGATGAGGAGGAGAATTTGAAGTCTCTTGAGATTTCTAGTTCAGTGTTGTAAAAATATCATTTGAGAACATTTAAATAGACATTTATGTTCGTGCCTTAAATGTAGCAGACTTAATAGCATTGAACTTGTTTGGCCCGTGAGTGCAGTTTATTCTTGAGAACTTTTCAGAGTGATGGGACACAGCCCCTAAATATCTCGGGGCTGCATCTGTGTCCTGGGCGGGGTGTTTGGGCCTATACATATGTATGACCATATGTAAGCGACAGAAGACTCCCTGTGTACTCGCAGCTCAGCTCGTCTTCTGCTGACTGTTCCTCCCAGACTGGCTCCCCATCCCCACCGGCTCACCTCTGGCCCTGTTCTAAATGGCCCCCTAGTTGACATCAGCAAAAGATACTGGTCTGCTGGACACCAGTGGCTCACACCTGTAATCCCAGCTACTCAGGAGGCAGAGATCAGGAGGATCGCTGTTCAAAGCCAGCCGGGGCAAATAGTTCATGAGACCCTATCTCAAAAAAAAAACCACCTTCATAAAAAAAAAAAAAAAAAAGGCTGGTGGAGTGCCTCAAGGTGTAGACCCTGAGTTCAAATCCCAGTCCTGCAAAAATAAATAGATAAAGGGACCGGCCTCCCGTTTCCCTCTGCATCCCCACTCCTGCCTCTTTGAGGGGTTCTGGGCCCAGTGCCCTAGCCCTCGTGCCACCAGGCAAAGAGCAGGATGCTTTGCAATCCTCACTCTCCAGTCATCAGGATTGACCCAGACCCTGCCCGTCTCTCTCGCACCCCTCCTCTCCCTGAAGCTGCGACTCTAAAAATAGCTGGCTTAGAAAACCCTCCCCGCCTGTTTCCCCCAAGCTGGTGTTGCCTTCCCGGCTGTGTTCTGTGCTCACAGGTTGGCCCCAGCCATGCTTTGTGTCCCCTCAACTGTGCCACACCCCCACAACCTTGTGACGTCATGCTAAAGCCAGGCCACTGACGGCCATGTGTCTCTGCTCGCTGCTGCAGGTGCTGGGCCTGTCCCAGGGCAGTGTCAGCGACATGCTATCACGACCAAAGCCATGGAGCAAACTGACCCAGAAAGGCCGAGAACCCTTCATCCGAATGCAGCTCTGGCTGAACGGCGAGCTGGGCCAGGGCGTGCTGCCCGTGCAAGGACAGCAACAAGGGCCAGGTGAGGGCGGACGCCCCAGGAGGGGCTGGGAAAGAAGGACCGGGGGGGCGGCGGGGAGGGAGCATTATCTTGGCAAGGGCAGCCCCCACCTGGCCTGGCTGCACACTGAGCTGTCAGCTGCCCTGGGCAGGGGAAGAACAGCCCCCTTCCTTCCAAAACTGTTGCCAGGGGACTGAGTTGAGTTTTCAGGAGCGAGAAGACTGTGCCTGACTAATTTTATAAGCAGCAGAAAATGAGATACCAATTAAGGAAATGTTGTTTGTATATAAATATAGGTAAAAGTCAAGTAGCTAAATCAGAGAGTTGGAAAAGAAATCCAGCCAGAGGCACAGAAGTGAAAGTGTCACAGACGATAGCTTCCAGCTGCTCCCTGCCCAGGGTCCTGGCACTTTTCAGGCCTGCACAGCCCTCATCCCATCCCAGGGTCCCCAGCCCTCGCTGTGAGAAGCAGGATGCCTTGTAGGCTTCCTGCCTTGCCCAGGTAGGAGGCTCCAAGCCCTGTGTCACTTCCTCGTGTAACTGAGTCTTTTTCCTTCTAGTCCTCCACTCGGTGACATCACTGCAGGACCCTCTCCAGCAGCAGGGCTGCGTGAGCTCAGGTTAGTAACCTGCTTCCGCGAGTTCATGTGAAGTACCTTACTGCCTTGTGCGGCTTCCTCCTCTGGGGACTCTGGAATGTCCTTGAGACCCACTGAACACATGTGGAGCAATGGTTGTCCCTTTTCGTTACTGTATAGTGTTCCACAGCAGATGGGTGCACCACAGTTTGTGGTCCTCCTCACTTACTGAGGGACATCGTGGTTATTTCTAGGTTTTGCCTATTATAAAAATAAGTCGTTGTGAAGAGTAAGAAGAAAGTCTGGGCACTGTGGCTCATGCCTGTAATCCAAGCTACTTGAGAGGAGGAGATGGGAGAAACACAGTTTGAGGCTAGCCCAAGCAAAAAGTTAGTGAAACCCCATCTCAAAAAACAAGCTGGGCAGTGGTGATGTGCATCTATAATCCCAGCTATGTGGGAGGCACAGGTTGGAGCAGGGGAGGGTGGCTCAAGTGGGAGAGCACAAAACTCCAGTAACTTACCCCACCAAAAAAAACAAGGTATAGAAAAACATGAGCAGGCATCAGCGACTCACGCCTGTAATCCTGGCTACCTGGGAGACTGATCAGGAGGATCAGGGTTTGAGGCCAGCCTGGGCAAATAGTCCTTGACACCTCATCTTCAAAATAACCAGAGCAAAATGGACTGGAGGAATGGTGTGCAAGCTAGGCCCTCCCAGGCTTACTGTGTAAGGGCCAGCCAGAGCCACCGTTGAGCAGAGATTCTTGTGACTTGTCAAACACTCCATCTCTTCATCTGTCTCCTGATCGCTAGGTGTGAAGCCCTGTGCTCAGGTTGGGGCTAAGTAAGGAACCAGGCCCACACTCAGGGGCTTGAGTCTGACAGGAGAGGACAAGGCACAGGCCTCGCTGTCCCAACAGGGGCATGGGTCCCTCTGCTGGACCAGTCAGCCAGTAAGAAGATGGCAGAGTCTGGAACGTGAGGAATGGGGTGACCAGGACAGAAGAGCCCCTGGGAGCAGGTGGCCTCTGCCACCTGCTGTCAGCCTTGGAAAGCCCCTAGGTCTCAGAGGTCTCCAGAGGTCTTGTTACCTCTACCCTGAGGACCCTGGCTGGCCGTGGTGCCTGGGTGCCACTGCTCCAGGGACCCTGCCACCTGCTCCCTGTCACCCTGAGCCCACAGATGTAACCAGACTTTTCTCTCCTAGCTTTTAGGACCAGCCAACATCGTGAGGTGTTCTTTTTTCTTTCTTTCTTTTTCTAAACATGTTGATTAGTCTTTGATGCGTTGAAAACACAAACAAAGCGAAGCAAGGAGCCCGCAGCCTGCCAGCTTGCTGGAAGGTTTATGAGGGGACACATGTGCAGTGAGGGGAACAGCTGGGCGGCCTAGCCTCGGCTGCTGCTGCTACAAAATCCCAACCCCCACCTCCACATAGACACAAATGAGCACAGTAGAGTCACCAGCACTGTCAGTGAAGATTTTGGGGAGTTTTAGCTGTTCTAATCTGGTTTTGTCCAACATGGGGACAGAAGGCTGAGCCCCACCCACACTGTGGGTTTTCTTGGCTGGACATCCAAATGGAGCAGCCATCCACCTGAGTAGGATTTGGGTGTGTGGTCCCTTCTTCCTTCATTTCTGGGATGGCCAGTTGAATAACAAGTCCCAAAGACCTGAAGTATCAGCTCAGCTTGAGGATGCAGGCGGGACGATCCAGATGTTGTCACTGGTGCCAGGGGTTTGCGGATGTTTGCATGGAAAATGGCCTGGCCTCCCGCTCTAACGGGAAGTTGACTGCCCTTGAACTGAGAGCGTTTGCTGCCCATCAGAGGCTGGGCTGAACTTGGCAGGATGAGGCTGGCGCTGTGTACCCCTGAATAAGACAGGAAGTCTTCCCCCTGTCCAGTCCTCTGTGGATCCGTACCAAAGCCTCTGTGTCCCAACTTGTCCTCAGAGGATGTGCGTTTTCTACCACAACTGATAACCAGCACCGTGTTTCACACAGTGGTCACGTTTCCTACCCAGGGAAGACACACTGGACTCCTACAAGGAATGCAAGTGTTATTTGTAAAATATCAAATTACTTTATAGAATAAAGTCATTTACAACTCTGGGGGAGTCTGCAGATTGGAGGGGAAGCGGGGAGACATTGAGCTTGTGGATAAAACTGAACACAGCAGCACTCAACAGAGGGTTTTCCGCATAGGCGACAAGTGGCCCTCCCCGCGTCACCCCAGTGAGAGGCCCCAACACTTCTGCCATCAGGCAGCGATAGAGAAGTCCCCAGGAGAAGCTATAATTACGATGAGAGGAGAAAAAAGATGAGAAAAAAAATATTTCTTATATTGTAAGAAGATAAAAAAGTGTTTTATGTCACGGTGGCAGTTTTCCTTGTGTGACATATCTTTATCAGTTGTCATTGTTTCAAGAAGGTTTCTGAAAAGTAAGCTAGCTATATGGAATTTAGATTCAAAGGTGGAATTATTTTGTAGTGGTGGTGGCGGCAGTAAATCCCTGGGATGAGTGACTATAGAAGGTTCTAGAATCTTCTTTGGCAGCTCTTTTAAAAAGAGAGCTTTGCTCCCGCTGAAGGCAGAGGAAGGAAACCTCTGGTCCTGAGTCCCATCCCAGAGGCCCTCGCAGGCCATTAGTGACTTGTGGCTTTTTCCTGGAGGCTGTTGAGACCTCACCAAAGAGGAAGGCGAGCAGTGGGTGCCTTGCCAACCGCATGACACTTTGAAAGAGGGTGAGGGTCAAAGGACAAGCGTTGAGACCAGCTGCTGGTCACTCACGTCCGATGAGTCTGAATCCTCTACACACTGCTGGCTTCTTTCAAAGCCCCAGTGCCTTGGGGGCGGGTGGGTGCGCTCTGATGCAGTGCAGCTTTATTTGACGACGCAGTCACAGGTGACCCTCAGGGACGCATCCCGACTCTCTTCATGTGTCTCCCACCCCTGTGTCCTCACTCTGTGGTGGTCTCATCCTGCTCAGCAGTGGCAGTATGCAGGGAGAAAAGATGGGACTGACGAAGACCTGTTTTCTCAGAATCCAGCCTGCTTGTCCAGGAGTGGCTTTTACCGTGTGTGTGTGTGTGAGAGTGTGTCTGTGTGTGTGTGTGTGTGTGTGTGTGTGTGTGAGTGACTGGGGTTTGAACCCAGGGTCTCTAACTTTTTGCCCAGGCTTGCCTTGGACTGTGATCCTTCTGTCTTCACTTCCCAAGTATCTGAGATTATAGTTGTATGCCACTGTGCCCAGCTCAGGATTGTTATTTAAAGGATAACATATGTTGAGCTATAACGAAGGTAGAGGCGTGGGATCACAGATACAGAGGTACACAGATAGAGGTATCTGCGCAGGTACACAGATAGGTAGATAGATGTGACCGACTAACTGTTGCAGTCTTTGATTCTTTCTCTTTCCTTAAAACTCATTTATGAGGTTTGTTTGTTTGTTTTTTGTTTTTTTGGTTTGGTTTGGGTTGGGTTTTTTGTTTTGTTTTGTTTTGTTTTGTTGGTGGTATTGGGGTTTGAACTCAAGACCTACACCTTGAATTACTCCACCAGCTCTTTTTTTGTGATGGGTTCTTTTGAGATAGGGTCTCGCCAACTATTTCCCTGGGCTGGCTTCAAACCATGATCCTCCTGATCTCTGCCTCCTGAGTAGCTGAGATTATAGGCGTGAGCCACCGGTGTCTGGCAGTTTATGACTTCTATGCGTGGTTTCTTGGTGTGATTGTTCTTTTGGCTCTTAGGGGAGGAGAGAAGACAGCTCTGAAGCCGGGGAGGAGAAGGGAGGGAAAGAAACCCTCCTGGGTGTGATCTTACTCACACTCATTGCTCTGTGGACAAGTGGCTAACAGCAGAGTGGCCTGTGCCCTCTCTTAGGAACTTGTTGACACGGGAGCATTTTGAGACTGGCGCTAATGCCACGTTGCATCTTTCACATCAACTTCTGGTGTGTCCAGGCAAGACACCCAGGCCCCTCAGATGAGGCACAAAACACCCAGTTGTTTCCCAGCACAGTAGTCAGGAGCATCGGGTTCCAAGTCTTGTCCGCCCTTGGAGAGCCCTAGGGCCCCGTGTCACTGCTGTCTGTCAGCAGAGTGCCAGCTGTCCCTGGGAGGAGACAGCTGTTGCAAGCCAGCTGTGCCATGGGTGGTCCAAGGTCGCCGCTTCCCGCCATGACACCCACGGGCCTGCGGGAGTTATGCCGTCACCAACATGCCTTTATAACTGGCACCTTGGCTCTTAGTTGGGACCCACCAGGTGGCCGGGAAGCCATGTCCAGGGACTTAGCGTCTTGAGCTCTGCACTGGGTTTTGACTGCGGTGTCTGTCCTTTACTTAAGTGGTCAGTTAACTGACCTACAGGACATTTGGATGGGGTGTCAATGGGAACAGAAAATCTGGTGGTACTGGCAAGAGCAGGCAGATATGTTCACGAACACCTTAGATGGATGCTAGCACTTTCTCTCGGATAGAAACTATCAGTGACTACTGGCTAACACTTCAGCCCTGTTTGTGATCATAAGAGATCACAAGATTTATTTGTGATTGTACACAAGCCCATGTGGACTAGAAAGTGCCCTCCCCAACAGGTGGCCACCACGTCATGGCCTGGGTGTCAACTGGTGGCGCCCCTCACTGGCTGAGAGCATGGTAGCCTGTTTGCGTCCTTCCTTCTAGGATGTAGCCTGGGTTGGGACAAGGTGGTGTATTAAAGGGATTCTCCACTCTTGAGTCCAGAAAAGATGGGTGTCTAGATTTGGGCACAAGCTACCTGCCTGGTGGCTGTGATGTGGCACTGATGAGAGAACCTGGAACTGGGGCCAGGCTGGGAAGGGTGACAGGTCCAGGAGGAAAACATTCCAGGTGGAGGGACTGTGGGGGTACAAAGGTTCAGAGATGGGGGGTGGGTATTGTCTATTCAAAACTGAGGAGCCCCAATTCAGAGCCTGTTCTTGCCAGGTGACAGGGGTACAGTGGGTGGTGGGAGAGTAGAAGAATGGCGACATTGCTGCCCTGAGGTTCAAATAAGAAGAAAAGTGGGGACAGGTAGCATAGACCCAGATGCTCTTGGGGGCTCCTGGATGCTCAGCCTGCCTCCCCCAAGTGTCACTTGCCCTGTAGGCACCACATTTTCTTGAGAAAATATGGTCAGGCCTGTCACTGGTGGGCATGGATCCCCCCAGTGTTCTCACTGGTCACCTTTGGAAGACACAGGCCAGAGCTGTCTCAAAAAATAGACCTGGCATGGTGGCTCAAGCCTGTAATCCTAGCTACTCAAGCAGTGGAGATCAGAAGGATCGTGGCTCCAGGCCAGCCTCAGCATCAGTCAGAGAGCTGGGTGTGCTGGCACACGCCACCACAGGAGATATACAGGCAGAGACAGAGTCACAGTCTGAGGCCAGCCCAGGCGAAAGCAAAAGACCCTGTCTGAAATCCTAAAAACAAAAGGGCTGGGAGGCATGGCTCAAGTGGTAGAGCACTTGCCCAGCAAGTTCAAGGCTGAACTGAGTTTAATCCCCAGTACCACCAAGAAAAAAACGTAGTCAGCTGCCCACCCTCATCCCCCAGTCACGCTCCCCGGAGGCCGTGTCACCAGCTTCTCAGGAGCTTCTCACGCATCCTGCAGGACAGTCATGCACGTGGGTGTTTGTTCCTCGCAGATGGGGTGCCCAGTGCAGGATTCGGGGTGCTCTCACGCCGCGAGGTATAACATGAGCCCCTCCTTACGGGAGGAATTTCCCCCTCTTGCAGCTACAGGGAATTCCTTGTCTGGTTGTACCTTATCTTATTTCACCAGTCACCACTGAGAAGAGGACTTTCCATTGATTTTTAAGCAGTGATCTTCCTCTGAGGCCTCAGCAGCAGAATGACGCAGCCAGCTCAGTGCTGGTGTTTCTGCCTTTTAGTGCCTGTGTGACCTTGAGCAAGTAATTCAACCTTTCTGATCCTCAGCTGCTATTTCTGTACAATAGGAAGAATAAAGTCCCTGCCTCCTAGATGGTGAGGATGCTTAAATTCAGGACAGGAGAGTCCAGTTGCCTGCTGGCTCCCATGGTGGAGATTATCAAGAGTGGACATCGTGAGTAGCTGTGGTCTGCAGAAGGGTGACCTGTGCATAGCGCTCCACACCCTTGGCTTCTAGAGTTGACCCAAGAATCTCAAACTTCAAGAGTAGGGCTCTAGGTCATAGGCCATCACTCAAGCCTTGTTGGGCAAACTAGTTTGGAAACAGTGGCTACTGACCAGAGTCAGTGGTGACCCAGCTGCCCACACTCTTTGTTCGCTCTTCCTAGACCCCCAGACTGGCACTGCCCAGCTCCGCTTTCACAGAAGCCCGGTAGGCCCAGGTCAGGCCTCTGGCCGCCCCTCTTCTCCCTCCCCTGTGGCTTGCTTTGGAAAACAATGTACAGTACACTGAGCATTGGGTACAAGAGGCAGAAACAGGTCACAGGGAAAAAATGAGGACTTCGGTTCTCAGTGATTCTGTTCTAGGGAAGGACGAAGAAACAAATACTTCAGACTCCTCAGATAACAGTAGAAAAACAGAAAACACGTGTTTGCATCTTTTATGTGTCACACACACAGTGCCGCTGTCCATGACACTTAAATAGAAACACCTCCATAGATTGAGACAATCAGGGCACAGGTGAGAGGGGGTTTGCTCCTCACCGGGGAGGTGGCAGAAGCTCATATGATCAAAGCCAGCAGCCTTGCTACAAGAGGTGTCTACAGGAGTGAGCCCCGGCTGGAGCCATCCCAGCACACAGGTCCCAGTCCCACATGGACTGGCCCGTGGGACATGCTCAGACCCCCCGCACTGTCCTGAGTGGGTCAGAAGCAGCCAGGATCTTGGTACTGTGTTATTCTTCCCTTGGGAACTGGGACCCTAAATATAGGCCGAGTCTGAATTGGCAGGTGTCAGATTTGTCCTTTACATAAGGGCCAAAATTAGTCTGTCATTTGGCACCTAAAGAAAGCAACCAAAGTGTCTTTATAGCAACTTAGCAATTACGAGAGACTGGAGTGGCAGTTTTATTTGATAAGGAATCTCTCTCTGTAGTTGAGCCGTGAGTTCCAAAGCTGGAAGCCTCAGGGACAGTGACCCATAGGTCCCCAGGGTCCCCTGCTCCATCTCATGTGGGCGAAAATATCTCATGAAAGCAGAAAAAGAGACTCAGTGCTCCCTAGAAATAGCAATGACAATGGCAACCTGGAATTTTGCAGGAAAAGAAAAATCCAGCCAGGGTGCCCAGAGCGGGGTTGGTGGAGGGACTCCCCAGGGGACCTCAGGAAGATGTTATAATCAATTACCACATCTTAACACTGATGTATGATAATGACTGAGTGTTCCTCCTGAGATAGAGTAGCATTTGGCTGGGATGCGGTTCCTTCATGGTCCACTGCCTAATTAATATGCAAATAATAGGCTGATTGCATGATGAATGCAGAAAACGAGCTCGCCGATAACAGGAGCACTGGAGCGGGGAGATGACAAATTACTTTTACTGACTGTCCTACATTAAGTACCCTTTCTCAACAATTTCATCACAAATTAAGTAAAGCAGCACAGAGAGATTAGGAGGATGTGTAAAATAATGCACCCTAATCGTTTTTTAACACTGTCACATATAGGGAAAATGTCACGTGGTGCCTCGTAGGACCACAGCAGTTCACTCACCTGGGTGATATGTGAAAGACGGGAAGTAGCCGGCCATACCCAAGTGTGCCACCAGCCTCTCCCAGCTGTGGAGTCTCTAAGGAACCTGCTGTCATGGCCCAAACCCATTACCCGTGTGCCAGCTGACTGGCAGTGTCACTGGGAGGGGACAGGCTGCCCACCATGTGCCTGAGGGAAAGGAGAGTTTCTGAGTTGCAGGCCTATAGGCCAAGGGAGAAGCCAGTGTTTAAGACTACCTTTTAAAGGCCAAATATGATGGTGCATGCCTGTAATCTCAGCACTTGGGTGGCTGAAGCAGGAAGATCATGAGTTCCAGGTCAGCCTGGGCTGACCCAGTCTCAAAAAAAAAAAAAAATAATAATACCTGTAGCTCCTCTAACTTTCAAAAATCTGGGGAAATTAATTCTACTGTCATAATGGCAGTGTGACCAGTAAGACTTGGGCAAGTTTGCCAGAAATGAGCACCAAAGAAAAAGAAGCAAGACACATGCACTCACACGACAATTAATCTTTGATTACAGCAAAGCGGTTTAACTAGAGGGTTTGTTTTTCCCTCTCAGTATTAGACATTTAGACTGTTCGTGTGTCACGCATTTGCTCTTAACGCACAGGGGTGCATTGACAAGTGTTCATACACACAACTGGCTCAGTAATAAGATTATTGAAGGTAATTTCTAAATCGGTATGGATCTATGAAAGGTCTGGGCTCCTGGACGGGGCCCACTGAGTCATCCAGTGTCACCTGGGCAGTCATGCTGGACTGTGATTTCCTTTCCACTCTCTAATTGTCATTTTAGCATGGTTTTTAATTTTTAATATCTTCAAACTCTGCTTTTGATAGGCATGTTTTCTTAAAGGGCTTATAAAAGGCTGGGCACCAGTGCTCACGCCTGAAATCCCAGCTGCTCAGGAGGCAGAGATCAGGAGGATTGCGGTTTGAAGCCAGACCCAGACGTATCTCAAAAAAAACCCAAAACAAAAAAGGGCTGGAGGAGTGATTCAAGGTTGTAGGCTCTGATTTCAAACCCCAGCACCACAACAGCAACAACAAAAAAGTAGCCCTCATGCTCTAGAGCAAAGCCCCTTTACAGACAGCTGTGCCCAGCAGGGACACGTGACCATGGGACTATGGAAAGATGTCAGAGGAGGATCTGACTCAGAGCCCACCCCTGCCAGTGCCACCAAGTACAGAGGTGGTGTTCAGACAATTTGGAGCTCACGTGACCATGTGGTCCAGGCCTCACCTCAGGAAGACTAATCTCTGGGAAGTCCCATGAGCTGCTGCTCTCATGTAGTGCCAAGGCCCTGTGTTGGAAGAGACTGGTATAAACCTCACAGGGTTTACAGCATGCTCTGCCCATCTGACTCCACTGGGATGCCTTCCAGGCCAGGGTCACCCTCCTGTGGTTTCTGAAGCTGCTGGTGCTATGGGCTGAAAAGGCCCTCATGGCCCTTCAGGGCTGCCAGAGCTCCTGCTGAACTGAGGACACCCACACTGGGCATCCCAGAACCACTGCACATCCTGGGCTCCGTCACTACTCCCTGAGCTCCTCTTTCCCCTCTTCTGCCTCACATTTACCAGTCCCAGCCATCACCACCCTCCATCACCACTCTCCTCTTCTTAACTAGCTCCCTCCTTTCCCCACCTTCGCCTCCCTGACTGTCTTTACCGTGACTTGGAATTTCCTGGCTTGGCATGGGCTCAAAACCTAAACTCTGGCCATAATGAAAAGTGGCCCATCAGACCAGCCGCCAGTTAAATAATGTTTGGGTTCTTGTCAGAATGTCACAGAGTACCCTGTCATTTTGTTTCAGCAACTTGTCCTTCTGAATGTGCAGTTCGCCTTATGGCATGCCAGCAGTAAAAATGTCACTTACAATAATTACTTTTTGGTGGAAATGCTTGCTGACTTCCTACCTTCAAGCTGTTTTTTACACAGTGGGGAGATAATAAGAAATGACTTTATCCTGACTGCTCAAATGAACACTAAATGGAATTTGGGTTATTATTACCGCGATAGAGGGCTGAGTATGGAAATTGCAGCATGGATCGGATAAACTGCAGAGAGATTTGTCTTGGAAAATTGTGGTGGGTGTGCGTTTTCTATCAGCCTCTATAGAAAACTTAAGGCAGCTGTTGTTTGCCTGCTGTTTGGGGATTATAATATTCCTATAATCTTTTTATGGCTCCTGAATGCCTGTATATTTCAGGTCTTCAGTCCCTGTCTCTGCCCTCTGTGCTTCCTAACCGAGCTCCTCTTACACAAGACCCAACGCCACATAGAGGAATTAGTCCACACAGATAACCATTGCTGCCAGAACCAGATGGATCAACCCCAGACCTGCAGGCTGCAAACTCCCTGAAAGCAAGCTTTTGCCTAGTTTCTGTTGCCCAGTGCCTAGCAGAATACATGATACAGAGTGGTGCTTTAAAAATGTGTGAATGGATGGATGGATGGATGGATGGATGGGTGGGTGGGTGGATGATGGATGGATGGGTGGGTGGGTGGGTGGGTGGATGAAGGTGGGTGGATGAATGGATGGTAGAGGATGGATGGGTGAATGGATGATGGATAAGGATGGATGAGTGGATGGATAGATGGAAGAGGATTGGTGGATGAGGTTGGATGGATGGAAAGATGGATGAGGATGGATGGGTGTGTGGATGAGGATGGGTAGATGGATGGGTGGGGGTTGGTGGACGAATGGGTAGTAGAGGATGGGTGGATGGATGGATGGTGAAGGATGGATGAGGATGGCTGGATGGATGGATGGAGAAGGATGGATGAGGATGGTGGTAGAGGATGGGTGGATGGATGGATGAGGGTGGGTGGATGGTGGTAGACAATGGGTGGATGGCTGGATGGTAAAGGATGGATGTGGATGGTGGTAGACGATGGATGGATGGATAAAGACACAGGCAGGCTGTCATGGTTTTTAGCAGACACCAGATGGATAAAAACATCAAAGCATTCCAGTCCTGCTCTAGTTCCTATCCTTGCTCTGTCCAAGGAGCTCTGAGCAGATCGAGCGCCTGATTTCCCAGCCTGGAGTGTGGGTGTTGTCATCCAGAGCTGTTAGGAGATTGGCTGGACCTTGCACAACACCCTAAGCACACTGCCTCGTGCATACGTGGTAGGAAATGGGTTTTGGGTCCCTTCCCTGATCCCTGTTGTGGACTGGCTTCTGTGACTCATCATTGTGTTTTCGAGATGCACACATGTTGACACAGGAATTGCAGAGAAACCATCCCGGAAGGCAGGCCTCTGGCAGATGCACAGTGCAGGGCGTGGGCACAGCCCAGCTGTGCAGATGGCTCTCTGGGATGGGGAACAGATGAGTCGTTCCTGGCTGCCCCTGGTTGAGAGGACTGAATGCATGCATTCCCTCCCATGAGCCTTAGCACAGTGCCTGCACACAGTAAGTGCCCAATAAATGTCAGCTTCAAAAATGGCTGAAAGTAGAGTTTCTTCACGTCATCTCCCTCTTTGCCCCAGGGCACCCCTGCTGCATGCCTCCTCTGAATTGGGGGACAGTGACTTACTTTCCTTCTTACTATTTAATGTCTATAATATTTCAAACATAAAATGCTAAGCTGGATGTGATGGTGTGCACTATAATCCCAGCACTCAGGAGGTGGAGGCAGGAGAATTGTGAGTTCAAGGCCAGCCTAGGCTACATGGTGAGCCTGTCTCAAAACAAAAACAAGACCAAAAGCAAGTGGTAAAGTAAGGCAACAAACACCGACACACCCAACTTCAACCTTACCTTTTGAGCATAACTTAAAAATAAACTCTTTCCCGTGTAGCACAGGCTGGCCTGGAACTTGGGACCCTCCCTCCTCAGCCTCATGAGTTCTGGGCTTACAGGTGTGATCCACCATGCCTGGTTTAGTTCTATATGCTTTGAAAAGAAATAAGACATTAAAGCTAGAGTGGAAGCTAACTCCATTCCTTCTAGAAGACAACTACTGTGGGTCTTGAGTTTGCTGTGACATTTTAGCCTCACCCTGTGCCTAAATAGTCTTACACACACAGTGTGAGCAAGCCTCCCACCCACATCCCAGCCTTAAGCTCTGTACCTGAGCCCTGGCCTGCTTTCCGAGCTCCCTGTGCCCGCAGAACTGGTACATGTGGCTTGGCTCTTACATTCTCCTGCTGGTGGTGGCATGCTATTGTATGAACAGGCCGTGATTTGAGTCCCTCTGTTTCCTGGGGATGACATTGTTTAGGGCTATTTCAGGTGACCCCTCCATAAATGTTCTGTACCCAGTGAGTGTGTAGAAGAAAAGCAATACTGGACAAAGGCAGCCCCATCCTCAGATAAGCCTGTCCGCCACCCCCGGGCACCAGGATCCAAACACAGACATCCCGTGTGTAGCCGATTCTAAGGCCTTGCACAGCCCAGCCTCTGGGATCAGTCTCTTGCTACTCCCTGCCTTCATGCCTCAAACCCACCGGACACCTCCTCACCCCAAGGCTTTCTGCATTCTTTCTAGGTACCCAGAGCCATCTGCCTCCCTTCCCACCGTCCCCCTCCTCCCTTCCCACCGTCCCCCTCCTCCCTTCCCACCATCCCTTTGGTTCCTGTTCCAGCATGAGAGTCCCCAGCAGGAGGCCTCTGTCATCCCTAGGCCAGTACACCCCCCACCACATATGCTCCCATCGTTTGAGTACCCATTGCCCTTTAGGGCTCCATCCTGTTTCATGGCTATCTTCCCCCAGGGGAGGAGACAGGCCTACCTCCTCTGTGTCCTCAGGGCGAAAGAATGACATGCCTTCCATTCCCTCTCTCCACCTTTTTCCTAAGTGAGTTTTTGTTGAAGGAAAATGTGCAAGCAGTAAAGTTCACTCTTCACTACTGGAACTGTTCTATAGAGGGTTTTGTTGTTCTGTTTTAATATTCAGTCTTTTTTTTTTTAATTAGCATAGGAATCTTAACAAGATATAAAATAAAAGCCAGGCACAGTTGTGCATGCCTGTAATCCCTGCACTCAGGAGGCTGAGTTAGGAAGATCATGAGTTTGAGGCCAGCCTGTACTATAAAGCCAGACCCCACCTCAACTATTAAAAAAAGATACGGGGTAATTCCATCATCCCCCAGATATTCCCTCATGCCTCTTTGAAGGCAACCCCTACCCCTCACCCTTAGCAACAACTGCTCTGTCTTGGCTTTTCTAGGATGTCATTTAAATGCCCCTGTAGGTCTCAAGTGTCACCAGCACCTCAGTCACGTGTTAGGCACTAGGGATGAATCAGCAATAAGTCATGAGAGATTTTATGTTGAATATATACCTCTATATAAACAAGTATATTTCAGTAGAATTCAGTAAGTCATTTGAAAAAGAAAACGTCAGGCTGGGTGTGGTGGCATGCCCGGCTACTCAGAGGTGGAGGCAGGCCAGTCACAAATTTGAAGCCAGCCTAGGCAACGTTAACACAAGACTGTCTGAAAAACTAAAAGCAAAATGGGCCAGTGGAGTGAGCCAAGTGGTAGAGCACTTGCCTAGCAACCGTGAGGTCCTGAGTTCAAACCCCCGCGCCTCCAAAAAGTCAAATTCATATTGTCTTCATTCAGCAGCAGCCATGAGGCAGATTCATTCCTTGTGATGATCCTGTCTGCTGCTGTCAGATGAGGGGATGAGGTGACACAAGGAGTCCTGAGTCACTGATGTCACACAGCCAGCCAGTGGAGGTGGCCCCTCCCCCAGCTCAGATCTCCTTTTTCTTCTTATAATTACTATTTTCAGTTACCTGGAGCAGAGCAAGTCCTCATTGTTTCAGAAAATACTGCTTTAATCAGAGGGCTCCACTAGCTACCTTTCTGGAAAGATAAAGTGATAAAATCTCTCTGTTGAAACATTTCTTGTCCCATCAGAGTCACCCAGGTGAGCCAGGCATGGTGTTGCATGCCTGTAATCCCCAAACTCAGGAGGCTGAGGCAGGAGTATCGAGACTTCCTAGCCAACCTGGGTTACGTAGTGAGACCCTGTCTCAAAAAATAAAAAGTCACAGAGGCCATCAGTTGCCCTTCCTTGTGCCGTGGGTGCTTGTTGACAGGCGTGTTGTCACGTGGGTCATGCCATGTGGCTGTGGCTCTCTGAAGGCCTCTCTCCAGGGCCATGCTCCTGGGTTAAATTCACATACCTCCAGCCTAGCCCAAAAAACGTGGACAATTCTGCCTTCTCTGACCCAAAGCCACAGCACCATCTGCATGCTCCATCTGTCCGTGAATAAACTGTCCCGCAGGAAGCCAGCTCAGACGCCAGCTTGCCACACTGTGTCACTTCCACACAGTCCAGGACCAGGCAGGTTGGTTGAAGGCGTCTTTGCCTTTGTGGGCAGTCCCAGGCAGCTCGGAGACTCTGGTAATAAGTGCCGAGCACCTCCAGTGAGCACTCTGGGGTTCCGATGGCTACAATAGGCACGGAGGCCTGCCAAGCGCACCTGGAGGAAGAAGGTTCCACCCCCTCGAGGTGCCCGGTGAGATGTACCCACCAGGCCCCCAGCACAAAACCAGGGGCGGTTTATTAGCCCGGCAGCCATGATTTTGACCTTGCTGTGGGTTAGAGGACACAAACCTGGGAAGAAGTCTGTTTATCATGTAGGGAATTCGTGCCATCCTTGACAGGAGACGGGGAGCAAGATGGATGACCTGCCGAATCAGGTCCTCGCATGGGTGACTCGGACCAAATTTCCAGTACAATTGCTTTTGCTGCTTCCGATACAAAAACAACATTGCTAGGTTTTACATCCAGTTGTCTGGTGACCTGGGGGTGAGCAGAGAGGACAAATCTGATTTGTAGGATTCTTATTGCCTTAAAGATTGATACGGACCATTTCTGCCTTTTGCATGCCTCTCTTTTACATCGCTCACAAACTAGTTTGGTTGTTCTATAACCTGATTTTCCAGACTGAAAACACTGCTTTCTGGGATGGCAGGACTTGGTACCAGCTCAGGACAAGAAACAGATTTTATCAAGTTGAATGGCGATTATTTTATTCAGGGTTTCACTCTTCCCAGGCATGCCTAGAAAATACTCCTTGTATTTGGGGCCTGTTTTCCATCTTCTGGAGTTCAGAGTCGGGTATTAGCCTGACTCTGAGCAATCCACACTCCAGTTACACTAAGCTGAAGATAAATTCGTCCTCGGGGGTGCCTTTCTTCTTTACCTGTATCACAGTCTTTTGGAGCACATGCTCGTGTGCCACTGTGGCTGAGGGACCTGCCAGGGTCTGCTAGAGCAGCAAGCAAGAGAAGGCCCTGTCCTCTGTCACCTGTCAGCCCTCTGTCACCTTTCTACATGACCACACCTGGCCTGGCCCCTCTAGTGCACACTGCGAGGCCTCACCACATGTCAGCCTCCATTGAGGTCGGGAGCAGTTACACCGGACAGTGAGCTGGGCTGAAGGCAGAGTACCTTGTGGACAGGACCACTTACCACTTCCTCCTGGGTGACCTTTCTCTGTCATTGGAAATTAGGAAATGTCCAGGCTTTATTCCAGACACCTCAACCCAGACTCAAGCCTCTTTGGTCAGGTTTCATAGGTAAACAGGGTGACACTTCTGATTGGGCCCTGAAGTGTGACCCTAAAGTTTTGCACAACCCCTCCTGAAGCAGGAAGCGTATGGGTGCCTGATGGGCCACACCAGCCCTGTCATCTCTGGTGTCGCCCATGGCATTGTGTTCCCCTCTGCTAGAGTTGAACACTGGGGAGGCCACTGTTAGTCCTAATTAAAAAAAAAAAAAAAAAAAGCTAACCAATGCAAGGCCCTGAGACCTGTGTCTCCCTGGGCCACCGTGGGAACCAGCAGCAGAGACTTTAGTTCAGGGGTCATTGTAACTGTGGTGACCACACATCACAGGCAGCCCTCACTCAAGACGATCTGTCTGTTCTTTTTGTTCTGGACAGAATAATTCTGCAAATTACAGTCTAGCCGCGGTCTTCTGAATTATTAGAATTACGGGTTTCATTAAAAGAAAAGGTAGCAGCAAGGACATGTGATTACTATAACATATTTTCTGCAAAATGCCCTGAGATTAAGCTTTCAGAACCCTTTTATTTAAACCTCGAGGGTTTTATTTTTCCTGTTGATGTTATTTTTGTTCTTTTAATGCAGAAAATTAGAGGTTACTCTCAGTCAAAAATTAAAAAAAAAAAAAAGCTACAAAACAAGGGATGACAATTCGTAGACAACCACACCACACCCTTCTGGTACAGAGTGTTTGATTAGCATTTCCTAGAGGGAAAAAAAGGCGCTATGCACGGTGAGAGACAGCGGTTTTCATGTTTTTAATTTCAGAAAGCACTCCAAAGACCTCCGCCAGCTGCAGCCCCGCTCCTGAGTCACCAGTGAGCTCCAGTGAGTCCGTGAAGAGCTTGACAGAGTTGATCCAGCAGCCCTGTCCACCCATTGACACCAGTAAGGACAGCAAAGCCCCAGAACCCAGCGACCTGCCAGCCTCAGACTCCCAGCCCACAACCCCACTGCCTCTCTCCGGACACTCGGCCCTCAGTATCCAAGAGTTAGTAGCCATGTCTCCAGAGCTGGACACCTACGGCATAACCAAAAGAGTCAAGGAGGTGCTGACGGACAATAACCTTGGTAGGTCCCCTGTCTCAGGTCAGGTCATTTCCTGTTTGTGGCCTTGGGTGAAAGCCAAGGCTGAGCCAGCCAAAGGGTCTGAATGGTTACAGACTACTTATAAGAACCCAGTCCAGTCCAGGTGCCGTGACTCACACCTGTAATCCCAGCTACTCAGGAGGCAGAGGTCAGGGGGATCAAGGTTTGAAGCCAGCCTGGGCAAAAAGTTGTCAAGACTCCATCTCAATAAATAAGCTGAATGTGGTGGCCCATATCAGTAATCCCAGGTACTCAGGAGGCAGAGATAGAAGGACTGCTATTTGAGGCCACCTTGGCAAACAGTAAATGAGACCTGATCTCAACATACAAACCAGAGCATGGTGGTACATGCCTATAATCCCAGCTACACAGGAAGCATAGGTACAATCACAGTCTGAGGCTAGCCCCAAGCAAAAAGCCCAAGACCCTATATGAAAAATACAGAAGCAAAAAGGGCTGGGAGCGTGGCTCAGTGGTACAGCGCCTGCCTAGCAAGTGCAAGGCCCTAAGTTTAAACCCCAGTACCACAAGAAAAAAGAGAAAAGAAACAGTCCTGGGGATACAGCTCAGTGGTAAAGGGCCTGCCTAGCATGTGTGAGTCCTGGGTTCCATCCCCAGTGCTACAAAAAAAGAACCTGAAACATCCTGCAGTTGTGACACTAGGGACTCATGAGAACCTGGGTCTGTCCCAGCACCCCCTCCCTTCCCAGGACCCCTTGGAAGAGGAGGCCACAGAGACCTCAGAGCACCTGTATTGTGATATGCTCAGCAGAGCCCCCAACCCATGGTGGGCACCAGAGGTGGGATGGCTTTGTAGGAGAGCGAGAGCTGTCCCCAGCGTTCCCTCCCTGTGTGGGGCAAGCCCCTCAGTGAGGCTGGAGTAATGATGCCAGTCCCAGCAGTTCCCAGCCCCTGCCTGGTGGCTGGTCACCGTCTACTATTGTTACTGCTGTTCTCACTGCCTTGCAAAGCCATGTCCATTCCCCAGGCCCTCCACAGGACAAAGCAACCCTGCAGAACAGATGTCACCCTCCCACAGTGTGAGTCCCAGGCCATCTGCCTAGCACGTGCCTCAGCCTCCAGGCTCTGCCCAAGGTGGCTCACGGGGCTTTGTGTCACCGCTGGGTAGTAGCCGTGGTCCTAAGAATATCAGGGCATTTCAGCTGCTGCAGCGTGGTGTTAGTGGGATAAGGCTGTCCTGAGCAGCCACTCCTGTGTCCTGTGTCCTCCTTAGTCCCAGGTTGGAGCCACAGCGAAGCAGTGTTAAACACCACAGAGTGACTGAAATCCAACCAGGACCTTGGGGACGGGGCCTGTGGGGGTAGCTGCTGTCTCCCAAGGGAGGAAACAGGCAAGTAGCTGAGTTCTGTACATTCTACCTAATGACCTGCAGCCTGGGATCAGACCACCTGCCTACGCCCACCCCCATTCCTGCAGCGCATGTGCAAAACAGAGCTCAAGGAAAAGTAGCATCAACCGAGAGCATTTGTCATTAAGTTCAGTCACAGAAGTGTAAACGTTGATTCGAGAACGTGGCCCGAGTCCCATATGCTCATCGGTTATTGAAACGTGCGGGATTCCTAGACTTGAGTCATCCCCTCCTTCGTCTCAGCCTTGTCACAAGTCCAAGAAAGCAGGCCTGCCCACTCCGACAGAAAGCGTCCTTCCATGTAAACATTGAGCGTCAGTTGGGGAAAATTCCCATTTCACAACGCCAGGTCGAGAGGTCGCAGCTTCGAGATGGCAGCACACACTGGAGCCTCCTCCTTGGCACTGCCCCCTAGTTGCCATCTTGCTGGAGACGGTTGACATAGGCTTCGTGCGGCCAGGGCCACACCCCAAGGGAAAGAAAGGCCCATCGCGGGTCCCTGGAAGCAAACCTGAGTTACACGGGGAATCCATTTGTGTGCACATTTCACTTGATGGACTCTAGAGCTATCTGCTGTTTTCAAATGACTGTGACCCAGAAGTGATGGGGAGACACATCCAGGAAACCTCTAAAATAATACAATTTCTCGAGAATAAGGCTTGCCAGACACCAGTGGTCACACCTGTAATCCCAGCTACTCAGGAGGCAGCGATCGGGAGGATTGAGGTTTGAGGCCAGCCCAGGCACAGTCATGTCTTCTCTTAGACCTGCCCTGGGAGCCCAGGTGGGGTGTGTCGATGTCACAGCTGGAGGACGTTACGCCTCCATGACCGCCTGCCATGGTGGGGAAGAGGCACACTCTACCTGGGATTCCGTGTTCTGGGCGATCAGTGGGACCAGACGCTGGCCTCTCTGATCACAGGCTCCACCTCCCCTGCTAAGTCCTAGTCATACAGGCTCTGCTGTGAGGTCATGCAAGTGACAGGGTGTTTGATGGGTAGCTTTAAATGTGAATGGCTCTCAGAAAAGCGAGCCTTTCTTTTAAGCCTCTGCCGAGCTGTGTAGACGTGGCACCCTGTGCCCTCCATCCCATGCTCCCTGTGATCGGCCTCAGCAAGCCTCTCCCCTGCCCAGGAGAAGAAAGGGACCTGGCAAGGGTTTGACCCTCTTTGAGTGCAGGCCGCAGGATCAGCCTGCCTTTCAAACCCAGATCTGGGAGCTCTTCTCTTTCCTGCTGTGGCCTGGGATCAAGTGCCCTGTTCTCTCAGGCAGACCTGTAACCTTGCTAATCACAAAAGCAGAGGCCTGCGTTTAGGGATTTAACCGTCTCTGAGAGATAATCGCAGGTGGTGTCTAGGCCCAGTTCTGGCACCTGGTGGCTTCTGTAAGAGCAGCATCATTTGTCATGTGTACATGGAATGCAGTCCCCTCCTCAGTGGAGCTATTAGAAGTCTCATCAAAGAAATGTTTGAAGACAGTGAAGCATGGTGGTACATGTCTATAATCCCAGCTATGTGGGAGGCACAAATAGGAGGATCGTGGTCCAGCCCTCCCCAGGCAAAAAAACACAAGACCCTATCCAAAAGATTACCAAAGCAAAAAAGGGCTGGGATATGACACAAGTGGTAGAGTGCCTGCCTAGCAGTTACAAGGCTCTGAGTTCAAATCCCAGTACTGCTCCCAAAAAAATTAAAAATGAAGCATATCAGGGCTGCAGCTGGGGCTCACTCGTCATGCACAAGGCCCTGGGTTCAATCTCCAATACCACAAGAAAGGAAAGAAAAATGTTTCTACAAAGATTGGTTCCAAGCCAGGCTCCCGCTGGCTAGACTCCAGGCTATTGAATCTGCGTGTCTGGTTTCAACTTGACACTTGCTTGTCCTCTCAGAGTCCTGACTATCAGTGACCATGTCTGGGTTTGCTCTTCCTCCAGGTCAGCGCTTATTTGGGGAGACCATCCTGGGGCTCACACAAGGCTCCGTGTCCGACCTCCTCGCGCGCCCAAAGCCCTGGCACAAGCTCAGCCTCAAGGGACGGGAGCCCTTTGTCCGCATGCAGCTGTGGCTGAATGACCCCAACAACGTGGAGAAACTGATGGACATGAAGCGAATGGAGAAAAAAGGTATGGCCCCACTCGCATGCCCATTGAGGCTGACCCTGACCACAGCGCCAGAGGATGCAGTCAGCAGCTGGGAGTAACTCAGAGGGAAGACTTGTCGCTTTTGGGACTGGCTGCCTGAATGTGAAGACCTCCCAGCCCTGGAGGCACAGCACAGGGTGATAGCTGGTTCCAGGTCACACTGAGCAAAAGTTCTCAAGATCCTGTCTCAACAACAAAAAAATAAACCGGGCGTGGTGGTGTGCCCCTGTAATCCCAGCCACAGCAGGAAGCATAAATGGGATAGAGATCCTTGGCAGCCCAGGGACTAAAGTAAGACCCTATTCAAAAATAAATAAATAAATAACCACAGTAAAATGGGCCAGAGATATGGCCCAAGTGGCAGAGCACCTCCCTTACCAAGTGCAAACTCAAAGTCCCAAGTTCAAATCCTAATACTGCAAAAAAATACTACTACATCAGTTGCTGAGTGTCAGCAGTTTTCAGTACAATATTCAAGTCATACCCTATCTGAAAGCAGCACTGACCACAGTGCTCTTGGGGCGGCTGCTCTCAGCACTGTGGAGCCCCCAGTCACTTCCTAAGCAGCCCCCGACCTTTCAGACATCAGGAGAGAGAAGGACCCTGGTATCTCCATTCCCTGTTGTGCCTGGCGCAAAGGAGTAGTCCCCCCACAGAGATCTGCTGGGCTTCCCGGGCCTCTGCTTCCTTCCGCACAGGCTGTGAGCACCATCTTGTGTTGAAAAAGAGTTACTGTCCCAACACTCCTGGGCTTCCTGACAGCCCAGGTTCCCAGAGTGGCTCCAGTGCCGCTGTCACCAGCTGCAGCAGGTGACCAGGCAGGTGACCCATCTATATCATCTAACAAGTGCTCAACCAATCAGAGTTGCTCATTTGTACTCTTTCAAAATAAATCATGGAAGCTGGGCACTGGTAGCTCACGCCTGTAATCGCAGCTCCTTGGGAGGCTGAGATCAGGAGGATCGAGGTTCAAGGTCAGCCAGGGCAAAAAATTAGAGATCCCATCTCAACCAAATAGCTGGACATGGTCGTGTACACCTGTCTTCCCAAACTATGTGGGAGGGTGAGATCAGGAGGATTGTGGTTCAGACCAGCCCATGCAAAAAGTTTGCAAGACCTCTCATCTCAGTGGAAAAAAGCTGGGCGTGGTGGCACACCTGTCATCCCAGCCAGAAGCATAGAGTAGGACGATCATAGTCCAGGCCAGCCCGGGCAAAAAGCAAGACCCTATCTCCAAGATAACCAGAGCCAAAAGGACCCTGGAAGCATGGCTGAAGCATCAGAGCGCCTGCCTAGCAAGCGCGAAACCCTGACTTCAAACCACAGTACTGCCAAAAGTAAATACATAAATGGATATGTCCCCAGCCTGGCATAGACTGAGAATGCCGCAGCAGGTAATCTATAGCGTGCTGTGCCCATGCGTGTATGGGTGGTACCCACGTACACCTGCGCTCGCAGACATGCACACGCACGCTCAGCTGTCCCAGCGGTGACCCGAGCAATCGACCGCCTTCTCCCTTGACATTTGCTTCAGACCCGAGTGTCCGCACTAAGTACAGCTGGCTAGCTTGCTGTGGCTCCAGGCCCCTTCACACAGCGCTGCTGCACAGGAGGCCACCATATGCCGGGGCGGCCTCAGATCAGGCCAAGTGAAGCCTTCAGTTTCCTCATCAGTGAACAGTGACAGAGGTCCCGGTGGCAGTGAGACCTGGAGTAAAGGACCTAGCACCTGCTAGTGCTGCTAACCTTGATGCTGTGTCACTTAGCGCCAGTCACTCACAAGAACTGGGGAAGGAGTAAGGCGCTTGCGTGGTACGCACAAGGCCCCAGTAAAGAATTCCGCACCATGTTCCAAACTTAGTCCGCTAGAAAGATGAGCGTGGACAGTTCCTTTACGGGAGCAGTCAGAGTGAGTTTTGTTCTCTGGGCTTTGTTTTTGGAGACAAGGCATTGCTGTGCAGCCCACACTGGCCTTGAACTTGTGATCCTCCTGCCTCTGCCTTCAAGTGCTGGGATCACAGGTGTGTGCACGCGCTGGGGCATGCTAGGCAAGCTGTGCTTCCGAGCCCCCCCCTCAGAGTGGTTTCTAAGTCAAAGCACAGTTGGCTGTGACCGAGTGACACAGCCATCCAGAACCTCAGTTCCAGCATCCCCTCTTCGCTCTTTTTATTTTTGCCATCCATCCACCTGGACAGGTCCATAGGCAGTGGGTGGGCACCAGTCTCCACCCTGGCTGGCTCCAGAGGGGAAACCTAGGTCCTCCTCCCCTTCCCCAGCTGCTCTGCCCCTCCAGGCAAGCCCCATCTCCCCCAAGCCCTAGGCCTACTCTGACCTCTTCTTCCCCTGGGCACCCCGCCCACACTGCCCTCTGCCTCAAAGCTGGCTCAAGCAGCTTGACTTTCCGGCCCTGTCCCATCCTCATCATCCAGCCCTCTGCTCACTCTCTGCCTTTTCTCAAGCCGGTGACTTGAGGTCCCCTGCCCCAGCCTTGGGGATGTTACTGCTACCACCAGCCCCACCTCTAGCATCGAGCATCTTGACCTCCTTAGCACTCAGCCATCCAGCTTTCTTGCCACTCCAAACTTCTCCAACCTCCAGGGGGTGCCTGGCCCCCCTTACCATCTGACCAGCTTTTCCCTCTTCACTCCACCTTACCTGGGCTCTCAGTGGCCCTGACTCTCACAGCCCCTCCCCTGCCCCCCGCCTTCCAGTCTACCCCTGCATCCTGAATTTCCTTCCCCCATAGCCACCTCTCATCCTCTCTGGCTATCATGCTCCTCCCACTCCCGCATGGAGCATCCCAGACATCCCCCTGGGCTTCTGGGTAATTCTGGAGAGCCTCCCACACCTGCCTGAGCCTGGGTCTCCTCCTCTTGTTGCTGCCACCTTCCATGGGGTCCCCAGTACTGCTCCCCAGCCTGGCCAGGCCTCTCGGTCCCACTCCCTTTCCCTTACCTCTTCCCTCTCCCTCCTCAGATCCCCTTGCCCCGGCCTTCCTGCTTCCCACAATCCCTGCAACCCCTCTGTGTCTCCACCCTTCCTCCCTCCCTGGCTCAGGACCCATCTGCAGTTCCTCCCTGCAGCCAGGGTGCTCACAGGTATCACCAGCTCTCTCCCCCGACCTCTTTCCCTGCAGCTCAGAGATGTCGTCTGCTCACTCTTATCTTTATTTATTTATTTATTTTTGCCATACTGGGGTTTGAACTCAGGGCGTACACCTTAAGCCACTCCACCCAGCCCTTTTTTGTGATGGGTATTTTTGAGATAATAGGGTCTTGAGAACTATTTGACCAGACTGGCTTGGAACCATGACCCTCCTGATCACTGCCTCCTTGATTAGCTAGGATTACAGGCGTGAGCCACCGGCACCCAGCTCACTCTTATCTTTAAACACCACCACCCCCCAGCTCTGGTCTCCCCTGGAGAAGCGACACCAGCCTGGCTTCATGACAGAGTAACTCAGGCCATCCCCAGTCTTCCTCCCTCCCATTCACCATTCAGCTGCCCACCACAGCCTCCACACCCCTGGTTGTCCCCCAGTCACCAAATCCAAAGGACATCCTAGAACATTCCTGGCAGTTGACACTGTTGACCGTCCCTACCCCTGAGGTTGCCTCATCCCTTTTGTGAAGCCTCTGTCCCTGGCGTCCCTGGCTCTCCCCCGTCCCTCTGTGCCATTCGTGGCTTCTTCCTGGAAGCATCCTTTGTGGATGGTGTCTGCCAGGGCCACATTTTGACCCCTGTCCTTCTCATTGGTGACATTGGCTTCCACTACAGTTTCTATTCTCATGGTTCCCCAATTCCTGTCACCGTGGCTCAAATCAATATTCAGAGGTCTTTGGTTAAAATCTTTTCATTACTGCTTATTGCTGTCACAGCTGATATCAAATTTGTGGCTCTGCCCATCCTCCAACTTCACATAGGACACCCCTTCCAGCGCCACCTCTGTGTGTGCTGTTTATACACTGTTTTCACTTTCCGCTTTGTTTTGTTTTTGTGGGGAGATTTTTGGTTTTTGAGACAGGGTCTCCCTATGTAGCCCAGGCTGGCCTGGGACTCACGATCCTCCTGCCTCTGCCTCTTTAGTGCTGTATTTCTCCTTTCTAAACAGTCTCCTGCCCTCTTCATTGTCTGCCTCCTTGCCTGTGTTTCCTGGGAAGCCTCCTTAGGCCCCGTCCCAGGCCACATCCAGCGAGCTCCCTCAGTACCGTTACTGTGTCACACTCCACTATGGTCATTCATCTTGATTCTTCCCTGCAGCCCCCACTAAACTGTCCAGTTGTACAGAGACAGCTGGGGACCCCACAGGACATCAGTGTATGTGTGCTGGGGACTGTGTGATCCTAGCGCAGGGTTTTGAGCCCAGGCTCTCGGCTACTTTCACAGCAGGCCTCAACTTCACCTACCATCTCTTCCCCCACAGCCTACATGAAACGACGGCACAGCTCAGTCAGCGACAGCCAGCCCTGCGAGCCCCCCTCCGTGGGCGTGGACTACAGCCAGGGCGCCAGTCCCCAGCCGCAACACCAGCTGAAGAAACCCCGTGTGGTGCTGGCCCCTGAGGAGAAGGAAGCTCTGAAGCGAGCCTATCAGCAGAAGCCATACCCATCCCCCAAAACCATCGAGGAACTTGCCACCCAGCTCAACTTGAAGACCAGCACCGTCATCAACTGGTTCCACAACTACAGGTAGGCCCTGCACCCCAGCCTCTGCTGTCAGGGAGCCCCCAGAGCCACCTGCAGGAGAGCAGCCATTCCCACCATGCAGCAACGCTCTGGACTTGGTCCCCACCCTTGCATAACTGAGGACTCGTGCTGTGGTCAGTTAGTTGGAGTTTATTTGTTTCTTTGGTTGGTTTTGGTTTAGGTGGCACTGGGGTTTGAACTCAGGGCCTCACACTTGCTAGGTAGGCTCTCTACCAGTTGAACCATGCCCCCAACCCTTTTTGCTTTAGTTTTTTTTCTAAATAGGGCCTCATGCTTTTGCCCTGGCTGGCCTCAGCCCCTGATCCTCCTACCTCTGCCTCCTGGGTGGCTTGTTTCACCACCAGTTTTTTGAGATAGTGTCTTGCTAACTTTTTTGCCCTGGCTGTCCTCAAACTATAATCCTCTCGCCAGTGCCACCACACCCATCCCCTAATTGTAATTCGGGTTTTTAACTCCAGGGACAGAAAGCTACATCCCTTCCAGTCATTGTCAGGAAATTAGCCATGACCAGAAGAGAAAAGTCACTCTCGGCTATCTCATGTGATAAAGGGGGAAATAGGCACGTGTGGTCCCGTGAATGATCTGTGACACTTTCCCAGAGTCTTTTATGAAGTAGTATTTTCTAAATTAATTTGATTAGTTTTGTAATTCCATAGTTCAGAGCCTTTCTTGTGGGAAAGTTCATGTGTTAGTGAAGATTTATTGCACATCTGGTAGATCTAGGTTAAGTGTTTGAATCAACATTCCAGCTCTTCCCCACAGCTGCACCAGGGAGGGACAGTGTTATCTTCATGGTGAAAGAAATATAAACTGTAGAGAGCCTGCAAAGGGTGTAGTGCTCTCCACTGTAGACTGGGATGAAAGGTTTGGAAGCGATCATGGACATCCAGTGAAGGACTCTTGACTTGGTAACTCAGCTGTAACCAGACTCCCTGTTGCAACCAGGAATCCCAGGAGCACCGATGGAAATCCCCAAATTAATGCCGTGAAGGGACCATTTCCGTTGCTTGTTCTCATCCGAGCATCATTTTCTCTCGGGCTCAATAAAGCTGGAGTCAGTGCTCCTGGCTACACCACAGCAATCGTGCACACACATGGGATAAACTGCCCAGGTTCTGGATGAAGCATTAAGACTGCCCGGCACCGTGGCTCACACCTATAATCCCCCAGCTACTCAGGAGGCAGAGATCAGGAGGATCACCATTCAAAGCCAGTCCAGGCAAATAGTTCCCAAGACCCTATCTCGAAAAAACCCATCACAAAAAAGGGCTGGTGGAGTGGCTCAAGGTGTAGGCCGAGTTCAAATCCCAGTACCACAAAAAGAAAAAAGAGAGAGAGAAAAGATGTTGACAACCAAGCCACACCCTATTGCCAATAAAGGCTGAGTTAGGAAATGGCAGCTCAGTGTGTGAGCTGAAAACCTACTGCCTGAGCTCCACTGAGGCAGCACTGACCCCAGCCAGGCCTCCTGACTCCCTCCAGGACAGGTGGGATGCACCCACAGCCATGGTGGCTCCCTCCAGTAAGGTGGGAACAGGCAGAGGGAGGCTGGCAATTAGGCTTATAGAGTTCCCTGTCCACAGAAGGAGGCTGTCCCTTGTCTTCTGGCTTCTGACAGCCAAGTAATGCCCTTGATACGGTGGCCCACCAGTCACTGTGGGGATGCCTGTTTGGTGCATTTAGTACAAGCAAATTCAGCTCTCCACCCCAGGCAAGAAGGGGAGGGAGGCCAGGCGCCGGTGGCTCACACTGTAATCCCAGCTACTCAGGGGGCAGCCTGAGCAAATAGTTTGCAAGACCCTATCTCAAAGAAACTCTTCACAAAAAAAGGGCTGATGGAATGGCTCAAGGTGTAGGCCCTGAGTTTAAACCCCAGTACCAAAAAAAAACACCTGGGGAAGGGAGACCCACTTTTAAACATGACCTACAATGAAGCCACTGGGCATGTCAGAGAAGGAAGGGTAGCACAGATGAGTTTGGGAACAGAGGCTGTCCCGAAGGGGTGACATGAAAGAAAGACTAATTTAGAGGCAAATTTGATTCTTCCTCAGAGTGACCAAGAAACAAGCACCCAGTCACTCACAAGTGACATAGGCTCAAGTATAGCTTAGGGACAGGGCACTTGCCTGGCACGAACAAGGCCCTGGGTTCCATTCCAGTGTCCTCCCTCCCCCCAGAAAAGAACTGGCCTACAGTTCAGAGTTGAAGTCACTTGTCAACATCACCCAGCAGGTAAAGCAAAGCTCTCTCTCGCTGACGTTATGACTTCCACTAAATTCTCTCAGTGCCGACCTTCCTGTGTGGCATAGCTCACCCAGACTTCTACAAGGACCGGCACCCAGCCACCAAACAAGCTGTTTCTTAAAGGAGAAAGTAGCTTTTACCTTCTTTTCACAGAGGTTAAGGAAAAGTGGATTTTATTTTCTCTGCACTGCCCTCCAAGCCCTCAAGGAGTGAGGCTTGGGATCCATTTGCACTCAACAGAAAAATAAAGCTTTACGTCCTTGTTCTTGTCCTCTATCCTGAGGGAATCAGAAGTATCTCAGGACCTTGGCCTCCTCCTGGAAAAACGGGTCCACCGAGGGGCAACTCCACTGAGCCATAGAAAGCTGTGGAGCCTGTGAGCCCATCTGCAAACCAGAACATGGGCTGGGAGTGTAGCTCAGTGGTAGACCCCAGCACCCAAAGAAATAAGTTAGTTAAATTAAAGTTTTTAAAGGTGGGGTATGGTGGTGCATACCTGTAATCCCGGCATTCAGGAGGCTGAGGCAGCAGAATTGTGCATTTCAGACCGGCCTATGCTGCCTAGAGAGATCCTGTTGATTAAAACCACAGCCCCTGCTGGAGATGATACTCGTCATGACGCCAGAGACAAGCCCAGGCTTGGAGGCTTAGGCGCCCATCTGTTAAGCACATCTTGCATGCCAGCTACTCGGCAACAAGTTTTCTAGCTCCATAATGAGATGTCATTAAGTCCTCCAGCCTGCAGTCAAGTGCAGTACCACTCACCCAGTCTTACAGAGAAGGGCCCCAAGCATCAACCAAGGTGACAAGCGTGGAAGCCCAGGCCTCGTGTCCCCAGCCTGGTGTATCCCTCCACCCCCAGTCCTCTCACCGCCAGCTTAGTGCTCAGAGCAGGCATTTTCTTGTTATAAAAGGCACTGTAGGTTCTGTGTTGGGGAGGAGGGAGAAGGCACTACAAAGCCAGGCATGGTAGACGTGCTTGTAATCTGGGTGCAAAGATAGAGGGATCTCAGTTCAAGGCCATTCCAGACAAAAAGTTAGCAAGACCTCATCTCAGCAAACAAGCTGGATGTGGGGATATATGCCAGTGCTCCCATCTCCTAGGGAGGCACAGAGGAGAGGACCACACCATCCAAGGCCAGCCAAGGAAAAGGGCGAGACCCTAACTGAAAACAAACTAAAAAGTGAGGTTTAAGTGGTAGAGTACTTGTTAGACAAGCAGGAGGCCCTGAGTTTAATTCCCAGTACACCAAAAAAAGGGGGAGGAGGCACTGCAAGAACAGTGACTTATTCTTGTCTACTTTGTGCTCAGTGTCATACATTTAATATTTCTTTAATCTTCCCCACATCCCTCAAGGATAAGAAAACTAAGCTCAAAATGTCACATCAGCTTGTCCAAGTTGGACAGCTAATGAGTCACAAAGCCAGATATCTCATCTGGGTTTACCTGGCACCTTAATGCCTAGCCTGTTTGTTACCTGGCTAGCACCAAACATTTGCCCTAGTTCTCCTGACTGTGTGGGTTAGGATTAGGTCCTCCCTCCCCCAGGCTGCATCCTCGCTGCCAATCAATAGGGCCTCCCTCCCAGCCCAGTGCCAGGGGGTCACCGAATCTCCCTTTCCCAGGTTTGCAGGGGGCTTCTCAGAACCCCACCTTTCTGCACCAGAGCTCAGAAATCTTCAGGACAAGGTTCTGAGCTCACCATGCAGGAAGCAAGTAACTATGGAACAGGTTAACAAGTGCCCCAGGGTTCTGACGTCCTGGACCAAGCCACAACCAGCCTCTGGCTCCTCATTCAGGCAGCCAGCTCAGGACCCGATTTACAACAGCAGGTGCTCAAAAGTCACAAGGACTCCAGAAAGTCTTCTGAGGCCTGCCTCCCCCAGGGCTTTGCTGGCCTAGCTTCTGTGGGACCCTGGCCTGATGTGGGAGGGACTTAGCAGGAGCCCTTTTCATGGTGCTGCTGTGGCCTCCAAAACTTGGGAGAACAGGGCCCTTGATGGTCAACTCCTTTCTAAAAGGGAGAGTGCTCTCCCAGACTGCTCTAGTTAGCAGGGTGTCAGCAAAGTACTAGAGCACATCTTGCACTAGAGGCTGGGCTAAAACTTAAAAGCCAGGAGTGGTGGTACATGCCTGTAATACCAGCAATCAGGAGGCTGAGAGAGGAGGCCACCCTAGGCTACATATTGAGATCCTGTCTCAAAAAAAAACCTTGCTTGTTGTATTTGGTGTCTTTCCTGCCCTTGAGGCCCTGAGTTCAAATCCCACAATTTTGTGGAACTGCTAGAAGCCCCTTGAGCACTGGTGGCCCAGAGGTGGAGGTGAAAGATTTGCACTTGTTTTCCTTTTGGGGTTTGTTGTTTTGTTTTGGGTTGGTTTTGATTTTCCTGGGACCAGGGTTTGACCTCCTTGAGCTGCTTGCAAAGCAGGTACTCTAAGACTTGAGCCATGCCTCTAGTCCACTTTTTGCTCTGGTTACTTTGGACATGGGGTCTGGAGAACGATTTGCCCGGGGCTGACCTGGAACTTCGATCCTCCCCATCTCAGCCTCCCTAGTAGCTAGGATTACAGGCCTGAGCCACCAACGCCCAGCGAGATTTGCACTTTAGACAGAAGGCCTGACACGAGGCACTAGTGACCATGCAGTGTCATTTGTTAAAACGGCCATCTGTGTCACCAGATGCCAAGCGCGGCGCTAGATGACAGGTGGAGGCCGAGTGGGGTGGACCCGGGCAGGCCGGCGGGTCTCAGGTCGCTGCCTCTTGTCCCCGCAGGTCTCGGATCCGCAGAGAACTGTTCATCGAGGAGATTCAGGCCGGCAGCCAGGGCCAGGCCAGCGCCAGCGACTCGCCATCGGCCCGCAGCGGCCGCGCCGCGCCCAGCTCGGAGGGCGACAGCTGCGACGGCGTGGAGGCGGCGGACGAGGAGCCGGGCGGCCCCGCGGCCGCCGCCAAGTCTCAGGGAGGGCCCGCCGAGCGGGAGCGCCAGGAGGCCGACAGGGCGCCGCCGCCCTCGGGGACCCCGGGCCCGGACGACGGCGACGCCGACACCGAGGACGCGGGCCGGTCACGGCCGCCGCCGCCCGAGGGCCCCGCCGACCGCCCGGCGCCCGTGCCAAGCCCCGCCGCGCCCGCGCCCTCGGCCGCCGCCGCCGGGGAGGACGCCGCTACCTCAGCCGCCACCGCGCCCGCGGGCCCCGGCGCCGAGCCCCGGGCCGCCTTGCCAAGCACCAGCGCGCCCGCCGCCACGGCCGCCATGGCCGCCACGCGCAGGCCCAGCTCGCTGCAGAGCCTCTTCGGCCTGCCCGAGGCGGCCGGCGCCCGGGACTCGCGGGACAACCCGGTGCGCAAGAAGAAGGCCGCCAACTTGAACAGCATCATCCACCGCCTGGAGAAGGCCGCCAGCCGGGAGGAGCCCATCGAATGGGAGTTCTGAGGCCAAGGTCACGGCCAAGGTCACGGCCTTGGCCACGGCCTCGGCCTCCCCCACACCGGGCTGGGCGGAGGGCGGCTCGGCCTGGACGGGTTTGCGCGCACTTAACCGCCCTGCGGGCCACAGGGCAAAATCGCCATAGGCCAAGGTGCATATAGAAAACAAAGGAGCATTAAGCCCAATCTATGTCGTGTTTTCAAGGAAGAAAACGGAAATGCGTAGTCGAGCTTTTTTTGTACCCTCAAGTGTTTTTTTTATTGCCCTAAAGTGATTTCCACAGTTCTGGAATAACTCTTTACAGCTTTGCCTTGCGCCCTCCTCTTTGGTGTGGGCTTAAAAAAAAAAAATCAAACCCACATATTAAAAGGGGGCTTTTTATCTGCCATCTAATGGCTTCAGAGCGATAATAATACACTATTATCTTCTTAAACCAGGAAAAAAAGGGGGGGAGGGGATTTTTCAGAAAAAATAATTAAAAAAGAAAGTTTTTTGTAGGTGTTCAGTTGCCACTAAGAGATTGCACAGTCAAACCGACTCTAAACACACTAGTTTGGATTCCTAAATATTTTCAAGAAAAGAATCTTCTCGTTTGAAACTTTGAATTAAAAAATAAAACACATTTAACTCCACATATTTTTTAACAAAAAAAGAAAAAGTCACATCAGGAAGATATCTGATTTTGTGGTAGCTGAGGTAGTGTTTTTCCTGTACGTGAATAGAATCCTGACGTAGTACACATCGATCCATAGCTTTAACTGACTCTGGGCTTTTGCTGACCAGAGTCTGTTTAATACACTCCATTCTAGGCCAAATCAGGACAAAAAAAAAAAAAAAAAAAAAAGAAAGAAAAGATCCGAATCTAGGCATTTTATAATCTGCTTTTTAACCTCTAACCGTAGAGCACGCTGACCAGACCTCATGTCTTGGAGGTTTCGGAGACAAGTTAGAACTGTAGCATGTACCTGTTCAGTTTTTGTTTTAATTTATGGTGTCTACGTCTGTGTCAGCGCATCTGCGCACTGTACGAGCATTGAGAAGAAGGGAAAGTGTAGGCCGGCAAGGTCGCAGCAGGCAGTCCTGGGGCCAGGCACACCTTTCCTTGGCACACAGAAAGCACCTCACCTCACACCACTCTCCCGGGCGCCCGATGGACTGAGCCTCCCCACCCCCACTCCCCAGGGGAAGATGCTCCCTGGGCCTGGGCAGGGCTGGCATACATGCACGCACTCTCTCTGTCCCCTCCTCTTCCCACCACAGCACTGATGACCCCGTCGAACTCGTGGGAAGCTTCTTTCCCCTGCAGAAGAGAGAACGTGGCAGTCTGGGCTCCGCTCACACCAAAATGTTGACGCTCCTCCCTTCCGAACCAGACCATTTGGGCCCTTCATTCTCTTCATTTCTCCTCTTGGAAAGTTCTTTTATGCACAGTTTAGGGCAGTCTAAGTACAAATCAAGAGTCTAACTTGTCTCTGATTCCTCCCGTTGTCTATGTGTGTGTGCATGAGTAATAGAGGTGGGTGAGAGTGTGCGTGCAGGCGTGCGTGTGTGCAATTTTATACGTCTGTGTATTTTCCTAAGTACCTGTGCACACATACAGTGCATTACTGCCACCTTTTTCAATAAGCTGGTTTATCAGTTATGGCTTCTACAAGTTTGCTAATTTAGACTCCTTTACGGCCATTTCTTTAAACTAACAATAGATGATTTCGGTATATATATATATATATATATATTTTTTTTTTTTTTTTTTTTTTTTTTTGCTTATTTATAGGTGCTGTATTTTATTATCTGATTGTTAGGAAGGGATGGAAGGGGGCAAGTATTCTTTAGAGGGATAGACTGCCGGCAGTATTGGGTTATAATTTACAAATTGTAGTTGTCATACTGTATATTACTGATTGAAAACTTTTTGACCATATTGTGTATCATTGAAACTTTTTGTCTTAGGTCAACATCTTTGGATGACATTTTAATGGTGCATTCATTATTTCTTAAGTTTAATTAATATTACTTTTTTTTTTTTTTTTTTTTTGATTTTTGGGGGGTGGGAGGGAGTTCTAATTTTCAAGCTATGCTCCCGCTGTTACACCTCGGTGTGCTTGTTATTACTTACCTTGTAGGACTTTGACTGTAAGATGTGAAATCACATTTCTTGCATGATGTTTTAGAAATTACGTATTTCATTTACAGTCCTTTCACCTGCAACTGCAGACTCAAGTTGGAGTTGTCACAACTTTTAAAGAGTCACTACACTAAAAAGACAATAACTTTTCATGAATGAGAAGTCTTCAAAGGCTCTAGGAGGCTGGGAGGCAGGCCCTTTGTTTGTCCTTGGATGGATGTGTCATTTCTGCACTTGAAATCTGGTTCACTGAGAAGAGAATTCAACAGCGGAGGACGGAGGAGCCCAAGGGGAAGTGGGTAGTTAACATCTGGCTCCATGGCAGGGGCTTAGCTAAGAAAAGCAGGTTCACACCAGGGACCCTAAGGACAGTGAGGGGGCAGAGCCGCTGATGGTACTGTGGTATCCTTGCCACAGAAACCTCCAGGGGACTTTGTCACCATGTGTGATGAAGCTAAAAACCTCGTTGTCATGACAACAGGAAGCAGGGAGTTAGCAGGACCTGTGAGGCTAGTGTGTTTTAAAGGCTTTGACTGTTATTTAACCAAGGTGTTAAATCCTATTGAAATCGAAAAGTCTAGATCTGCCCATCCTCAATGGCCAAATGGTGACAGTCTGAATCAGCCATGTTGATTGATTAGTTAATTAATCAGCAAGCAATTTAGTCGTTTGGGGGGTTTGTTTCTTAAGTTTTGAGCTAGGTCACTGTTGATTTCCGGTTCTGTCTTCTCTGCCAGACTTAGATCTGAATGCTCAATACAATCTACTTGGTCAGGTTTTGCTTCCAGTCCTGTGGGGTTGTTTTTGTTTTGGTTTGGTTTGGTTTGGTTTTCTATTTTTTTTTTTTAACTGAGATCACAACTGTGATCTTTTGGTTTAAGCTAGCACTGTCTATAATACTTCTAAGAGCTGCCACAAAATAACACAAAATCCTGTCCTGAGGAGGGGGAAGACACACCCCCTCCTCATGGGGGGAGAAGGCCCTCAGTTTGAGTCTAAGGGTTCATCTTTCATCTTGATAAGCAATATTCAAGTGCCTTGAACAGCGCCCTCTCACGTGGTGACCTTTGCTGGCTGGTGAACCAAGCAGTAGCCCCCACAGGGAGCCTGCCCTCCCCTCCTCCTCCTCCTCCTCCTCCTCCTCCTCCTCCTCCTCCTCCTCCTCTTCCTCTTCTTCCTCCCTAAGCTCTATCAGCTTAAAAAGTTGTGTACCTCCCTCCCCCCCGCCCCGGGGGGGAAATGATTCCATATCAAACACTAACAATTATAAACTCCATTATACCATTTAAAATGGCTTCTTTTTGTTCATTTGAGACCGCACTCAAATTCCTAACTAACTTTCTGCTGTTACTCAGCTGGCTAAGTGGAGGCCCAGCATAAAGTCAAGTGTCCAGCCTCCTGCCCAAGTCCCCTTGTGGTATGCAAGGTGACAGGTGTGTGGATTTTGGCTCAGGCCCCTGCCCCTCACTTACCCCCCCCCCCCCCGGCCTGGCTCCCTCACCTCGGTCCACCAGACCTCTCTTTAGAAAACTTTGTCACAGCCACATTGCCTAAGAACATCACAGCATGAGGTGGCTTGTGGTCACATCCTGGAGCAGCATAGGGGCAGATGCCCTGGTATGCGGGCTTGAAGAGCCTCTATCCAGGCATGCCTCTCTGTGAAAGTAATGCACGCCACAGATTACAGCTCTCAACTTCCCTGGGACATGCTTCCTTGCTGTCCACAGCTCTCTCTTCTTCCCACTTAAATACTACTCTGTCAAAGGTAGACGGCCAGGTCTGGTTTTCAGTCTATTCACAGAGTCCACAGGGCTTTGGGGTGCATTCCTCTGAGTTCAAGAGAGTCCTTCCAGTTGCCAATTCCAGACTGCTACCCGTCTGCCCCCTCAGCCAGGGTCAAGGTCAGTTGTGCAGGTCCTAGCCAGTCCAGAGCCAAAGCTCTGGCCATCGACTTCCTGCCAAGATCATGCAACAGTGGCCCCCCAGAGGTTCGAACCAAAGTTCCCAGAGAGTGTAGTCACAGGCAGGTGCCCGTCTCGCTACGGTCAGACAGGGTTTCTTTGCTTTTCTAGAACCAGTGTCCTTTTACACAGAGAGGATCAGTGAATTCTGGAACATTCTATGCAATCTTTTTCATTCCTATGATTTTAGATCTAGCTAGAAAACAGCAGAGGAGCTGGGGGACTCTACACATGCCCCTCTAGGGTTAGCACAAAGTGAAGTGGAGGTGGCCACTTCGACCTGCTATATGTGACAGGCCCACCTTTGGAGGCCGTGAGCAGCCACGCAGAAAAACAGGAGTTCTTGACTGTGGTAACTTTAGGGTGGCAGTTTGGTTCCCGCTGTGAAATGCTCCTCCCTGCCCCTTCCTCAGTGTCCCCCTCATCTTCACACTCCTCATTTGCCCCCTTCTACCTCACTAACCTGTGCTCCCCTCTTGATGTCACCCCCTCAGAACTGGGAGGCATGTGAACTGGAGGGCGAAATGCTACCAGCATGACAGACACAGGCATCTCAGCCTGGTGAACCGGCTTTTTGCTTTGCCTTCTGTGAGCATGGTGTGGACGGGCAGCTGGACTCTGCGGAACACATGGGTTTTTCTTTGGCTTCCACCTGTCACTGGAGTTCCAGCAGCTGTTCTCTTCAGAGGCAGGGTGGTCTGAGGCCTCAGAGGGCCTTGTCTTTGATCTGCCTTTGTTTTCCGTGCATTCCTGCACAGCTGTTGTGTGCCTCTCTTGGCTCTGGCACTGGGATGGTGACTTTGATGTCACTGTGGGCTCTTGCCCAACCTCTCCAGGGCAGGGAAGGGTATATGGCTTTCTACTCCAGCCTGCATACCCAGTTTTGATTTCCCAAAATTTATCAGTTCTTGTTCAGTGCTGAAGGTACTCCCAGGGCTGCTGGGGAAATAATGGTTCCCCACATCTAGTGGCCAAAGTCTTCTCCCGGTAGAAAGTGGGACCTGAGGGTTTGTTTCCTTCACCAAGAAGAGCTCACTTCTAGAACACACACATACACACACACACAGTGCCACTGCTGCAGTCTCACTGGGGCCTTGATGTCTTTAAGGACGCCTTTCATGGCCACCAAGGGCAAGGCTTGTGCTCCATGTGGCTAGGCAGTGGCCTGAGAGACACTTTAACATGACAGCAGCATCTCCCAGTGGACCGCATACTAAAAGAAAGGTCCAGTTTGACAATATTATTTCCATTCCTGTCTGTTTTGCCTTTGTGTAGATGAAAACCACCAGGAAAAACAAGTTCCCAAGTTCAGATCCAAAAAGATCCAGTCTGTGAAAGCCTTAGAGATGGATGGACTGAAAGCTAAGGTCAAGACCCTTAGGGTCAGTCAAGGCAGGAAAAAAAAAAAGTGGTGTGCAGATCATGAAGTGAGTCCTGCCTCAGAGTTCCCAGCAGCTTCTGCACCTTGTCAGGGAAGTAGAAGGAAAAAAAAATGTATTTCTACCCTGTTTCAGAAACTGCCCCTTCCAGCCACGCCTCGCCCACTCCCTCCCCTGCCACCTCCCCTGCAATGATCCATGTCCACATCCTTCCTCATGACATCTGGACTTCTCACTTTTGGACGAAGTGACAATTTAGCTTTAACATGACATTTCCAGAGCGCCTGGTCTCCTCTGAAATGCTAACTTTTTAAAAGTTCAGCATTGTAGGCGAAGAATCCTGGAATTTAAAAAAAAAAAAGGCTAATGAGAGAAAGACATTAGGCTATGTATACATGTGCTCTTCCCCACCCCCACCCCCATCCCGGTTGTTCAACCCTTCAAAATGCCTCTGTGTTGCTTTTTCATGGGACACATTTTCCTCATGGTGTTAAGAAGTCTAGTCTGCGTTACTGTAACTTCTGTAGTGTTTGGGCTTTTAATTTCTATCACAAAATATATATATATATATATATGTTGTATGTTATGTATCAAGCTTTCTGTGATCAGAAAGGAAAGGTGCCTTAAAACCCAAAGTCACGGCTCTGTCCCTAGGGAACAGAATCAGAAGCACAGTGTGGAAGTGTTGGGACTTCCGTCGGCAAAAACAAGACACCATCCCGCAAGACATATCGAAGTGGCACGGGGCTGCTCTTGTTTTTATAATTCCTTCCCCACCCCCCTTTTTCTTCTTTTGTTGTTTTTTTTTTTTTTTCTTTTTTTTTTTTTTGTAGTTTGCTTTAAACAGAAAGTACTGAAATAGATGACTGTGTAAAAAAATAGCTCTGTGCAATAGATAATGTTTGTTTCTTCATTTTTTTAAAAAAAGATCGCATATTGCACACCAAATGAACTCAAAGTAAGCTTTAGACCGGGGCAATTCAGGTTGTGGATGAGTTTGTTCACTGTAGTTCCGTGTGTTCATGAACCAGAAGGGCAAATAGGCCTCCCTTCCTAACCCCCCCAGCCCCTGAGTCACCCAGCCTGTCCCCCGGCCAGCCACCAAGTGGGCACACACAGGGCCAAGTGGCCTCTGGCTGCATCCATGGGGTGGCAGGGTGGTGGGGTGGCCTGTGATCCAGCCGCTGAGGCCTTTCCTGAGTGTCTGAGACCACAGCTATCCCCTTCCAGCACTTAACCTTGTCTTATTGAGATGGACTGACTGCTACTGACCTGCCAGCATGTGTGAGGGTGAATATAAAAGGTGTTTCCTTAAAGAGAAAAAAAATATATATCTATCCTCTCCTATTTATTATTTGGTGAATTGTTGAAGTACTTATCAGGAGTGTGTTGTTTTTGTGTTGTTATGACTGCTTTCTCTGTCACTCCAGTGGTTACTGTCCTCTGCCTCCCCTTCCCCTCTCCCCAGAGACCCAAAGAGCCTGGGGAATTGCAGGGGTGGTGGAGGGGGGTGTGCAGAATCAAGACTCCTGCCCCTCTCCCCAATAACCACTCAAACACTGGTGGTCTCTGCATGTCTCAGATGTCTCAATGAGAGAGTGATGAACAAAAGCTAAGAACGCTCACACAAGGAGCTGCAGAGGAAATGGTAGGAAAGGCAAGTTCAGTTCCCCCAAAGCCTCCTAGAGCCTCTGTTAAGATTTCTGGCTTCATGAAGGTTCGGTGAGCCCCGATCAGATGGCGCACGGTGGCCTGGCCAAGACCGTCACCTCTGAGCAAGAGTGGCGTCTTGCAAGGCCCGCACGGGTTGCTATGTTTTAGTTGGTTTTTGCTGTCGTCCTTGTCCTTGCGTTCAAAGTGGGTCAAAAACCATCTTGTGAAGTAAAAGGTGTTTCTTAGCACCGGCAGTGGCTGGAGGAGGGCTCACACCTAGAAGGTCATGGGCAGAGAGCCCCTTTCCTCTCCAGTGTGAAAGCACAGCCAGCAAGACTCCCAAGTTGTGTGCTCCCCTCGGGGTGAGAGTGAGGGTGCATGGGTGGGGCTGGCCTCAGACTGTGGGTCCCATCTTCCTGGTGGGCCCTGCAAAAGGAAGCTCACCCCAGAGAGGGCAGGGACCATGTGTACCCCAAGGTTGGGCTGGATGCTGCCTGTGCCCAATCATCCCACTGACCCCTGATCTGCCTGGCAGATCATTGACTCCCCCCTTCTCTGAAATTACTGGGGGGCTCCCAATTTTATTCTTATCTCCTTGGGAGAAAAGAAAGCCCTCCAGTGAAGTGAACGCCCCACTGCCCCACCCCTCAGTTTTCATTTTTCTGTAGCCTATGCATCTCTCCTCTCTCTCTCTCTCTTTCTCTCTCTCTCTGACCATTCTCTGCCTCTTACAAAAAACAGGCATCTCATGTCCCCCCTCTGAGACTCTCAGAAAATGCTGTGCGTTTTGGAGACATGAGAATTCATTCAAAATTCTTAATAACTTGTTATAAAATAAAACTGAGGAAGGAGACAAAAGATGGCTTTTTCCCCCACGTCCCTTCCCGTGGAGTTTGTGCAATAACTACTTGCCATGAGAGCGGTAGCGCCACGCTCCTGTCCAGACTACTACTTAACACAGCACAAGACGCGTGTCACAGAGTGGCGACCTCCTCGGACAGCCCTTCGCAAGCTCGGCTCCCCCAGCCCATTGTGGTGTCTTACGTTTTAGCAGTATTTTATATTCTCTGTAACGCACTGTCTTAGATTTTTTTTTTTTTACAGTTTCTTTGTTAATACAATCACAGATTTTTTTTCCCCTTAATTCTCACAAAGACCCAATTGACCAAAAAGAAGAGAGAGAAGGAGAAGAAAAAAAAAAAAAAAAAGCACCATTTTTTTTTTTTTGTACAAATAGCTTTGAGAAGCCTTTTGTGTCGCTGTCACTCATCTCTGATAATGTTTGATTTCTCGCTATTTGTTTTCAACAAAGTTGATGTGGCTGGCGTGGGGGTGGGGGAGGCACCCGTCGGCCCCTCGGTCGTCCCTTCTGTCTTCGGTTAGCCATACGATCTATGTTTGAGCACTGTACAACGAACGGTCCCTATATGATACGGAGAAGCAATATCACTGAAACTCACACCATGTATTATTGCTCACTAGCACCCTAGGTGTGATAAGCTAAGTAAATATCTTTTATACAAACACAAGAACGTGTGGGTCGTTTTTATTTAAAGGGCTCCGGCCTGAGGAAAAGCAGCAGACACTTTGCTTTGGGTCCAAAGGGCACGTCACCTTTCCCTCGGCAGGTCACCACCTTTCGTGCATCCTGTCATGGCCCTGCGCACTGGGGGTGGGGGGTCCCTCACTCCTTGGTTCTCCACCTTCTCGAGTGTGTGCTGTGGTCACCCTCCGTGTTGTGGACTCTGAGCCAAGCATTTACCCTTGCGTCGGCTTCTTTGTATGACAAGTGAGGACATTGTCATTGTCACCTGGCTCTCAGAGTTGTTGTGAGGACCAGAAGTGGTGGCGCACAGCTCTTGGCTCATGGTGGCATCCTGAGAACGATCTCAGGTGGCCAGAGCCAGGGCTAGGTTATCTGCTCCAAGTCACCTGCACTTGGCCAGTGGCCTAGCCTCATCTGCTCTGGGAAGGTCTTGCTTTGTCCCTGGTTCCTGATGGAAAGGACAAGCCAGAGGAACTCATTAATGCTAGCAAGAGGGGGCAAAGAGGAAGTGGGGGACAGTAGTTGATGGGTTTCTGGAAAGATCTGGCTCCCCTGTTTTCCTCCTGGCACTGAGGTGGAGGTGAGAGCCCTGCAGATCTGGTCGTGAGGCTGGGGTGTCTGTGTTGAGAAGTGCTGGGTGGCATGTAGCTAGGTGCTGGCTTAGTGCTTGCTTTCGTGTTAATTTGGACGTTTCCGAACACGAAGTGACATATGCATAAGCATGAGCCCCTCTCTCAGCTAAACTGGATCCGATCCTCCTCCAGCAGGAGACCCCAGAGCATGGGAGAGAGCGACTCTGCAAGTGCCATGAGCCCCTGACAGCCCGAGCCCTCACCTGGCCTCCCAGGAACATGGATACCACTAGCATTCAGTCCCCTCCTATGGGAGAAATTAGCATAAATTTGGTGTTTGACAATCAAAACTCTAACTCCAGTCACTTTTCTATTGGCTACTTTAGGTACAACCCCACCTTTTACAGATCTGTGAAATCAATCACATTATAAAATGCAAAGCAAGCAGCACAGTCTTTTTACACAGAAAGCCTCCTGGGTGATTTGAAAGTGAGATTTAATTAAACAAAACTGGAGTGCCACTTGGTTGTGGTTGAATTGTGATGGCTGTTGTTTGGACAGAGTTTTGGGTTGGTTTTTTGGGTTATTTTTGTTTTTGTTGCTATTCTGGGGATTTGAACTCAGGGCCTTCACCTTGAGCCACTCCACCAGCCCTTTTTGTGATGAGTTTTTTTTTTGAGATAGGGTCTCTCAGACTATTTGCCCAGGCTGGCTTCAAACTACGATCCTCCTGATCTCTGCTTCCTGAGTAGCTAGGATAACTGGCTCCCACCCAGCAGTTTTTTTTGTTTGTTTGTTTTTTTGTTTTTGTTTTGTTTTGTTTTGTTTGCTACATAGCTCAAGCTGGCCTTGAACTCAAGATCCTTCTGCCTCAGCCTCCCTCCCGGGTGCTGGGCCTACAGAAGTGTGCCACCACACCTGCCTTTGCAGGTGGTTTTCAGGGCTGTTTTTCTTTTCTGGAGGCAGAAAAAGGGAACTGATTTTATGATGTGATTGAGGTTGGGGGAAGACCCCCCACACTCCAGTCCAACTGCCAAACCTCCAGAGCTTTGCCTTTCTGCCTTCCCTATGGTAGATGGATCTAAACAAAATTATGGACTTTATTTGGTGCTCTAGGGAGACCCAGTTGCAGACACAGGGTGGCAGTGTGTGACAATACAATATATTTGAGCCATCTTGCAAGAGCCTGTGTGTGACCTAGGAGTGGTCACCTTGGGGCTTGAGGCTCCCTCCTTCATGGTCCCAGCATGCCAGTGTTGGACGGCATACACCCTGCTGGTCTCTGTTTCAGTTTGGTGTTGGTTCCCACAACCTTAAGCAGAACTGTGTGTGGACGAGTAATTGCAAGGTCGCTCTGTTGGGGACAGCGGTGGGTGCTGTGGGGAATGAGACTTGCAGACTGCGCTCACTTGTCTCTATGATCATATGGCACTGCCTTGGAGTCACAGGGTACCAGCTAGTGACCCTGGACAAGTCTCAGTCAACACTCAGAACATCTGAATGGGCTCATTAAAGGTATTGTAAGAATGTCAAGCTCGCAGGGCCACTGGGAGGACTGGGTGATGTTTCTGGAGACTGCACATTTGTCATGGTCTTAACAGTTGTCATTTACATTGTCTTCTGATTGCTGGAGCAGCTCCCTCCAGTAGAGGGTTCTTCTACCTTGCACTACTAATGTAACAGGAGCCTATGGCTCCTGAGCTGACACAGTGCTGCTCCAAACTAGGCACTCTTTGGGTGATCCAAGGGACCAGCAACTGCCAGGCCCAAGGAGATTACTGTTGATGACTGTAATCAGATGACTGGAGGGCACCCGCCCCAACCCAGCAGCCCTCTCCTCGGCCCCTGTGGGCTATGGGCTCTAGCCCAGGTCTGAAACTCAAGTCTCTAGTTCTTGGGTGGCTGACCTCAGCCACCACAAGGAAAAGGGGACCCTCTGTGCTGCTCATGTCTTGGGGACACAGTGCTGTGACTTCCCTTCTGGTAGATGGTTTCTTTGAGGTCTTGTCTGATTTAATGCTGTCTCAGGGCAGATCCCACCCCATTACAGCCAACCATGTCTGAGAAGACTGGTGTCCCCAGGGCAGCTGGAGGTGACTTTGCGTCTCAGGGCATCTGGCAATGTCTGGAGACATTTTGGGGTGTCACAGTGAGGAGCTACCAGCATTCAGAGTAAAGGATGCTACTAAATGTCCTACAGTGTGTGGGACAGTCCCCCACAGCAAAGAATGACCTGACCCAGAGGAGGCCTAGCATGGGGGCAGACACAGGCCCAGCCTGCCAAGGCCACCTCCATCCGACTCAATCACTGGGTCAAGTAGCAGGTGTGGACTGAGATGTTCTAAGGCTAGGCACCTGGCAGCCACGAGCTGCTTACAACCTGGAGGGGAGCTGGACTGGGCCTGAGTACTGTCGCATGTGTTGAGGGTAAGGGGCAAGCACCGACCCAGGGAAGGGCTGCAGGGCCTCATGGTGGGGTGGTACTGAGGCAGGAAGAGACACTGGGCAGGTAATCAGGTATGCTGGCAGAGGGCAGAGAAGGGTGGGAGGAGTTCAAGGGCCCCTCCCACTGACCCAGAACACAGGAGGGAAGAACAAAGCCAGGTCTGCAGGCGGCTGTGCAAAGTGAAGTTGGTTCCTTCCATGTGACATACAGACGGCTCTGAGAGGGTCTGCTGTCGCCCTTGAGACTAAAGAAGTGAGAGCTCAGGGGCATAGGGTGGCCTTGGGCTGCAACCCTAGGAGATCTGAGGTCAATGCCAAGGTGTGGCCAGGAAGGGTCCAAGTACAGTTTAAGCAGGTACCAAGTAGTAGAACCTCCGTCCAAGGACCAGCTGGCCATGCCCAGCCAGCTCTACCTCTCAACCCTGTGGTATCCAGGGGGGACCTTGTGCCCTTCCTTCCAACTGCAGGAAGCAGATGCTTCCCTGCTCGATAGAAGCTACCACATTCAATAACTGAGACTGCTGAGGGTTCGCTATGTGCCACTGCCCTGACTGCTGATTAAGGTTGGTGTCTTAAGAAGCTAACACCCAAATGGTCTTGGCAGAGAGGAGGGAGTGAGCCATAAAGATGCCAAAGAAAGAGCTTGAGAAATGGGGGCAGCCAGTGCAAAGGTCCTGTGGTACAAACATGGCTGGAAGCCAGCATGGCTGCAGCAGTGTAACCAAAGGACAAAGAAGGAGACAGTGAGGTTGGGGAAATGAGGGAGCATATGAGCCTTGTGGGCCCCTATAGGGCTTTGGCTTTGACTCTGAGTGACAGAGACTTTGAACAGTTTGAGCAGAGGGTGGGCTGGTTGCATCTTATAAAAAGCTCTCGTGGTGTGGCTTTGTGACGAGATTGTAGGAGAAAGAAGGGAAGCCAGGGAGGAGGTGGTTACGAAGTGAGTGGTTGTGGTAGGGACCAGATAAAGACAATGGTGATTTTTCAGGTAGAGCCAAAATTGGGACTTAGGATAGATTCAACATAAGGTGTGAAGGACGGCAAGGATGACTTCCAGGTTTGGTCCAAGGTACTGGTAGATGGCCTGGCCTCTACAGAAAGCTGGCCAGGTCCCCTTAGGTCCAGGCAACAAGAGCAGACGTGCAGTAGCAGACCCAGGGAGGAGGGAATTCAGGCTTAAATTCAGACTGGCTGGGGTTGAGATGCCAGTTAGACAAGAGAAAGGTTAGTTCAAAGCCACATGTGAGCTAGAGATGCACCGGAGAGTCTTCAGCTTGTAGGTGGTACCCAGGGTGGCCGAACCCAATGAGAGAGAAAAGTGAGCCATCCCAGGCTGAGTCCCCAGACTCAGTGACACTCGGAGCTTAGTGGAGGGAGGCAGGGAGAGAACAGCCAAGGAAGAGCTGCCAGCAGGGAGGAGGCCTAGGAGGGTCAGGGACCTGGGCACTCCCTGCTAATGGTAAGATGAGGGCCAAGAAATGAGAGTGTTGACCATGTGGGTGGTCACTGAGACCTTGGCGGGTCCAACTGGTGTGGTGATCTAAGATGCCAGAGGAAAGAAACTGGACACTTGAGACAGACTTCTTCCAGGTGTTTTGCTGAAGGGGACAGGGAGGTGGCACGCACGTGTGTGTGTCCGTGTGTGTGTGTTCCAGGTAGAACACCACTCTTGGATGTAGTTGAGAGGAGAGGCCACAGCCGCTGCAGCAGGAGCGGGGTGATTTGCTGGGGACAACTTGCATAGGAGTGGGTGACAGGCACCTAAAGGCAGAGGGCAGCTGGTGGGTGTACCTGCTACCTGTCGGGACATACAGGGCAATGGAGTCGGGGGAGTTAGGACCTGGAACACAGCATATCAGGCAGCCTCACCGCCCCTACCCGCTGCAGGTGGCTGGTCTAATTAACTCACCAGGTCCTTTGCCTTCCAGAAGCCTGGGGTACAGCACCCAGGCCTTGCCTCCTGACTCTAGCTGTGATCGGTTTCCACCTTGACTTGAAATGGTAGAGTCCAGCCTCGTCAGGCCTTGGACTCTTGACCTTGTTCTGATTTCTTTCTGCCCTCTGAGAAAGGCAGCGTCTAGAAGCCTTCCAGATTCTCCCAGTAGGACGAGGCTCCAGAGACCGTCAAGGGTAGTGGTGCGGCAGTCTATGGCCCCTCTCACAGGGCACCTTCAAAGGCAAGGCCAGCAACCCCCTGCTTCCCCTTCCCCCCCCCCCACACACACACACCATGCATTCTGACCCTGGCTCATCTCCACCTCCTCTCTCCCCGTCACAGGCTCCCCACTCCTCAGGACCCTCTGTCTTGCACTCGGTCCCATCACTGCCAGGCACCTGGCCTGGGCGCTTGGTCCAGGCCCCTCCCTTCTGGTCACTCTTTCCAGCAGGTCTGATTCGTTCCAGCCCCTTGTTTAGACTTTCTGTGACATGAGACACCATGGCCTCCATTATTTTCTGCAGCGTCTCTAACAGTTGGTGCCTGAACACACTCCTGCCTTCTCCCACGGTTCTTGCCACGTCTTGGGGCTCTTTGCGATACCCTCCCCGACCCCTATCCAGAGGTCATCCCTTGAGCTTCTGGCCATTGTCACTGCAGCACCACTCTCTGGGCTCCAGCCACCCCTTGGCCCCAGTCTATCCAGCCACCATGTCCAGCTTGTGTTCCCCAGGGTCCAAGTCCCCCTATGTGTTCACAAGTAATCTATGCTACCAGAGCCTAACCAAGCTATTCTATTGCCTGCCCCTGCCCCATTTCGAGGAGCCCAGACCCATTCATGGGCGTCCCCACCTGGGAGAGGAAAAATATGGGACCCACAACTTTCAACTGTGCCTTGCCCCAAGCTGGGCTCCCCAGGTCAGACAGCTGCCCCCGGGTCATAAAATTCCCAGAGGGCAAACCTAGGATTTAAGCTCAGTTCTGTAACATGCTACCTAAAGACCCCTCCTTGATGACACATGGCCACCCAGAGATGCCACCCCAACTCGGAGTGTGGATTCCTTCTTCCAGCAGAGGAAGTGGAGATGGCCACATTTTCTCTGAGCTGGGGTCTGTCACCAAGGTACCCACGTGGTTCCCTGGAGCTTTTGGTCCTCCCAGTGTAGAGTGATGGAGACCAGCATGAATCTGTTCACTGGTGAGATTCAGCCGGGCTCCAGGACACCCTGCCCCGCCCCCAACCCAGCCTCATCCATGGCCTCCCTGCCCTGCCTCTTCTCTGGGCCTCCTGGGCCACCATCCCAGCTGCCCATGCACACCAACCAGCCCTCGGCACCCCAGAGCCACCTCTTTCCCTTCCCAGACACTCAGCCCTGTCCCCAGAGCTCCCCTCAGAGTTGGTGACAGGACTGTCATGGTGACAGACAAGTCCTCAGGCCAGCTCACAGCCTGGCCAACAACAAGATGGCCTGGCCCAGTCTAAGACAGCTAAGAGTTGAGGGTCTGCTCCCAGGGCCCTTGCATGTGCATAATGTGATTGGTCAGCACTGGGAACCGTGTGCCCACCCCCCCAAGCAGCAGCCAGCCACTCCCCCACCTCCCCTGTGGCCACTGGCAAAGCCACACTGGGGCAGCCACAAACTGGTGGCTGATAAAACAAGCCAGCCAAGGAATGACCCAGCCCTCGAACAGGCTTTGGCACGGTTCCTGTACCACTTCCCGGAACAAGTGTTTGCTCTGTCTGGGCAGCAATCAGCTCTCTCGCCTCAGCCCTGTCCCTCTGGCCTCTGGACCCTCACCTGAACCTTGTCACAGATCTATCTGCCACTCCCACATGGGATCGGTCCCAATACCATTCTTGGACACTTTCCTGTTTGAGGCAGTTCCTAGAAACACCCAGTGCCAGAACTGAACCCATCCCCTCCCTCGGACCAGGCACCTCACCTCTGTTGATGTTACCCAAGGTCCCATTTGCTTTCTCTTGGTTTCCTCTCCCTACATCTCACCATTCCCATCCAATTGCCCCCTTGAGTGTGCGCAGTCCAGCAGAGCCACACCCCAGCCCTGTCACTCACAGCCCTCCTTCTGTAGCCTGGCCCTGTCCTCAGATCCATCCCCTGCCCCATCCCCACCTGCCTGCAGGGAACATCTGAGGGTTTGAGGGACAAGGTCTCTTGGGGACCTAAGCAGTGGACACTGGTGTGGGAAAGGCTGGGAGGCCCAGGTGGGAAGACTGCAATTTTTCACCTATAAGTCGGGAACCATCTTGTCTTACTGTTGTGGGGTGCAGTGGACTCAGCATGCATTGCGCGCCAGGAACAGGGCAGTGGGATGAGACTGGCTTGTCGTTAGCCTAGGCACAGAGTCCACCAGGCCGTGCCACTGGGTGGTTTCCCTGCCACAGCTCAGGCAGCAGCCTGTGGGCATTTCTGAAGCCACAGCTCCCCCTGGTGGCCATGCAGTCCACGCCCAAAGGACAGGACCTTGAGTGAGGTTTGTTGTCAATGGTTTACAAATGAGAGCCAGAGAGGGTGATTCTGCTGCCCAGAGTCACACAGCAATCAGAAATAGAGTCACACTCGGGTCCCGGCTTTTGGGCCACTTGTGTCAGGGCTCAGGCTGGAGAATTTCCAGTCTCCCACCCTCCTGCAAGGCAAGAAAGTCTCCAAACTTTCAAATTAGCTTGAGTTTGCCTGGTTACAGAGATGACCCCTGGCCCTTGGGTAGGGGAGAAAGGGACGGAGCTATGGGTCAGGGGACTCCAGAGAGTCATCCCCATCACTGCCACTGCTTCTGGAGACTTGTGGGGTGTGTCATGCGGGTCTTGGATCAGTTCCAAAGATGGGAGCCCTTCCCCACCTGCCCCCATTGCACTCACCCTGCCCTTCTCATTCCCTCCTGCCTCTGGCTCCCCAGTCATGACTGCAGGGCATGAGCCCTGGGAGAAATCTGGGGCTCGCAGGTGTAATCCCAGCTGCTCGGGAGGGAGGCAGAGACAGAAGGATCGTGGCCCGAAGCCAGCCTGGGCAGTTATTTGAGACCCTACCTGAAAGATAAACTAAAGGCAAAATCGTTAGGGGTGCGGCTCAAGAGGTTCTGAGTTCAATCCCCAGTGAAAGAAAGGAAATGAAGGAGGGAGGGAGGGAAGGAGGGAAGGAAGGAAGCTGGGACTCCTTGCCCTGCTTGACAGAGGCACAGTGAGACCAAAAAGAGAAAGGGGCCATCCAGGGTCACCTAGGAGGTCTTGGGCAGAGCCAGGGCACACCTGATTCTAAATTTTGTGCTTTCCTACCTCCTTCTTGGGGCCAGGAGTGCCCCGGAGACCCTGTGGTGTCCTCTTGTACAGTGTTAGGCAGAAAGGAAGCAGACAGCGTTCTCGTGGCACTTCCACTTCCAGACTGTGGGTTGACAGGGTGCAAGGGTCCCCCCAACAACTCTGATGGCCGCCTCTCTTCCTTTCACCCCAGGGCGTTGTGCGGAGCTGCAAGTCCACATTAACGAGGTCATGGCCACTGCTGCCGAGCAGAGGGAGCTGATCGCCCGCCTAGAGCAGGACCTCAGCACCATCCAGTCCATCCAGAGGCCCGATGCTGAGGTGAGCCCTCCTGTCCCCTGGTTCTGCCACCTACCCAGTGTCCTTGAACACTCAGCCCTTTGGCCTGGCCCACCTCATGTGGCAGGAGGATCACAATTTGAAACCAGCCCGGGCAAATAGTTTGTGAGACCCTGCCTCGACAAAACTCATCACAACAAAAGGGCTGGTGGAGTGGCTCAAGGGGTAGGCCCTGAGTTCAAACCCCAGTACAAAAAAAAAAAAAGAAAGGACACACTGACCTACTGATCTCCCAGGCTGGCAGCCAGCATTGGCGTGTCCCTCTCCAAAGCCCAGAGGCACTGTCCCCTGTGTCCTTTGGGTATCCTTGAGCACTCCAAGTGGACCACTGTCCTCCAGCTGGGGATGCCAGACCCCAGGGCAGAAAGCTCAGAGCTCCCTCCCTCTGGCACAGAGCATCCTGTGTGCAGGTGCCAGCTTGTTCCTCTGCCTGATAGCTGTGGGCACCAGCAAGGCCAAGATCAAGACCTGGCTCACAGCCCAAGGCTGCAAGGCCCTAAAACCAAAGAACACTGGAGCCTGAGGACCCTCATAGGCATCCCATCACCCACTCTCATCTTATAAATGACAGTCCCAGGTCATGTGGCAGTCTGCCTGTGGGCCCTGGTGACCCTCTGATGCATGTCGGGGCACCATGGCCAGGTGAGAGCCCAGATGCTGGACTCCAGCCTCAGGAGCAACTCGGGGTCCAGCCCTTGCACCATCCCCATCCCCAGTTTGCTTGGCCACCCTCAAGGGTCCGTTCGTGCCAGCAGTGAGGAAGGGCCATCTTTTCTCCTACCTGCAGGGTGCTGCTGAGCAAGGCCTGGAGAAGATTCCAGGACCCATCAAGGAGGCCACCGCCCTGTTCTATGGTGAGAGGGGACTGGCCCACATCCACCCAGGGAGTGAGGCCTGGGGGGAGCAGGCCTAGACCCCCCCAGAGAGCACTGTCCCCCAGAGAGGGACAGGGCACCCCGGCAACACAGCAGCAGCCTTCACAGCAGAGGGTCGTCCCCTCCCTGACACCTGAGCACCCAGCACCAGAGGGGAGATGGCCTCTTGGTACTGAGGCCAAAGCCAAGCCAGGGTATGATGGGGGGCTGCCCATGGCTCCCCAGATCCCCCGGGGCTCAGTCCGACAGACACAGGGTCTCACATCCGAGTTTAAAGCCATGGGAAGCCCGCCCTGGGGCTTGGATCTCTGGCAGTGTACACAGTGAGCAGTCCGCTGTCTCAGGCCTTGTACAGTCAGCCCTCCCGAGGCTGCCCTGGCTGTCCCTTTCCTGTCACCAACCTGCTCAGTGGCACCAGGTGACCAGACACTGTGGCACTGGGCCAGCTATCCCACAAGGCTGGGGGCCATGCTACCAGCCCCAAGGCTGGGCTCTGAGTCCTGGTACCCCAAGCCACTCTCTGCTACTTCCTAGGACCCTCAGCCCCAGTCAGCGGCACTCTCCCTGAGGGCCATGTCGATTCACTGCTGTCAATCATCTCCAGCCAGAGGGAGCGCTTCCGTGCCCGGAACCAGGAGCTAGAGGCCGTGAGTCCCATCCTCCTGTCCCCTGAGGACATAGTGCAAGGAAGACAAGCTTGGGAGAGAAAACTGTGTCACTGACCCTAAACAGCAGTAGGGTTAGATTTGTCCTCTACAATCAGGGAGAGCTTCTTGGAGGCTTTTGCCATGTTGGGTCTTAAAAAAAGAAAAATCAGGGGCTCAAAGTAGAAAACACGGGCTCAATCCAGGGTTTGCAGGAAGGAGGCCTAGGGCACGAGATGCAAAGGTGCCAGGCTGAGACATCCACAAAGGTTTTATGCAGGGGAGGGACACTGCAACAGAGAAGGAAGCCAGTGTAGGGCAGAAGGCTGCCCAGCAGATAATTGGGCAACTGTTCCCATCATCCAGGAAGTAACACCTAAATCAGATGGGGTCTAGGGAAGTAGGAAGATTGGGGGGATTGTAACCCTCAGAAAGATGAACCTCAGGACTACATCCAGGAGTTCCATGGGGTTATGGAGCAAAGATCTGGTGTCTGCTGAGGGCCCAGCAGGGCCATCCTGAGGGACCAGTGAGGAAGGGCCTCCCTGCCCCACAAATAGCCAGTCCAGCCCTTGGCCTAGCACTGCTAGACACTGTGGACCTCAGAGGAGGTGCCACCCCTGGGGGGCAGGTGGGGCTTGTTGACAGCAGCCATTGCACCAGCAGGAGGTATGTAGCCCCAAAGAGGGCAGAACAGGAAATGAGCATCAGAGGTCCTGGGAGGGCATGGAAGGACAAGGAACAAGAGATGGCCAGCCAGTCACAAAAGCCAAGGCCAGCAGGTCCCCGTGGAGGTGTGGACACTGGATGTAGCAGTACATGGAGACTGGGTCACCTGGAGGTGACACTGTCCTGGCCCTGGGGGCTTTGCTGATCACACACACACACACAGCCAGGCCACGGATCCCCCATCACCCATCACACTCCTAAGGAGAACACAGTAGAAAGTCTTCCACCCTTTCTTGCAGGGCTCAGGCCAGGCCCAGCGACAAAGGCGGCTCCGATCCACAGGACCCTCTGTGGGCTGGGCTGTGTGGATCGAGGTTGTGTAAGAGGGCCGCTCCTCTGTGCAGGCAGTGGACTGCAGTAGTCCTCCTGTGGCATACTATGTAGCCTCTAAAACAAAGTCTGCAAAGCCAGGAGTCAAGTGTGGTGGCTTTCATTCACTGTGTACTTTTTTGTACTGCTAAAATTTTGAATTGTATGAAGGAAACATCCACTCAAACAATTGAATAAGTTGAAAAATGAGATCCCATTTCTACTTGGCCCTAGATTGGCAAACATTGCAATCACACTGTGGCCAGTGTGTAGCACACACCTGTAATCTCAGCACTCAGTAGACTGAAGCAGAGGAGGATCACAAATTCCACGCCAGCCTGGGCTACATAATGAGACCCTGAGTGATTCCATTTGTCTGAAATATCCAGAATAGCAAATCCAGAAAGGTGGAACTGATGGTTGCCAGAAGAGAGGGAGGAATGGCTGGTGGAAGGTTTGGGATTTTTTTTATTTGGGGGTGATTCAATCCCAGAATTAAATAGTGAATGGTTGTACATTGTGAATATGCTAAAGATGACTGAAGTGTACATTTAAGGATGGTGGTGTTTATGCCATGTGAATTACAACCTTAATATTAACAGGCTGGGAACATGGCTCAGTGGCAGAGCACTTGCCTAGCAAGTGCAAGGCCCTGGGTTCCATCCCAGCATCACAATATTAGCAATTTTTTTTTTTTGGCAATAATAGGGATTGAACTCAGGGCCTACCCCTTGAGCCACTCCACCAGCCCTTTTTTTGTGAAGGGTTTTTTGGAGATAGGGTCTCTCAAACTATTTGCCTGAGCTAGCTTCGAATTGCGATCCTCCTGATCTCTGCCTCCTGAGTAGCTGGGCTTACAGGCGGGAGCCATCGGCGCTTGGCAGCAACAATATTTTAAAGACTGATAATAGTTTTCCAGCACTGTGACAGAATACCTGAGGTAAACAACTTAAAACACAAAAGGTTTCTTGTGGCTCAGTTTTAGAAGTTTCAGTTCATGTTGTTGGGCCTGTGATAAGGCAAAACATTATGACTGAAGCATGTGGCAGCCAGAGGGAAGGGAGGAAGAGGGGGGTACTCTTCAAGGTCACACCCCCAGTGATGGAACTTTCTCCCACTAATCCCTACCTCCTAAAGGTTCCACCACCTCCCAAATAGCACCACAGGGTACAGCACTGGTGGCTCGTGCCTGTAATCCCAGCCACTCAGGAGGCAAAGATCAGGAGGACCAAGGTTCAAAGCCACCCTGGGCAAATAGTTCTCAAGACCCTATCTTGAAAATACCCATCACAAAAAAGGTGATGTGGAGTGGTTCAAGTGGTAGAGCACCTGCTATCAAGCATGAGGCCTTGAGTTCAAATCCCACTGCCACTAAAAAGTAATAATAAATCCAAGTCATAACAAATATAAAAGCCAAACCTGAAGAAACCATGACTTCTGCCTGGGATGGGCCCTGGGAGGGGAAGGGACTTCCCAGAGGGGACAACTTTGAATAGAGCCTAGCAGAACAAGGAGGCCACAGATGCAGAAGGGGCCCCAGGGCAGATGGAGCAGCACTCATGACAACATGGAGGCCTCGCCCCTCCCCTCTGTCCGGCCACACCCACAGGAGAGCCGCCTGGCCCAGCACACCATCCAAGCCCTGCAGAGCGAGCTGGACAGCCTGCGTGCAGACAATGTCAAACTTTTTGAGAAGATCAAGTTCCTGCAGAGCTACCCTGGTCGGGTGAGTGCCCTTCCCAGCTCCCTAGTCTCAGCCCAGGGCTCCCACATGTGGACATGTGGACAGATGCCGGTCAGGACACCAGAGGCAGGAGGGCTGGAAGCAGGTCGGTCTTGGACCTGTTGGTCAGCACTGGGCCTGGGGGACCCCCAAGGCCACACCCCACTTTGTCAGCTGTTCTTCCCCAGAGTGGAACCCCATAGAAGCTCCTTCCCAGAGCCAGCCAGGAGGTGGCAAGGTATAGCAAGAGTCGAGGAGGACTGATTGAGCAATGGTTTGTGAAAATGGGGGTGATCCACCAGCCAGCCCCAACATCTGAGAACATAACCATGGAAACACTGAACATGCTGGGTATATGAACATACCAGTTCAGCCTAGGGAACTGGTATGTTTTAAACATATATTTAAAAAAAAAAAAAAAGCCAGGCACTGGTGGCTCACGCCTGTAATCCCACTACTCAGGAGGCAGAGATCAGGAGGATCACTGGTTGAAGCCAGCCTGGGGAAATAGTTCATGAGATCCTATTTTGAAATAAACCTAACACAAAAAATTGGGCCAATGGAGTGGCTTAAGGTGACGGCCTTGAGTTCAAACCCCAGTACTGCAAAAGAAGGGAGGGAGGAAGGAAGAAGGGAGGGAGGGAGGGAGGGAGGGAGAGAGGAAGGAAGAAGGGAGGAAGGAAGAAGGGAGGGAGGGAGGAAGGAAGGAAAGAAGGAAAGGAAGGAAGGAAGGAAGGAAGGAAGGAACAGCTGGGCGTGGTGGTGGCAGCTACTTGGGAGGCAGAGGTAGGAGGATTGCGGTCCAAAGGCCAGCCCCCAGGCAAAAGTGCAAGAACCTATCTGAAAAACAACTAAAAGTGAAAGGGCTGGGGATGTGGCTCAAGTGATAGAGTGTTTGCATAACAAGTATGAGGCCCTGAGTTCAAACCCCAGTACTGGAAGAAAAATACATATACAGAATGTAAGCTGGTATTCCAAAACCACTCAAGACAAGGAAGTAGAAACCCAGTCCACTCCTTTGTCCCTGGCTTCTCTCAGCCCCAGACCTCCCAGGGTCCATCGCTTGCAAGTAAATCCCTACTGTGACGGGAGGGACACAGAATGGGTGGTTAAAGAAGAAGAAACTGTGACACTCATGGCAGGGAACACCCCCTCATCCAACCAAGATCAACTCTCCATCTGCACCGCTCCCAGCTGGAGCAGCTCTCCACCACCAGAGGGCGCCCGAACTCCGCAAACCAGTGCCGCTCCGCGTGGCTGAGGTGTCAGTCTCCAGTGTGTCCGCCTGCTCCCCATGGACCCCATGGACCCCCTCCAAGCCGGGCTTGGTGGCATGTGCCTGTGGTCCCACCTACTCAGAGGAGCTAAGGCAGGAGGATTGCTTGAGCTCAGGAGTTTACAGCCATCTGAAGAACAAAAAAATCTTACCCCAACCCCCAGCCCAGCCCCACTGCCTTGTTCCAGATGAGGAAACTGAGGCTCCACTGTAATGCTGTCAGGGCCTTCCTGTGGGGTCCCTGGTGACTGACTGGGTCTCTCCTCCTCCCCCTGCACAGGATGGTGGCAGTGATGACACGGAAATGCGATACTCGTCCCAGTATGAGGAGCGCCTAGACCCCTTCTCCTCCTTCAGCAAGCGGGTGTGTGAGCTAACCTCGGGCAGAGGCAGAGCAGTGGTCCTATTCACGTGGCCTAAGCCACCCTCATGTGCTTGTCCACCTGGCCTCTCGTTACACCAGGAGTCACCAAGGGTGGCCTCCTCCATGATGAGTGTGAACAGTGATCAGTACATTTTGGGGGGGGCTCCCAGTGTCATGTGATCAGTGATGCCCTTCCCAATCCACCCCCGCCCCGGAGGCTGCACACTTTTCCCATAGGTAGAATGGGCCCCTGGAGGGGCTGTAAGGATGCTGGGGAGCTGGGAAGGTCACACTGAGTGGGGCTGGGCAACTACAGTGGCTCCTGGGGTTCTGTAGTGGGAACAGCGAAGCCAAACAGCACATACAGGGCCGGCCCCCCGCCCCCCACCCCCCACCCCCCACCCCCATCTGTTCCTCTGATTGTGGAGCCCTTTGGGGTCTTTTCTTCATTGCCCCCCACACTCCCCTTTCAGGAGCGGCAGAGGAAGTACTTGAGTCTGAGCCCCTGGGATAAGGCCACGCTTAGCATGGTGAGTCCCCATCCCTGTGCCTACCTGGGACAAGCCTGAGCTTCTGTCTCTAAAGCACCCCATCACTTGCCTCTAACACCACGTGGAAAAGCCCCAGAGACCACAGGACCCCTCCCAGGCCCTGCCAAGAATAGCTGTGTGTAGACCAGGTGTCGTGGTTCACATCTGTAATCCCAGCTATTCTGTAGGTAAAGGAAGTTCTAGGCCCAGAAAAATTAGCAAGACCCTGTCTCAAAAACAAAATATAAACAAAAATACTGGGGGCATGGCTCAAGTGGCAGAACACTAAGAAGGAAGGGATGAAGGGGGGGAGGGGATCTGTCCCAGCCCCCTGCATCCTCTGGGACATTGGCATCGATTCTGGAGTTGGCCTGCAGAGGGCGCCATTGATTAGAAATCCTGCAGCGCAGCTACCTCCACCTGTATCACAGAGGCAAGGAGTTCCCCCACCCCAGCAGCCCTCCCCTCCACTCCCCTTGGGCCCGCCCCATCCCTGTGTGCTCCCCAGGGACGTCTGGTTCTCTCCAACAAGATGGCCCGCACCATCGGCTTCTTCTACACGCTGTTCCTGCACTGCCTGGTCTTTCTGGTGAGTGGCCAGAGGGCAGCCAGGGATGCACCCTGCTTCCCAGCCACCAGGGCAGCAGCACCCTGTTACTGCGGCCTGGCTCTTGGGCCTTTCCCAAGCCACACCCTCAGCTCCAGGCCACTTCTTTCCCCTTCAAAGGCCTCTGCCCACCTAGGGATAAGCAAACAGCACCCCACATCAGGCCCTCTGGGAGAAGGCTGAACCGACCACCTTCAGGCACCCAGACCTAAAGGGGGTTGGTGGAAAGAAAGGCTGCCATGGAAACCTGAGGCAGAGAGGGGCAGGTCGCCCAGCGGACATCCAGATGGACTGCACAGAAATCTGGGACTGCATCTCCTCGGGGCAGACGGACATTATAGTCAATGGTCAAGGATATCCCAGGGACACAGAGGACTGGTGATATCTTCATGTCCACCTAGTGGGGGAAGAAGAGGTGTGGACTGTGGTATAGATGGCCCCAGTCTCAGGGATCTGCGCCCCCAGCTTGACATAGTCCCTAGGCTGGGCTCCTGCTCTGTCCCCAGTGCTCCAAGGCTCCTGGTCTTGTCAGTGCCCCCACAATGTTGAGGATGTACCTCTGATCTGGGCTCATCAGGAGTGTCTCTAAGGCCCATCTGCCCTAAGACCTGTGCCACAGGAAACTTTCTATCCCTGGGACCAGGCCCAGGAGCTATAGGTGGCTGCAGCAGTGGCCATGAGGCAGGGCGGGCAGCTCACAGTGTCTTATGTCTGACTAGGTCCTCTACAAGCTGGCATGGAGCGAGAGTGTGGAGAGAGACTGTGCTGCCACATGCGCCAAGAAGTGAGGATCCTCCCAGGGGAACCCCATGACCCCAAACTCAGTCCCCAGCCCCCCTGCAACACCAAGCACCTGCGTTATGATTTGCCCCGTCTGTGACACTGTTACGTCCAATTCTGAATGTGGTTGATTCAGTCTGGATTTCCCAACAAATTTGTCGGCACCTGGTTTCTGGCATCCCACCCACCCTTACTCCCCTGGGATCTCCCCTCTGCACACCCCAAAAGGGCACAAGGCCTCTACCACAGTCCCCATCCTGGTCTGTCCAGCCCCCACCTGTCATGGGGTTTGTTGTGCCCCACCCCCACCCCATTCACACTTCTCTCCTTTTTTACACTTGGTCCCCCAGGTTCGCTGACCACCTGCACAAGTTCCATGAGAATGACAACGGGGCAGCAGCCGGTGACTTATGGCAGTGACACTTGGGTCCTCCCTGGACAATGATGGCTGCACCTTCTATCCCTGCTTAATCCGCTGCTTCAAATGACAGTCCTTCCCACAGAATCCCCCCATGGAAACTGTCCCTGTCCTTGGCACAACAGCTGACAGAGGTCCCAGGTCCTTTGAGGTCACAGCATATCAGGGCCCCTAGGTCCAGACAGCCCCCCGGTGCCCAGCCCCCTCAGGTTCCACCTCAGGCTGATCACCTGGCCTGGGCTCTACCCACAGCCAGACCTCTAGCCCTGGTGGCAGAGAGCCCTGTCTGTGACACTGTCACCACCAATTTTGACCGTGGTTGATCCAGTCTGGACTTCTCAAGCCTATCTGCACCTGGGCTCTGGCATCTTACCACACCTACTCCCCTGGGATCTCCTGCATACCCCAAAAGGGTACAAGGCTCTTCCTTCCAGGCCTACAGGCTTTACTTACAGTCCGCTGGCCTGCCTGTCACAACCCTACCCCATTAGATATAACCTTGTTTGCTTACCTCCCCACCCAGTCCCAACCCCAAAGGGTCTGACAGTTTCTACAAACCCCCCACCCCCCAGTAGCACATGATTTTTGCTTGCTTCTCTGGCAAGGTATTATTTTGAGTTCTAGATAAGGAAGTATCCAGGTCTCCAGCACCTCTCCATCAAACAGAACCAGCCATGGACCATCCTAACGGGGCTACCTCTCAGTGCTCCTAGAGGACCTTCCTGAGTTAGATTTGCCCTTGCGCGTTCAGCTTTGCATGTTTAGAATAAAGTAGTGTTGCAGCCAAGCTAGTGTTCCACGAGCTGTGATTCCTGAACTCAGGGACACTGAGGGTTCGGGAGACCAGTGGGCCCCCAAGGAGCTAGGCTGGGCCACTGGTGTGGTACTCGGGAATCTCTTCCCCACTTCCTGTTCCCAAGAGCTCCATGAGCAGGTCCAAGCCCACAGTGTGTAAACTTTCTCAGGCAGTCAGGCAGCCCCATCAGAAAGGGAAATTCATTCCGTTATTCAAAAGTTACCCATCAGGCTGTGGCTGAGGATTGTGACATGCCTTGGTGGAGCCATTAGTTCCTGGGGAAATCTCTGCTCCCTTCATATGTGCCTGGAGTGGTGTCTGGAGAATGTCCTTTTCCCTTGGGCCCCTGATTGACAGGTGCACTGGAGCCACGCCCACCAGGCACCTGGCCCCAGCCTTGCACAGGGACTCCCTGGGTACCCCAGGGAATTCTGGGCCACTGAGGAGCACCTCCAGGCCTTGCAGTCCTCCAAGCCAAAGTCCCCTGCATCTAAGTGTTGGGGTTAATCCTGAACACTCTAGGAGTCAAAGACCCCATTGGGGTCCCACCACCAGCACCCATCAGAACTTTCTCCAAGGCCCCAGAGCCTCCTGCCCTCAAAGACCCAGGATGGACCTGGCTGCCCTAACCCTCACTCCTGACCCCTAGTGACAGCTGCCCTTGGCCAGTCATACTCTGTCCCCCACCCCACCCCCACTTCCACATCTCCCATTAGTTCCTCCTTGTAGGTCAGAGTCACTAGGCAGCCAGCCCCTCCTCACTTCCTCCTCCTGGATCAGAGCTATTGTCCTGCCCTGGCTTCTGACATCCTAGGACCCTAAGACCCTCTCTGGCCACGGACAGCCCACCACTGAGCTGGGGGCACAACTCAGAACCAGGTTAGTCCACTGCAGCCCATGTGGTAGGGTCCACAGCCCAGGGAAGAGCCTCCCTCTCTCCCTCTCTGCTGTCAGTCAATCCCCACCCCCACCCCACCTTTGCCAGCCTCATTCATAGGTGTCCTGGTTCCCAGCCAGGCCATCCCAGCCTGTTCACAGCTCTGGTCGATGGCTGGACCAGCGCCTAACCATTCATTAAGTATTCGCTAGCCAGGTCTTGCAATGGACAGTGTATGGTAGGGAAAGGGCTGGGGACCAGGCCTAGCTGGTCTCACTGCCCCCACAGGTGAAGGGTCCAGCCAACCTCCACCTTCAGTCCAGGCTCCTTCCCAGCCCCTCCAGCCCCCTGCCCCCATCTGCAAGACAGCATTACAGCCCCTGCCTGTCCTGCTTCCTGGGATGTTAGAGCTGTAAAAGGGCTTCCAGAGAGGCTAAAGGGCTCTACAAAAGTCAGAGGCCACTGTGGGTGGGGGAGGGCAACAAATAGAGACCACCTCCCTGCCAGGAGAGCCACCATGGCAGATCACAGAACTGCTGCCTAGAAACCAGAGGACAGAAGAGCTGACCCAGTGCCCCTGAGGGCTGAAGGGCTTGTGGGGGAGGGGGGAGAAGAAGGAAGAAGGAGCCCAGAGATCATCCCACCCAGGGAGCTAGCCTTAGGTCTCATCTCTGCATATCTACTTCGACACTTCTGGGGAGGCTGGAGTCCCTCCACCTCTTCTGGACAGCCTGCTGGAGGCCCTATAGCGCCAGGGGTCAGACCATAAGTGCCAGGGGAGTCCAGCAGGAGTCTGGTTTCTTAGATCGTCTCCTTTCTGCCCTGACCTCGACCCAGTTCTGGAGCCCGGCAGAGATGAGGAAACCAGGGGGTGTGTCTTCCCCCCCCCCCTCCTGAGCCTCGTGTGATCTCTGACACCTCTCCGGGTGGCGCCAGTCTCCCGGTGAGGGTGAAGTTGGGAGGTGGGGATCGAACTCAGGAGGTCTTCTCCGCCAAGAGGGGCCCACACCGGGAGGGCTGGAAAGAGGGGCGTGGTGCTCTCCCTCGGGACATATGAGAACCAGACACAGACTTCCTCCGTTGCGACATCTGGACCTCCTCGAGGCTTCCATTGTCCCCGCGGCGGAGGGTCCAGCCACAGCATCGGGCCCTTGCCTGGCTCGCGTCATTGAGAGGCGCTCTGCGGACGTCCACTCCCTATATACCCCTGTCCCCGCGCTCCAGGGACCACTAGACTAGGATCCCAGAGGCGCCACCGCGCGTGGGATCTGGGGCTGGGACCGGCTCCGCGACACAGGGACCTGGCTCTGGCCAGGTTCATAACCTCTCTAGCCCCAAGAACGCTCAGTCTCTTCCCCGCCACTGCCGGAAAGAAGCGAGACCCGGCCACCAGCGCAGCTAGCGCTCTGCCGCGGACAGGGGAGGAGGGCGGGGCCGGCGCGGCGAAAGGCCAGTAGGGGGCGGGGCTCTGGGCGGGGGCGGGGCCCGGAGGCGCGCGCCGCACAGGCGTGGGGCGCGAGGGGAGCGGGCGGGGCGCGCGCGCCGCGCGGGGCTGGGCTCGGAGCGCGCGGGACTCGGCATCCCAGAGAGCCGCGCAGGGGCCGCGCCGGAACCGCCAGGAGCGCACGAGCCTTCGAGGCTGTGAACCAAGGAAGGAGGAGCAGCCGCAGCCACCGCCACCGGTTCCTGACCGGAGGGAACCCAGCCCGCCGCGGGCCATGAGCCGCCGGGCCCCGGGAACCCGGCCGCGGTCCGGGCAGCGCTTTGCCAGCGCCCCGGCCCGCGCGGCCGCAGCTGCGCGCCTGTAGGTACGGCCTGATTGTCTCCTGCTCCCCGTCCCCTGGTCCCTCACCCCTGGTCCCTGGCCCTCCCTTAGGGCGTGCGTGTGTGTGTGCGCACCGCAGCCCCGGGGAGCGCGGCCGCACGCGCCCTGGTCCGAGCGTGTCGTCTTTGTGTGCGCCGGTGGGAGGGAGGGGATGCGCCCCCGCTGCGATCGCCTCCCCGACCCCCATCCGGGGCGAGGCGGGGAGTGGCGGGAGGGGCCCAGCCGCCTACAGAGCAGCTGCGCCCCCGCCCCCCTCCTAGGACCCTGACTGGGGCGGTCGAGCGAGAGCAACTGGCCCCCTGGACGGGGGGCGGGGGTTCTCTGGCTGGGGGGAAGGGATTCTCAGGTCTCCTTCTCGGGCCGGGAGAGGGGGTGGGTCCACTTGGAATGAAGGTGAAGGCCACGGGCGGGGGTTGGAGGGACCCCCATCCAGGCCGCAGTCTCCCTGCCGGCACGCCCTCCATGCGGCCCAGACTCGCTTGCCCAGGGCCACCATTCCCAACCCGCCCACTGAGGAGCTTCTCGGCAGCCCCGTTAGAGGGGAGAATAGCGAGGGTGCCCGAAAGCCCGGCGCCTTTAAGAAGGGGCGGGTTCGTGCCCTCCATTCAGGCCCTCCGGCCTGGGCCATTGATGAACCTGCGGGCAGCGCGGGCCAGAACCTCGCCAGCTCAGTAGGCCGAGGCCAGGCAGAGGCAGGGACGGCTCCCGCACCCCCAGTAGCCCCCGAAGTGGGGTCTTCAGGGAGAGAAGTCTGAGTGACTGGGGTCTCTCTGGAGCCACAAGGGTAGCCTCAGGGGTGTCCGTGAACATAAATAACTCAGCATCTACGTTCACCCGAAGTGGTGCAGGGGAGAGCCTCAGGGTGGGTTGTCAGACTCAGACTGAACCCTTCCCCTGCCCCTTGAGCCAATGTTACCTCCTTGTCAAATAGAAATGGTGCTTCCTGCCTCCAGCTGGATTGACAGCCAGAGTTGCCTCCTTCTAACACAGGGCACTGAGTTTGGGGTGAGTGACCACCTCTAGGTGGGGTGGGGGACATGGTTTCCCAGGAGCTGATGGGGGTGATCAGAAACCCCTACACGACCCCTCATGGTCTTCCTGCCCTAGCCAAGAAGCCACTAGTTGCGGGAGTGACCTAGGACTTTAGTACAGGTCCTGAAGCAATCCTGTTAAGCTGGTGTGGGTCAGTGTTTACCGGATCTTGGAGGGAGAGTTCCCACCAGCTGCATCTTTCCACTCTTTTTTTTCCTTTTGGTGGGACAGGGTTTTTTCCTTTTGGTGGGACAGGGTTTTTTCCTTTTGGTGGGACGGTTTTGAGCTCAGGGCTTTGCACTTGCAAAGCAGGAGCTCTACCGCTTGAGCCACACCTCTAGTCCATTTTGCTCTGGTTATTTTGGAGATGGGGGTCTCATGAACTTGCTGGGGCTAGCCTCAAACTTAATCCTCCCAATCTCACCCTCCCAAGTAGCTAGGATTACAGGTGTGAGCCACCAGGGCCCAGCTTCTTTGTTTTATTATCATTATTATTATTATTATTTTACTTTTGGTTCTTTGAGACAGGGTCTGGCTATGTTGCCCAAACTGCCCTTGAGCTCAAGATCCTCCTGCCTCCACCTCCTAAGTGCTGGGATTACAAGTGTATACCACCACACCTGGCCCTTATATTATTCTCTCTGGAGGTCTCTTCCCCCAGCCTCTGGGAACCCTAAGAATGAAGAACAGGCGCTGTGGATGCTATGCAATTCAGTGGCTATAGGTGATGGAGGGTTAAAACACATGTTTTTCTTAACTTTATTGAGAGGAAGCTGTCAAAACTTTTCAAACCCTTCTTCCTTACTTAGTTCTCCAGGGATCACTCCCAACACACAATTAGGATTCAGCATTGCCTGCGAGTATTAAAATGAGCCTGGACTAGCAGAGTGACTCATGTGGTAGAGTACCTGCCTAGCACATGTGAGACCCTGAGTTCAAATCCCAGTACCACCAAAATAAATAAATAAATAAATTTAAAGGTGGAACCTGGGCCTCCAAGGGCCCAGCCTTTGTACCCAGCTGATTCATGCCAGGTCACTGTGGTTTATGTACTTGTCACAGCAACCTTGTGGGTTACACTGCTATCACTCCCATCTCACAGAGCATGAAGCAGACTTAGGGGTGGTGAAATGACTTGCCCTGCGCCCACAAGCCAGGCTTCCAGGCCACTTCCCTCTGACAGGAGACTTCTTGCACAGTCTAGGCAGCCTGGTTTGTAGGGAATAGGAGACTGCCGGCCTCCTAGCTGAGGGCCCCATGGAGTCTGATCCAGTCTTGGAGCCGCGTCCCTTCCTGATCCTTGCTCTCCATGTGAGACCATGGGCAGCCAGAGCTCTGGCACCTATGGAGGTCTCTTCCCACCCCATTCCTCCCCCAACATACACCTGGTTGGATCTGTTTTTATAGCTGTTGTCTGTCCCTGGAGATGGCAGGTGTGACCTCAGCATGAGGTCGCAGCCCACACCTGCTGGGGCAGAGCGAGGCTGGCCTCACTGTGTGGGAGTGCACCGTCACTTGGCTCCTGTGAGTGACTTCAGGGTTTGGGCTCTGTGCTTCAGATACTTACGATCCTCTGAGGATAGGGCTTAGCTGAGAGCAACTATAAACAGCAATTCTGGGCAGCCACGCACCGGTGGCAGTTCGCGCCTGTAATTCTAGCTATTCAGGAAACAGATCAGGAGGATCATAGTTCAAAGCCAGCCCCATTCAAATAGTCCTGGAGCCCCTATCTCAAAAAAAAAAAAAAACCATCACAAAAAAGGGCTGGTGGAGTGGCTCAAGGTGTAGGTCCTGAGTTCAAATCCCAGCACCGCAAAACAGCCCTCCGGGGCCCACAGTCTGGTGGAGGAGACAGTTCACAAGTTGTGTGCCATTGTGAAGGGGCAGGACCTAGGTGGGACAGGATAAGGGGTGCTCCTGAGACCCAGCCTGCCAGCTGCTGGGGCAGTGGGATTAGGTGGGGTGATAGGCAGGACCCTCAACTGTCTGTCATCTGCTATGCCCACAGTTCTGGTATCCTCAGAACTGAGGGGGCCACAGGAGGTGTCAGGAGTCACTACATGTGTACCTCAAAAAAAAGCCAGAAGGCAAGTTGGTAGGCCAAATGAGAGCATTCTGTAAATTTAGGGAGCTAGGTCAGGGCCCAAGTGAGGTACATGACCCTAGGAGAGAAGTTGAGGCCACCAGGTACAAGCCACAGCTGGAGAGGGAGTGCCTCATTCTGCAACCCCAGGAGGGTAGGGTGAAGTGGGAGAGAGCAGGGCTGGTGCAGCTGGAGCCAGCCGAGCCTGCTCTCCACTCAGAGCCTGTTGAGGAACTGTCCAGCACTGATTGTTCCTGAAGGAGGATGGCCTATCTCTTGAGACCCCCAACTTAGCTTGTGGTCGTGGACCCCCCACTCATGCTTATCTGACCCCTACTTCTTGCAGTTTCCAGATGTGGGTTCCCCTGCTCCCCAGCCTCTCAGATTGCACCCTCCTTCCCCAAAGGAGAGACTGGGTCCCCCTACCCTGCTCCTGGCGATAAGGGCTCTTCAGGAACAGGTCCTTGTGTGAGAAGTGTGTGCTACAGGAAGGGACAGACCTAAAACTGCCTCCCACTCTCACCCATTTTGCGACCCTGGTGCCTGACCAACAGTGGACACCTGGTACAAATCCAGAAAATGAATTTAGTTGCCTCCCTCACCAGATCCCCCTTTCTTCATTTTTGCAATGGACAGATCCTCTTTCTTGCAAGAAAGATGTAAGGGGGAGAAAGATTTGAAACAGGGGCATGGCCCAGTTCAGTGTGGGTCCTTCAGACTGACCTTGGCCACAGTGGGGAGCCTGGATTTGTGGAGTCAGGGATGGGGGGTGGGGGATAGTAGGAAACAGGGAGGCCAGGGGAGGAGGCCTGTGCAGCTGTCTGTACAAAGCAGTTGGAGGAAACATAGGGAAAGAATGAATGCAAGGTATTCAGGAAGGAGAATGACTGCTAAACTGCTACTTTATCCTCCAGACTGACAGGCTGTGAGACAGCTGTGCGGCTCCATCTTAACATATGGGAAAACTGAGGCCTCAGGAGGCAAAGGGGTCCCACCCACAGCTGGGAAGCTGGGGTTCAAACCGAGACCATCTGGCTCCGAATTTCAGCTTTTAGTCACTCCAGTCTCCCAATATATTAAGTGACCAGAGTGGACACGGAGATGCCGAGGCATTGGGGCCCCTTGAGATTGAGGGTCTACAGGCTCGGAAACAGCAGGGCTTGTCAAATCAAAGCCAAGTGCTCAGCAGAAGGGCTCCCGCCCTCCCACAGTGGCAGAGGCTGAGTTGTGTGACAAGCATGAGGATGTCGTGGGCTGTTCCGACAGCTGCCTCTCAAACACACTCCTCCAAGTGGGCCTTGGGCTAGGAAGCAGCCTACAAGCTAACAGGGAAGTTTGGTCCTACTTCAGCTATGACAACTGATGCCAGGAAAAACCAAGACCACACAGTTCCCCTTCCCAGCCTCCTCACTCACCCATACAGGCCAGGGTCCCAAGGACTCTTAATCCACCAGTCCTTGTAACCTGAGTGACCTCCCCCCACACACACACACCCAGCACCTATTTTGCAAGCACAGTCCCTGCTGGTTGAAAGGCATTAAGACCAGAAGTCATAGCCAGGCATGGGTGGCTCACATGTGTAATCCCAGCTATTCAGGAGGCAGAGATAGGAGGATGGTTGTTCAAAGCCAGCCCGGGCAAATAATTCCCATGCAAGACCCTATCAAAAAAAAAGGCTCAAGGTGTAGTCCCTCAGTTCAAGCCCCAGTACCAGAAAAAAACAAAAACAGAAGTCATGGTCAAGGCCTAAAATCCCCAGTACTTGAGACGCAGAGGCAGGAGAGTGGAAAGTTCGAGGCCAGCGTGGGCTACATAGTAAGACGTCTGAAAGGAGGAAAAGAAAAAAAAAAAAAAAAGGACCAGAAGTCACGCCCACTTCTGCCAGGGTCAGGGGATATGTACAAATATTCCGGGTGGGAAGGGATGGGGAATTCTGGCCCCATCCTCCCCCTGGCAGGAGGCCCTGGTTCAGAGCCTGCCCTGTGGGGACATGGTGTCTGGAAAGTTGAGGGGTGGGGTGACCTTGAGAATCAAAGCCTACGAACTCAACGTTGCAGGTGGGAGTCACTCCAGGGTGGAGGAATGGTTGTCTGCGTCCTGCCAGGCAGCGCGGGCACCCTGGGTACCCGCGGCTTGTTTGCCCTGCGGGTCTGCGGACCAATCATCAATCGTCTCCCGGTACTGAGGCGGGGTTCCCCAGAAACCCAAGCCCCCTGGCTGTGGGCGGGGCCCCGCTCCCCCGGCCTCCCGGCCTCCCGGCCTCCCGGCCTCCCGGCCTCCCGGCCTCCAGTCCTGGCCGCTGCCCCCTGCGGGTGGATCGATTGGTCGTCCGCCCATTAGCGGGGGCGGGCGAGGCTGCTCGTCCATGTTTTAAGGAATGACCGGGCCTTGGGGTCCGGAACTGCGCGCCGGCGGGGGCTGAAGATCGGCTTTTTTTTTTTTTTTTTCCCTCCCTTTTCCAATTGTCAGCGCTATTTTTACCTCCGGAAAGCTGGCCGCCCCCTCCCCCTGCCGAGCCTGCGCTGCGGGTGGTGTCTGGCGGGGCTCGGCGGGGGTCGCGGTCCCTGTGCCTGGAGGTGGGTTAGGAGGGCCATGGCTTGGAAGGCCGTAAGCAGAAAGTGGGTCAGTCTTCCCCGACCCCGCCCCTCTGAAGCCCTAACCCATCAAAAAAAAAAAAAAAATTACACCACCCCCATCCCTCCCAAAGGAAGAGAACCCTTAGGCGGTGGGTTGGGGAGCTGAATGGCCTCCCCCGCCCCACAGAACCACAGGGAAGACTGCCTTTGTCTGAACCCCAATACTCAGGAGGCCTGTGAAAGTAAGGGCCACCCCCACTCCACTCCTGTCTGCCTGTCCCTAGATCCAGTGTCTTCAATGTCCAAGGGCTATGGCCTTTGCATCAATATCAGGAGCCCCTGTAGGCCACGGCTGTAGCACTGTTTTATCAATGGGGAAACGGAGGCCCTGGGAGACAGGGTCTTGGCCAAGCTCAAGCCCAGATCTCCCAGTGCTGATTCAGCCACCTCTTCTAGCACCGTGGGGCCATAGGAGCAGGGATACAGGAACATGGGCGGTCAAGGAAGGACAGCCAGCGCAGGGGAAGGCTTCCTGGAGGAAGAGTAGGTTGAATGGTTGGAGGAGGGGCACAGTCCAGGAAAAGAATGACAGGAAGAGATGGAGGGAGAAGAGAGACTTCCAGGCTCACCCAGAGAATGGGAACAGGGTGACACTGTCCGGCCTACTTCCAGTAACTCTTGATTCTGTCCCCTCTGACCCATCATCAGTACCGCTCACACAATGGTTGATTGGCTTGATTGATGATCAATTTGGCTGGTCCCCAAATGGGCAGGAGACACCTCCTGGTCAGAGGTTAGGGGACCCAAGCCCTGCCCATGACTGCCCATGGATTAGCACTTTTCAGAGCCCCTATTTAGAGACGGGGGTGGTCACAACTTGAGATCAACCCAGGCAAAAACCATGAGACCCTTTCCAAAAAATAACTCAATGCAGAAAGGGTTGGGGGCTGGGCTCAAGTAGTAGAGCAACTGTCTTTAACAGCCACAAAGCCCTGAGTTCAAATTCCAGTACCTCAAAAGAAAAAAGAGTCCACCTCCTGTCCTGTCCTTCCAAGGAGGGGTGGTCCAATCTTCTCATTTTCCAAGTGAGGCAAGGGACATTCAGAGATTTGGGGGCATGTGAGCCCAGGTTAGCCAAGGTCTCTGCACTTGTACAGTTCCTGCCCTAAGGGCAACTGAGTACAGCACACCCTTGCTTTGGCCGTGGCAACACCATCCGTGCTGTGGTTTGCAGGCTCCCCTGTATATCCCCATGTCTGAGTATCACTCCCCATCTGTAACTAGGGCTCCCTGCTGGCTCTGGTGCTTGGTAACTTTTTTTCTTTGTTCTTTCACTTTTTTGGGGGGGGACAGTATTGGGGATTAAACTCAGGACCAGAGTTCTGCCAACTAAACTACACACCCCAGATCTTTAGCTTTTAGTTTAATTTTCAGATAGGGTCTCGTGCTTTGGCCCTGGCCAGGCTCAGACTATGATCCTCCTACCTCTGTCTTTCAGGTAGCTGGGATTAAAGGTGTATACCACCACACTTGGTTTGGTAACTTTCACCTCTGGCTGTTCAACTGCTGCTACTTCTGTGTAGTCTGGACACTGAAGTCAGCTGTGCCTGCCATCAGGCCCATAGGCTCCTGCTCAGCCAGCAAGGTGGGGGAGGTAGGCCAGGGCAGTTCTGACCGTCCAGGATTTCCCGGTCAGTCCCTCCTAGTACATGACCTAGGGCATGACCACACTGGCCACAGCCTTGACAGAGGCCTTAGAGTACCAACTCCATCAAGGGCTAGCAAGGAGACTGCCTTGGGCCCTGTTCCCCAGTTGTTTGTTTGCTTGCAGTACCGGGGCTTGAACACAGGGCCTACACCTTGAGCTACTCCACCAGCCCTTTTTTTATGTTAGGTATTTTTGAGATAGGGTCTCGTGAACTATTTGCCCAGCTCAGCTGATCTCTGCCTCCTGAGTGGCTAGGATTATAGGCATGAGCCACCAGTGCCCGACTCTGTCCCCAGTTTTGTCCCTTTTCCCTGCTATGGCTTTTCCAGTCAGTAGGAAGAGCAGGGAGGAATAAGGAACCCCACTCTGGGACCAACTTCCTGCCCCACATGGGACCTCATTATTTCACACGGAGACATCTATACCTACTGCCCCAGGCTGCGGTGTCCCTGCCTGACACCCAGTAGTACAGGAAAGAGCTGCCACTGTGGAGAGCATGGCCTGCTGAGTAAGTAGAAGGGCTTGGAGCCCTGGAACAGGGCCTCATGGGGTTAGCTGCAGCTCCACCCCTACCCCAGGAAATGCTACCCCACCCCCCCAGGTCAAGACAAGACCAGCCTAGGCTCTCCACCTTCCTTGGAGTCCACGGGGAGGCCTTGTTGCATTTCTGCTTTCCCTCCCCCCAGGGGGTACAGCAAGTGTCAGGAGCCTGGGATATAACTCTCCAACCTGCCTGCTGCTCCCTCTCCACCACCCAAGAGTTCCTACTCCACTTGGGGAGGCAGACCTCAAAACAGACTTGGGACATCCTGCACTATCAAGGGCCACACAAGAGGGGACTGTGAGCTTAAAGAAGTTTATGTCTGCCTGGGCACAAGAGAGAGGGGGGAGGTCAGGGAAGGCTGCCTGAAGGAAGTGTCTCCTGGATTAACTATGGAAGAGTGAATAGGAGTTAGCCAGGAAAGGAAAGGAGGTGGGACAAGGCAGGAAAAACATCAGGCCTGGGCAAAGCTTGTGGGAGCCCCAGTCCTCACTCCCCCCAACTTAATGAACTCTGAACACCACCCCCTAACTCCCAGTGTTCTGATAGGTCCCGTTGCAGTCATTGTTCAGGATGTAGTTCCAACTCAGGTCCCAACTCCTGGAGAAGACTTTCCTGACCCTCTTCTGCCCCGCCCTAGTACTGAGCACTGGTCCTTCCTCCTCAGGTGGCCTTGTCTCCTCCTTAGGTCCGCCCTGTGGTTACTGACAACAAATCTCTGGCCAAGCCTGCCCCAAGGAGTGAAGGAATTCCCACGCCCTATGGCCTAGAGGCCTCGCTGATCGTCTCAGGAAGTGGGACAGCTGTTTTTATCTGGCGTTTAATTACAGGGCCTGGAGCCCAAAGAGTATCTGAGATGGTGTTCCCAAGAGCTGAGAGGGAGGGGCAGGAGTCACGTCAGGCAGAAGGATGGGCCCTTCTTGGACCAGGCATGGTGGCTCATTGCTATAATCACAGCTACTCAGGAGGCTGAGGCTGAGGGAGGAGGATCATGGTTTAAGGCCAGATGGGGCAAAAGCTTGAGTTTCTATCTGAAAAACAAAAACAAAAGGACAGGAATGTATTTCAAGTGATACAGTACCTAACTAGAAGCAGAAAACCCTAAATTCAATCCCCAGGACTGCCAAAAAATATACATACATATATGTGCCCTTCTGTCTGGGCTGGCCTCAGACAGAGGGGCCCCAGGACAGAGCCACATCTTCCTGCTTGTTCCTGTGTGAAATCACCAAAGGAAAATAGGCGGGGGAGGGGTGTACACACAGCTGGCTGGGTCTGCACCCCTACGGTTGCTGGCCACCTTGGGGACAAGGAGGCAAGTCCCCAAGGTGGTGAAGGATGGAGTTGCCTGGCAACTCCAGGAAGAAACTAGAATGAGGAGACAGTTGGGAATTCATGGATTCAGGCTTCCTCAGGACGGTGATGTGTGGAGACACACACCATAATCCCAGACTGGGGAGGCTGAGGCAGGAGGATTGAGAGTTCGAGGCCAGCCTGGGCTACATAGTAAAATCCTGCCTCAAAAAAAAAAAAAAATTCTAATCCATCAATGGATTAAACCGTGAATTAATTAGGTCAGAGTCCTCATGATCTAATCATCTCTGGCAGCCATCACAGACATCCCCAGAAATGTGCTTTACAGATCTCTTAGCCCCTCTCAAGTCAAATTGACAAGATGATGCCCTTGGGCCCAGGAATCTGTCTAGATTCCTGCCTTGTGGAACCAGGGCAAGGTATGCAGAGGGCACAAAACCAAGCATGGTGGAGGAAAGGCAGCTGGCCAGGTGCGTGGAGAACACCTGTGCTTGCTGGAGCCCTGAGTACCTTGCCTGCAGCAGACGGGTCAGGGAAGGGTGTCAGGCATCGCCATATTTGAACAAAAGGAGGTGAGTGAGGCAAAGAGAATTCCAAGCCCTAAGATGCCAGAGATACGCCCAGGCAAGTGAACACTGAGGTCACTGGAGGCTCATGGCGGGGCACATTGGTCTGAGGTTCCAATAATGTCACCTGCTCTTCTCTCCGCAGCCGCAGGGGGCTGCGATGGGACGGAAGCCATGAATGGTGCCACCCCTGGCCCCGCCGCCGCCCCCGCCACGGTCCCGGACTGGCGGCAGTTCTGCGAGCTGCACGCGCAGGTGGCCGCCGTGGACTTTGCACACAAGTTCTGCCGCTTCCTGCGGGACAACCCGGCCTATGACACACCTGACGCCGGGGCCTCCTTTTCCCGCCACTTCGCCACCAACTTCCTGGACGTCTTCAGCGAAGAGGTGCGCCGCGTGCTGGTGGCCGGGCCAGTGTCCCGGGGAACAGGGGACCCCACCGACGCCATGGAGCCTGAGCCCGCAGAGACGCCGGCCCTCAAGGCGGCGACCACCTGTGGTCACTCGCGGAGCTCGGAGGACGCGTCCACGCACCTGGCAGCCAAGACCCGCGTCCGCAAGGGTTTCTCACTGCGCAACATGAGCCTGGGCGTGGTGGACGGCGTGCGTGACATGTGGCACCGGCGCGCGTCGCCTGAGCCCGACGCTGGGGCCACCCCAAGGGCCACCGAACCCTCAGCCGAGCCGCGTGACAAGTGGACACGGCGTCTGCGGCTGTCGCGGACGCTGGCGGCCAAGGTGGAGTTGGTGGACATCCAGCGCGAGGGCGCACTGCGCTTCATGGTGGCGGATGATGCAGCCGCGGGTCCCGGGGGCGCAGCGCAGTGGCAGAAGTGTCGCCTGCTCCTGCGAAGGGCTGTTGCTGGGGAACGCTTCCGCCTGGAGTTCTTCGTGCCGCCCAAGGTGAGTCCCCTCGGGTCACCAGGGGAAGGGTGACCTTCGTGCCACCCAAGGTGAGTCCCCCTCGGGTCACCAGGGGAAGGGTGACCTTCGTGCCGCCCAAGGTGAGTCCCCTCGGGTCACCAGGGGAAGGGTGACCTTCGTGCCGCCCAAGGTGAGTCCCCCTCGGGTCACCAGGGGAAGGGTGACCTTCCTGCCGCCCAAGGTGAGTCCCCCTCGGGTCACCAGGGGAAGGGTGACCTTCGTGCCGCCCAAGGTGAGTCCCCTCGGGTCACCAGGGGAAGGGTGACCTTCGTGCCGCCCAAGGTGAGTCCCCCTCGGGTCACCAGGGGAAGGGTGACCTTCCTGCCGCCCAAGGTGAGTCCCCCTCGGGTCACCAGGGGAAGGGTGACCTTCGTGCCGCCCAAGGTGAGGGGGAGAGGGAACAGGCAGTGGCAGCTCACGCCCCAGTACACGCTTGGGTGCACATCATTGCAGAGCCCGAGGGAGGTGACAGGTGGGCACCTTTGTGGAGCAGACGGCCTGATCTGGCTGACAGGATGGAGTCTTGGTCACAGGAGCCTGAGACGTGGGCCCTGCCCTGCTTGGGGGCAAGTCACCTGGTGGAGCCAGCTGCACCAGTGGGAGAGGGGTGCTGTCTGCCTGGAGGGGCTCTGGGTTCTGCCCTTGATATTGAGGAGTTCCAGAGGCTGACCTCCTGTTCCCCCTCCTCTGGCCACCAGAGTGAGTGTTGCCTAGAGCTGCCTGCCCAGTGCAGGCAGGGAGCGAAGCGGGGCACTCAGCGCTGTCTGGCTTCCTGGGAATCTGCCACCTGAAGCCCCTGCAGGGGAAAGCCAGGCTTCTCTCTGGCTGCCACCAACATCTCAGCTGAGTACGCTGGCCATCAGAGCCCTGAGGGCAGCTTGGGGTCTTCTCCAGGGTGGCAAACCTGCCTTGTTTGAAAAGTGTCATGATCCCAGTGATGTCTGCTTTCAGAGAGCCCATAGCGGGTCCCACCTGGTGGCCATCTGTGTGTACAAACTCCTCCTGATACCCTGGCATGGTGGGCATATGGTCCCCAGGTCACAGAAGAAAACAAACCCGTACTTGGAGGAAGGGTGCGGCCGCTGGTGGGTGGCAGGCTAATTATACCCATGACTGTGGTGGTCTTCAAATGAGAGAAGCGTGGTCGTGGAGGCCCCTGAACACAGTGCTTGTGTTGGCAGCAGTTGGAAACACCCCAGAACCTGCCCCAGGCAGGGTGCTCAGCGCGCCCCTCCCTGCCTCTCCTTGAGGTACAGGGTTGAGGGCTCCCCAAAACTGGGTGCCCATGAGCCACTTGGGACAGAGGGAGGTGACTTCCCAGGGACACACTCTTCTCTGAAGAGCTTTCTCCCCAAGACTTCCCCCAGACTTCCCAAGGGCTTTTTGCCTGCCAAGACCTCCATCCTTAAATCCTTGAGAGAAGCTGGGAACACTAGGCCAGTCCTACTCCTTGGCAGGCAGGAAGACCATAGCCCAGTTAAGGGTGGCTTGCCCGGGGTCACCCAAAGGACAGGGACAGATGCTCAAGGCTTCACTGCCTCCAGGCCTAAGAAGCAGTCACAGCTGCTGGTCTGTAAATAGCCGTGTCTGCTGCCCTGGGGGAGGGGACCCTGCATCTGGTGCATTCTGCATTCGTCCCCTGGGGGCCCTCAAGCTTTACCACTAACAGAAAGCAGGGTTCTGTCCTCCCAATTCTGAAGAAAGCAAGCGGCTTCCTAGCCCTTGATCTAACTTCAGTCCCTCCTTTTATTTTGATGCAAAATAAATCCTAATAAAAGGGTGATAGATCACACCTTGCCCTTTTTCTGTTGCTGTAACAAAATGCCTGTGGCTGGGTATTATATAAAGAAAAGAGATCCATTTAACACAGTTCTGGAGGTTGAAAGTCCAAGACCAGGAAGCTCCATCTGCTTAGCCTATGGTGAAGGTCTTCTTGGCTTGACACAACATGGCAGAGGGAGAGAAAGAGAAATGACCATGTGCAAAAAAAGGCCAAAGTGTATAGAGTGACCTCAGTTTCTAATAACCCACTCTCCAGTCAACTAACCAGGTTCCCTTGTGAACTACATGAATCTCCTTCCAAGGCTGTACCCCCAGTGACCTAGCCACCTGCCATTAATCCCCACCTCTTAAAGGTTCCACCATCTCAGTGTCTCCACATTGGACACCAGCCCTCCAGCATATGAACCCTTAGGGGGCAAACAAGCAACACCCAAACCATACCACATGGCAAGGGCTTGGGTTTGGTCTCCCAAATGTGTCTGGGCCCCAGGAGACTGGCCCCCAGGGTGAAGGAATCCCTGGGGGCACCCCTGTTGAGGTCCCCCACCCTGTTCACCTGCCCACAGTCCAGATCTGTCTCCAGGCTCAGGGACCATTTCCTGCCATCTTTACACTTCCTCTCACACAGCTCTTGATGTTCCAGCCCAAGTAGGATCTCTAGCCAGGTCCCACTTGCCCCTGAAGAGTCTCCTGAGTCCCAGGGCCCCTCTATGCCACACCAGCCTTGGCAACCAAAGAAGCAGTGAGAACCAGGCATGTAATCCCAGGTTCCCCAGAGGCATAGGTAGGAGGAGTGTGGTCCAAGACTGGACCAGGCAAAAGCATCAGGCCCTACCAAAAAAAAAAACAAAAAGCAAAACACAACAAAGTATTGGGGTGTGGCTCAAATGGTAGAGCACCTGCCTAGAAAGTGCAAGGCTTTGACTTCAAACCCCAGTACCACACCCCTCAAAAAAAGAAGCAATGAGGCTATCCCCCACCATTGAGGGCAAGCATCAGGAAAATAGTATTGGCAGGACTGGGGTGAGCTCCTGGAACCTGGAAAGGGGAAAGCTTGGGTTACATAAGTCGTCACAGATAGCATGTTCCAAGGTCTGGAGTTAGAAAGTGGGCACAGTAGCTATGGCAGGAGCAGGTTAGAGACAGCTGCACCAGGACAGATGGCCACAGCAGCCCTGGCCAGCAGGAGTCCAGTTGGAGGTCCTAAGCTAGGTCTTCACAGCAGACTTCTGTCTGCTCTCCCCACTCCATGACTGCACCTCCAGCCCACTAATGGCTGTGATGGCCTGGTCAGCCAACCCCCTCCATTACTGCTCCAAGCCTAGTCCTGTGCCCACTGGACAGTGGCCAGGACTGCCAGGAATTCCCAACCGCCTGCCCACCTAGTATATGGCCCTTCCTTTTCCTCTTAAGAAAGTCCCTGTACCCGAGCCCAATCCCTGCCAGGAATCCCAGTCCCAGGCTGACCCAGGGGCCCTCAGGTCCATAGTCAGGGGCTTTGGGGCAGAGCACAAAGGACCAGGCCCACAGTGGTCCAGGAAGCCTTGCCAGCTCACCTTGGCTCACCCCTGCAGTGACATTGGAACACTAGTTCCTTTTATCCACACCTAGAGAAAGGCCCTACCCACCTCCTGAGCCCTATTCTGAGTCAGCCCAAAACAGGAGGCTGGCTTTTTTTTTGTAGTGCTGAAACTGTATTCAGGGCCTTGCACATGTCGAGCATGGGGCACTGTACCTCTAGAGCCATGCCCCAGGCCTTGGCTTTTTGAGACAGGCTGGCCTGGAACTCATGTTACTCCTGCCTCAGCCTCCCGAGTGTTAGAATTTCAAGTTTGTATAGCACAGCGAGCCAGAGGCCAGCATTTTTTTTTTTAATGCACTAGAGTAGAAGAGGGTAGATACTGTCCAGTGAAATGTTTGTTCCAGTATTTTTACCTAGGTAAGTGTGCCCTGGGCCACATTGGTTAAATACATTTCTTATTTTAGGTCAAGTTTAAAAATGGGGAGGGAAAAAAAAGCTGGATGTGGTAGCACACACCTGTAATCTCAGCACTCAGGAGGCTGAGGCAGGAGAATCATGGTTCAAGGCCCGCCTAGGCAAAGTTAGTTTGAGACCCTACCTGAAAAACAAACTAAAAACAAAAGGACTGGGTGCCTAGCTCAGGTGCTAGAGCACCTGCCTAGCAAGTGTGAGACCCTGAGTTCAATCCCCAGCACTACCAAAAAAAAAAAAAAAATGTGGTAGATGCTGTAGGCAGGGGCAGCTCAGGTGGGGTCCACCCATCAGGGCTCCAAAGTTGGGGACTCAGATGGTAACTGCAGTTCAGTTCATGGCTTTCTGTGCGACTGTGGGAGGCAGTCCCTTGTTGCCTCCCTCAACTTCCTTGTCTGTGCCATGGGATTTGGAATGCCTCTCCCAGGGTGGGAGCTAGGAAGGGCAGAGCAAGCTGCATGCTGGTGGCTTACGCCTGTAATCCTAGCTACTCAGGAGGCAGTGCTCAGGAGGCTCACAGTTCGAAGCCAGCCCAGGCAAATAGTTTGTGAGACCCTATCTCAAAAAAACTCGTCACAAAAAAGGGCTGGTAGAGTGGCTCAAGATGTAGGCCTTGAGTTCAAATGCCAGTACCACAAAAAAAAAAAACAAAAAACAAAAAACAGCAGGTGTCGTGAGGCCCCAGGGCAGCCCCTCTCATTTTCCCTTCCTCTGGACTTGCAGGCCTCCAGGCCCAAGGTGAGCATCCCCCTGTCTGCCATCATCGAGGTCCGAACCACCATGCCCCTGGAGATGCCAGAGAAGGACAACACATTCGTGCTCAAGGTGAGGCCCCACCCTGGGCCCCAGATACTCAGGTTGCATGAGGTCACCTTGCTCTGGGTGGCAGAGCTCGAGGTCATTATGGGGGAATGAGCTCAGGCTACAACAGGGCAGCGACACCATGACAGGACTCTAGCCTGTAGCAAAAAGTATGGGTCTAGGATCTGAAGCCTGGTGCCCCACCAGACACTGCTCACCACCCTTGTTCCATTTTATCCTGGGCCTGGGGGAAGCTCATCAAAGTTTCACTTCCTCCCCTCCCATCCCTGGTAGAGCCAGAGCACACCCACCCCATGGCAGGAACTGGTGGCCAGCTTGTAGCAGTTATGCAAATGCAGCGGAGTGTGGGAACCAGCCTGGTCCCATAGAGGGCACAAAGGCACTGAGGGTGGGCAGGAGGCACCCCGGTGGGTCTGGGGACAGCCCATCCTTTTCCCAGGCCCACATCACAAGGGGTGACCTGCAGGGCTGCTGAGGACACAGCTCCTGGCTGCCAGGCTGTGGTCCCCTTGCCGCCTGGAAGGGGCAGAGTGTCTGGGAGGCTGAGTCCCCCGAGAGGCTGGTTCCACCCATGTGAAGCGGCTAGGAGCCCCCACCCTCTTCCTCAGGCTCTGCTTGGGTTTGTGTTTTCACCCGCATCTGTTTAGTCATGAACTTGCTTATTCACTGAGCCAACATGTGCCAACCCTGTGGCCTGAATCACCCCAGGCTGGGGCCTGAGGGCACAGCCCTGCCCATTTGCTGGGTGGTCCTTGAGCTGCTGGTTATGCTCAGAAGCCCTGAGGGAGAGGGACTCACTGCCAACCCTACCATGGCCTCAGTTTCCCTCTCTGTTCAAGGAGGGCTGAAAGGGGGTCTCTGAGGATCTTTGTACCCAACACTGCATTTTGACAGAGGCACAGGAAAGGAAACAGAACAAGAGGACCGCCCATCCCAGACTTATGTCCAGGTCCCAGCACTGCCAGTGTCTGCTGTGTGACATTGAGCAAGTTGCTTGGCCTCTCTGAAAGTCAATCTTCTCATCTATAGAATAGGGGCAATATGTCATTTCTCTCCCAGAGCTGCCGGGAAGAGCTTACCCACGAGGCACGGGTGGTATCTCCCACTCTCTCCCCCTTTGCGGAGGCTTATCCAGGGAGCATGGCTACGGTGGCAGAATTCCAGACACTAAGGCTTGTGAGGCCCTCAATTCAGCATGCTGGAGCAGCTGACCTCCCCACCTGACTTGAAGCCCATCTGTGGGGTACCAGGGGCTCCCCACCCCTCCCCCAGCTACCATGGCCTCCTCTAAGGCTGTAGCTCCAGAGCCTGAGGACATCTGGTGGGGCTGGACCTCATCACCAGTGTGGGCTGCAGGCTGTCCCCCTAGGCCTTGGCCTGGGTTTGGTGATGGTGACCCTAGTGTCTTCCCTGCTGCTTACCCATAAGTCCTGGTAGGGAGGGTGGGGTAAGCCATATGAGCCATTCTGGCCATTTGTCCTGGGGTCCAGAGCCCCCTGCTAAGGGTGGAGGAGGTTGGAGCACTGACCACGGACTAGACTCCCGGCCACCCCCTCCCCAGGTGGAGAATGGAGCTGAGTACATCCTGGAGACCATCGACTCACTGCAGAAGCACTCATGGGTGGCCGACATCCAGGGCTGTGTGGACCCAGGGTGAGTGTCCAAGTGGCCCTAGGATGGGGACAGATGGAGGTGGGAGGTGCCCTTGGTCATGGACAGGGCAGGAGCCGAGCTCCTATCCAGGCTGTGCTGACCAGGATCACCCCACCCAACCACTGCTCCCACCCCAGAGAGCTCTGTGAGCAGGCTCTGCAGGGCCGGGGTTCTGGAAACAAGATGGATCACACCATGCTCATCCTGACCCCAGGGGAGCTTCAGACTGCTGGCAGCTAGGCTGTGATGAGTGATCCCCAAGCCCCCAGCTCAGGCAATGCTCCTGACAAAGGAGCCCACCTAACCTGAAGCCTAAATACAGTGTGGGCTTGAACCAGGTAAAGGGGAGGGGAAGGGCAAGAGCGGAAAGAACACCTTCAGCAATTGCCCAGTGTGGTGACACACATCTGTAATCCCAGTTACCTGGGAGACGGAGGTAGGAAGATCTTAGTATAATGCCAGCCATGCAGAAGTTCCTGACCCTGTCTGAAAAACAAACTGAAAGGACTGGGGATGTGGCTCAAGTGGAAGAGCACTTGCCTAGCAAGTATGAGGCCCTGAGTTCAATCCCCAAGACCACACACACACAAAAAAAAAAAAACAACAGCTGAGCACATGTATAAGAGCCTGGGGGCTTGCAGGGGACATGAAGACATCCGGGGTAGCTGGTGAGGAGGGGATTTTGATGAGAGCTTAGGAACCTTTTGACGGAGGGGCAGTGGGGAGCCATGGCTGGTAATAAGCAGGTCAGCTGTGTACAGGAAGAGGCTGGCTCCACCATCCAGGAGAGATCCCCAGGCCAGGAGTAGGAGGGGCTGAGCATTTGGCAGCAGCTCTTCTGGCTAATGGGGTGAGCCAGCTCCGGGGTGGGTGGGCTGCTACTTTCTAATTAACAGCTCCATTTAAGGAAGCACAATTAAAGTCCCAGTCCCCATCCCCAAAGAGGTTACAATCCCTCTCGCCACCCCATCGACCATCTGCTCTGCAAACTCTTTCCTGGTCCCTGGGAAGCTGAATCTCACTTTGCAGAATTTTAGAGCTGGGAGGGGCCCAGATGCTCAAGTTGTCACAGATGGGGAGACAAAGTCCTTAGGGAGAGAAGGGGCTACCTGGCCCCAGCTACCTCCACACCTCCCCCTCATTTGAGGATCTCCATAGGATCCCAGGAAGGGGTTGGGCCCTCGGGGTTAGTGGGGAGGAGTCACATAGTCTCAGGGGACACTGCCTACTTGGTGGCCTCTCTAGTCACACAGTGACCACAGAACTAGCTGAGGGAGAGACAGAGGGACTCCAAACGGAGGGTAGAGCCTAATACTAGTTGTAGGACTGTCATCTACTGCCTGGTACTATAAGCAACCCAGGGTTCCAGCCCAGGTCCCATGGCAGGACACATCGTACCTTCTCAACCCCACAGTGACAGCGAGGAAGATGCTGAGCTGTCCTGTGCCCGGGGAGGCTGTCTGGCCAGCCGCGTGGCTTCCTGCAGCTGTGAGCTCCTGACAGACGGTAGGTGGGAGCAGAACTGGCCAGAGTGGTAGGGGACAGGGTGGAGGGATGGACACTGAGCGATCAGATAAAGGGTATGTTTCTCACCTACCACTTCCGCAGCAGCAGACCTGCCCCGGCCTCCAGAGACAACAGCAGCTGTGGGTGCCGTGGTGACAGCCCCACACAGCCGAGCCCGAGACGCTGTCGGAGAGCCCCCAGTCCACGTCCCACTCCAGACCTTCCTGCAGACGCTGGAGTCCCCTGGTGGCAGTGGCAGTGACAGCAATAATGCAGGTGCTGAATGGGCTCTTCCTGTCCATCCTCTCCAGGCCCCCACCCTGGCCACAGGGACTCTTGGGTGCCCTCCAGTGGCTGACTCTGGAGGAACATCTCATCCTACCTGATCCACAGTGTTTGCTCACTTTTGTTACCAGTCTTGGTTCTTTGCCTTTCCCATAGCACCTAGACACATAGCGCCTAGACACATGAAAAGTATCTAAAGTGGAAAGGCTGGAGGAGTGGCTCTAGTGGTAGCGCGCCTGCCTAGCAAGTGCAAAGCCCTGAGTTCAAACCCCAGTCCTAGTGTCCCAACACCCCCCAAAAAATAAAATGCTCATTAGCTGGGTGCTGGTGGCTCACGCCTGGAATCCCAGCTACTCAGGAGGCAGAGATCAGGAGGATCACACCTCAAAACCAGCCCAAGCAAACAGTTTGCAAGACCCTGTCTCAAAAAAAAGTCCATCACAAAAAAAGGACTGATGGAGTGGCTCAAGGTGTAGGTCCTGAGTTCAAACCCCAGTACTGCAAAGGAAAAAAAGCTCACAAGCTAGGCATGGTGTGCACACCAGTAAGCCCAGCACTCAGGAGACTGAGGCAGGAGCATCTTAAGTTCGTGGCTAGCCTCAGGTGCATAGGAAGACCTTGTATCAAAAATGAAAGAAGGAAGGAGAGAGGAAAGAAGAGAGGAAGGAAGGAATGCTCATAGCAGCGGCAAAAATTGTTGGAACCAGGGTGGAGACATGAGTCTTAATTTGTTCCCACATTTGTTGCTGACTTGGAGTGACCCAAGGATAGTCCTTTCCCTCTGTGCCTCAGTTTACCTCATATTAACTAATGAGAGGCCGGCTCTCTGCCTCATTCTAAAATTATTCATTTTACTTAAACCGACATGTTGACTTGTCTCATTTATTTGTCCTCTCTCTCCTTTCACCCCCGCCTGCGCCCAGGGGAGGAAGGAGCCGAGCCAGATCCCGAGGCTGAACCTGAGGTGGAGCTCTCAGACTACCCCTGGTTCCACGGCACACTATCACGGGTCAAGGCTGCTCAGCTGGTGCTGGCAGGTGGGCCCCGGAATCATGGCCTCTTCGTGATCCGCCAAAGTGAGACTCGGCCAGGGGAGTATGTGCTGACCTTCAACTTCCAGGGCAAGGCCAAGGCAAGTGTGCATGGAGAGCCGTGGGGAAGAATGTCCTGAGGTTCAAATGTGGCCCGTCCCTGGCCATGGGGAAGCCACCTGCTGGTGGCCAAGGCCAGGCCTTTTTGAGAAACTAAGTTGGAAAATATTTTGGCCCCTGGGCACTGGGGACCACATGGCACTGGGGCTTCTGAGGACCTCCACTCAGAGCCACCTGGATGTAAGACTGGGGTCAGCTAAGGCCCTCAGAGCCCCACCTCCCATCCCACCCACCCTAAGACACCTCCTCCTTTTCTCTCTTCTCTCATTTCAACAACCCCTCCCAGGCCCCATCTGTGGATGAAGCCTATGTTCAGATAAGGGACGGGGGGAAGCACACACAGGTGGGCCCTAGAGAGCCAGGCTGGAGGGCAGCACAGGGTCTGAGTGGAGGCAGGGCAGGGGAAGAATTGTTGAGATAAAGATGAGGTAGAGATGGCCTGGCATGGATAGAGGTGTGCTTCCAAGGAAAGGCCATAATGACCTAAGGAACAAAGGAAAATCCAACAGACAAGACAAACAGTTTGGGGTGTGACCATGTGGCCAGCATGGGCAGGAATCCCAATGCCTTCCCCCCACCAATCCCATGTTTCCGATGAGGAAACAGACCCATCCTTGCCAGACATGATTCCCGGCAGCCCCCGCTGGAGGAAGGACACCCTGGGACTCCTGCCCCAGACCTGACGCTGAAGGTCAGCCTCTGTCTGCAAGCCCTCACTTCCGGCCAGCCCTCCAGTGGCCCTGGGCTGCTCTTGTCTCATAGTAGCACTGGCCAGGCCACAAGGAGGCAGCACCACCCCCGGGGACACCTCCTTGGAAGGCAGCTGCCGTTCTGACAACCAAGCACTTAACACTGTCCCTGACGGCAGGCCGTTTACTGCATGGCCAGCACTGCTTCCCTGGAAGGCCTGGGTCCAACTCCTACCCAAGCCAGGGGCTTAAACCGTGCCCAGCCCACCAAGAGCCATGAAGGGGAAGAAGCAGGGAGGGCAGGAGACAACCTTGAACTTAACTGCTGCTATCCCAGAGTGGAAGTGACTGCCATAGATCTGATATGTTAGGGGGAGAGAAGAGCAGGGATCTTAATACCCCTGGCGACAACTCTTTCTACCCTCAGATAATATGTGCCTGGAGGGTTTCTCAGAACCCCCAAAAGCACTTGCCAAGCAGGTGACCAGCCAAGGATCCCACTGCTGACCATTCCTGCCTTGTGTCCACAGCATCTGCGCCTGTCCCTCAACGGCCACGGTCAGTGCCACGTACAGCACCTGTGGTTCCAGTCCGTGCTTGACATGCTCCGGCACTTCCACACGCACCCCATCCCACTGGAGTCGGGGGGCTCCGCTGACATCACCCTTCGAAGCTATGTCCGGGCCCAGGGGCCGCCACCTGGTAAGATGCCCCTGCCTGACCCTTGCCATGGCTCAAGAAGAGCGGAAGGGCAGCATGGTTAGCAGGGTGGGCTGACACCAGGTGGCCTCAGGTACACCCCCTCTCCCAGCCTGGCTGCAGAACTGAGCCTGGGGGACCATCAAGAATGGAGATGTTGGCAGCCCCACAGCGTCTGGGTCCCACTGATCCTGGCAAGAAAGAGGAGGAGGGTCCCAGAGGCATCCCAGATGCGTTCCCTAGAGCCCTGCACATCTGGAGCTGAGCTAATGAGGGTCGCACTGGCAGGGTGCATGAGGGTGTCCAGCCCAGGCTGATCGTGGGCTGTGGGTGTGTGGTGCGCTCTGCCACCTGCACCCACCGTGCCATTAGTTATCCCAGGAGGTGGCCTGGACCCTGGCCACGCGAGGTCCCTCCTGGGGCCTTGACACGCGCGACTGGGGAGGGGGATGGCGCGGGTGCCCGAGGCTCGGCGCTGACCCGCACGGCGTCCCTTTGCAGACCCAGGGCCATCACCGAGCACCGCACCCGCGGCCCCCGCCTGCTGGGCCGAGCCGGCCGGCCAGCACTACTTCTCCAGCCTGGCCACGGCCACCTGCCCGCCCGCCTCGCCCTCCGAAGCCGCTGGCGCCTCGTCCTCGTCCGCCTCATCGTCCTCCACGGCGTCCGTGCCCGCGCCCCCGCGCGCAGCCGACGGCCCGCTGGGCGCGCGTAGCCGCAGCAACAGCGCCGAGCGCCTGCTGGAGGCCGCGGCCGGCGCCAACGACGAGTCCGCGGAGGCGGCACCAGGCCGTGCGCGCGCTGTTGAGAACCAGTACTCCTTCTACTAGCGCTGAGGGCACGGCCACGCCCCCCGGCGGCCCGGCCCTCCCACCCGGCTGGCCACGCCCACCAGTCGCGCAGCCCGCCCACTCATGGCGGGCCACGCCCCATCGACGGTAGACTGCGCCCATCAGTGGCGGGCCACGCCTGCCGGCTCCAGCCCCGCGCTGGTGGATAAGCTAAGCTCTTCAGTGAAGACATAAATGTTATTAAAGAGCCTGTTTTAGGGACTGCACCTGGCTGTCCTGTCCTTTCTTCTGCGCTGGCCTTGGCACCGCGGGAAGGAAAGTGGTTCCTTCTGTCCAGGTCTTGTCCCGGGAGTCACACACATGGCCCTACCCAGCCTACAGTGGCCTAGACCCTGGTGGGCTGTCTTACTTTAAACAGCTGAGATAAAGAGCAGAGGGCAAGGAATGAGGAGGGAGATTCAGTGAGAGAAAGGGTGTGGAGGACAAGAATGAGGGGTGGAGAGGCTAAAGAGGAGGGGACATCCAGGATTGCAGTGAAGGTGGGGAGAGTCCAAGACCTATAGGCCTCTGAATGCGAGGGTGAGGAACTGGACCCTGGCAACAATAGTAGGGGTGCCCATGGGCAAGTCAATCAGTGAAGACCCGGCAGGCTGAACAGGGTGCCCAACCCCTTGGGGGATTGGGCAATAGGACAGGCTAGATGTCCCATGCCCAACACAGACTCAAACTTAGAAGTGGCCAGCAGGGCACTCCCACCCAAATCCTGCCCACAAGGGGAGCCACAGCTGGAACTCTGTGTCCCAAGCCTGCTCACCAGAGAGCCCAAGCCCACCTTCCCTACCCCAGTCCAAACTGCACCCTGACCTGGGTGACCCTAAGTCACCCCTCCCTGGTAGGACCTGGGCCAGTGATACATATCACAGTCCCATACAGCTAAACTTCCAGGACTTCAGCTGAGACTTCCTAAGCTCATTCCCAAGGGGTACTAGCATTGTAGGGTGGCTTCCTGGGCTTTGCTCCAGCTACCAGGAAGAGATTGGGCATGCCACCACCATAAAAGGAGGAATATAAGTTCTGTGCAACCTCAGCTGCCCCATCTCCATTTGGTTATGGCTGGAACCCTTCTGCCCCATTCCTTGGTGATTTGAGGTCTATGCCAGGTTCAGTGCAAGCCCAATTTCACCCCAGCAGGAGCAGAGGGGTCTGGAGTGAGGCTTTGTCTGCTGCCTTCTGCCCGAGTCGGCTGGAGCCTCCATACATATTCCTTCCCTCTTGCTGAGCACACAGACTCCACTTCCAAGTCTGAGATGGCTGGGGTTGACTCGGTGTCTCCTGAATCCACACACCTATTTCAGGTACACAAGATTGTGGAAACAGAGGAGAAAGGAATCCATGTCAAACTGAGTTTTTCCAATATGGCAGACAGAGCTTCTCTCCCTTCAGGAGAACTGAAGCATCAGTCCCCTTGTCTGAGAAAACCAAGGCAGCCTGGGACCCAGATAGAGGAGGCTACACTTGTAGAGTTTATCTGAGCGAGACACACATGAGGACTTCCTCTCTCTCTCAGGTTACTGGAAGTGCCTCAAGGAGACCCTGAAGGAGAGAAAGTGCCAGAAGGGAGGAAGTCAACTGGAGACTTTAGCCAGGTTCAGAAAAAAACAGTGTCCCATCTACATAGGGACTACCTCACTTCCTTACTTCCTCTCTTCTCCCTTCTGGGGTCAAGGAGCAGTTGACAAGCTGGAAAGGATGAGGGAAAACAGATGAGGGCAGAATGTACCCTCCTGGGCTCCTGACTCCAGCCTCAGACTGAGAAGGAAGAGAAGGTTTGGCCCTTGTAAGGAGAATGACTACTCCCTTGGTGTCCTGGCCACCATGATATGCTTTGTGTAGGCAAAGCTTGTCTCTGCAGACCTAAGGTCTGGCAGAGAGCCCCGTGGCTGTCCCCGAGGGCACAGGAAGTTGATGAGGGGCCTTCTCTCTTCCGGGAAGGCTGACCAGGAGCACTTTCTCGTTCCTTCCTGTTTGGTCTAATGAGCCTCGCTTCCTCGCTGGTCTTGGTGGCAGCTACAGGCTATCCAACTGCTCAGCTGAACCATGGGAATGGGTCAAGGAGTCACCTCATGTGCACTGTCACCTGTGTCCTTGTGTCGGACAAGGGACCAAGAGAGCCCACACCTTTCTGGAGCTTGCTCCTGGCGTCTATGTAAATAAGAAATCCAAAAATAACTGCTCGTTTCTGTACCAGGCGAATCTGTTAGCTTTGCTGGACGCCTCTGAGTGAGTCTGAGGTTGAGCCATGACTGGGTCTGAATTGGGACTGTGTTTTGTGACTTAAGTGACCTGGGGACCCTTTAGGAGCAAGCAGAAAGACAATAGCACCTATCTATGCTTTTATCCTGTGATAGGGGAGAGCTGGCCCATTGATAAGGTTTTTTTGTTGTTTTGTTTTGTTCTTTTGCAGTACTGGGGATGGAACACAGGGCCCCACCCATGCTAAGCAAGTGCTCACCACTGAACCACACCCCCAGCCTTTCCTGTGTCCTTTTATTTTTAATTTTATTTACTTTAATTTTTTTTTCTTGGCAGCACTGGGGTTTGAACTCATGGCCTCATGCTTGCTAAGCAGACACTCTTAACTGCTTCAGCCACTCTGGTTGGTTTTTTTTCAAAACAGGGTCTTGAGAACTATTTGTCCAGGCTGGCTTTGAACCTGATTCTCCTGATCTCTGCCTCCAGTGTAGCTAAAATTACAGGCGTGAGCCACCAGCGCTCAGCTCTGTGTCCTTTTAGAGAAAGACCTCCAGCAGAGCGTCAGTGGCTCATGCCTATAATCCCAGCTACTCAGAAGGCAGAAATCAGGAGGATGGTGGTTTGAGGCCAGCCCAGGCAAATAGTTCACAAGACTCTATCTTGAAAAAAACCAATCACAAAAAGGGGCTAGCAGAGTGGCTCAAGTGGTACAGTGCCTGCTTAGCAAGTGTGAGCCCTGAGTTCAAACCCCAGTACTGATAAAAAAAAGAAAACAAGACCTTCATAGTGTTTAGTTCTGTCTCTGGTTTCTGGAATGATTTGATTTTCTAGGCTCAGCCATTCCATTTCTTACCAGAAACCCAGGAACAGCCACTTCTCCCGGGGTCCCTCATTCCTTTTAGTGGCAAATGATATTTAGGGACCATGGTCAGGAGCCAGAAATGTCCTTGCTGCTGGGTTGTCATTATAGATTCTGACGCTGTACACAGGCTGGGACTAAACACTCCTGTGGAACCCCGACAACTTCCCTGACTCCCCCACAGAGCTCTTGTCAGTAGATTAGGGTTTGGGTTGGGGACACAGTAGCAGCCTGAGCAACACTGACGTGAGAGGTTTTTCTTGGTCACCTCGGAGGCTCCTTCAGTGAGAACCCAAGAGTCCCAGTTTGAATCTGAGTTCCCTTCCCTGGGCAAGCCACAAGAAAGAAAACAGCATAAACCAACTCCTAAAAGCGATGCCAAAATGAAACAAGCATCCTATCTGTACGCCAAGTTGGTGACACAATTAGATATGGTAGTTTGATAGCATATTCCTAGCGCCATCTAGCCTACGGATGAAAGGGCCATGGAGAGATTCCTGCACTGTTAGGAGGAATCCAAGTCCAGAAACGTATTCTACCACCAAGCTATACCCCCCAGCCCCAAAGGCATCTTACACGAAATTCAGTAACTATGTACTATTGGTGTGACTGTTTTCTAATTCATTTTATATACAGTATGGAAGGCAAATAAGTTCATGTGGTCAAGAACCATGATGAAGGAAAAGAGATAGAAATATTAAATCAAAGAAGTTAAATTAAAACTGTATGATTTTTAGCAGGCACTGTGGCTCACGCCTGTAATCCCAGATACTCAGGAGGCAGAGATCAGGAGGAGCGAGGTCAAAAGCTAGTTTGGACAAATAGTTGTCAAGACCCTACCTTGAAAAACCTCAACACCAAATAGAGCTGGCAGACTGGCTCAAGGTGTAGAGCACCTGCCTAGCAAGCGTGATAGACCTGAGTTCAAACCCCAGTACCACTGGGAAAAAAAAAAAACCAGAGAGCAAGATATGACTTGTAAGGGGTGTAGGCTTCCCAATAAAGTTCTTGCAAGATCACTGTTACCCAGAGCCCCAGTAGGGCAGAGGGTGTTTGCCCTGCCCCATCCTGCCTGGTGGCACCTGAACTTCTGTTTTCGACAAAGTTCAGCCCTGTCCCTTGGGAGAGACCTTCATGAAATTGAATGAAGCCCAAGGAGAGACCCAAGAGGTGAGGGTGGGTTCCTTGGGGCCCCTGAGTGACAGAGAAGGAACAGGTGGGACCTTTCTACAGAGAGGAAGCTGGGCCCAGTGCATGCAGAATGCTAAGCAAAGGAGTGGGGCTGCCAAGGGAAAGTAGAGGTTAAAAAATAGTGTCTACAGCTGGGTGCTATAATACTAGCTACTTGGGAGGATAAAATTGGGAGGCTCACAGTTTGAGGCCAGCCTAGGCAAATAGTTTGTGAGACCCTATCTCTAAAATAACCAGGGCAAAATGGACTGGAGTTGTGACTCAAGTGGTAGAGCACCTGCTTTGCAAGTGTGAAACCCTGAGTTCAAACCCCAGTCCCACCAAAAAAGAAAGAAAAAAAAGTGGTGACACCAGGCACGGTGTTGCATGTCTGTAATCTCAGCTCTTCAGGAGGTAGAGGTAGGAAAATCATGGCCAAGGCTGGCCCAGGCAAAAGCACAAGACTTTATCTGAAAAACAAACAGGGAAACTGACTAGGCCACACATGGCAGTTCAAACCTGTAATCCTAGCTACTCAGTAGGCAGAGATTGAGAGGATCCCAGTTCAAGACTAGTCTGAGCAAAAAGTTTGTGTGACCCCATCTCAACCAATGACTGGGCATGGAGGTTCATGTCCATCATCCCAGCTATTCGGAGAAGCACAAATAGGAGATTGCAATCCAGGCCCACCCAGGCATAAAGCAATATACTATCTCAAAAATAACCAAAGCAGAAAGGACTGGGGGCATAGCTCACGTGGGAGAGGGCCTGCCTAGCAAGCAAAAGGTTCTGAGTTCAGATTACAGTACTGCAAAAAAAAAAAATAGGAAAGCAGTGACTTCTTTACCAAAGTGGCTAAATTCCATCTTTGTTTCTGTTTCTGTTTATTTATTTATTTGTCCCAGGGCCTGTGCACGCTAAGCACACCTCCACCACTGACCTGCACCCCCACTCCCTGGTCTTTGTTTTTGTACTGACTGATGGTACTGTTGTTTTCTTGTTCACTGTGGGACCATTGTGGAAATACCACTGACAAATTCAGCAAGAAACTCAGAATATTTGTAAAAAAAAAACATTGTGCTGTTTTAGCATTTTCTTTCGGGACAGGGTCTGGCTGTGTAGCCCAGGCTGGCCTTTGACTTCTGATTCTCCGGTCTCAGCCCTTCCAAGTGCTGGGATTACAGGCGGTGCCACCACAGCTGGTTATTTTAGCACTTTTAGTCCTGTCCATGACTGACTGAGGCAGGAGTGTCCTCTCTGCTGATGCCCTCCTGCTTTTACATTAAATGTTCCGCATCTTGGGAAACTCCTGAGTCCTGGCACTTTTTTGTTGTTTTTTGGTGGCACTGGGGTTTGAACTCAGGGCCTTAAGCTTGCTAGGCAGGCTCTCTTACCACCTGGGCCACTCTGCCAACTCTAGTCCTGGGACTAAACTGAGACTAAACCAAGAGGTGGCAGGCATTGTGCCTACAGACATCACTTCACCCACAGGTCATTAAGGTAAGCCAGCTTGCTTATCTTGTGTAAAAGGAAATTTTTTTTCTTTTTTTTTCTTTTTTGGTGCTGGGGTTTGAAATCAGGGTCTACATCTTGAACCACTCCACCAGCCCTCTTTTGTGATGGGTTTTTTTGAGACAGGGTCTCAAGAACTATTTGCCTGGGGCTGGTTTCGAACCTTGATCCTCCTGATCTCTGCCTCCAGAGTAGCTGGGATTACAGGTGTGAACCACTGGCCCTCCCAAAAGGAAATATTATGGAAGTTAAGCTGCTGCCCAAATCCAGGGTAAGCACTGGTGTCTCTGGGGGAGGGGACATTGACCTTGCTTCCTAAGTGCCCAGTTCTGGGTCCCCCAACAGGTGCATTAAGGTGCCCAGTGGCTGGACTTCAGGGTGGGTCTTTGCTGCCCCCTGGTGGCAGGTGGAAGGCACTCAGGGTGGGAGCCCTGTGGGGCATCAGTGGTTGAGGGGGAGGTTGCCTCAGCCCTGGGAGGGTACCAGGGCGCACAGTCCCACCAGGGTCTTGTCCCATCACCTACAAGTCAGATAATCACCCAGTCCTCCAGAGATGCAGGGAAGACCCTGAGCCAACCACTTCTCCCCTCAGTTCCTTCCCTGTACCAACCCGGGTGCTAAAAAGTCTACAGCTTATCCTTTACCCTTAGGTCCTTCACGCCCATGTCCTTAACTCTGCGCCTTGGGGCGTCCACTTACATCTGTTCACATAACTTACACACACACATCTTTCTGCAAAGTACCTTCTCTGTGCCTGACCCTGAAATTGGGGTGCCAGGGAGACAGATGCAAACCAGGAACCCTCCTGGCTCTGTAACTCTGTTAAGTCTCTGTTAACCCAAAATCTCATGTTTTAAATCATTCATTGAATACCTTTTTTTTTTTTTTTGAGATAGGAGCTTGCTTTTTAGCCCAGGCTGGACTTGAATTTGTGATTCTCCTGCCTTGCTCTCCTGAGTGCTGGGATTACAGGCATGAAGCACCACACCTGGCATCCATTATCTACTGAGTGCTCATTTATCTTTCCCTCATTCATTTAACTTCCTTATTCATTCATTCATCTATCAGTTGGTCATCTTATTGACACGTTGTTGAGTGTGTTCTTAGTTATTTTCTCATTCCTCTGTTTCCCAAGCATTCTGGAAGTACCTGCTGTATGCTAACCCAGGGTTAGATGCTAGGATTCCTTGTGCACAGGCCTAGGGGAAAGAGAGATGGTGGGGACACACTGTGGTAACTACCATTCTAGCCTTTGGGCACCAGAGAAGAGGAAGAACCAAAAAGAGAACCACCAACTGCCTGAAGGTGGGAGTGGGAGCAGTCAGGGAAGGCTTCCTGGAGGAGGTATCATTTAAGCTAAGTTAAGAAGGCTATGTGAGTTTTCTAGATCAGAAAACTCCCGGTAAAATCTTTGTTTGGTGAAATATTTGGAGAAAAGTGAAGTAGTGGACTAGAGGCATGACTCAAGTGGTAGAGTGTTTGCCTAGCATGCACAAAGTCCTGGGTTCAATCCCCAGTACTGAAAAAAAAAAAGGCAAAGTACCAGATTGCTAGGGTGTGTGATGGAGGTCAGTGTGTTCCAATGACAGACCCGAGCCACTCAAGAACTTCCACAAATTCCCCTCACCCTTGAAAAGCCATTCTCTACTAAGCAGCCAGGAGTGACCTTCAGACGCACACCGCATCCTCCCCTCGTCTACTTATCCATCCACCTGGGAACACAGAGGGAGAGCTGTCCTAGGCTGAGCAGGTGGCAGCAGAATTGAGGTGCCGGACCCCAAGATCCATGCTGACCTAGCGACTGAGTAGTGAGGGCTCTGCTGTGGGTTGGGCTTTGTCCTGTACACTGGGGGAAAGAGAGATGGTGGGGACACACTGTGGTAACTCCCATGCTAGCCTTGGGTCTCAGAGAAGAGGAAGCACCAACAAGAGAACCACCTACTGCCTGAAGGTGAGGGTGGGGGCAATCAGAGAAGGCTTCCTGGACCAAGCATCTACTCTCTAGGGGATGACAAGTGACAAACCAGAAAACCAACTGCCTTGAAAACCAAGAACACACTTGCAGTTGAGCAAAGTGGGCTTATGACTGGTTGAACAAAGGAAGAATCCATTTATTTCATAAGAGGGCATTGAAAAGGTTTTATTATTGCTGGGTATGGTAGTGCATGCCTATAATCCCAGCTACTCAGGAGGCAGAGGTAGGAGGCTCTTGGTCCAAGACTAGCCTGGGCAATAGTGTGAGACCTATCTGAAAAAAAAAACTGAGTTAAAGGACTGAGGGGGTGGCTCAAGTGATAGAGAACATGCCAGATTGAGGCCCTGAGTTCAAATCTCAGTTCTGCAAAAAGAAAAAAAGGGGATTTATTACTGAATTTGGGCTTGCGCAAAGTGAAAAGTGATTTGAGGGAGGATTCAAGTAAGCAGATATACCTCTGGATTAGTGCTGTCAGGAAGGGAGAACAATTCCATGATTAGCTCTCTTATTATTCCTATTGGGTATTCCCAGAGAAACAGAACTAATAGGATGTGTTCATAAGGAACTGGTTCAAGAGGTTAGGCACGAACAAATCCTAAGATCTTAGGGTGAGTCTGGAAGCCAGAGAGACACAAGAAAGAACAGTGTGCTGCCGGTCCCAGTCCAAATCAGACCAGAAGAGCCAGTGTTTTATCCTAGTCTTTAAACACTAGGGAAAAAAATCCTACCTTCCATTTCAGAAACCATCAGGCCGAAAGAATTCTTTCCAAATTGGAGAAAGGTACCTTTTTTTGGTTCTATTTAGGCCTTCTACTGATTGGATGAGGGCCACCAACCTTAGAAAGAAAAGCTACCAACTTAAATGCTAATTTCATCCAGAAACTCCATCTCATTTCACCACACCATGGACCAATCAAGTCAGATACGAAACTGACCACCACAATAGTTATTCATCTTCTGGCAGTACTAGGGTTTGAACTCAAGACCTTGTGCTTGCTATGCAAGCATAATACCACTGACCCACATCCCCAACCTATAGATCACTCCAGTGCCTTTATCTAACTGGTCACAGAATGGCCTTGTGGGTGTCCTGTGAATTTATTTCCTTTCAACAGAACAGGAAGCCCTTACCTGTGAATGCCTGCCCAGTTCACAAACTGGGGAGCACATTTTCCCTTTCTCATAAGAAAGTCTCATCCAAGCCACCCAGTGGCTCACGCCTGTAATCCTGGCTACTTGGGAGGCTGAGATCGGGAGGCTTGGGGTTGGAGGCCCCATCTCCAAAATAACCAGAGCAAATCGGACTGGAGGTGTGGCTCAAGCGGTGGAGCACCTGCTTCGTAAAGCATGAATCCGAGTTCAAACCCAAGTCCCACCAAAAAAAAGAAAAAATTTTAAAAGTCTCATCCGTCCACTTGGCAGAGGTCTGTTTTCTGGGGGCCAGGTACAGAGTAATTCCAGAGTGACAAAGGCGATCTGGCCCCAGTCTTCAAGAAGCCCGGTGACAAGTTTGCGCTATCCTATATAAACAGGAGATTGTCACAAATGCACGCGGGGAGGAGGAACCAGAACCAAATAGCCGGGAGGGGAGCGGGGCTGAGCGCCTCCATCACAACTACCCGACCCCTTGCACGAGGTCGGCTGGGGCCAAGCCACTAGGGCACGAAGACGCTACCTCCCTCCGCCATGTCCTCAGGGACATGACCATCAAGCTGTACTGATTTGTTCAGAAACAGGAAATGAAAGTGAACCGCTTTGAGCAAAACAAACCACCCAGGGTCCCTCGGGCTTCCCGCTCGTGACTCCGCCCCAGGCCCGCCCGTGTGCGCAAGTGCGCATGCGTCATCGGCGCGCAGCTCTGTCGTCACACGTGCGCGCCACGGCAGCCGCCGCTCGCGAGGGCAGCTGGGAGGCCGCCATGGCAAGCTCCGCGGCGTCTTCAGTGCGACCGCCGAGGCCCAAGAAAGAGCCGCAGGCGCTCGTCATCCCCAAGAATGCTGCGGAGGAGCAGAAGCTCAAGCTTGAGCGACTCATGAAGAACCCGGTGAGACGAAGAGTGGGCTCCGCGGCCTGTTGCAGGCCCTACCGCTTCCGCTCCCGCGCCTCTGGGGTCGACGGGGCACCTTCCCCAGCCACCAGACTGAGGAACTCTTGGTACCCTACCCTCAGAACAGTCCTTGGGAAGGAGGGGTTGTCCCAGAGATAGTGAGCTTCCGGTCGGTCCTCCTGCCTCCGCCTCCCGACGGCTGGGATTATAGACGTGCATGTCGCGCCCGGCTCAGTGACCCTTTCCAATTTAGTTTTCTGTGAACAGAAGTGTTAGACTGAAGACAGAATCTGTGGGTTAGCAAAAGGGGTTCTCTCTTCTAAACAGCACCCGTTGTTAGAGAGACATTGATCGAATCACTTCTCGCCTCGCTCCTACCCTAACCGAGTCTCAGTCACGTAGATCATAAAAACCACTAGCTGAGAAGAGCTCATACTTTCGACCAGAAAAGCTTGGCTTTCCTCCTCTGGTAGTGTTAAATAAAGTTGGAGGTTTCTAACCATAAATAGTGTCTTAGATTTCAGAGTTCTGCTCTGGAAAGTGTAACCCTAAGGAAGGCTGCGGGCTGTGTTAAACCTCAGAGTATACAGGATGAAGTAAATCCAAGACAGAGAAGAATTTTTTTTTTTATTATTGGGGTTTGAACTCAGGGCTTTGATCTTGCTACACAGACGCTCTACCTTCTGAGCCACTCCACCAGTCCTTTTTTTTTTTGGATTGGGTATTGTCAAGTTAGGATCTCCAGAACTGTTTGCCCAGACTGGCTTCCAACCGTGATCCTCCTGAGTAGCTAGGATTACAGGCGTGAGCCACCAGCACCCACCTTGTCAGCAGATTTATACTTACAAATGCTTTCCTCTTTAACTACTGCAGGACAAAGCCGTTCCAATTCCAGAAAAAATGAGTGAATGGGCCCCCCGGCCTCCACCAGAGTTTGTCCGAGATGTAATGGGTAATGTCTTTTGTCTGTGTGTGTAAATAAAGTTTGGAAGTAGATATAAAAGCATGCAGTTGGTATTTGTTAATTAGGACTTTGATAGGAAAAGAGGTGTTCACTGGACCATTACATTGTTCTCACAACAAAGGGATGTGGTTGCTTATGGTTTGACCCTAGAGAACTTTCTTCTGTGTTATTTTTAGTAAATGCATTGTTTTCTTTTCTTTTTTACTTTTTATTTCTTTTTAGTGCTGAGGCTGGGACCCAGAGCTTTCAGCATGCTAGGCAAGCACTCTGCCACTGGGCTACATCCACAGCCCTTGTTTTATTTTCTAAATGGAAATATTTTTATTATATTCTTGGATTCTAGATTTAAATGAACATTACATCAATTGTAAATAGAAACAAATAAAGATATAAAAAAGTTAGAGCTTCTGGGTGCCAGTGTCCATGTCCGTACTTCCACCTACTCAAGAGGCAGAGATCAGGAGGATCGTGGTTCAGAGCCAGCCTAGGCAAATGATTCAGGAGATCCTATGTGGAGAAAAAACACACATCACAAAAAAAGGGCTGGTGGAGTGGCTGAAGTGCAAAGAGCACCTGCGTAGCAAGCATGAGGCCCTGAGTTCAAAATCCAGTGCTGCCAAAAAAAAAAAAAAAAAAACGAACTGCCTGTAATTGCCTGTAATTTCTTCTTACCAGTTGGAACATTTTGGTATAGCCTTTCGAACCTCTTTATAGCCAAAACTACTTGTTTAAGAAATAGTGTATTTATAAAAATGTAGCTGCTATATATAGCCTGTCAAATGTGAACTCACTTGGGTTTGGGTTGGGGGTCATGGCTGTCTTCCAGATTTCTGGTTGTTGAACCACAATCTGTTTCTCTCTCTCTCTCTTTTTTTTTTTTTTTTATCTTCCTGCCTTTTTTGATGCTGGGGATTAAATCCAGGGCTTCTTTAGTTTTTCTGGTTTTGTTTTTGTTTTTCTTTTGGCAGCACTAGGGTTGAACTCAGGGCCTCACACATGCCAGGCAAGCACTCTTACCTTTTGAGTCACTTCGCTAGCCCCTATTGTATTGGGTGTTTTTGAGGTAGGGTCTTGTAAAGTACTTATCTGGGGCTGGCCTGGAACCGTGTTCATCCTGATCTCTGTCTCCTGAGTAGCTAGGATTGCAGGTGTGGGCCCCGGTGCCCAGCTGTTTGTCCTCTTAATGCTGTGTTAGAGTGGAAGTTTGTATTTGTTTTGAGACAGATTCTCATTATGTAGCCCAGGCTGGACTTGAACTGATGGTCCTCCTGCTTAACCTTCCGAATGTTAGGATTGCAGATGTGGGCCACTATACCTGGCTTAGAGAATTTTTAGTGACTTTATAATCAACATTCATGTAACAAGTAACTTAATGATGCCTACAGTATACCTTGCTCTGAGGCACAAGTGGGAAAAAGGCAGGCCTGGTCCCTTCCATTCTTCTAGTTTGGTCTGCAGTCTCTGATTCAATTGTAGTCTGTAACTGGATCTCATGTGGGACTCTATAGGTTCAAGTGCGGGGGCTGGCAGTGGAGAGTTCCATGTGTACAGGCATCTGCGCCGCAGAGAGTACCAGCGACAGGACTACATGGACGCTGTGGCTGAGAAGGTCAGTGTGGGGGATGAGGGGGTCTATGTTTGGGCAGTGCACATTGACAGCCTTAGAAAAGCATTTGAAGAAGAGTCCGTACAGCTGCTGGTGCTTTGCCTGAGGTCCGCCTTCTACAGTGGCACAGAGAGCAGAGGTCGGGTGAGTTGTAGGTGAGACTCAGCACAGAGAGGTGCTCACACTAGGAGAGCAAGGCATGGGAGTCATGCATTTGTGTGTACAGGAACACACCTGGGAGCTGTCACCTTCTCTCTTGTTCTCTCTTTTTGTTGAATGCCTAAATGCAGTGTGCTGTATGTTTGGTAAGAAGAGTGGTCTGCTTTCAGTGTGCTGCTCCTGTCAGGACTTAAGATTTCTAGCTTTGGGGCAGGCATTTCTTCATGATAGGTTTTGATTATGTTAAGAGCTTGAGAATTGCCTAAGAAATTGTACTTAAAGAACCAATAAAAGCCAGGCACCTGTGGCTCATACCTGTAATCCTAGCTACTTGGGAGGCTGAGATCAGGAGGATCAGCCTGAGCAAATAGTTCTTGAGACCCCCATCTCCAGAATAACCAGAGCAAAAATGGGCTGGAGGTGTGACTCAAGTGGTAGAATGCCTGCTTTGCAATTACAGACCCCTGAGTTCAAACACCAGTCACCCCCTCCCCCCAAAAAAAAAAAAAAAGGAACAAACCATTGAAAAGGGGTTGGCTTGCTGGCACATGCCTATAATCTGAGCTACTCAGAAAGTAGAGATCAGGAGGATGGTGCAGCCTGAGCAAATAGTTAGGGAGACTTTCCCCCCACTTCAACAAATAAGCTGAGCAGGATGAGGCAATCCCGTAATACCAGCTGCAAGGGAGGCATGGGTACGAAGATTGAGGTCTAAGGCCAGCCTAAGCAAAAAGCACACAAGCCTACTTGAGCATGGCTCAAGTGGTAGAGCCCTTGCCTAGGAAGCTCAGGCCCTGAGCTCAAACCCCAGCACCGCCAGAAAGACAATGAGACTCTAGAGAGTTTCTTGCCATATAAGGAAATAAAATGCTTTTCAAAATTAACATTTGCACTAAGGATGGAGCTCAGTGGTAGGACATTTGCCCAGCACACACAAGTGCCCGGATTCAACCCCCAGCAGGCATGGTGGTGCCCGCCTCTTGTCAGCAACCGGGGAGACAGAGGCAGGATTGCAAATTCAAGGGCGGCCTGGACTTCATAGTAAGACCCTAGCTCAAAAAAAATACCAAAAAGTTATTCCTAAAATAGCACACTACTTAGCAGTAAAGAAGAATCAACTTCTGAAATGCAGCAAGTTGGGTGATTTTTTTGAAATATGCTGACTGAAAGAAATCTTGCACAAAAGAGATCATTTTGTATGATTTCTTTTATATGAAGGGCTAGAACAAGAAAAACTATAATTGGTGAGAAAAAAATCAGAACAGTGGTTTTCTTGGGATAGAACTGGGGGTGACTGAAAGGAAGTGTGTGGGAACTCCCTGGAGTTGTCAAACTGTACACTTGAGATCTGGGCATTATATTTTATGTACTTATTGCCTTAAAAAGAAAAAGGGTGGGTGCCGTGGCTCATGCCTGTAATCCCAGTTGTTTGGGAGGCAGAGATCAGGAGGATTGCCATTCAAGGCCAGCCTAGGCAGAAAGTTGGGGAGCCCCTCCTCCCCATCTTGACAAACTGGGTTTGGTGGTACATGTCTGTAATCCCAGCTACTTGGCCTTAGGTAGGAGGATCACTGTCTGAGGCCAACCCTAGTCAAAAATGTGATATCCTATCTGAAGAATAACTAGAGCAGCTGCTTAGCAGCTGGAAAGCCTAAGTTCAAGCTACCGTACCACCAAAAAGAAAAGAAAAGTAAAGAAGTATGAACAACCGTTAAATACTTCGCTTACTACGCTTTAATGTGTAGGAGGGGACACGGGTTGACGATGAGTAGAGACGTAAGTACATAGGTTGTGCTGATGGTAGAACAGTAATTGTATTTTTATCTTTTTTGTGTTTCAGAATTTCCAAATAAAACAGTAGAGAAAGTAACTTGATTCAGAAAATGGCATTTAAGAATTTATTAGAATGGCTAATATGGAAGTAGAAAAGAATCCTTGTACTTTGGGAGGAGAAGGGATCATTGTCCTGGTGGTCTTCACCCAGTCTTTGCTTGTCCTGAGCCTTTCTGGGCCCCAGATGTGGGTTGTCCTCCAGCTGCTACCATCTTCTTGTGGTGACATTCTCAGTTCTCATGGGAGGTCTCAGGTGCTGTCCTACACCTGCACCAGCTCACTGCAACAGGTTTGCTGCCGTAGAAATAGTGGTCTGTGTAAAAAAGCTGGCAGAAGCGTTTAGATTTTTAGACTATAGGGAAGAGGGGATAGAGCAGGTTAGTTCTCAAGCACCATAAAATAGTCTGAAAAAAAAATAGTCTGAAGTTTTTACTTACTTATTTTTTGGTGGTTGCTGGGGTTTGAACTCAGGACCTCATGCTTGCTAAGCAGATGCTCTACAACAACTTGAGCCACTCCTCCAGCCCTGCTTTGTGCTGGGTATTTTCTTTTCTTTTTCCTTTTTTTTTTTTTGTTGTCCTGGGGTTTGAACTCAGCCTACACCTCAAGCCATTCCACCAGCCCTTTTTGGTGAAAGATTTTTTCAAGATAAGGTTTCACAAACTATTTGGGCTGGCTTCGAACCTCTGTCCTCCTGATCTCTGCCTCCTGCATAGCTAGGATTGTAGGCGTGAGCCACTGCTTGGCAGTCTGGAATTTTTACATGTGGATTCAGAGGAAAATGTTTCACAGGCCCTGGCACCCATAAACATGCAAAGGATTTTATTGCAGATAACAAAGGAGAGGCTCTGAGGCCTTAAAAAAGAAAGACACCTGCCTGAGAACTTGCCTCAGCCCCTGCAGCAGGCCCTGGGGTTCTCACTTCCTGTAAACTCTGCTGCCTTCGCACCACAGGGTCACACTTCTGCACTTCGACACAAACCAGGTGCTTTTAGACTTGACTTGGCTGTGTTTACTTTCCAGTTGTCTTCCTTAAAGCTGATACCCTTTGTTTTAGGTGGGGTTTTTCTGTTTTTTGGTTTTTGTTTTGAGACAGCCCAGTTTGTCCTCAACTCATGATCCTCCTGCCTTTACTTTTTGAGAGCTGGGATTACGGGTGTGCACTGCCATACCCATCTTTATAGTGCTGCCTTAGAATCAGTCATTTGGAAACTGTAGCTAGGTTAGGACTGAAATCCCACTGTCCTGCCTCTTTCCATTCCACCTGAAGAGCCACGGTCCTGACCCAGGCGCTGGCTAAGTAGATGTGCTGCCCCTGCCGTCAGCGAGTCCTTTGCTCTCGTATTTTCTTTTTATGCTTTGTGGCTTGTGAGTGGTATCACAGTGAACTTAGTGATGTCAGCATCAGAGAGCCGTGGATTTATTCGCCGCCATGCATGTGGGCAACCTGGTGCAGTTGAAGTGGCCCTGGGACCTGGATGGTGTCTGTAGCACTGCCAGTGGTGTGACTTCTCGAGCTCTCCTTCTACAGCCTACCAAGTTCTGAGTATGTCTAAAAGTTGTGTTTTTTTGCAGCAAAGGTTGGATGCTGAGTTTCAGAAGAGGCTGGAAAGGAATAAAATCACTGCAGAGGAGCAGACTGCAAAGCGCCGAAAAAAGCGGTAAGAGTGTCATTGGTCCCGGAGCTGCAATGAGGCCTGAGGGCAGGATGTGAGCCATATCCTTTAGTCACAACTCACCTGAAAGCCAGGTATGAGGTTCACACCTGTAATCCCAGTTACTCAGGAGGTGGAAATCGGGAGGATCTGGTTTTAGGTCAGCCTGGCCAAAAGTTCCAAAGACCCCATCAGTCAATAAAAAGCTGAGCTTGGTGTCGCACACCTGTCATCCCAGCTATGCAAGAAGTATAAATAAGAGGATCATGGTTCAGGCTGGCCCCAGCATAAAGCGAGACCCTATTTCAAAAAGTAACCAGAGAAAAAAATACTAGGAGAACAGCCCAGGTGGTAGCTGAGCATGGTGATATGCACCTGTGGTCCCAGCTACTTGGGACACTGAGGCAGGAGCATCCCTTGAGCCAGGAGTTCAAAACAGCCTGAGCAAGATAGTGTGATCCTGCCTCAAAAAAAAAAAAAAAAAAAGGAAGGAAGGTGGAGGGGAGGGGTTCATCTGTGTGACTTGCAGAGCTGGTGTGTGTGAAAGCCCTAGGGTGAAGCAGCCCTGTAGACAAATGACTTTGCTTCCAGTACATGGGGAGGGAACAAGTCCCTAGGTGTCCCCTAGCTCCTGACAAATTCCCCGAAGACTAGTGACCACGGGGATCTGCATCTCCTTTGTTTTTGCATTTGTGTGTGTGTGTGTGTGTGTGTGAGATCTGTGGTTTTTTTTTTTCTCTAAAACGTACAGTAAAATAATTAAGGAATTAATGTGTATGTTTTACATTTTACATTTATAGCCAGAAGTTAAAGGAGAAGAAGTTACTGGCAAAGAGGATGAAACTCAACCAGAAGAAACAACAAGAAGGTGAGTGCTGCCCACATTTCTTGGTTGGAGCCTCTCTCTGTTACTCTCAGTGGCTTAGCTGCAGGAAGTGCTGAGGTATAGAGCTGGGGCTGGGTGGCTGGCCATGAGGAAGTGACAGTTTGCCAGGTTTGTGACGACTCAGCTCTTCGCAAGTATCCAAAAGCCAAAGTGGCTTCAGCTATAAAGAAACTCACTGAGCCCTAAGAGGCCTTTGTGAATTCTGGCCAGCTGCTGAGGGAGTGCAGAGGTGTAACCCAGTACTCATGCTGTCCCCCTTCTTCCCTGGCTTCCTGGTCTCACATAGGCCTTGTGCTTTTGAGGCGCCTTCCTGGCCAGGAGGAGAAGTTGGGGGTCCGTCAGAATGTCATAGCAGAAGTCTTCCTGTGTCTTTTCGGTTCTCACTGAGTAGTTACCAAGTCAGTCAGGGAGGTTTTGTCCTCAAGAACAAGAAGATTCAGTTCAAACCCCAGACCCACCAAAAAAAAGATTCAGCTAACAGTGTTTGAACAAAAAGGAGTTAGTTTGTTCTGTGTGATGAGAACTCCTGTGGTTGGTGGCAGCCACAGCTCCTGCCATCATACCTATGTTCAAAGCAGGAAGAATTGGTGCATGCCTGTAATCCTAGCACCTGGGAGGCTGAGCAGGTGGACGGAGAGATTGCATAATGAAACCCTGTCTCAAAACAAAGCAAACAAAACACCATGAAGAGGGGAGAGGTGCTGTTTGCCTGGTCTGGTTTTTTCTTTTTTTTTTTTTTCAAACTGAAGAGTAAGAACTTCCCCAGATATACCCAACAGATGTCACCTTATGTATTAGGTCTTTTTGCCATCCTTAGCTTTCACCACGTTAGAAGAGTAGAAAGTAGAATTGTCATAGCTGACCTAAACTATTATGACTCCTCCCTGGGAGCTGGGCACATTGCCACCCTAGACTGCGTGAGATTCTGGTTAAGGAGGAGCCGGTAGATTTGGGACCATCATCCCATGGTGCTACCAGTCCTGCCTACCTCCAAGCCCATCAAAAGGCTGGGGTGCCACCCTGGGAGCTCAGAGGCTGAGAATCAGAGGGGCCCCTGCTGGAAAGGGTAGGGTCTTTCTAAAATGACAGCTGTCTGACACATCACTGAATGGGTGGCTGTTCCATGGGTGGGTGGCTGTAGGGTTTTTGGGTTTTTTTAATGTTTGTTTATTTATGTATTTATTTATTGTGGTACTGGGCTTGAGCTCAGGGCCTACACCTTGAGCCACCTCATCAGCCCTTTTTGTGAAGGGTTTTTTTCGAGATAGGGTCTTGTGAACTATTTGCCTGGGCTGGCTTCGAACTACTATTCTCCTGACCTCTGCCTCCTTAGTAGCTAGGATTACAGGAGTGACCAGAGATGCCTAGCCAGCTGTGTATTTTAGTTTTCAATGTCAGCCCTTGCTTAACATTGAAATATGTTTGGCCCCTTCCAGGCACACTCAGTGATTTTAGGATGTTCCTCACCCTTTTCTGAAGAGATTATTTTGAACTGCTAAATTGTGACTGCTAGGCCCTAACCCTCTTGTTTCCTCTGCTCTCCCAGTAGGACTGGGCATAAAAGCTGGTCTGCCACCTAAAGAAGGAACACTGCGGCTCATACCTTTCCATTAAGAGTAGAAAGGGCTCCTTTGCTCCGAGTAACTGGACCCTCCCTCCTCTGTGGTTTATTATTGTAACCCTTGCTGTTTGTGTAGATAATTCTGCAAAACCCTGTTTGTTGTGTTTGACCACTGAAGTCTAGGTTTGTTTTAGTTTGTGGTGGGGCTCTGAGCGTGCACTGGAGTGTGCTGTCTACCCAAGGCAGGCAGTTGGCTGTGTGCTGTAGCCTCCTGGCTGCTTGCACAGAGCCTCAGGGCAGCGGAGGTAAGAAGTGAGGGCCTATGCAGGTCTTTCTGACAGCCCATGCATGCGTGTGGCCTTCAAGAGTCCACTTTTCCTCTGTTTGCTTCAGCTGTCGTTGCTGCCTGGGGCAGCTGCCCTACTGAACAGTTGCCTCTGATGGTTTTTGACAAACCCCCTGGGGAAGGCTGTTCGTTCACGCTGTGTAAGTTCTGAGTCAATCAGCGCAGGACAACCCTGCCAAAAGCTGTAGGTCATGTGGGGACAGTGCTGGGGAGGGAACTTTGGAGAGCTCCCTGCCTGGCCTGCCTCCCTCAGTGCTGCTGGTTTTCACAACCATGGCGGTGGTGAGGCCCCTAGTTTGGGAGGCTCCCTCAGAGGTGGGGATAGGGCAGGTTAAAATGCCACCAAGTGCACTATCTCACCAAAACTTGGTGTTTTTAAACAACCCAAGTAGCCTTTCCAGAGTTCTGGAAAGGTTGGGGTTTTTTTTTTTTTTTTTTTTAATTTACTTTTGCCAGTGTTCTTGGTGCTTTCCTGGAGGCTTTTTGGGGTTCCTTGCTGTGCCATTCTGAAAGTGCCTCCATCCCTCTAAATTGTAACCCATCTACATTATCACATTTGAAATGTTAATCCTGCATGGAAATGTTTGGACCTTGCATTTTTTCCCTTGTAGCGCTGGGGACAGAACCCAGGGCATTGGGCACGCTAGGCAAGCGCTCTGCCACTGAGCTGCACCTCCAGCCCTGGGTCATGTTTTTAACCCATAATCACAAGCTGTCTTTTTATTGGTATTGTTGGATTTTGGACTATATTTTTATTATTCTCTTTAAATTTACCTATCGTGTTTTTAATTCTCTTTTTTTTGGCAGTACTCAGGTTTTTGAACTCAGGTACTCTGCCACTTGAGCCTTGCTCTCCTTCCCTCCATCCCCCAGTCCTTTTTGCTTCAGTTATTTTTCAGATAGGTCTTGCATTTTTTCCTTGGCAGTCTTCCTACTTAGGCTTCCCACACAGTCAGGATGACAGGCGCATGCCACCGTGTCCAGATATTGGTTGAGATGGGGTCTTGCTAACTTTTTACTGGTGTTGCTAGCCTTAAAACATGATCCTCCTGATTTCTGCCTCCCAAATAGTTGGGATTACAGGAGTGAGCCACCTCTCCTGGCTTGGCCTCAGACCCTTGACCCTCCTGCTTTAGCCTCCTAAGTGCTGCAGTTACAGGCAGGTGCCACCACACCTAGAATAATTCTTATTTTATTATTACTTACTGTTATTCTCATACTATGCCTGATTTCTAATTTTTAAATTTTACCATTAGTGTGTATGTATAGAAAACGTGTGCATGTGTGTGGTTTAGGAAGGGACAGCTGTGTTGACATTTCAGCAGTGTGGTTATGCTGCGTCTGCACAGATTTCCTGTGTGGAGTCCTGAGCTACGAATCTCTAGGCATATGTCTTATGTCAAACTCGGTAATTCTTTCCCGTTGTTTTGTTTTGGGTTTGTTTGTTTTTCTTTTTTTTTTTTTTTGCCTCTCTTCTTCTTCACGTTGGCCTGACTTTAGGCCGTCTCTTTCCCACTCGTCTCCATTCTGCTAGCAACCCCATCTGATGAATTTGTTATTTTAGTTATGTTTTTTAGAAACAACCTGACATTTCTTTCCATCTCGTGGCTGCAGTTTCCTCCTTTCCACTCATATCAAGCATCCACCCCAGGTTCTGGAAAAATTAAACAGCTGTTCAAGGCATTTGGTGATTCTGGCATCTGGGCTGCCTGGGACTTGCCTTAGTTGCTTGCCTGTCCTGTGCTGGCCAAGACTTCTTGCTTCCTTATGAGCCAGGTCGTTTCCTTTGAGTAGTGCAGTGCAGGGCTGTAGGCCTTGTTGCTGTTTATCTGGCTCTGTTCAGATCACCGGCTCTGACCGCCTTTTGTGGGTTGTGTTTCCACTAGCAGTTCAGATTGCCTTTGCTATGCTCACCTGGGGCCCAGGTGTGCCACCCAGTGGCTAATCAGGTTTGGTTCTCACTGTGTTTGGGTTGATGGTTAATTCCAGCCAAGGCCAGGCACGTGCTGCTCAGAATGAGCCAAGGAGGTTGTAGACAACTTTCTGGTGTCCCATCCCATGTCTTCCCTGTCCAGGATCTCCCCCACACTTTCTGGCTTCCTGGGGCTCCCCTTTTCAGTCTCAATGCCAGAAAGCTGTCCTGGTTCCACAGCTGTGTTCAAAGGAAGAGCTGGCTCCACTGTGCTCCTATCTTGGTGGGAATCTCTGTTTTTTTTTTTTTTAGTCCAAATACAGGACTTGGTTTAACTCTTTCCATCTCAGTATGGTATTGATTTAGTCACCTCAGGCTTCCAGAATCCTTGCTAGCTCTCCTTCTAGAGTCCAGCATGTTACCAGGTCTTTCTTTTGTTGTCACAGTCAGGTTTGATAAGCATGCCTCTTTGGTCCCTGGTAAAAATGGTAAGCCCAGGCTAGGGTGCGGCTCAGTGGTAGAGTGCTTGCCTGGCATGCATGAGGCCCTGGGTTCCATCCCCAACATAGCAGATAATAAAAAAGTGTTGAGCCAGACTGCTGAGGACAAAGCCGTGGAGTATCCACCCAACTCTGCAACTGACACCACCTTTTCCTGCCACTCTCAGTGGAGCTGCTCTTGCTGCTGATCAGCCAGGCTCACTGTCACCAGGCTCACTGGGTCCCCTAGCTCACCCATGGGGTCATCACAGACAGAAGAGGTTGTTCAGTGCGGGCAGTAGATGAAGCTCCAGGCTCTGCTCCACCCTGGCTCACTCTGACATTATCTGGCTTCTCCTCTTTGCTCTTTTTGTTTTCTTAGCTTATAAAATAACAAGCATTTTCTAGATCTAGAATTCTGCAGTTTGATGACTTAGCAGACACTTTGCTGTCCTTAAGACAGACCGTATTTTGGGACTACCCACAGCAGAAACTCTTAAGAACTCTCACAGGACAAGGAGCAGGTCGGTTTTCTTTTCTTTTTTGTGGCGGTACTGGAGTTTGAACTCGGGGCCTCCATCTCAAGCCACTCCACCAGCCCTTTTTTGTGTTGGGTTTTTTTCAAGATAGGCTCTTGGGAACTATTTTGCCCAGGCTGCCTACAAACTCCTTCCGATCTCTGCCTCCTAAGTAGCTGAGATTACAGGCGTGAGCCACTGGCACCCGGCAAGGTTGGTTTTCTAGGAGTGAGCCTGTGTTGGCTCTTTGGAATTGCATATTAACTTTTTCATAATCAGTTCTAGGACTGAAAGGGACATGTGAACTAACCACCTCACACAGCTGGCATCTCCCCTCTCCACACATCTTTTTGTTTTTTTCCAGTGCTGGGGACTGAACCCAGGGCCTCTTGGTGAGTGCTCTTGTACTTGAGCTATGCCCCCAGCACTAAGCATTTTGTTGAAGTGCACAGTGCAGTGCATTAAGTACGTCCATAATCTGTGGCCATCACCGCCACGCATCTCCAGCACGCCATTTTCCCAAAGCCAGTCTCTGGACCCATGAGACATTGTGCCATCCTCCTTCCCAACCTCTGCAGCCACCCTGCCACTAAGTACTTCATGTAGTGTTGGCCTTTGTGACTGGCTTATTTCACATGGCATAATGTCCTCGAGGTCTGTCCGTGTTGGGGTGTGTCAGAACACCCTTCCTCCATGAGGCTGAGTCATACGTGCCACGTTGTACTTAGCCTTTCTATGGTCTGTGGACACTAGAATTAAAGTTGCGAGGGGCGCTGCTGTGAGCACAAGTTGATGCAGCTGAGCTCTTGCTCTGAGTTCTTTTGGTTATACATCCAGAAGGGGAAGTGATAAGTCCTATGGTGGTTCTGTTTTTAGTTTTCCATAGTAACTGAACCATTTCACCTCTGTACCAACTGTGCAGGGGTTCTTATTTCTCCTGAAACACCAGCCCTTAATTGTATTTTCTGGGTTTGGTTTGGTTTTGTGTTTCGGAAGTCAAGCTTGCTAGGTAAGTGCTCTAGCTCTTGAATCAGACCCCTAGCCCGGTTGTTTTTGCAGCACTGTGAGTCAAAGCCAGGGCCTTGCTGTGGTAAGCAAGTACTCTACCACTGAGCCACATCCCCAGTCCCTTGTTTGTTTTTGATGGGGTTGGTTTGGTTTGTTTTGCTGAGTCAGGCTCTTGTCCAGGCTGGCCTCCAACTCGGGATCCTTCTGCCTCAGCCTCCCAAGAGCTGGGTATATACCACCAGGCCCAGCTGTGTTTGTTTTTTTGAGATGGGGTCTTACAGTGTTGCTCAGGCTGGCCTCAAAGTCCTACATTCAAATGATCCTACCTAATACTCCAGAGTGCTGGGATTACAAGTGTGTGTCACTGGATCCAGCTTGTTTTCTTCATTCTTTTTAGCTATCCTAATAGTATTGGATATAGTCTTGGTTTATATTATGTGCTTATTTCTGTATCTTCTCTAAAAATGAGTTGGAGGGTGTCTTAAGTGGTAGGTAGAATGCTTGCCTAGCAAACACAAAGCCCTGAGTTCAAACCCCAGGACCACAAAAAAAGAGAGAAAAATAAAAGAAAAAGAGGGAGAGAGAGAGATCTAATTCTTTTGCCCGCTTTTAAATGATTTTTTGAATGGTTTGTTATTGTGGAGTAGCTCAGACTGGCCTAGAACTCAAGACCCTCCTGCCTTAGCAAAGTGCTAGGATTATAGGTGTATGCCACCATAAAAGATTAGGTTTCCTTATCTTTTTAGACATCTGGTGCACCTAGTCAGGCTATTTTCATTCACCTTTCTTTACTTTGTCCAAGGCTATAAGGAATGTTTGAGGTCATATGCCTAGTACTTTTGGCTAGACTTCCTCCAGAGCCCCCATCTGTGCTTCACAGTTCTGTCAAAAAGATACATGTCTTGTGCACATGTCCATCATGGAGTGGCACCATGATGATAGGTGTCTCACTGAGGACTGCCATCCTTTCATCATTGGGTTAATTCAGTTTAGAAATTGAAACAGGGCTCCTGCCTAGTAAGTGTGAAGTCCTGAGTTCAAGCCCCCAAACCACCAAAAAAAAAAAAGTTGCAACAATCTTTGTTAAAACATAAATAAAACAGGAAAATACTGCAGTGCATCCCGCACCGAGTAAGTACTGTCATCTGACGTTTTCTTTTGGTTTCTGTGTTGGCTCTGGGCTGCAGGCAAATTTGGACGTTGGTATTGTCCATGGGTCCTGCCCTTACACTTAGCAGGGAAGCTTGCACCTGTACAAGTCAAATGGTTACTTATGCTGCATTTGCACATGCTTCGTACCAGCAGAGCAGAGTAGAGGGTGTGGTAGGGATAACTGTCATAAAAATGCTTTGTGTGCCTTTTACTTTGCCTTTTCAACTTCTTTCCTTTTCATAAGACTTCCTAGCTGTCCAGTTGAACTAAATCGAACTTAATGTGGTGATTTTCAGTTGTACCACAAGGTGGCCTCAGTGTATCACTGGGTTCTTGATGGTTAGGGCAGGGATTGGATCACTCAAGCCCTTTTGGTTTCTCTAAACAGCAACCAGTAAGGTGTACTGATTAGCTCTGTTCTGAGAATGTCCCTGCTTGTTTTCTGTGCTGGACTAGTAGCTTGGTGATGACCCTGCAGTGTGGCAAATGGAGGCACTGGGTGGCATTGAGCCAGCCTGGATTATTCAGAAGCTCTGAACTCCCAGCCCAGTGCATTCTAATGCCAGCGTCGCTTATCCTGGCACAGGCCATCTCCCAGAGACAGCTGTGCACACTGAGGCAATCTGTCAGTAAGCACCGGAACAGTGTCCCAGCTTCAGCTCTGCCGACACTGGGGGCTGGGTGGTCCTTTGTGGGAAAGGGCTATATCAATCACAGCAGGATATGGGACAGCATCCTAGCTTCTGCCCACCTGATTCCAGTGGCCACCAAAACAGTCTCCAGGCATTGCCAGAGTGCCCAGGGAGGAAGGGAGACTGAGAATGCGGTCTAGGGGCACTCAAGTTTTCTGTAATTCTTACTAAAAATAGGAGCTAACATCATGATTTTAATTTTTCATATATAAGCCTTATTTATATAAATGCTATATTTATAGTCGTTTTGATTTTACTGTACAACTTTGAGTCACAAGTATTTTCCCGTGGCATTACAATTCCATAGTACTAGCATGCATTTATTTATTTATTTATTTATTTATTTATTTATTTATTTATTTATTTAGGTAGGACTGTGTTATGAACTCGGGGCTAGTTTCTACTTGCAAAGGAGGCGCTCTACCACTTTAGTCACACCTCCAGCCCATTTTGCTCAGGTTACTTTGGAGATGGGGTCTTGATAACTATTTGTCCTGGCTGGCCTAGAACCTTGATCTTCCTGATGTCAGCCTCCCAAGTAGCTAGGATTACAGGCATGAGCCATCAGCGCCCAGCACTAGGATTTTTTTCTTTCCCTCTCCCTTCACTGGTTTAAAAAAGTGTCAGCTTCAGTTGCATTCAGTGGTATTTCACCCATTGTGCCTGTAATCTGTGAAAACCTCAGCTTCCTGGATTTTTGAAATATTGTGTAACTGGAGGTATGGCTCAAGCCGTAAAGCATCTGCTTAGCAAGTGCAAAACCCTAAATTCAAGCTCTAGTTCTCTCATTCCCAAATAAAAGAGCTCTTAAAATACTGTGTGAGCAAAACATAAGAGTAATTGAAGGAAATCATGAAACAGCCTCAGAGATGATCACCCAAATATATCACCTTTCTCTCTCCATCTTCTTGTAGCTGCTCTCCACGAACATACTGTTTGCATGCAGTTACAATCTGGAGTAGGGATTTATTTGTTTATTTAACGTGGTAAGCACTTCCACTCCTTTTTTTTTTTATACATGTCCAGATATTTTATTTTTTTTCTTTTTCTTTTATTATTCATATGTGCATACAAGGCTTGGTTCATTTCTCCCCCCTGCCCCCACCCCCTCCCTTACTACCCACCCCCTCAATACCCAGCAGAAACTATTTTGCCCTTATTTCTAATTTTGTTGTAGAGAGAGTATAAGCAATAACAGGAAGGAACAAGGGTTTTTGCTGGTTGAGATAAGGATAGCTATACAGGGCATTGACTCACATTGATTTCCTGTGCGTGGGTGTTACCTTCTAGGTTAATTCTTTTTGATCTAACTTTTTCTCTAGTACCTGTTCCCCTTTTCCTATTGGCCTCAGTTGCTTTTAAGGTATCTGCTTTAGTTTCTCTTGTTAAGGGCAACAAATGCTAGCTAGTTTTTTAGGTGTCTTACCTATCCTCACCCCTCCCTTGTGTGCTCTCGCTTTTATCATGTGCTCAAAGTCCATTCCCATTGTTGTGTTTGCCCTTGATCTAATGTCCACATATGAGGGAGAACATACGATTTTTGGTCTTTTGGGCCAGGCTAACCTCACTCAGAATGATGTTCTCCAATTCCATCCATAGCACTTCCACTCCTTCATAATCTTCTCAGTGACCATTAATAGCCACATTAGACACAGCGATATGCTGACCTTCTGTTGGACATTATTGTGGTTATAACTTTTGTCTTCTGTAGAAGACTCTTGAGGAAGATTATTGACTCCCTTTCCCCTCTTCGGTGACATAAATTTGGATAAATTCCCAGTAGTGGGAATTCTCACAGCAGCCCTGTGCAGTATGAATTTTACAAATGTGACATGAATTTTACAAATGACAGGCCTCAGGCACCCACAGAACTGCAGAGAAAGTGGGTGGCAGACAAATGTTCAGTCCCTGGTACCTACACTTCCCCATGAGGTGACCCTGCTAGAAGCCCAGTAAGCGCTTCCCTTCCTTCCCTTCTCCCGCTCCCTGCCTGGAGCCCTCTTGTTCATCTTTCACCCTCCTTCTGCAATGCTTGTCTTTGCACATCCCCTCCTCACCTCCCTCCCACCCCGCCTGCAGATCTAGCCTTGCCTTCCACCTTGCCCTAATCCGTGGGGCTTTGCATACGCCTCATTATAGAACCTATACTGTGTGAGAACATGATGTGCTGTGTCTTCAACTGTATTCCCAGTTCCAGATTATTTATTTATTTATTTATTGGCAGTACTGAAGGTTAAATTCAGGGCCTCGCTTACTAGGCTGGCGCTCTACCACTTGAGCCACTCTGCCAGCCCTTTTTGCATTGGTAATTTTTGAGATAGGGTCTCACATTGTGCCGAGGCCTGCCTGGACTGTGATCCCCCTATTTGTGCTTTCTTGCATAGCTGGGGTGACAAGTGAGTGCCACCATACCCAGCCATTGACTGAGATGGGATCTCTCAAAGTTTTTGCCCAGGCTGCCTCTCAAGTAGCTAGGATTACAGATTTGAGTCACAGCACCCAGCCAGTTCCAGCTTTCTTTTAAATGAACTTTTCATTTTAGAATAGGTTTTGTTTTGTCTTGCAGTACTAGGGATGGAGCCCAGAGCCTTGCATATGCTAGGCAAGTGCTCTGCCACTAAGCTACACTCGTAGCCCTTCCCCACCCCTTCACAGAGGTGGTTTCATGCATATGTAAGCAGTTTGGCTGCCTTCTCTCCTGGGATTCCTGACCTCCTACATGATTTTAGAATTTGTGCAATTAAGGTTTAATTCTCTGTGTTGTTGTAAAGTTGTATGGATTTTATCAGACATAGCATCATGTACCCACCATTACAATGTCATACAGAAGAGCGCCACTGCCCTCAAAAGTCCCTGATGCTCCACCTATTCAGCCTCCTCCACCACACCACATCCCCAGCAAGCATTGCAAGCACTGATTTTTTTTTTCCCGTCAATACCGGGGTTTGAACACAGGGTTTTGTGCTTGCTATACCCCAGCCCTTTAGATTTACAGAATAATTGCAAAGATGGTGCAGAGAGTCCTCCCATGCCCAGTTTTCCCTGATGTTTAACAACTTGAGTTGATATGGTCCATTTGTCACAATGAGCAGCATTGATTTACATTGGGCAGCTAAGGTCCACACCTTATTCAGGTTTCCTTAGCACTCACCTAATCTCCCTGCTCCAGAATTCCATCCAAAACTCCACAGTCTGTTTAATCACCATGTGTGCTCCGGCTCTGTTGGCTGAGCCTCTGTTCATTTAGGTCACGTGTCTAAAATGTCCTTAGTTGGAGTCTGCCTGATGTCTTTCTTGTCATTAGACTGAGCGGTTTGGTTTTGGGAGGGCCCAAAGGTAAAGTGCCATCAACATCACGTTGTATCAAGGCTGCACTGTTGAGATGACTCACCCCTGTGGACATGACTGTGGCCACCTGCCTGCAGTACTTCTTGTCAGGCTTTTCCACTGTAAATTCCCTTTCTTGCCCTGAATAATTCACTTAGGAAGGAAGTCACCATGTGCAGCCCAACTGTGCCCTCCCTCCCCAACGTCAGGGGGACTCGTTTCATCATCTATTTTATCATGTTTGTTTCCATCAGAATGTTTGTTTGATTTTAGATTATGAGCCAGTGCTGCTTTATTTATCCTGTTGCTTGAGTCACTTTAGCTTTGGCCATTGGGACTCTTTCAGTTGGCTCTCGTCTCTGTCCCTTTGACAAAGTCCTATTGTTGTGGTGTTCATCCCCCACCAAAAACAAACAAACACACACACACACACACACACACACACACACACTTTTCCAAAGTAGGCACTCTACTGCTTGAACCACACCTGCAATCTGCGCGTCCCCCCCTCCCCCCGCCAATTTTTTTTTTTGAGTACTTCCTTATTTTCTGGCACTGTAAGACAATCCAGAAAAGGTATTTCATCTTGTGTATTTTCTGCCCTTGTCCTAGAATCCAGAATTTGTCCAAGGAGTCCGGCTCCTTTTATTGAAGGAAGGGTGTTAGAGAACCAAGATATGGCGACAATGTGCCCTTGGCTTGGGGGGATGTTTTCAAGCTCTCTCAGGTGACAGAGCTGGGAAATATATAATCTTTCATCGTTGAATGATGGCGGTATGTTTTGAGAAGAGCACTGCTTGATTTTGTTGTCATGCAAGTATTATACAGTGTGTTTACACAAACTAAGATACTGTCTGATGGGACCACACCCTGTATGCAGTCCATCCTTTTGCAGAACATGGCTTTGTGTGTGCTAACCAGTGTATGCACCCCTGTCGAAAAGAACTCCTGTGTAGCTGTCTGTATCTACATGAAGCTGAACCTGCTTCATACCGGTGTGTCCAACACTTACTCATTCCCGAGTGGTGGTTTAGCTTCTGTCCTTTTTGTCTGCAACCTCACACTGTATCAGTGAGAGGCCTTGCTCCCACCATCCATGCCCTCGTTTCTTGTCAGATGGTGCTTTGAGAACCGCTGCAGCAGAGTGTGGTACCCTGTGCGGTTCCTTTGCCGTTAGCCTAAGACTACACTCAGCTCCAAAAGTACATAGATTAGCCCCTTCCTCACCCCTTCACAGAGGTGGTTTCATGCATGGGTAGTCAGTTGACTGCCTTCTGCCCTCGGATCCCTCACAAGTGACTTTAAAATTTGCCCAATTAAGGTTTAATTCTGCCGGGCGCTGGTGCTCACTTTTGTAATCCCGCTACTCAGGAGGCAGAGATCAGGAGGATTGTGGTTTAAAGCCAGCCTTGGCAAATAGTTCATGAGACCCTATCTTGAAAAAACCCATCACACAAAAAAGGGCTGGTGGAGTGGCTCAAGGTGTAGGCCCTGAGTTCAAACCCCAATACCACAAAAAAAAAAAAAAAAAAAAAGACTTGAACATGTGCCACAGGTCTAGGCTTCCAAACTCTTTGAAGGTGGTACTTCTAGATCCCCTCTAGACAGACAGTATGTCTTCCCCACATGAATCCACTGTGTTTACCTTTAGGTGAAGTAGTGTATTTTCAGAGGCTTTTTAGTCCAAGGAATGTTTGAGTCCTCTTCGTCACCCCATCCCCAGAACATCCAGGGTAATCAGCATTTTACTGTTTCTTCAAAATCCGAATCAAGGGGACGAGGGAAAAAAGATCAGAATTGGGTTGGGGAATGGAGGCATGGCTCAAACATTAGAGCACCTGCTTTGCAAGTGTGGAACCCTAAGTTCAAACCCCAGGACCACCAAAAAAAAAAAAAATGCATTTGTTGTGCCGGTGGCTTAGGCCTGTAATCCTAGCTACTTGGGAGGCTGAGATTGGGCAGATCTAGATTTGAGGACATCCTAATCACATAGTTCTTGAGACCCCCATCTCCAAAATAACCAGAGCAAAATAGACTGGAGGTGTGGCTCAAGCGGTAGAGTGCCTGCTTCAGAAGTGCAAAGTCCTGAGTTCCAACCCCAATCCCAGCAAAAAAAACCAAATCAAGTTAGATCCAGGGCTCTTGTCTTGCTGTGTTCAGACCTTTTGTGAGTATGTGGTGGCTCTTGGCTTGAGGTAGGCAGACTGTGACTCTGAACAAAACAGAAGCATTTGTCACTTGCAGCCTTAGAGCCCAGGCTTTGGAGCAGAGCTTCCCAGCTGGTGTGCAGGAGCGGATGGATACCAGCAGCAGAGGACCTGAGCTGCTCAGTCTTCGATGTAGTAGAGACAGTGCCAAGAGCCTCAGACCAGTTGCCTCTGGCCATAGTGCACAGCTGATACAGCTGCCTGCTGTGGCACATAGAAACATTGTCCTTTGTCATTTGTGCCATGGTGTGCCAGACCCTGGCAGGTCCTGGCTTTTGGTCTGTCTCATACTCAGTCGCTCCACAGTGTGCCTTTTGTGTGCTCACCTGGCTCCTGGCTGTACCTCAGTTTCTTTGTGTGATGTCTGCGGGAAGGTAGTCAGAGACTTGGAATCAGGTAGTCTAGGTCAGTTCCTAGGTCCTCATCTTACTAAATAGGTCTTGAGCATCACTTAGCCTCTCTGAGCTGCTTCTTCATCTGTAATATGAAACCTTCTTCCTGGGCTGCTATTTGAATTCAACAAAATAACATACATAAAGACTTAGCGCAGCTGTGGCACATAGGTGTTTAACAAGCGAGTGTTCACATTGCCCTCACCACCTGGACTCTTGAAACTTATTGGCTGGCACGATGTTGAGACGGGATAGCCCAAAACAATACAGGAAAATCCCACAGGTGATTTCTGTCCATTGCCACAAGGGCTTCTCTTTGTGTCCCCATGCTAGGGAGGGCAGGCAGGGCCTCCACCTTGAAGCTCTATGGCTGTCACTCTGTGGTGACAGCAGAAGCAAAGTTCTTTTTTTTGTTTGTTTGTTTTGTTTTTTTAATGGAACACTTCATCCTTGCACAGGGGCCATGCTAATCTTCTCTGTATAGTTCCAATTTTAGTATATGTGCTGCTGAAGCAAGCACAGCAGCAAAATTCTTGGGAGTGTGGTGGCATGGAGCGCAGGCAAGGGTGAGTCCTGCTTATTTCCAGGGGGCCCTTGGTTGCCCAGGAGAGCCCACATGACTGAACTGGCCAGGCCACTCACCTGCCCACAGCCTGCCCCAGCAGCTGCATGGACATGCGCCTGACACCTTTTCCCGTGAAAGGGGGGGAACAGGGCTGGGAACATGCTGTCTCTGTGCTCTGCTTTGGGTCAGCTCAAGGGCTGCCTGTGGGGTGTGGGGAGAGGGTTCTGGGAAGAGCAGGAGGCTGGCATATGTGGTGTGGGCAGAGCCTTCTGCCATGAGGTTTGGGAACACTTTTTGTCGACTGCCATGAGGGTCTGAGATTTGGGCAGGTGAGTTGGCAGCACAGCATGAACCTATGGCCAGGTGGTGGACATTGTAGTGGGTGGGAGCCATCCAGATTCCTTGGGTTTGTGTTTATAATCTGATGTTGTGTGCTTCCAGGGCCCAGTCAGTCCCAGGAGCAGCCAGCCAGCAGCTCTGAGGAGGCATCTGAAACGGAAGAGGAGGAGGAGGAGCCCAGCTTTGTCATGGGGCGATGAGGTGTTTCATAGCAGCCACCTGGGGAGCCTGACTCATTCTGTGACCAGGGCTTCAGGAAGCCCTCAACATAACCAGAAGGGAAAGGAGGCTATTTGGCTCAGCCTCATGAACTCATTGTGTATGAGCTTGTGAGAGCCCACGACATCACACAGTCCTGCCTGCCTTAGACCTGGGAGACAGAAGAACTATCTCCAGGATGTGTGAGAGCCCCACCTTGCAGCTCCTTCCACACTCCTGCTGAAAGAGAAAGTGCCTCACCTTCCACTGCTGGCACCTGTCCTCTGATATTTGCACAGTGATGAGCTTGGGGCTGGTTTCTGTGAAGGGAACATTTACTTAGTAAAGAACAGAAAACCTTTAGGATTTGTTCATACGTGAGAAATAGTAATTACTAAAGCCATTGGAGGCAGTGAAATGACACAATAGAGACAGGCCTCAAGATTCAACAGGTTCTGTTACTCAGACCTCCTCCCAGACTCAGCCAGTGATGGCAGCCCCCCATGACTCCGGGGTGGCCCTAGTGGCGGATACCTGACCCTGTTCCTTCGTGAGGAGTGCAGACCATACTGCAGAAGAACTGGGCCCACCCAGCCGTTCCCAGAACACACATGGGCTGCCTTAGCCAAGGGAGGACTGGGCCAGGAAGGACTTCAGGGAAGGGTGCTGCTGGATGGCAAGCGCCAGTGGGAAAGCAACAAGTGACTAGAAAAATAAACCAGGTAGAGCCCCTGCAGTGTGTGTTTTTGTGTGGGAGGAGGTTCCCTGGTGCAGCCAAAAGCTAGTTTTTATCCTGAGGTCAGAGGGGATGTCAACTGGAAAGGGATGGAAGAGACCTGACTTGCATAGGTGGGTGGACCTCTTAAAGACAAGTTCTCAGGGCTTTTTGCTCAGGTCACTAGGAGCTGGAGGCAGAGGAGGAGGCTGCTGTCCTGCTGTTCATCCTGGTGATGCAGCCCAAACCTGCGTTCACAGAAGGGATCAGCACCTCTGGAGTGCAGGGCACCTCCTGGGATCCAGGATGGTGGGAGGTGATCCATGGTGGCTTTGGGTCAAAGGGGTGACAGGGCTGCTCTCTACTCAGAGCCTTTGCTTAAGTTTGGATTCTGCCCAGTTTATTCCTGGGCCTATTGTGTACCCTTATGGACTTTAATAGTGTTGAGGAAATAGTGGTTTCAAGCAAGGGGAAAGCCAAGAACGTTTTTCTTTTATTTCTGTAACATGGATTCCCTGGCCCCACTCTGAGCCATGTGACGTTGGTGATAACTTCTGACCCTGCAATGGTTCAGGTCATGGGAGTTTTCCTTTCCCAGGAAGCTGAACTGAAGAGTCAGCACTGATGAGCACACGCCCTGTCCGTGCACCTGGAAAGCAGGAACCAGCTGCTGGCTTTGTGATTTGTTTCTAGTTCCCCTGTGTCTCTGGGCTTCCTTATCTCCCACCCCACCCCCCACTATGTGTCACAGCTCTTGGCTTTAACCTGCAGCCTGGACTTTGTGGGCCTTCTCTCCCCTGAGGCAGCTGAGGGGCAGAACTAGGAACCCAGAGGCCTGGGTTTGAATCCTCATGCTGCCTCTGGTAGGTCATGACTGGGCCTCGTTCCTTCCTGCTCTGCCATTCCCTTGACTGCGCTCTGAGTGAGACGCGCCCAGCAGATGTCGAATGGCTAACCAAACGATGCCATGCTGACTGTTGACATAAGGCAGAGGCTGTCTGTCTGGAAAAAGGTTCTGGCCACTGTTAGGAGGTCATCAGTACTTTGAACTAAATGACTCTCCGACTGCCCATAGGGTATTATTTGGGAAAGTGAAGGTGTTGTCACCAAGAAGGGAATGGATGATTTGGTGTCCCCCAACACCAAACCACAATTGGAGGAGAATCGTGAGGTAATGTCCTTGTTGATGGCTCGTGGGTGGAGAGAAATCTGGAACTGAACTCCTGAGAATATGTAGCATAACTTCTGTCTCAGAACCTCAAGCCTGTGGCCAAATCACCCTGGACACACCCTGTCTCACCCTGGACACGCCCTGTCTCGTCTTGTCTCGTCTCAGAGGCTGGGCCAGTCGGGCCTGGTCTTGGAAGAGAGAAAGCTTCATACAGGTTTCTGATTGTCAGCAAGGTAGGCTTTCATTCTTTCATTCACTCACTCCCTCCCCTCCTCCCTCCACAGATCTGTATGGCAGCCCTGGGGCCCACAGGTTTTGCGCTAGAATACCCTGCCCTTCAGTTGGGCTCCCCATGGGCTTTACCAACTAAGTTCACCAACGACTAAGTGGTAGAGCTGAGATTAAACTCCAGAGTCCTGGAGAGGCCGTGTGTAGCCCACGCTTGATGGAGAGGTGCCCAGCACTGCAGGGCTGCAGGCAACAGGCCCCTCGAGTGAGCTCCCTGGTACCTGTGTGCACGTGTGTGGGAGTGTCATAGAGCAGTTGGTCGTCGTTACTCATGGATTGTGAATTCTCCACTCATTAAAGCTTATCTGTAACCCAGTCCACACTCAGTGCTTTCATAGTTATTCACAACACTGACACTTGCTGATGACGCGTGCATCCTCAGACTATGCAGTGAACTCGTGGTTTGTTTAGCAGCGGGTCTTCTGCACTTTCTGCTTTTTCCTGGCGGTCTTGCTGTTTAAAATGGCCTCGGGTGTGGCGCGAGTAGCACTGCTGGCTGTGAGCCCAGTGTGAGCACAGCAGCAATAAAAGCAGTAAGGTGCCTTCATCAGAAACACGAAACCAAGGTGTGGTCAGAGGCTGGAAGAACCCAGTTCTGTTTCCTGAGCCACTCAGTACTCACTAACTCATTGTTCGGGTTGACTATAGAACAGGAACTACCACGAGTATAGAGTATCATCTCTCCATGTGTAAGCAGTGACAGTGAACTGGCACAAGCCGCCCAGAATTAGAGGTGCATGAGCACTGAGGGGAGGGGTGCTCTGTGTTGCCCCTCACATTGGTGCTACCAGCACTTTTCTCACTGGAGTGGCAGGCGTATCGCAGCCAGCTCTGGCTTCCACTTGCCAGGGGGAGTTTCTGCAGGTCCTCTCCCCTTGACCACTGTCCCCCTCCCCCATGCAGTGACAGCCTGGTAGAGCATGGAGAAGGCAGAAGCCTGCAGGCCTGCCCTTCACAGCCCACAGCATCCAGGTGACTTCCCACCTAGTGCAATGCAGGACACTCCCACCTGTCTCTCACGTCTGTCTTCTCAGCCAGCAAATGAGCACTGGTATGTATCGTGGTGAAGGAACAGGCCTGTCTTCATGACCTCCTACAGCTGCCTGCTCTCCCTTCTTAGCCCAGCTCCCAGAGTTTCTTCTCTTCACCTCATCCTGCACTGGAGTCCACGAGATCCTCCCCACCACACTGGCCCCTTGGTGGCCTTGCATACGGTGTTTTTGTTTGTTTTTTTTAAAGCAGGGTTTACGTAGCCCAGGCTGGCCCTTAACTCATGGTCCTCCTATCTTAATCTCCCAAGTGCTAGGATCACAGGTGTGGTACCACATCTACCTTTGTTCACAGTCTTGCACACTCTGTTCCCAACAGTGCCCTCCCGGTCTGCTTTCTGCCTTCCCTTGCTTCCCTTCTGCTCAAGCTGATCTCCTGTGTGCCCTGCCAACATCAGGTCTCTTTAAATGCCATACCATTGGTACCTTCTGAGTTTGTCTGTGGCTTTATTTCCCCTGGGAGGCCCAGCTGCCCATGTCTAGCTGTCCACTTTGACAGAGCCTCTGGACTGTCAGAGGGACACCTGGAACTCAGCAGAAGAACAAGGGAATGTCAGCGCCAAGTGTGTGCCTCCTCACTGCCCACTGTGCCAGCTGAGCCTTCACCTAGGGGCAGGGTCACCCTTGGCTCCTGTTTACTCCCCACTCCCATAGCTGTGCTTCAGAGGTCCTGGACCTGCTTACTCTCTCGTCCTCTTGGCTTTGTTACCCCGTCTGCACCACCCGCATCTGTGAGCCCGATGGAGAACATGACTGCCTCTACTCGTGCTTCCCCAGGCCCCTTAAAAACCAGCCAGGTATTGTGACCCACCCGTGCTAAGCCCCCAATGGCTTCCCTCATTTGGGATAAAACAGGAGCTGGGTGCACCTATAATCCCAGCTACTCAGGAGGCTGAGGTCAGGAGGATCAAGGTTCGAAATCAGCCTGAGCAAATAGTTCATGAGACCCTATCTGGAAAAAACCTTCACAAAAGGCTGGCAGAGTGGTTCAAGGTGTGCGCCCTGAGTTCAAACCCCAGTACTGCAAAAAAAAAAAAAATCTGTCAGGCCCTACTGTCTGACTCTGCATCTTCGTCATCTCACGCTGCCTGCATTCCCACTGTGGTTCTGTTTCATTCTCCACAGCACATGTCACATCAGAACCGCATAGCCCCAAACCCACAGCTCTGCAAGAACCACGCCTCAGTGCCAGCACAGAGCTCAGGACATGACAGATGCCCAGTAAAGGTCCATGGCGTGATTGAGCAAATCCCACAGACTGAAAGCAAACATGGAGCTTTTCAAACTGGACAGACTGCTGATGCGGCAGGAAGAGCGCAGTAGCCACCTGCAGCTAGGTAGGTCTGCAGGCAGCTGCTCAGTGATTGTCATACTGTCGCTGTCGAGGAGCCAGTTCAAAAAGTCAGACTCCCAGGCATGGTGACACATGCTTGTGATCCCAACTACTGGGAGGCTGAGGCAGGAGGAGCACAGCCTGGGCTACATAGCAGCAAGACCCTGTCTCAGTGAGCCAAAAGGAATCCAGATTCCCGGATGGTGCCCCAGAGACTAGCCTCATTACAGTTCAGGTTCAAATATGCATTTTGAACAGGTGCCTCAGGAGATTTTACCCCACCTTAAGAAAACCTGGTGTCATTAATATATTCATTCTTGCTGGTGCTGGAGTTTGAACTCAGAGCTTAACACTTGCTAGGCAGGTGCTCTACCACTTGAACCACACCCCCAGCCCCTTTTCCTATGGTTATTTTGGAGATAGGGTTTCACTTTTTGCCAAGGCCCGCCTGGATCATGATCATCCTATTTGAGACTTCCTGCAGCCACCGGGATGACAGGTACACACTACCAGGCCCAGATTTTTTCTGTTGAGATGGGGACTCAGCAAACTTTTTCTCCAGGCTGGCCTGGAACTGCAAATCTTTCCAATCTCAACCTTGCAAATAATAGGATTATGGGTGTGCACCACTGGAGCCCAGCTCTTATTTGTACTTGTTTTATTTGGCAGTACTAGGGTTCAAACTTGGGGCCTCACGCTTGCTAGGCAGGCGCTATACCACTTGAGCCACTCCATCAGTCCTTTTTTCTGGTATTTTCAAGATAGGGTCTCAAAAACTATTTGGCCAGGCTGGCTTAGAACCTCAGTCCTCCTGATTTCTGTCTCCCAGATAGCTAGGATTACAGGTGTGAGACACCAGCATCTGGCTTGCTTTACTTTAAATTTAAAAACAATTTGTTTTTCTCTTTTCAAACGTTTTTCAGTACTGGGCCTCAAGCTTGCAAGGCAGGGACTCTAACACTTGCCACTCAGCCCTTTTGCTTTCTAGTTTGTTTTCCAGATAGGGGTCTCACTTTTGCCTGGGCCTGGCCTCAGACTGAGATCCTCCTACCTCCACCTCTTGTGTAGCTGGGATTACAGGTGTGTACCACCATGCCTGGCCTTCAGCATTTATCTTTTAGAAATTATTGGGGTTGGTGGAATGGCTTAGGTGGTAGAGCACCTGCCTAGCAAGTGTCAGGCCTTGAGTTCAAACCCCAGTGCCACAGGAAAAAAACAAGTTGTTAAATTAAGTTAGAGGAGCAACGTACTCTGACTTGGAGATGGGACCTAACTCCATGCAGTTCCCAGGTCTGCACAGAAGGAGAGAAGCTGCGTAGAAACCATTTTCCTTTGCAATTCTGAAACCACACGTGTTCCTCCTCCACCCCTTTGGAAGTTAATTCATGTTTACTCTTTGGCACACTTGACTAAAGTGAGCTGTAATTACCATATATTAACATGTATTTCCATAAAGACAGCACACTTAGAAATGAACCTGGAGCAAGTTCAAACAGACTGTCTTCAGCTTTCCTGTTCCACCAAATGTGGTAAATGTTGATTGAACACTGACCAAGTGCTAAGCCCACACACTTCCAGGAGCAGTGTTGGCACCCAGCATGTTGGTGACAGGACACAGGCCTCACCTTCCAGCAGTTCCAGCTGCCCTGACCTCTGGGGATCAGTTGATTCTTCCCCGTGGGGAGAATCAACTGGAAGGGGACGGGGGAGGCCTGGCAGTCATGGCCTGAACAGAGGCAGGGGGAGAGGGCAAGTCCAGGGATAGTCCAATAGGAGGACCAGACAGGATGGGGCGGGAGTCCAGGATGACACAAGATTGACTATGTCAATAGCCGCAGGGACAAGGAACAGTCTTGGGAAGTGAAGGTATGTAAGGGAAGAGGACAAAGTCAGCTATGGGCACAGTGACGCCGAGGTGTCACACTTTCAGGCCAGGAAGAGAGATCCAAGCCAGAGAGGGCACTTGGGAAATTGAGCAAACAGTGGAGTAGGTGAGACCACAGGGAGGAGTGTAAAGGGGGACCCGACAGAATGCCGAGAAACAGGGACTAAGGGACAACCACAGGGAAGAAACACAGTGAAGTCACGGAAGGAAGGTCTCCAGGGACTGAGGCTGATGGCTAAAACATCTCTAGAGTTTAAAGATATAATGTCAGTGGACTGCAGAGGCCTGAGGAGGAAGTGGGGTGATGACAGCTTGTGGAGAAGTTTGGTCACGAAGTGGGGGATGGTGGTGGCTGAGGTTAAAAAAGGTGAGAGCAGGGCTGGCCCCAGTGGCTCACGCCCATAATCCCAGCTACTCAGGAGGCAGAGATCAGGAGGATCGAGGTTCAGCCAGCCTGGGCAAATAGTTTTTGATACCCTATCTCAAAAAAAACCCAACACACAAAAAAGGGCTGGTGGAGTGGCTCAGGGTGTAGGCCCTGAGTTACACCCACAAAAAAAAAAAAAAGTGAGAGGCAGAGGCAGGAGGGTGACTGAAGGGTTTCACTGAGAGGAAAGGGGGATGGAGGAGAAAGGAGAGTTTCAACAGGTCCAGGAAGAGGGGCTGGTGGGTCAGAGTGGGTGGCATGTTTGTCCAAGTTCATAGAGGAGTTTAATTCTCAAAGTCTTATGTTAATAGTTTTAAGAGGGTGGGAACAATCCCACTGTGTTTAGAGGTGGGCCTTTGGGAAGTGACTGGATTACATCATTAGGGTGCGAGCCCCCCATCACTGAATTCTGGTGGCTTTATAAGGAGAGGGGGAGACCACACAAATGGACACATGGGTTTTCCATGGCATGATGCAGCCCAGCGGCCCACTCCACAGCCTAGACCATGCTGTTTGGACCGTTACTTCCAGAACTAAACCTCTTGTCTTTATAAAATAACCCCAGGCATTTTGTTACAGTAACAAAAGCTGACCCATATAGTGGGATGTTTGACTTTTAAGTTTTTCGAGAGTAATTGCTATAGGAGTCCGTGGCCAAGAGGACAGAAGTGAGGTGCCAGGGGACTGGACATACCAGTCACACCAACTATGAGGTCATCCATAGTGATAAGAACGAGGGAGTATGTGCTTAGTGGAGCTTGAAGGTGGTTGAGTATGTGCTTCCCAGATCTGGTCTTTCAGAGATAGGACGCCACTTGCCCAGGCCAACAAACTCAGGAAACAGCCCCAGCTGCAGCCCAGCATACTGACGAGGGGACACTGGGCACTTGACCTGAGTCTTCTTCCTTGTGTCAGCCATCTGTGAGCCTGAGGTTGGGCCCTCCAACTGTCAGTCTCCTGATTGTCAAGTCACCATGGTGTCATCATCTCACTCCATCTTTTAAGGGACTGAGACAAAACCCTCACTGTTTTCTGTGTTTGGCTGGGGAAGTGACTCCAGAAAGCACTGCGTTTACAACTGACATTTTGTTCTGTCCTGGCATGCTGGATAATTGTGCAAGGGTAGGGGCCTCACTTACTGGCACTGACTGGAAAGGTCCAAGGGACAGCAGAGCCAAGCTTCCCAAGTGAGACAGCAAGAAGCAAACACTCCCTTGCCGGAAGAATTTCAGCGCTGATGCAACGGCTGTAGTTTACCAAGTGTTTTCTTCCTGTTTTCAAGTTCACTAACAAGAGCTTGAGGTCTGAAAGTCACAGCTGATTATCTTTTTTGAGAGACTTAGCTCCCTGAAATTCAAATGTTCCCCATCCTATAGACATTGCGGGAGGGGGGGGGATCCCTAGGGTTTTCCAGTGCCTGGTTTTAGGGCTTGACCTTACCCCTGGATCGGTACCAGGAGGGGTGACTGGTCTGGTCTGTTTTTTAAGCGGTATCTGGGATTAAAAGGTACTCTTCCGGCTCTCAGCTCTGAAGTGCAACTCAAGTGTAAACGGATTTAGCCTGTTATCTGCCAAGTCTATTGTCAGTAAACTTGGGGCCGGCTGACAACGAGTGGAATTTTTCTTTCGTTTGGATAAATGTGTCACAGTCTAACGCTATCGTGACAGATGGAAAAATCCTATGTAGGGCACAGAGGAAGGACTCCAAGGGGCCGTCTGGCACCGCCGGGCCGACAGCAGCCCATCTCGCTTCTCGGCGAATATTCATGTGCACTTCCTGAAAAGATCGCTCCTATTTTAATATCTCGGTTGTAAACCGCAAAGTTCACCAGCAAGGGTGGTGGCAGTGGGGAGGGCGCGTGGGAGCGGGCGGTCCGCAGCACAGAAACCCTTTTGTGCTGTCTGCGAGAAAGATCGGTGCACGTCCCCCAGGCCGCAGTGACCTGGTGACCTGGGGCAGCTCTGCAGCCACCGCACACCCTGGTGCAAACAGGCATGGCCAAGCCGAGCCTCCCCTTACACCCCTATTCCCATCCTGTGCCGCCCCAACTCCTCCAGCATCGGCGGACGGATGCCGGGCATCCCCCCATTACACCCGAGCTGATCCTGTAACCCCGGTGCCCCTCTGGTCGCTCAGGACCCTCTGGATCCCAAGGGAGGGGCCGGCTCCTCCTGGCTGCGCGGGTCACGTGGCCCCCAGCGGGTCCCCCGCGGTCAGGTCACGTGATCGCGGCGCGCCGTTGCCTAGGCAGCGGCTGCGGCGGCCGGCGGGGGCGGGGCGACCGGCGGGGGCGGGGCCGGGCTGGGGGGAACCCTTTGGGCCTGGAGGAAAGAACGTGGGGGCCATACTAGGCGCCCTGGCCCGGCCACCGGGTCACCGGGCCACAGGGCCACGTCACAGCCGCCAGCCGGGAGCCCAGAGCCAGGCGCAGCGGGCAGGGCAGCTCCGGTGAGTGCTCGGATGGGTGGCGGACGCGTCCATCCCCCCTACCTCTGTCCCCTAGGGGGGATTTGCCGCGGAGAAGGGGGGGCGGTCCCTACCCAGCTGGGAGAGGGGCAGGAATTGGATCCCACAGAATTTGGCTTCCTCTTGGGCAGCCTTGGGAGGCGACGGAAAGAGGACAGGATGGCTGCGGGGTTGGGGCGAGACCAGGTGACCCCAAATCGGCGGGATCCCAGGCCGGTTGTCGCATGAGGTCAGGGCACCCGCACGATCCGGGTCCTGCAGCTGTTGGGATTTCCCCGGGGGGAGGGACAGATGCAGGTGTGTGCCTCCAGGAGGCCGCAGTCCCCGCGCGCGCGCGCGCGTGTGACAGACACATTTCCCGTGCCCCAGATGTTTGGAGGAAGTCAAGACAGGCAGGCTCCAGCACCCGCTCCCTGGAACTGTTTCACACGAGCCCACCGAGGAGGATCGCTAGTGTGAGGATCGCTGTTCCTTATAAAAACAAAAGCCAGAAAGCCCCAGAAGGTTCAGCCAGTGACAGCATCCTTGGAGCCTGAGCTGGCTGGCAGACATGTCGACTCCATCTTGTCCCACCCCACCCCCGGCCTGAGCCTGGAGCTGGGGGACCCGGCTCTGTGGGCGCCTCCCCCTGGGGCACAGGCTGACAAGGCAGGTGCTGGAGGGTAAAGAATGGAGTTGAATCCAGTCCATGGCTGGTCACTCCTCCAGGCAGACAGCCCTTCCTGCCCAATTCCTGCCCACTCTGGTGACATCTGCAGTGCCCAGCCCAGCAGTGAGGCCACCCTGAGACCTCACTGTCCTGAAACTGGGCTCCTCCACTCTCAAGACTGTAGTCAGGCGCATGCTGGGAGATGGCCCTTAGGCTTCTGTCTTCACCCCACACATCCCTTCCTCCTTCCTCCCGTTGGAGACCACCTGGGCCACCCAGTCCTCAGCCCTCTCAGTCCACCAGTCATTTCACTGGGTTGAGTGGTGGCCAGCCTAGGCAGAACCACCATGGGACTGTGACTGTGGCCTCCAGGTGACTCCCACCTGCATCTCCCTTGTCCTGGAGACAGCCAGCCTTCCCATCCTGAAGGATGGGAGCCAAACCAAATTGGCTCCCTGACTGTCAGATCCTCTACTCAGATAGCATCTTTTCTTTCCCCTGTGGCACTGGGGTTTGAACTCAGGGCCTCACACTTGCTAGGTAGCCATGCTATGTGTCTAGTCCATGGCTTGAGCCACTCCACCAGCCCTTTTGTGTGATGGTTTTTTTCGAGATAGGATCTTGGGAATGATTTGCCTGGATCCTCCTGAAATCTGCCTCCTGAGTAGCTGGGATTACAGGTGTAAGCCACTGGCCTGGCACAACGTCTTGTCTTGGAGGAAGGGTCCCTCTTTGCCCAGGCTGGCTGCCGTAGTACCCATGTCAGTATCCCCAACCTTGCTCCCTGGTGTTGCCTACACCAGGGATCCTTTCCCCAGCCTCAGTGGGAAGCGGCCAGCCCTTCTCTGTTCTGTCCTGGTCCCCTGCAGCAGTCAGCTCGCTGGATGACAGTCATCCCCTTGTCTCTGCCTCTTGTAGCCTTTGATGGCGGAAGAACCCAGTGTAGTGAGCATCCCTGGGGTGCCACGGAGCACCTCCCTCCAACAGATCTCAGGCCCAGCTCCGTTCTACGTGAGAGAAAAAGGAAAGAGGAAAAGCTCACTTCCAAATTAGGACATTTTCAATTATTTAAAACCAACGAGCAGAGTGGTTAGCAAGCAGTCTTTCTCTCCGTTCTCCCCAGGGGAAGGGCCATCCAGTGAGGAAGGGCTGGGATGCAGCGCTGATGGTCACATGTGTGACAGAGAGAGGAGAGAGAGAGAGAGAGAGATGGAACAAACAAGTAGAACTGAACCCCAGGGATCCCCTTCCTTGGCCAGTAAAAGCCATGGCTCTGCAACCTGGCTGGGATCAGAGAGGACAGAGGACCCTTCCCACTTCCAGAACCTTCCCATTGGACCCCATTAAGTGGGTGGCACTTCCTTCCATGCTGATCCTTGTAAACACCCACAGCCACACTCCTGGCACCTAGGAACCCTGGTGTGTTTCTGATGGCCTTAGGTGACCTTACATGGGCTTAGGTGGGCCTGGTGGGTCTGTGCCAAGGGAGCCACAAGTGTCTGTGCCCTTGAAGCTTGGGTTGCTGGGAGATTAATTAGAGCCGGATCCCACCCGGTGTGTGGCAGAGCAGGCCAGGCCACCTCTGGGGGATGGGAGACCCAACTGCCAATCTCCTATTAGAAATCCTGGAGGTTTGGGATGAAATTCACAAATCTCACTAGGCCAGCCCTTCTGGAGTTCATTATTGTCAAACTGGATGTTCAGCACTGACTCCAGGGGCCTCTTGTCTCTGTCTGTCCTCAAAATGTGCTCTTGTCAGCAGGGCGCTCACACCTGTAATCCCAGCTACCCAGGGGACTGAGATCAACACAAAAAGGACTGGTGGGGCTGGGGGTATGGCTCAGTGGTAGAGCTCCTGCCTAGCAAGTGTGAGGCTCTAAGTTCAAACCCCAGTACTACCAAAAAATAGTTTATGTAACATATTGTGGTTAAAGTGTATATTGCCAGGCTTTGGTGGCTCACACCTGTAATCCCAGATACTCAGGAGGCAGAGATCAGGAGGATCGGGGTTTGAAGCCAGCCCTGGGCAAATAGTTTGTGAGACCCTATCTCGAAAAAAAAAACAATACAAAAAAGGGCTGGTGGAGTGGCTGAAGGTGTAGGCCCTGGGTTCAAACCCTAGTCCAGAAAAAAAAAAAAAAGTGCTGGGGGAGTGTCTCAGGTGGTAAGAAGCGCCTCTCTAGCAAGTGTGAGGCCCTGAGTTCAAACCCCAGTGCCGCCACAAAAAAGCAGCGTTGGTCTTCAGGAGCAGGGTCATGTTCAGGCAGGAGGTCCCCATTCTGAAGACAGGACCCTGAGATCAGCAAATCAGGTGTCTCTCGCAGAATCTCACAGCTTGGTCAAAGCCAGTCTTGGAGCCTAGGTCGGAGGTTGGTTGTTTTTGGTTTGTTTAATTTTTGTGGAACTGGGGTTTGAACTCAGGGCCTACACCTTGAGCCACTCCCCCAGCCCTTTTTTGTGATTTTTTTTCCGAGATAGGGTCTCAGGAACTCGTTGCCCTGGCTGGCTTCGAACCTTGATCTTCCTGATCTCTGTCTTTGGTTAGCTGGGATTATAATTATGACCACCAGCGCCTGGCCCAGCTTGTTTGTTGAGATGGGGTCTCATGAACTTTTTGCCTGGGCTAGGAGATCAGTCCTCTGATCTCCGCCTCCCGAGTAGCTGGGATTCAAGCATATGTCACCACACGTCACCATGCCTGGCCTGATTTTTGTTGTTGTTGTTTTTGTGGAACTGAGAGTGGAACCCAGGGCCTCGTGTGTGTGCATGCTAGGCAAGCGCTCTCCCACTGAGCCACACCTGCAGCCCCAGGCTCTTTCTGAGTGCTTCAGCCCCCTGTCCCTTGAAGATGCTGTAAAGCAGGTGCGTCCTTTATGAAGTCCATCCATCCAAGAGTCACACTGGGCTGCAGCCGTCCTGAGCATCAGCATGGAGGCAGCCTCCCCTTGGGGACCACTGTGCCTGGTTGTGCACAGGCGACACCCGACACCCTCCTCTTGTACAGGTGGCGACTGCCTCAGACACCAGGGCCTCCACACTCATGTGGCCATTAGATCCATGGCCTCAGGAAGGCTGAATGACTGGAAACTGGGCATGGTAGTGCATGCCTGTAATCCCGGTGCTCAGGAAGCAGGAGGATTGGGAGTTTGATGCCAGGCTGGGTTAAAATGAAAACACAAGGCTCGGAGCCCGGCTTTCCGCAGCCATTGCCTAGCGTGTCTGAATGTGTCTCTCTCCCGCCCAGCCTGGCTCCCACCATGAGCACTGAGCTCAACGTGCCCGTGGATCCCTCCACCCCCGCCTGCTCGGAGCCCGGCCACAAGGGCATGGATTACCGGGACTGGGTCCGCCGCAGCTACCTGGAGCTTGTCACCTCCAACCACCACTCGGTGCAGGCGCTGTCCTGGAGGAAGCTGTACCTGAGCCGGGCCAAGCTGAAGGCGTCTAGCCGGACCTCGGCCCTCCTCTCAGGCTTCGCCATGGTGAGTGCGGGCGAGGGGCCACTGTGGCATCGGGGTGACACTGCAGGGAGCAAAGCTTTCCCTCAAGGCCCCGATGGCAGCCTGAATGGACCCGTGGGGACTGTCTGCCCATGTCCCAGCTCCCGCCAAGGACTGAGATGTCCATGGAGCAGTTGGGAGTGGGGAGCAGCCCAGAGTTCTCAGAAAGCCACTTTTTAAAAATTGTATTTTTTGGTGGCACTGGGGTTTGAACTCAGGACCTCACACTTGCTAGGCAGGCGCTCTACCACTTGAGCCCCTCCCCCAGCCCTGTTTTGTGTTGAGTATTTTCAAGATATGGTCTTGTGAACTGTTTGCCCAGGGCTGGCCTCAAAGCATGATCCTCCTGATCTCTGCCTCCTGAGTAGCTGGGATTACAGGGATGAGCCACCAGAAAGTCACTTTTCTAGGCTCATATAATAATTGACAAGTGGCCAGGAGGGAAGTGGGGTCTGCCCACCTGAGGGGCTCAGGATGATTGGGACCAGCCCAGTTGGGGACAAAACCACTCTCTGAATGTGGCCCCCTCCGGGTGACAGTGTGGCAGAGGTTCCAGAATGGCTCCCAGCTGCTGTTCTCCCTCTGAGTCAGCCCAGGACAAGAGTCAGCCTCGGGCAGAGCCACATCTGCTGCTGACTCCAAGTCAGGCTCCCACGCCCCTCGGGGCACTGTCCCAGCGGCAGGATGTCAGGGCTCAGCCCTCGCTGCTGTGTGCGGAGGTCCCGTGGGGCTGGAAGAGATTTACTTATTCGTGTCAAAATAATCATTTTTCTCCAGCCCACAGCCCACAGCCTCCGTTGTTAAATTGGCAGTGCAATTTAAACCAAAAAGCGGACAGAGCAGCCACTGTGGCCACAAAAGCTCACTCAGTCACCGGGAGGAGCCGCCCTCGGGGACATGAGCCGCCTTCTAATCAGAGAGGGCCACACCAGGTGGGGCAGAGGGCTCCTAACTGGGAGGACAGTGCATTTGGTTTTTCTTCCCTTGATTTTTATCATATTAAAAAAGACAATGTAGCCAGGCACCGGTGGCTCACGTCTGTAATCCCAGCTACTCAGGAGGCAGAGATCAGGAGGCTCACGGTTCAAAGCCAGCCTGGGCAGATAGTTTTTAAGACCTTATCTTGAAAAAAACCCTTCACAAAACAGGGCTGATGGTGGCTCAAGTGGTAAGAGCACGTCTAGAAATTGTGAGGCCCTGAGTTCAAATCCCAGTGCTGCCAAAAAAAATGCTGACTTCAGTTGAAGGCTGAAAACCAGTGGGTATTTAAAAACAAACTCTGTGAATAAAGTTATCAAACAGGAAGTGTGGCCTCTGGAGAAGGGAGGCATTGGGAGACATAATGACTGCCTTCAGAGGTGCGACATAGGCCAGGAGGAGCGCCCAGGGCAGCCAGATGTCCCCGGACGCTGTCTGTCCTCAGCTAGGCCGCAGCAGGAACTCTTTCTAGTATAGCTCACCTCTGTCCTGTCCTGCAGCGCCTCCCATCCAGTTTCCACAGCAGGTGGGGCGGGCATTTCAGAAGCCCCTTGGTTCCCTCCCCTCCTCTTCTGGAAGTTACCTCCCTGGGGGCTGCAGCCCACCCCCCCCTTTTTTTTTTTTTTGCAGTACTTCAGTTTGAACTCAGGGCCTCATGCTTGCTAGGCAGGTGCTCACCACTCAAGCCACGGCCCCAGCCCTCCACCGTCCCCATGGAGAGTTTCCTAGGGAAGTGGGAGGCACCATGGAGCCAAGAGCAGGGCGAGGAGGGCAGCTATGGCTGGGTCGGGCCAGGACAGAGGAAAACAGGTGGTTTCTGGGGGGACCCTCCCTGCATTAGTGCTCCCTGATGGAATCACAAAGCCACTTCTTGTCCAGTGAACAGTGGCGGTCCACCTTACGCTCACTTCTGCATGGTCCCTAACGAGAACCAGTGATCTGAGGCTGTTTCCTGAAACCTCACCATAAACACCATGAAGAATGGCCGTCTGGCCTTTTCTTCTCTGGAGGAGCTGCTTTGTTTCTATTTTATTTTTCTTGGCAGTATAGAATTTGAATTCAGGGCCTCGAGCTTCCTGGCAGTGCAGAACCACTTGACATCCCCCCCCCCACAGTCCTTTGGCTTTAGTTTGTTTTCAGACAGGGTCTTGTGCTTGTGCCTGTGCCAGCCTTGGACCTCTCTCCATGCCCTGGGTAGCTGGGATTACAGGCATGACTGCCACACCTGGCTTATTTTTGACATAGTGTCTGGTTAACTTTTGTTCAGGTTGGCCTTGAATTTGCTTTCTGGGGACCCTTTCTCCTGCCTTTTAAATCGCTGTCTCCCATTTGTAGTTGGTAATATTTGTTCTTTGGGCCACAGGGGCACTGAAGAAAGGTCACCCCTCAGCCTATTTCCTGTGCCTTCTGGGTTTTTTGGCTGCTTTCATAAAGGCCTCAACCGCGATAACTGCCGAGCAGCTGTTCAGTGGTTGTCCATGAGGACCGCCTTGTCAGTCCTCGCCGAAAGGGCAGTGAGGAACGAGGTTCTCACGCTAAGACCTGGTAGTTGCTACAGAAAGTTGGGAGAGCTTTCTTCTAGATTATTGAAGAAAAAAAGATGGCTCAGATGTAGGAAGTAAACACAGTGGATGGAAAACCTTCCCTAAGCTTCTTTCCTTTCTCCCTCCCCACCCTTTTCTGGGATTTTTTTTCTTTTTCTTTCTTTTTTTTTTCTTGGTGGGACCAGGATTTGAACTCAGGGCTTCATGTTTGCAAAGCAGGCGCTCTTTTGCTTGAGCCACACCTCCAGTCCTGCTCTGGTTTCTTACCTTTGACTCCTGGAAGAGGAGTCCTTGCTGGGCCTGGTCTACACTCTCCACTAGGGCAGTCCACGTTGCTGGGGTGTGGGGTGGTGAGCTAGGGAGGGTGCCTTTGAAATTGAACATGGTCTGACTGTGGGGCAAGCGTGGGAGGGCAGGCTGCCCTTCGTGGATGTGGCCAGCGGGGCCAAGATGACTGTAAATAGCTCCTGCTAAGACATAAGCTGGGGCTTCCCCTTCCCTGTGGTTTTTGGGGGCCTTTTCTCCCCTTTGTTTAAAAGTGTCTTAGAGCTGGGGTGTGGCTCAGTGGTAGAGCACTTGCCTGGCATGCACACAGCCCTGGTCCTAATCCCAACACTGCAAAAATAAATAAATAAAAGTAACTGTTTCATCAAAGTGTGTATAAAGATAGTCTAAAACTGAACTGTTAGTTGGGCATGGTGGCCCATACCTGTAATCCCAGCATTTGGGAGGCTGAAGCAGGAAGATTGAGCGCTCAAGACCAGTCTGGGCTACATAGCAAGATCCTGTCTCAAACAAAAATTTTAAAGAACGCCTGGTGATTTGGCTCAGTGGTAGAGCACCTGGCATGCATGAAGCTCTGGCTGTGCCCAGCCTCCTTCCCACAGCTCCCCCGGCCTTTGTCCTCACTTGACCTCTCCGTCCTGGGCTTAGAGAGCTGGCTTTTCCTCCAGCAATTGATCTCAGCTGGGAGATGTACCTGCGGCCTCCAAGAGGCTGTCCAGGTGGGCAGCTCCAAGTCTCGGTACCTCCAGAGCCTCTCTTTGTACCTTTCAAAAGGTCAGTTTTAGCCAGGTGTGGTGGTGCACACCTATAATCCCAGCACTTAGGAGGCTGAGGTGTGAGGATAATGAATTCAAGGCCAGCCTGGGCTACATAGTGAGACCCCATCTCAAAACCAAATTAAAAAATCAATTTTTATTCTGTGGAAAAGCAGCCACTGTTTTGCAGCTAAGCCACACTTCAGCCTGCTGAACAGTAGAGTTGTGTGCTGCCAGCCATGGCCTCTGCCTAGGTGCACCGGACTCTGGGAAGGCACCAGGGATGACGTCCCTCCCCGCCACCCCAACCTGCATCTTCACTCTTTTTGTTTGTTCGCAGTACTGGGGTTTGAACTCTGGGTCTACACCCTGAGCCCCTCCACCAACCCTTTTTTGTGACGGGTTTTTTTGAGATAGGGTCTCCCAAACTATTTGCCTGGGCTGGCTTCGAACTGCGATCCTCCTGGTCTCTGCCTCCTAAGTAGCTGGGATTACAGGCGTGAGTCATTGGTACTGTGCTGGATCTTCACTCTTAAGTACTTTCCAGACTTTTCTCTAATGAGAGCATACTCAGCTAATCAGAAGAGATGAAAGTGAATTTTTTTTGAGACAAGGTCTCTCTATGTAGCCCAGGCTGACCTCAAACTTGAGATTCTCCTGCCTCAGCCTCCCGAGTGCTGGAATGACAGGCATGAGCCACCATGCCTGGCGTGGCAAAAGCATGAACTATTTAAACAGTGGGGAGGGGGCCCCTGGGCTTTGAGGGCTGAGCGTAGATGAGTTCCACCCTCCCAGGTGGCCACAGTGATGTGCAGTCCTGCCGCTCCCTGTGCCCCCAGGTGGCCATGGTGGAGGTGCAGCTGGAGACACGGTACCAGTACCCACAGCTGCTGCTCATCGCCTTCAGCGCCTGCACCACGGTGCTGGTGGCCGTGCACCTGTTCGCCCTCCTCATCAGCACATGCATCCTGCCCAACGTGGAGGCCGTGAGCAATATCCACAACCTCAACTCCATCAGCGAGTCGCCCCATGAGCGCATGCACCCCTACATCGAGCTGGCCTGGGGCTTCTCCACCGTGCTGGGCATCCTGCTCTTCCTGGCCGAGGTGGTGCTGCTCTGCTGGATCAAGTTCCTGCCCGTGGATGCCAGACACCAGCCGGGCCCTGGTGGCCACGCGGGCTGGCAGGCTGCCCTGGTGTCCACCATCATCATGGTGCCTGTGGGCCTCATCTTCGTGGTCTTCACCATCCACTTCTACCGCTCACTGGTGCGCCACAAGACGGAACGCCACAACCGTGAGATCGAGATGCTGCACCAGCTCAAGGTGCAGCTGGACGGGCATGAGCGGGGCCTGCAGGTGGTGTGAGTGGCCGCGGGGACCTGGCCAGGAGCTGAGGGAGGACCACCCCCCCTGCAGAGAATGCCACACCAAAGTTTCCTCCTGTCTTGGAGGGGAACAGCTACAAGACACTGTGTTGCTGAGCGATTGCTGGCACAGGGCGAGAGGCTGCTCCCATGGCCCTGGGGACTTCCTGGGTCAGGGACAAACTGAAGAGGACCTGTCCCAGAAAGGCCCTGAGCAGCACCAGCGGTCACAGGGATCCGGTTAGTGTGGCATTTGGTGACTGATTTATGTGGTTTGGTGCTTCCCTCTGGACCCTGGAAGGAGCGGGGGTGGCCTGGCTTGGGATGGGGTCGGGGGAGGCAGGAATCTGGGTGCAGTTGGTGCTGCAGCTGGAGGTGGGAGTTGTGAGTTCAGGGAGCTCTCCCAGGGCAGGAAGCCAGGCCAAGGTCAAGGAGGCAGGTCTTGAATGAGGCCAAGTTAATTGAAGGGTTCTCAGAGTTAACTAAGCCCCGAGCCCGGCCAGCCGCACTGACTCATTGAAGCCACCAGGCGGGGAAAGGGCCCACAGTCCAGGGCATCCACCTTGTCATCACAAAACGGCCCTTTGAGCTTGAGTCAGCAGCCCTTTTGGGCTCCTCCAGCAGCAGGCCAGGGCGGGGCGGGGAGACTGGCTCAGGCACTAGGGCCACCCCCACTCCTTGCTACCTGTGGCCTGCAGGCGTCAAGAGGGGACAGTGTGTGGGGCAGGGAACTTCCTGTTTCAGCAGAGCCAGTGACCTGGTCTAAACCTGGCCAAATGCAGGCCCTCGCTGTCCCCTTGCCTAAGGGCTCAGGACACCCGCCCCGTGTTTACACAGTCGTGTGGTGTGGGTCTGATATCATCAGCTGAAGCCCGGGCTACAGCGCCAGCTTAGGTGGCGGCAGGTGTACCGTGAGCTGCTTTGAAGCCGCATTTACCCTTCCCCGGCCCGCCCTCCGTTCTGTATGTAATGACCAGTCAGGCTGTGCTTACGGTTTTGAGATCGGCTGCTGTGTCTTGGGTTTGGATCGTGTGTCGTGGGAGCCGGGATGGTGTGGTTGGGGTCTCCGGGAGTGTCATCTGCTGTTGAGGATATAAACCTTAATGCACAATGAGATTCTAAGGGGCCTTGAAGAGCTGTGTGGAGAACCCCCTCCCCCACCGGTAAATTGTGGCATCTGCGGGACACTGGGACCCCCCAGGGCTACAGAAGGGTCCTGCATCTTCCAAAGGGCGTTTGCCCTGCAGTCTATGGAGAACCCCTGGCCTCTAGTGCAGCCATGCTTTCCTGGGGCCTTGTTGAAAAGGTTTGCCTGGTGTATTGTGTTTGCTTTGCTAAAGAAAATCAGCGACTCTCCTCGATGTCCCCTTGTGTCCTGGCAGGAACAAAACAGTCTGGCCCTTCTGAGTGACAGCTCCCAAGTCTGGGAGCCTTCAAGTGTTAGGCCCTCTCCCAGGCCATCAGGGGCCCCTCACCATGGGGCTGCTCAGGTCCCAGACTGTGCCAGGCTCACCCCAGTGCTGACCTAGGCACGTGTGACACCCGGCCCACAGACAGAGCTGCCGCCTGGCAGTGTCAGATACAGATGGCCTGATGGCAGTGGGAAGCTGCCCCTTACCTGCGACCCCTCGTCAGAGCAATGCTCCTGTGATTTCCGGTGCTTCTCCAGCTCCTAAGCATGGGGCAAAGAGTCTCTGGGAACAGGTGACCGTGTGTGTGGGGAACAGTCCAGGAGGGGACCTCAGGGCCACTGGGAGCTTATTGGGAGATGGGGGCAAAGCCACCATGGTGGGGGCATGAGAGCACAAACAGCGGGCTAGAAATTCGGTTTCTGGAGGTGTAGCCTGATTTTGCAGAGCACTGTAATGGTGGGGGGCATGGGGGACGAGGGGGCACCCTGGGGTCACTGGGCCCCTTCCCAGTGCTAAGCCGAGCGCCCTCAGACACACGGAGCCCTTCCCCGAGTGGAATGTGATCTCGTCTACCTAGGCAGTTTCAGAGCTGTCTTAGAAACCGCAGAGGCAGCATGTGACTCGGGTCTCCTAGGAAGGCCTGTGGAGGATGAAGCCATGAGCCACTGTCACCTCCAGTGCCACTGTGCAAATGGTGCATGTCTACGTGACTGCTGACTGCAGAGGGGTTAACACACCCTGGACTGAGCTGAATAAACAGCCAGTGAAGCTATTCAAACCTGTGTGCTCGTGGGGTTGAGGGGACATGTGGCAGCCCCCGGTGCCTGCTGTACTGCTGACTCTCATCCTGTCATGACAGCCCCTTCTCCTAGAGTGTACCTGCCACTTCCTGTTGCTGGCCAGTTCCGTTGGGTCCCCCAGGGCTACAGAAATAGAGGGTCCCAGACTTCTCTAGAAAGGACAGGCAGGGTGCTCTGACCCAAGCCACACCAGCCTCATGAAGCTCCTGACAGCTGGAGCTCCAAGAAGCCCGTGGATGTAGCCAGTATGGTGGTGCACACCTCTAATCCCAGCACCTGGGAGGCTGAGGTAGAAAAATACTGAATTTGAGGCCAGCTGGGCTACACATCTCCAAAAAGAAAAAGAATTTAAAAAGGCTGGGCGCCAGTGGCTCATGCCTGCAATCCTAGCTTCTTGGGAGGGAGATCAGGATCGTGTTTGAAGCCAGCCCAGGCAAACAGTTTGCAAGACCTGTCTCGAAAAAACCCATCACAAAAAGGGGCTGATGGAGTGACTCAAAGTGTAGGCCCTGAGTTCAAATCCCAGTTCCACAAAAAAAAAACAAAACCCAAAAAACACGTAGCTTCCTTCCCAAGGTGGAAAACAGAAATGGGAGGGGTGGGCCCATGGGGTGGCTGAGAGCCACAAAACTAGAACCCATCAGGACAACGTCCACAAGGTCACCAAGCAGTCCAGGACAGGAGCCACTGAAGCTCTGGTCCTTCGGTTCCCTGCAGCTCAGGGGCCAGTGTCCAGCTGTTCAGCCCGGTTGGACCAATGGGCAATCACGCAGATGTTCCCTGCCTGGGAACGGTTACCTGGAAGTAGAGCCCCTTCTGGGAGATGACCCGCCCCCTTTCCTGCAGGCAAAGTGGCTCTGTTCTTCAACACGGCTGGCACCAAGTGGGCTGTCTCATAAGCTGCGGTCTGGGTACACTGTCACCCCTCAGCTGCCATGGCCTGCTCCCTACCTGGCTGCAGGTGACTGGGGCAGCTGTCCCCTCCAGATGAGCACCCCGTAGCTTATGACCACCCACCAGAGGACCTGAGACAAGAGCAAGGGAGGAGAGGAGCAATTGTTTCCCACTTTTTAACATCACTGTAGGGGCGGTGGAGGGACCAGGCTCTCAGATTCCCAACCCATGGTGTCAAAAATGACCCCGGCTGAGCCCAACTCAAAGCTGCCACCACTGAAGAGAACTTCAGATGTCCCAATTCTGTTCTCTGGTCCAACATGTTCCCCAGATGAAGGGATCTGATGACAGGCTGTCTAGAAACCTCACACAGACATGGGCAAAGAAGGAAATCGTTTTACATGGTACCAACATTTTTAAATGTCAAACCCAACCCCCTCCAAACTGTGACAAATTAAATAATAACCCAAACAGTGGCACAGTGCAGCTCCAAGGGAACTGGCCTTGGACAGTTCTGTCAGAACCAGCTCCAGGTGCACATGGTACCAGGAGTCAGATGGCTTCTCTTAAAACATAAGCCAGGCGTGGTAACGCACGCCTGTGATCCCAGCTACTCAGGAGGCAGAGGTAGGAGGATCAAGGTCTGAGGCTGGCCCAAGCAAAAACTCGAGACCCTTCCTGAAAAAATAAAGCAAAAAGGGCTTGGGAACTTGGCTCAGCGGCAGAGCACTTGCCTGGCATACACGAGACCCTGGATTCCGCTCCCAACTCAACAATGAGTGGGGAAGGGAGTCCCTGGCACTGGGCTGCCACTTTCATCCCGGCCCATGGTCAGCGCTGGAGCCTTCACCTCTGGCTGGACCCAGCTCCAGGGAGGCGGCTCACACCGGCCTTCCCTGAAAGGACAGTGCGATCTGCAGGAGCTCGTGGCCCACTTCCTGCTGCCTCCCTCCAGGGCAGAACTCAGCCGACAGCTCCCTGAAGGTGGCACAGACGCGACGGGCCTCAATGTGCCTGCGGTGGATGGCGTGTGTCCACTGGTGCCGTGCAGCCCCGGCAAGCACCAGCAGAGAGCGGCAGGGGACAGGGATGGCCACTTCCACCTCCTGGCACAGGACCGACCTGCTAGGGGCAATCAGGCAGTCCGCATAGGCCTCGGGGCCGGCAGCAGGGGCCGAGCTCAGCAGCAGGCTGCCAGGCGCCTCCCGGCACATGGACACCACAGTGGGGGACAGCAGGTTGAGGCTCACAAGCCGCTCCCCCCACAGCCAGGCGTCGTCCAGGTGGGGATCGATGGCGGAGCCCCGCTCTGGGCTGTAGTCCAGGTTACATTGCTCCACGGGCTGGAAGCCCTCCAGCCCTGGGTAGAGGCCCATCCTCTGCACCACCTCCCGGCTGAAGCTGGGGAGGCCCCGGAAGTCCCCCATCTTCAGCTTCTGCTTCCGAAAGTTGACTTTGGGGCCGTAATCCTGAAGGTGGCGAAAGAAAGGAGGGAGAAGCGTCAGCGTTTACAGAAATAATCACTGTGACAAGACAAACGCAAGTGAGTCTGTCTTCATGATGGCGATCTGGAGGGTCACGATGAACAGTGCACAGCTCTGGTGGCAAATGTGGGGAGGGAGGATGAGGCCTGAGAGGGGGTGTCTCAGCCCTGGTGCCCCAGCAGGCAAAGCTGGAGATCAGGCCGGAGTAGAGACTTAGGGTGGACGCAGTCCCTAGGAGGGTCTGGGAAGAATGCACAGTGTGCAGGAATGGCTGATCCAAAGACTATCAAAACTATCAACACCAGGGCCAACTGAGGCTCCATTAGGGAGGAGGCAGGTGTGGTGGTGCATGCCTGTAATCCCAGCTACTCAGGAGGTGGAGATAGGAGGATCACAGTTCGAGGCCAGTCCAGTCAGCAATTTGTAAGACTCTTGTCTCAAAACTCAAATAAAAAAACTGGTGGAGTGGCTCAAGTGATAGAGCGCCTGCCTAGCAAGCGTGAGGTCCTGAGTTCAAACCCCAGAACCACCACCACAAAAAAAAAAAAAAAAGCAAAAGGGCTGGGGCATAGCTCAAGTGGTATAGCACTTGCCTGCAAAGCACTGGACCCTGGGTTCAACCCCCAGCAGTAAAAAAAAAAAAAAAAAATTAGAGTTGTTGTATGACCCAGCAATTCCACTCCTAGGTATCTGCCCCCGAGAGAACTGAAAACCTACATCCAGGGGGCTGGAGGAGGGGCTCAAGCAGTACAGCACCTGCCTAGCAAGTGTGAGGCCCTGAGTTCAAACCCCAGTGCCACCAAAAATACTTGTACAGGAACCTTCCTAGTTGCACTATCCCCAATGGCCAAAGAAGTATAAATGACTCAACAGGTAGGTAAGATGTACATACGTACTGTGGAAGATAATTCAGCCACAAAAGGAACAGCATGCTCCGTGCTCACACGCACTGTTACATGGAGTGAAAGAAGCCAGACGCAAAGGGACATGTGTCACGGGAATCCATTTCTCTGGAATGTCCAACAGACAAATCCACGGAGATGGAAGGTTGCCAGGGGACTGACTGCAAGGGGAGTTTCCTTGGGGTGAGGAGAATGTTCTTGAACTAGACAGTGGCGATGGCTGCACACTGTGAGTACTACACACCACTGTAAATATATGGAGGCCCAAGCACTCTGGTTTTTTTTCCTCCTTTGGTGGCACTGAGGTTTGAAGTCAGGACCTTAGGCTTGCTAGGCAGGAGCTCTACCACTTGAGCCACTCTGCCAGCCGTAGGGTTGTAGCACTGAGCTGTCTATGGATGGATTTTATGCTATGTGGATTGTATGCAAACCAAAACAGGCCAGGCATGGTGGTGCATAGCTATAATCCCAGCTATTTGAGAGATGGAGGTAGGAGGATCACGTCTGAGGCCAGCCCCAGGCAGAAAGCCCCTATTTGAAAAATAACTAAACCAAAAAAGGGCTACAGCATGGCTCAAGTGGTACAGCACTTGCCTAGCAAGTACAAGGCCCTGAGTTCAAAATCTGGTACTAGCCAGGTGCTGGTGGCTCACGCCTGTAACCTCAGCTACTCAGGAGTATCGAGGTTGGAAGCCAGCCTGGGCAAACAGGTCTCAAGACCCTAACTTGAAAAAAACTCATCACAAAAAAAGGGCTGGTGTAGTTCCCAAGTTCAAACCCCAGTACTACCAAAAAAATTAGCAAAACCAACCAAAAATACCTAATGGAAGAGCCTTGTAGAAAGCAACTTAGAATGATGGGCTGGGGGTCGGGTGAAGGGAGCAGTCATCCATCTGCCTGCCCCTCAGGTCCCCCTCATTGTCGGTGGCAATGTAAGGAGTTAATATCGTTTTCCATCCCTTGTGCCTCAGAGTGCCTGAGCACACTGCTCCTGCAGGCCAACCCCTGGGCAGCAGCAGCAGGCAGTCGGAGATGCCATGCAGTGGGGAAAGTGAAGTTGGACATTTAAGAAACAAAGGGTTAGGTGGTGTGACTGCACAGGGACCACACTGAGGAGCAAGGGAGGAAGGCCAGGCTGATCTTCCAGGCCTTTCCGGGTCAGGAGAAGAACAATGTAGGTTTCTTCATTTTGTTTTGATTTTGAGATGGTATCTTGTTGTGTAGCCCAGGGTGTTCTGGAACTCAGGATCTTCCTGCCTCAGCCTCCTAAGTACTGGGATTAAGGGTGTGTGCTGCCACATTTGGCTGGAGTGTTTGTGCTGCAGCGGGAGCAGTGATGTGATCTGAAAACACGGAGGGAGCAAGGGCTGCTGTGACATGCTCCCGCAGGGGTCTAGCAAGACCTGGTGGCTTGGGTCTTGTGATGGTGGCAGCGGTGACATGAGCTGTATTGGGCTGTGTCCTGAAGAAAGAGCTGACAAGAAATACCAACAATGGCTTGGAAGTATAGCACAAGCCACCGAGAGAAACCAAGAAACCCAGAAAGAACCCATTTCTGGTTTGCACAGGTAGAACTGCAAAGATGGAGACACTGGAGGGCGCAGGGTTTTTTGATGGGACTGAGGTTTGAACTCAAGGCTTTGTGCTTGCAGGGCAGAGGGCTCTACCACTTGAACCACACTTTCAGTCCCTGAGGCCTGGGCTGCTGGAAGCACTGTTCACCAGGCATGTAAGGCTCAGGACAGGCCTCCCCAGCCTTCTGAGATCAGGGAGGAGTAGCAGCTTGAAAGGGAGCCAGTGGCCCGTGACAAGGAGGGAAACTCAAGGCCCGCTGTGACCTGAAGTGGAGAAGGGCGTGTCCCAGTGAGGAAGGAGCCCAATGCTGCAAGCAAAGGTCTGAGGCCCAGTGTCAGATTTAACTGTAGGGGTTCGTGATGGAAGCAGTGTTGAGCAGGGTGCAGGAGGGCTGGGTATGGTAGCACATGCATGTAATCCCAGCATGGGGGAGGAAGAGGCAGGAGGATTGTGAGTTCAAGGCCAGCCTAGGCCACATAGCAAGACCCTATCTCTAAATTAAGAAAAGAAGAGAGGAGGGGAGGGAGGAAGAAAAAGAAGGACCAGAAGAAGAGTGGTTGAAGAACAGTTGGATGAACCGTTCTCTCAAGGAATTCTGCAGTGAGACCAGAGCTGGGCAGGGGAGGCAGACCGACCTTGAAGGAGGGCAAACGCTGGAGGCAGGGGTAGCAGCCGGGGACACGGGGCAGACAGAGCCCAGCAGAGACAGGAGGGACAGCATACCACACCATCTGTGCTAGGCAGAGTGGCAGCTGCGTAGTTCTGCAGGCGGGTCAGCTCAGGGAAGGGTCCCTTCAGCTGGGTGGATGTCACCAGGGGCTGTGACCAAAAACTATGATGATGTGTAGGACATGGGGCGAGGGAGCAATGGCAAGAACTGGTGTGGAGGCTGCGTAAGGAGAAATAAGAAGGTGGGTGGGGGGTGGGGACTGGAGACAGAAGTGAGCTGGCAGAACAGTGGGAAGGAGAAGGAATAAAGGATGAGGGAACTTTTGAGAGGATAAGGGACATGGTGGGGAGGAAATGGAGAGGGTCGATGCCTGGCAACCTCTAGCAGCCATGGAGAGCAGGAGCTCTCTCCGGAATGTGACCCCACCACTGAGCCACCTGCACAGAGAGCACAGAAAGCAGGCAGCCATCTCTTGTGAGCACGTCCGGCACGCCGGCTGCACACTCCTCAGTGTGTCCTGGCTTCCCACCACCCACACGGTGCCTGGGGTGCGGCTGCGGAGGAGGTGGGCCCAGGGCCCCTGCAGCAAGACTGTGCCCCAGTCCAGCTTGGAGCACCGTACCTGCTTCCTCCGCCCAGACTGGGACAGCTTCCAGGGGTCCCGGTCCATTAGACGCACCATCTCGGCCTCTTCCTCCCGGGTCACAAAGTCCTCTATCAGTGTCACCCCCGGAAAGGGGAAGGCCCAGCCCTCAAAGTCAGAGTCCTCAGCCCCAACGGCCCAGCCTGTGTCCAAGCAGTAAAGGAAACGGTGTGTTTTCTGCAAAGAGAGAAGGGTCCTGGAACCGGTGCTGGTCTTCCTGGTGCGCACGCGCCTCTGGCCCTTTTCTTTCTCCACATTATAGAGGGCACTCAGCAAGGTTAAGGAAGTAGCCTGAGGATGCACAGCCCAGTAACAGACACATTTCCTATGTCACCACAGGTATGGCCCCTTCCCCAGCCTCAGAAGATGGAAGGACAGGGCCTGTGTGACAGCAGCCAGGCCAGGGGTCTGACAAAAATGCTGAAGGTCCTGGCCGCTGGGGGTGGGGAGGCAGAACTTGTCAGGAGTCACAGGTGCACCCTCTCCGCCCATGCTCCTCTCCTCCTCTGAGCCCTCTGGAGAGGGAGAGGCCAGCCTGACGTGCCACCTTCAAGAGCAATGTGGTTGGCTGACCACCTCCTGTTGTGGGGCTTTCAGAACCTGCCTCAATCAGGTAGCCTAGCTAGGGACTGGGCAGGGGCCTGGCGATCCCATGCCACCCAGGCCTCTTTTTTTTTTTTTGTGGTACCAGAGCTTGAACTCAAGGCCTACACCTTGAGCCACTCCACCAGCCCTTTTTTTGTGGTAGGTTTTTTCAAGACAGGGTCTCATGAACTATTTGCCCGGCTGACTTCGAAATGTGATCCTCCTGATCTCTGCCTCCTGAGTAGCTGGGATTACAGGTGTGAGCCACAGGCACCCAGCGATGACCAGGCCTCTTTTAAGGAGTCTCTGCCCCGGAGTGCCAGGTCAGATGGGCCATGACAGTGGAATGGTCTTCTCACCTTCCCAAAGCCAGCGTTTCTGCGGTCTCCCAGGTGCAGGGTATCCTGCCTTCTCAGAAGGATCAGGACCCTGCTATCACAGCCAGAACAGGCCCATCCAAGTCACGAGCCCTCGTCCCAGAGGTCCAGGAGGCCCAGCGCCAGCACCCCTCCCTGTCTCCTGCGCCTCTCTGAGCTGGGCACTCAGCTCCTACACCCCCAGCCTCTCTCCTCATCCTCACTCCTGCCTCTGTGGGAGGACAGGCCCCTCTGGCTTCACCCGCCATGAAGTCACTCCCCCTCCAAGTCTCTCTGCTATGCCAGCACGCCTGAGGCCTAATGGTACTGTCATGTCTCTATCCTGAGAAAGTCAAGACACCACTCCTGGGTGGTGCACGCCTGTAATCCCAACAACTCTGGAGGTGGAGGTAGCAGGATCACAGCGTGAGGTCGGCTCTAGCAAAAAGCCCAAGACCCTATCTGAAAAACAAACTAAAACACAAAGGTGCTGAGGAGTGGCTCAAGTTGTAGCGTGAGTGCCTAACAAGTCTAAGGCCCTGAGTTCAATCTCCAGTACCATCAAGAAAAACAGGGTTGGTGGAGTGGCTCATGCCTGTAATCCTTACTACTTGGGGGCTTAGATCTGGAGAATTGAGGTTCCTGACCAAGCCCGGCAAATAGTTCTGGAGACCCCATCTCCAAAACAACTACAGCAAAATGGAGTGGAGGTGTGGTTCAAGCGGTAGAGTGCCTGCTTTCCAAGTGTGAAGCCCTGAGTTCAAACACCAGTCCCTCCAAAAAAAAAAAAATCCTTCGGGACGTCCATAGTCTCCAGGACAAGTTCAGCCTGCTCTGCGGACCCACCGGGCCCTCTGTGCCCAGGACCCCTGGCCCTCTCCAGCCTCATCCCGCTCACCTGCAACGCGAGTTCTCCTCCCTCCATCTTCCTGGGCACACACGCCCACCCCAGGCCTCTACCAAGCAGTGGCCTGGTCTTCAGCACCTTGTACCCATCCTTCCCTTCGCGCCGGTGAAGACCGGACAACCAGAGACTCGTCCCCCGCACCCTGTGGCGCCCCTGACAGGCTTTGATCCTGCTTGGTGTCAGGGCCAAGCAGGGCCTCAGTTTCCCCATATGAAGAACGGAGTTTGCGGGGCGCGGGTCCTCTCCCAGCCCTTTACCTGCGGGGACAGCTGCCAGGGCGGGTCACAGTGGCGCCGCCCCTCGCAGATCAGACAAGTCCGGATGCCTTTGCAGCCACACTCCTGCAGAACCTCGGGGACCTCTGCGGTCGCCGCTGCCGCCATCGCGCCGTCCGGGCGGCCAGTGCGCAGGTACGGCGCGGGGGCTGCTGGGAGTTGTAGTGTGCGTTGGGCGCGAGGCCTCGGCTCCGCTTCCTTCCGGTTGCCGCGGGGCGCCACCTCCCGAGCTCGTCCGCCGCGGGAGCCAGTAGCGGGCTGTGGGCCGCGCGGGCTCTACCGGCCGCCGTGTCGCCGACCGGGCCACAGCGGTTGGCCATGGGTCCCCTCACGCCGCGGCTGCTAATGCAGCGCGGGCGACCCAAGAGCGACCGGCTGGGGAAGATCCGGAGTCTGGAGTAAGGGGGCAAGGCTGGGTCCGGGATGCGGGGACCCTGTAGCTCCTAGCCGCGCACGGGGTCGCTGTGTGGGCCGGAAGAAAGGCTGAGACCCGTCCCCAACCCCTGCCTCACCCCGTTGTCGCCCTCGCCGAATATCTAATCTCCCGCGCCGGAGAGATGCGCGGGACTTTTGCCGCTCCACCCGTGTGCCAGGTGGATCTTGAGTGGCCTCAGCCCTGCGGAGGACAGAAAGATCATTGAGCCACCCGCTGGGCTATTTAGAGGGCCAGGGAAACACCGAGGAGCCCCCAGGGACCAGTAGATGCTTGTGGGAGGGGCCATACAGCCCTGGGTTCCAAAGTCGTTGCAAGATTGTCTTTTAAAAGGGGAGGCTGTGCGCGCACGAGAAACAAGGTTGAAAACCTTTCTGTGGTGACCTGGGCAGATTGGGGTGGGGTAGGAGGCCTACCTGCCACCCTGAGCCGACCTGTTCTGTCCCCACCTCAGCCTGTCGGGGCTGAAGCTGCTCTCCGAGCACCTGGACCTCAGCCTCCTGGGCCGACTGAAGCAACTGCAGGAACTGGATCTCTCCAACAACCAGCTGGAGACGCTGCCGGCCAACCTGGGTCTGCCGCACCTGCGCATCCTCCGCTGCGCCAACAACCAGCTGGGAGACGTCACGGCTTTGTGCCAGTTTCCGCAGCTAGAGGAGCTCAGCCTGGAGGGCAACCCCTTCCTAACTGTAAGTGGGGTTCCCCCACACACCCCAGCCACCTGCCAGAGGCCAGGACCTCATGGGGCTCACGCTCCACTATCACTTTGCTCCCCAGGTCAATGACAACCTGAAAGTCTCCTTTCTCCTGCCCAAGCTGCGTAAGGTCAATGGCAAGGATGCATCCGCCACCTGCTCTCAGGTAGAGAACCTGAACCGAGAGCTGACCAGCAGGGTAAGGGCAACCTAAAGTTGATTGACCTGTGCTTGCCAACAGTAGGGAGCTTCGAGCAGGGAGTGGCAGAAGTGGATATTGAAGGACGTTGAGGAGAGTGGCAGGGAAAGGTGGTACAGTTAACTCACCTATAGCAGGGATGAGGGGCAGATGAGGGGCAGAGTAGGGCTAGGAGAGCTGGGATGGGCTGGGCCTGAATTCGATCTCTCTTGGACAAGGTCAGAGCATACTGGGAGAAGTTTATGACTGCCCTGGGCCCTGAAGAGGAGACTGAGAAAGTGCAGACAGACTTTGTGAAGTCTGCCGTCAGGGATGTGCGCTATGGACCCGAATCCCTCAGCGAGTTCACCCAATGGCGGGTATGTCCTCACCCTTTGGTGAATTGGTTCCATGGTTCTCAGCTGCCCTGGAGGTCTGTGGCCATGATGGGCCGGGGCACTGTGGGAAGTTGGGTGGGTCAGGGAAGGAGGTCCTTTCTCAACTTGAGAGAGACAAGCTCCCTCTGGCCCGGTGTCTGGGGTGAGACTAGGAGCACCCAGGACCATGCCCAGCTTACTGAAGGCCTAGCCCCACCCAGGTGCAGATGATCTCTGAGGCGCTGGTCGCCTCTGGTGGGACCCAGGTGCACGAGGCGCACGTCACAAAGAGGTCATCACAAGCCACAGCTGCCTGCAAGTCCAGGGTGAGTGGTTCCATGGGGTGCCCAGGGCCTGCTTGGGAAAGCCAGGGGTCCACAGCACCAGTCCAAGAGATAGTTGTCTATGCCCAGCGTGTTAGCTTTCCCTCACTGTGGCAAAGTACATGAGGTAATCAATTTAAAAGGAAGAAAGGTTTACTTTGGTTCACAGTTTCAGTGCAATGGTCACTTGGCTCCATTGTTTTGGGCCTGTGGCAAGGGAGGCAGTCCATCGAGGTGGGCACACATGGCAAAGGAGATCTTTTTCACCTCCTCGCACCTAAGGAGGATAGACAAAATCCTCCCCCCACACCCCCACAATGTCCTAACTTCCTGTGACTGGAGCCCATCTCCCAACAGCACCGTGGGGTGGGAAGTTGCAGTTCAGCTGTGATCAGGGAGCCCTGGGCAAGAGGCCATGTAGTCACCAGACCCTCTCCACAGACCAGGCTGATGGCCTCGAAACGGGCAGAGGATGTCCCGCTCAACCCCTCTTCGACCAAGCGAGTGCGCAGCTCCTCATCAGCCCAGATGGAGGGCGGCGACCATGTGGGCCCTGACAATGGCCAGGTAAGCAAGGGAGGTGGCAGGGAGAGTGGGGGGAGTAGGGCCTGGCACAGCCGTGACCTCCTGTGCTCCCACAGCCTGCCCTGCAGCTGGAGCCCCTGCACTTCCTGCAGTGCCACAGCAGGAACAACAGCCCCCGAGACCTGGAGACCCAGCTGTGGGCCTGCGCCTTTGAGCCAGCCTGGGAGGAGGGTGCGTCCTGGGGCAGTGGGGGTGCAGGGAGGCCAGGCCCCAGCAGGGCTCTCAGGAGGGGTGCAGGGTATACTACATAGAGCAGGTAGCAGGGGACAGAGATTAACTTTCTAGAAAAGATTTTGACTCGGCTGATCCCACAAAACAGGGCACTCAGGGGCCACATCCCAGACAGTGGCCACATGTGGTGGGGAGGCCGTTTGTGTGATAGACTGCCAGACGGGCATCGTACTCCACAAATACAAGGCGCCAGGCGAGGTGAGTGCCAGGCCCTGCCCTTGCAGACTGCTGACTCCTGGGACAGGAGCTCTGAGATTGGACGTCCAGAGTCAGCAGCTTATGCCCCATGACCATTTTTTGTGGACCCCAGCGCCTTGCGCATGCCAGGCTCTACACACCGAGCCACACCTGCATCCCTCCTGTGACCTTGTCTATCATTCTGGGCCTCACTTCCCCCAAGCCCGGACCTGCAGGCAGATTCATAAACATACCCCCACTTCTGACTTCTTCCCCCATGCCCCCTCCAGGAGTTCTTCTCGGTGGCCTGGACAGCCCTAACGGTGGTCACCCAGGCAGGCCACAAGAAGCGCTGGAGCGTGCTGGCAGCTGCAGGCCTGCGGGGCCTGGTCCGGCTGCTACACGTGCGTGCCGGCTTCTGCTGCGGGGTCATCCGGGCCCACAAGAAGGCCATCGCCACCCTGTGCTTCAGCCCCACTCATGAGACCCACCTCTTTAGTAAGACTCTGTCCCCTCACCCTGGGGCAGCCTCAGTGTCACCTCCCTGAGATGGTAGGGCACTCAGGTGGCCACGGGAAGAAGTGACACAGCTTCACGGGCATCTGACTGGGTGTAAGACCCCAGCTTTATCCCCAGCATGTTCAGTGAACTTGGAGTTTCCCAGCCACCCGGGACACACTCCCATCAGCAACGTGAGTGGATATATATACCTGGCTCTCCAGGTGTGGCACCCAGCAGAGGTGGTAACTGAGCTATAAAATATGGCCACTGGGTGGCAAGCCGGGTTCAAGCACAATGCTAGGGTTGTAAGCCCACAAGTCCCCTCCTAGCCCTGCCCGCCCTGCTTTCAAGGGGCTGGCCTGGGGGCAAGTCTCAGCCTGGGGTGCACCCTGCACAAGAGAGCAGGGCCTCCTTAGGGCCAATTCTCTCCTTCCCCGTCCCTCCTCAGCTGCCTCTTATGACAAGCGGGTCATCCTCTGGGACATTGGGATGCCCAACCACGACTATGAATTCCAGGCCAGGTGAGGCTGTGGGCAGCCACCTCTGAGCGGGGCTGACTGCTTGCATGGGCAGCCACCTGGGTCCCAGGGCTCACACTTGCTCTCCCTCATTTGCTGGCAGCCAGTTACTCACGCTGGATTCCACCTCCATCCCCCTGCGCCTCTGCCCTGTTGCCTCCTACCCAGATACCTATCTGCTGGCTGGCTGTGAGGGCGGCTGCTGCTGCTGGGATGTGCGGCTGGACCAGGCCCAGAAAAGGAGGTAAGGTGGGGTGGGAATGCCTAAAAAGCCAAGCCTCAGAGCTGTGTGCCACAGGTCCACATAGGCTCCTGCAACCCTGACTAGACAGCTTTGGGGGCCTCTATCTGACCTTGAACTTGGGGCTTCACCATCTCATGCCCGACTGTGTACTCAGCTGTGTGACCTTAGCATAATGTTAGTCTGCAAGGCTTATCTGGAGGGGAATAAAAGGGGATGGAGGGAGCTCAGGCCTGTGATCCCAGTTACCCAGCAGACACAATCAGAGTTGTAGTTTGAGCCCATCCTGCGCACAAAGCTTCAGCCCCTACCTGAAAGATGATAAAGGGCTTAAGTGGTGGATCTCCCGCCTAGCAAGCATGAGGCCCTGAATTCATACTCCAATACTGCCAAAAAAAACCCACAGGGGAGATAAAGATGCATTCTAGGGCAAGTGGAGGGCAGGAAACATGTCTAGGCAGGAAGGTGGCTCTGGAAAAGCCATGTTGAGGCTTTTGTGACTCGTCTGTACCTGAAAAGCCCCTAAGTCGGTGCTCAGAATGGGGTCCCAGCACTCATGGGGCACAGCCTAGTGAGGACAGGCATTAAACAGGTGGCCAGCTAAGACAACCCCAAGGGCGGTATCAGCTGCAAAGAGAGAAAATGTAACGTGGAGCTCTCTGCACAGGAGGTCGAGTTCTCTGCTGAGGTGATGGTGGCAGACAGGTGCTCTGGTGCCCTGGAGGGCTTCAGGAATGGGGGCTGCAGGGAGCAGTGCAGCAAAGGCAGCTGCCCAGGGCTATTTGGCCACAGCTCAGCAAAGCAGGTGGAAGTGGCTGGACTGAGGGACCAGGCTGCCGAGCGAGGACATGCGGGGCTTTGTGGATTCTTCGTTTTGTTCTAATGTTCTAGCATGAGAACCAGTGTAGGAAGGAGTTTGGGGTGTTGGAAGTAGCCACTTTCAGCAGGGAAAGCCTCCTGGAAGGGGGTGTGTTGCAGAGGCCAGCCCTGTGCTGCCTCCTTTTCCCTTCCAGGTCTACGTGTCCACAAACCCTTTTCCCTAGTTTTATTCTAGGCTACCTCTGTGGCTGCAGGCTGGCCTCTCCTAACACTGGGCAAGCACAAGTGTGACACTCTTAGCAGCCTCTGTCCCTGCTCTGGTGGGCTGCCTGGGGCCTTCCTGCTCCTCTCACAGCAGCAAGGACTGGCCACCAACCATCCCAGAAGACCTGCTCCCCTCAGAGCAAGACAGAACCTCTTCATGACCAAAAATGCAGCTTTTGGTGGCACTCCCTGACTTCCACCCAGGATGTGGACACAGTGCAGGGGCTGAACAGCTCTGGATGTGTAAGGAGTGCTTACACACAATGTCTTCTGCCTGGCAGAACATGTGAGGTGGAGTTCACCTTCCCTGATGGCACTGAGACATCTGGGCGCAGAGTGGATGGGCTGGCATTTGTGAATGAGGATGTTGTGGGTGAGTGAGCCCTTTGGACAGCCCAGCCTCTGGGGCTCTGGGGGTCACTTATCCCTAGGCTGGGGCATCTCCAGTGGGGAGAAGGAAGATGGGCCTAAGCCGGCTATCACAAGTTTCTTCTGCCCACAGCCTCCAAGGGGAGCAGCCCAGGCACCATCTGCCTGTGGAGCTGGAGCCAGACGTGGAGGGCCCGGGGCAGTCAGTCCCAAGTGCACGTGGTTATACTGGCACGCCTGCAGTGGTCACTCACCGAGTTGGCATACTTCTCCCTCAGTGCCTGCCCTGGTGAGCACACTGGCCTCACCCACCCTCTACCCCTTGGGGGTCCCACCTGCCCCACCTTAGGCTCCCATCTGTCTTGACAGAGGAAGGGCTTGTGCTGTGTGGAGACGAGGAGGGCAATGTGTGGATCTACGACATTAGGCCCATCCTGAAGCAGCCACCTCCATTAGCAGCTGCCCCCCAGGCTCCCACACAGGTACCTACAGATCACTCTTCCCCAGGCCAAGGCTGTACAGTGGGTGTGGCCTGGCATTGGGGAACAGGAGCCCAGCCCCCTCTATCTCCCTACAGATCCTTAAATGGCCCCAGCCCAAGGCCCTTGGCCAAACGGTGACCAAGACCATGGTGAACACAGTGGTAGCCAACGCTGCTTTTACTTACCTCACGGCTCTGACAGACTCCAACGTCGTAGCCATCTGGAAGAGATGTTAGCTCAGGCAGGTACTCCTGCCTCTACAGCACTGTGCTGGGAACACAACTTAACTTATTCAGCTCAGGGTTAATGGTGGTGGTCTTTTTTAAAGTGAGTATTTTTATTAAATTTTCTGCTGTGCACATTACATTACATGAGCCTCATCCTGGGTTCCTATCAGATCAGCCAGGCAGCTAAGGCTTCTAGAACAGAGATCTATGGTCTTGCACAGGTTTCCCTCCCTCCCTTCTGCCCAAGACCAGCAGTCCCCATCTGGCCCTGGGGTGTCTGCCACACAGCTCACCTGCCTTTTATCAAGCCTGACAATTCACTGGCTGTATGAGGAAGACAAAACAGTCTATATACAGGACACGTCAGTGTCGGACTGGCCGCTGTCCTCCACGTGATGCCCAAGAAGAGTCCAGGGCAGATGGGCACAACTCCTTCCAGTGGTTATTCGATCCCTTCCTGCTTGTCTTTGATGGCCACCTGGCGGGAGGAAGCCACTCAGCAGGATTAGAAACAGCTTCCCGCCCCCCCCATGTGGACATAGGCTATGCAGTGCACAACAGGACCAAGCAGGTTAGCAACCCAGGTTCCCCATACTCCAGGGAGCGGCACAGCCAGCTGTAGAAGACTTGGGCAATAGATTCCCCCTAGGTTCACAAAAAAGTAGGTGAGGTTCCCACCTGCAGGGCAAATGGCAGGCCCTCTGCCACAATTCCCTCAGGGTGGTGGAAGTCCCTACTCTATATCACCACCACCCCAAGTACCTCTGAGAAACAGGCTGTGTAGACACAGGCCAGCCTCTGACCCACCCGACCCCTGTACAGCTGGAGCCAGCTTCTCACCCGGAAGCGCTCCTCCAGCAGGGAGAGCTCACTGATGAGGTCGGTGATGGCATTGGTGAAGGCCTCCTGCGGGCTGTAGTCCGGGGTGGTCTGTACGCGGATGATGATCTTGTGCTCTAAGGGGTGGGGGACTTTGTAGCCAGCAAACAGCACCTGCGGGTCTTTGAGGAGCTGTCTGTAAGACAGGCACAAACAGTGTGAGGGAGGCTGAGCCTGCAAGCGTGTAGTTCTCCCGACTTCCCAAAAGTCCACAAGAAAAACAAGATCCCCCATGTGTACCCCAATACACATATCCTGTGCCTGCGAAGACCACAGACCTCCCCAACCCTGGCCAGAAACATTCAACCAGAGTTCTGTGAGCCAGAACATAAGGCCCTGTTACAAAGCATGGGCACAACAACCAGGCAGCAGAAGGAGGGAAGCCGGGCTCAGTGCACACCAGGCCCTTCTCCATGAGGCCACAGGGAAGTTGAAACCTAAACGACACTCTGTGCCCTGGACACGTGCAGGGTTCCAGGGTGGCTCATAGTCAAATGTGAACAGCGCGCCATGGAAGAGCTGGGTGCCCCCACTGCACTACTCAGGCATTTAGCTAGGAGACAGAAGGGCCACCCCATACCATATGTACCAAGACATGGGGTCCTGCTGCACGCGGCCTTGTTGCCTTTCCCCTCCCCCGGAGAGAACCTCAGCACTGTGCAGCAGAATGACAAGTCCTTATGTTAAGTGACAATTGTGTCCCTGACTACTACCGAACTGGGATTTCCCTGGTATGACAAGTCAATGTCAGATATCCACCAGGGGTGCCTTGCACCCCTCAGAGCATTGGACCAGGTGTCTGACATCTCTATCAGAAGCAGGCATGGGGCAGGCGGAGCTAACCCTATCCACTCCTCTCAGTGCTTATTAGCATTGAGAACATAAGTGTGCCTGCTTTTTGGGGGTTTGCTGCACATTCATTTCAATCAGATAAACACAGAGGACTTCCAGTAGCTCAATGATGGAAAAAAATCTGGAGGGACTTCTGCTTGTCTCTAGCCCAAGAGCCCTTGGCCAGGAACTTACGACTTGATGATGTTTCCCAAAGTGTGGTCTTCTTTGTTGATGGTGAACAAACAGGCATTGGGTACCTTGGTGTCCTTGTTAATGGTGATCCTGGGAAGAGGCAGAGACAGCAATTGAAGGCAGAGACCCCAAGTCAACCCTGCCTTCCAAATGTAACCACCATGTCTCAAAGCAAAATACAGAAGAGCTGGGGGCGTCCCTCAAGTGGTAGAGCACATGAAGCCCTGCGTTCAATCCCCAGCACTGCAAAAAGAAAAAGAAAACACGTGACTCATGACAGTGCAGTGTCTACACCAGAAGATCTCACCTGGAACCCTTGCCTACTCTGGATCACTCCTAAAGCAGTGTTTCTCAACCCTGATGCCAGATCGTTCTTGTCTGTGGTGGGGACAGACATTAACGGCGTCCCTGGCGTGGCGTTTGCGTTCCGCGGAGAGCCACTACAAGGGAGCTGCAAACCCCTTCAGGTAACTAGAAACGTTTGCAAAGTCCCCACCCTGTGAGCTAATGGTCCAGACCGCAGCCCTGGAACAAAACTGTTACAATGTGCACTTCACACAAATAACCTCATGGCTTCCCCCCCCACCCCGGTGCTAGGGATGGAACCCAGGAGCTCATGCATGCCAGGCAAGTGCTCTGCCACTGACCCCAGCCCTCCCATTTGAGGGCGTAGGCAATACTGGGGTTGGAATTCAGGATTTCCATCTTGCTTAGCAGACGCTCTACCACTTGAGTCCCGCCTCCCAACCTCTATGCTGTGGCTACCTTTTGGGAATAAGAGTCTCGCTTTTTGCCCAGGCTAGCCTGGAACCTTGATCCTCCCCATCTCAGCCTCACAAGTAGCGAAGATTAGAGGTGTGAGCCCTCGAAGCCCTTTTTTTTTTTTTTTTTTGAGACGAGGTCTCGCTGTGCAGCCCAGGCTGGCGTGGAACTCGAAGGCCTTCAGCCTCAGTGCTCAGCAGGATACTCGCTTCAGAGCTGTGCCCCGCACGGACGGGTTACGAATGAGGATGCCAGGTCCCAGAGGAAAAGGGCCTTTGGAGGCAGATATTCCGGGTTCGAATACAAGCCCCGGAACTTCCTACAAGACTGGTGCAAGTTCCTCCGTTTTCATTCTATCTGCAAAACAGGTGCGAGCGCCAGTGCCTGGCAACACTGCCTTAGGTTTGGCAGACGCAGCCGAGCGGACGCTCCAGCAAAGCGGCCTCGGCCTCCCGGGTCAGAAGCCCCAGACTCTGCAGGAACTCATGGCCGAAGGGCAGGGGCCCGCGAAACCCGCCCACGCCAGCTCCACTTACTTTTTCTCACCCTCGAAGAGCAAGAACGACTCGAAGGCCGGAGGGGCGTTCATCCTAACGCCGCAGGCGCGTCCAGACTCGAAGTCGCAGCACCAATAAAAACGCGACCACTTCCGGGTTAAGCGGCTGCTGCGGAGCGGCGTACGGACCTGGTCATCGCCCCCTGTCGGACTGGAGGAACTGGCGCAGGCGCAGGCAAGCCGAGGGAGGCCACGGCCACTGCGCATGCGTCATCCGGAAGTGCCCTGCATTGTCGAATTGCTCTTTGGCGCATGCTCGAAACATGAGTGGGATGCTCTGCCTCCACCAAGACCAAAAGGCAACGTGAGCTATGCTCTCCCGCCACCCAGCTCCTCATACCCCTTGATCGCAACTTACAAATACGTCCTTGAAGTGGGCACTTAGGCACTTGTGGCTGGCAGCAGTGGGGGACAAGGGACCAAAGGAGATGTCCTGGTGGGAGGGATGTGGACAGGTAAGCCTGACAAGGGCTTCCTGTTAGCGGGGTCGCTTGGGTATATCATACCCTGGTTGGATGGGTTCACATTTTGCAACTTCAGGTTTAGTATGAAGGCCCCAGTTGGGCTGTTGAAGCAATAGGAATAGGGATCCCCGAGAAGCTACTGAGCCCTAACAGCTCTGCAGCTGTTTCTCCAGGGCTGGGCAATAGGGTGGAGTCGCTCAGGGAATCTGGAGCTTAGCCAACCACTTCCATTTCCCACTGAGTCCCTCCTGGTGGGTGAGTTTCCCCACCAGGCCCTTGGCTCCCCAAGTCAAGTACTTAGGGGCCTCTGAGTGAGTGGGAAAGAAGAGAAGGCAATGAGGTTAACGATTCCTAACCTGCAAAGTCTTCAGTGACTCACAGTTGGAGTGCCACAAGCAGAGGTCAAGTGGCCATTCCCATCCTCTCCTAGACTAAGGGAGACAGGTCTGCAGGTGCAGCTGCAGAAAGGGCTAAGAAAAATTATGCAGGGCTGAGTGTGGTGGTGTGTGCCTATAATTCCAGCTACTCAGGAAGCAGAGATAGGAGGAGGATCTCAGTCTGAAGCCAGCCCTGGTAAGGTCAGCAAGAGTCTCTGAAAAGCAAATCAAAAGGATTGGGTGTGACACAAGTGGTAGAGCTTCCCTAGGAAGCTTGGCCTTAAATTCCATCCCTACTACCGCAGAAAACAACAAAAAAATTAAGCAGCCTTGCAAATAAGGTGAAGGGGGAACATTTAGCATTTTCTGTCAATGTCATATTGGAAACGTTGAACAGGCCTGATCAACAGTTATATATCTAGGGCAGAGGCTGGCACACTACACAGGTTTGTGGGCCAAATACATAGCAAACTGCATTAACTAGGTTTTTGTTGTTGTTGTTTTTGTGGTACTGGAGTTTGAACTCAACTCTCAGCCTACACCTTAAGCCACTCCACCAGCTCTTTTTTGAGATGGTTTTTTTCGAGATGGGGGTCTCATGAACTATTTGTTGGGGCTGGCTTGGAACTGTGATCCTCCTGATCTCTGCTTCTTGAGCAGCTGGGATTATAGGCATAAGCCACCAGCACCTGGATCCATTAACTAGTTTCGTGTTAGCATGTTGTTACATATCAGCTTCACTCAACACTCATTTTTTTTTGGGATTTGAACTCTGGGTCTTGAACTTGCTAGGCACCTGTTCTAGACATGAGCCAGCCTGCCAGCCCTTTTTGCATTGGTTATGTTTAAGATAGGACTGGCTTGGATCATGATCCTCCTCTATTTGTGAGTCCCTGTGTAGCTGGGATAACAGGCTCACACAACTGCTCCCAGCCATTGGTTGAGATGGAGTCTCACAAACTTCTTGTCTGGCTGGCTTGAAACCATAATCCTCCTGATCTCTGTCTTCCAAGTAGTTGGGATTACAGGCTTGAGCCATGGTGCCAGGCCTGTAGGGTCTTGTTAACTTTCCCTCACACACACTGCCCTAGCTGGCCTCCAATGGTGATCCTCCCTATCTCTGCCTCCCAAGACCTGAGATCCTAAGGAACTAGCCAGAGATCCAGATGTTGGTAATTTGGAGTTGGGGTGGGAGAAGCAGCAGGCTCCACACCTGGACTCAGGCTTTGGGCCGGGGGAAAGAAACCTGGTACTACTCAAAACCTCATGAGGCCCACAGAATGCTGACAGCAACACCAGAAAGTGATAAACATCCAAGGTGGCAGTTGGTGGCTGCTTGTGGGGGGATGCTTCCTGGCATGGAGGCTGTAGCAGAAAAAATTCCACATACCCCCAAAGTCACAGAGTAGAGGGAAGAGGACAGCCCCGATGTTCTTACAAGCACCTTTGCCTTTCCCTGTGGCCCCTGTGAGAGCAAAATATGCAGCGTGGCAAGTCTGCCAGGTCACAAGTCTGACTTGGGCCCTGGAGGCTGTCTTAGGCCTAGGATTCACGGGTCAGGCTCAGAACTTGGTTGCAGAATTTAGGGAAATGCCAGAAAACCCTGTTCCTCTTCGGTAATGTCAATTACATTGGAAATGCACACCAGATGAAGATGAAGTGGTGACTAAGGAGGCCGGGCTTTGACCAAGGGTGTCAGCACAAGCCAACAGCCCGAAGCCCTTCTGTTGTAGGCTCTCCATGTTCAGAACACAGAGAGACTCGGGATGCACGTTAGATGCACACCTGGGACTCACCTGCTGAAGGTTTTTACAGCAGGCAAGTCTGGGAGGACTAGGGCACCTGCACCTTTCAAACATCTGTGGCTCACGCCTGTAATCCCAGCTACTCAGGAGGCAGAGATCAGGAGGATCTCGGTTTGAAGCCAGTGTGGGTAAATAGTTTGTGAGCCCCTGTCATGAAAATACCCAATGCAAAACAGGGCTGTTGGAGTGGCTCCAACAGTAGATCGCCTAGCTAAGCATGAGGCCCTGAGTTCAAACCCCAAAGTCACTTCTCACGGTAACTGGTTGCAAGTGTCTCAAGAGTCCTAACTTTCTTATTATTTTTAAGGCAGGGTCATGCTACCCAGTCCAGACTGGCCTTGAACTCTAGATCCTCCTGCCTCTGCTTCCTGAGTGCTGGAATTGCAGGCGTGTGGCACCACTGGCTCTATTTTTATTTATTTATTTTTTTTGGTGGGACTGGAGTTTAAACTCGGGGCTTCACACTTGCAAAGCAGGCACTCTTGAACCACACCTCCAGCCCTATTTTTAACTTTTGATTGCTGTAAGAAACATGTAACATAAAATTTGCCATTTAAATCTTTTTCTTTTTTTTGTGGTTTGAACTCAGGGTCTACACCTTGAGCCACTCCACCAGCTCTTTTTTGTGATGGGTGTTTTTGAGATAGGGTCTCAAGAACTATTTGCCCAGGGTGGCTTCGAACCGTGATCCTCCTGCTCTCTGCCTCCTGAGTAGCTGTGATTACAGGCGCAAGCCACTGACGCCCGGCTCATTTAAACCACTTTTATGTGCTCTATTCAGGGGCATTAATTATATTAACAATGTGCAAATAATCCCCACTATCTAGTTCCAAAATCTCAACCCTCTCTCCCCGCCAATACTGGGGATCGAACTCAGTATTCCTGATTGCTAGACAAGCCCACTACCACCTGAGCCTCATCCTCAGGCCTTTTGCTTTTATTTTTTGGTTCATTTTTGATACAGGGTCTCCCTAACTTTGCCCAGGCCAGACTCAAACTGTGATCTTCCTGTCTCTGCCTCCTGAGCAGCTGGGATTACAGGTGTGCACTGCCACATCCAGCCTTGAAGTCTCTTTTAATCCATACAATTCTCTGTACCTCAAAACTGAATGTGGTTTAAAGTCCCATTTGAATGCTAAGCAGACCCCTCCCCTAAATGTCCTACTTTTGTGATCTTGGATAGATCATGGCTTTTACTTGATAGCTTTAAGGAAAAAAAAAAAAAGAGAAGGGGGAACTGATAATGGGTTTCCAAGACAGGAATAAGTGATCAATGCAGGGGAGACTTCAGAACAGTGCTACAGAGCTGGAGGACTGGAGGGCTGGCTTCACAGTAGGGGGCAGCCCAGAAAAAGGAGGTAGGCTAAGTCTTGTCTGGAGGACTTGGGGGCTTCTTTGTCCTCAGAGACTCGGAGGTCCTGCCCACTGTCCACTGGCTGCCAGAAGCAGGTCAGCCACAGGTGCAGCACAAGGTGTGGCCTGGGCACTGTGAGGCAGAGCCAGGAGCTGACGAGACTCCCCTTCCCCCTGTCACCTGTTCCTTCAGCCATCCCAGGACCAACCCAGCCAGCTGTGATCAGTGGGCAGTCATCACTGATACACTCCTCTAGAGTGGGGGCACAGCTTAGTGGGTGGCTTTGGGACAGGAAACTGGTATAGCCTCAAAGGGACTGAGTGAGGAATGACAGGTCAGCTTCCAAAAGGCCAATGCTCTGTCTTGTGGGCCTTCAGCCCCCAGGATAAGGCAACTGGACCAGATTCAAGCTGGGGTGAGTAGGACCAGATTGGGGCAGAGGAGAAGTTGGTATCAGACAAACCCCACGGACCAGGAACTGGCTAGGGTAAATGTGGACCTTTGAGATCTGGGGGCTGAGAGTGAAGGAGGTGGCCAGGGCAGGGCCAGGTGGGCTCTGGGAGGGCAGGGCCTTCTCCCCACCCTGCCAGCCCACAGTCTCAGCCCAGGGTGGGGCCAACTCGTGTGCATGAAGAAGGAAAGGGACACTGTGACCCAGCCCTGCTGTGCAGTCTGTTGGGACAGGGTGGGACTTGAGTGGGGCCTAGCAGCTGGGATGACAAATGGTTCCTGGCTCCAGATGGGGGGAGGGTTGTGTGGAGATATACAGAAGTTATGCTAGTGGCCCCAGTCCTTGGCCACACCCCCCAGCAGCCACTGGGGTCTCTTGGGCTCTTTCTCTCTCCCTGGGCCCCCATCCCAAGACCCCAGAGCCTTGGCAGTCACAGCAGGTTTATTGTCAGTGATAGAGCACCGTATACTTCCCAGGGGGGCCAGGCAGTGGTTTGAGGGAAGCGACAGGGTACAGGCCAGGAGTGAAGGGGAGAGAGATGGAAGTCTGGTCTCCTGAGTCCCGACCTTCCTAGGGGTGAACATGGCTAGGTCTGGCCTAGGTGGAAACTCTGGGTTGTGGGGACCACAGAGAGCAGCCAGAAAAATGGGTGCCACCTAAGCCCTCCACAGATGTCAGATGGGTGAGGATGGGCCAAAACCCTGTCCAGGAGAGCTCTAGGCCTGCCCCCCTCTGATGGTCACAGGGCCAGGACCCAGAATGCACAGGGTGTCGCTGAGCCACTGGCAGGGGTCTGGGTGCAGACCTCACGTCTGCAGCTGTAGGAGGTGGCAGGACTCTGAGGGTGGCGGGCCAGCTGGGCTGGAGCTGTGGGCCTCCTGCAGGTCCTTCAACACGAGGAACAGCTGGGCCAGGGGGTCCTCGGGTGCTGAAAGCAAATGCACTGTGAGGGTAACAGGTGGGGCCTCGAAGTTGGAAAGCCTCATCTGTTCCAGCTGGCTTGAGCCACCAAGCAAGTCCCATGGGAGGAACCTACCTTCACCAGGGCCCAAGGGCACAGGGCCTGCCTCCTCCGTGTTCCTGCTCACCTCACTGTACTTCTCCCTGTGGGGCAGGACAGAGTGAGGGACCAGTGGACAGAACCTGCCATGCTGGAGAGGCCAGGTGACCCTGTGGGGGGGGCCTCCTGAGCTAGAGGTGGCCCTTGTCCCCTCATTCTATGAGGAAGAAATAGGGGTCCAGCTGTTGGCTGCTGGTCACCTTCCACCTTCCTTCTTCCAGCCACTCCTGTACCCCCACCTCCCAGGTGGGTCAACCAGAGGCCCTTTGCAAACCAAACTGAACCAGTCGCTCTGGTTTTGCAGGGCCACCTGGCGCCCAACAGTCCGCTAGCATCATACAATGCATTTCAGTACTGGAATCTGAACTCAAGGCCTACCCCTTGAGCCACTCCACCAGCTCTTTTTTGTGTTGGGTATTTTCGAGATAGGGTCTCATGAACTATTTGCCTGAGCTGCCTTTGAACCTTGATCCTCCTGATCTCTGCCTCCTGAGTAGCTGGAATTACAGGGGTGAACCACCGGCACTCAGCTTTGTTTGTTTTTGAGAGAGGGTGTCGGGCTGGCCTGGCACTAGCAATTTTCCTGCCTCAGTCTCCCAAGTGCCAGTCACAACTGGCTGACATTGATATTTCAAGCACAGTTCTCAGTAGGGTTCACTCAGTAGGCCCTTCCAGGTCTGGTTTTCTGGATGTTTCCCTTATTCAGGCAGTCACCCAGCTCAGCCCTTCTGATCCTCTTCAGGGTGTATTCTGGGAGGGATGTGCCCCTTCCCTAAAGTCTGGAGGGGGAGGAGGGGAAAAAACAGAGGGAGGAGGAGCAGCCGCCCACTGTGCTAGGAACTATGGACGGGCAAGAGTGTGATGATGGAAACACAGCCCTTGGATTTGGCTACATGGAGTCACTGATAGGAACAGCTTGGGCAGAGAGGTGGGACAGAGCTGACCAGATGTGTTGGAAAGAGTGTGCAAGAGGGGACATCGGGGCACAGTAGAGATGACTTTCCCAAAGGTTCTACCATCCAGGAGGGATGGTTGGAGGGAAATTTAAAGTGAGGATATAATGGGGCTGGGAATGGTGGCTCATGCCTATAATCCTAGCTACTCAGGAGGCAGAGATCAGGAGGATCGAGGTTCAAAGTCAACCCCAGCAAATAGTTCAAGAGACTGTATCTTGAAAATACCCAACACAAAAAAGGACTGGCAGAGTGGCACAAGTGGTAGAGTGCCTGCCTAGCAAGCATGAGGCCCTGAGTTCAAACCCCAGTACCAGCAAAAAAAAAAAGAAGAGGAAGAAGAGGAAGAGGAGGAAGAAGGAGGAGGGAGAGGTGAAGGAGAGGGAGGAAGAGAGAGGTAACCAGCTACAACCTAGCAACCTCTAGCCTGAATCCCAGCTCCAGTCCCTGGCCTGGCAGGTTCCCAGGGCTGCACAGTTCTCCTGTGCTGGCCTCACTGTCCCAGCTTGGGCCTCCTCACCGCAGCGTGGCCTCCACGCCCAGCAGGTGCCGATAGATGAGCTGAGCCTCAAGGTCATGGTCGAGAGGGTCATTCCACTCCTGCAGGGTGACCCGAGACCGCGTCTTATCACAGCCCCCATCTGGCAGCAGAGAGACGACGGTAGAGTTACCAGAGGACCACAAGCCCACCTGCCTGGTAGAGCACATGGGGAGACTGAGGCCTGGAGAGGGACCCAGGGGCCCCCAGGGCCTGAGAAGTTGGCCCAGGTCCTGCCCATGGCTCCCCCAGCCTCACAGGGCCGGCAGTTTATCTTGGCTTCAGCTGGACCACAGGATGAGTGACCTGGCGCATGGGCATCATACACAGCTGGGGTAGCTGGGTATGTCTCTGGAAAGCTGGTGCCTACCAGGCGAGCCATTGAGTTTCGTGCCATTTTCTGGCTTTGTGACCTGGCTGAGTCACCTGCTATCTCTTAAACCTCAGTTTCTCCCCCATAAAGTGGGATATCAGACCCTGCCTCTTGGGTCACTGGATCCTGCTTCACCAATGATGAGATGTCAGTATGATGGTCACAGCCAGAGGCTCCATGGCCTTTACCATGCTGGGCTCTGGGGACTGAGGCTTGGCCTAGCCTGGAGGCCAGGGGACTCCAGGTGCCAAGTTTACTCTGCAAGGCGGGTGAGGATGATGCGGAAAATTCCAGAACTGTGCTGTTCAGTGGGGTAGCCTCTGGTCACATGAGGCTATTTAATTAAAATTGAATAAAATTTAAAAAACTAAAACCCAGTTTCTCAGCTGCAGTAGGCTTTCCCCGCTCCCTGCCCTGCCAGCCTTTCCCCTTTGAGACAGGGTCTTACTATGCAGTGGGCTGTTTGGACTTCCTTTTTATTAAAAAAAAAAAATCCTTTTTCTACTGATTCTTCTTTGAATTTGCCTGTCCTGGAAGTAGGCAGAACTGAAAATACCAACTTCTCTTCAACTACACTTCCTAGACCTGGGGACCCTGGGGCTCCTCCTTTGCCACCAGAGCTGCAGTTAGAGGGAGGAGGAACTTGTGGAAACTCTAGTGAGATATGCTTCTTCCCTTAAGATCACCTGCTGTGTCACGGCAGCGACACTTTATTGCCTTTTATTTTTTTTAATAGTGACAAAAGATGTTTCAAAGGGTATAATCTTTTTATAAAACTACTATAATGATTTACTTACATTTGATACACGTCTTTTAAAATACAATGTAAGCATATTTTGTAAATAGAGTTTGTTAGCATAAAAGACGCATACTTTTAGGGATAGCTATATATAAATAATGTTGGTCATACACTTCTCAGTATTTTCTGTTTTTTTATTTTTCAGATTTTTTATGTCGTAAGGCTGATTTTTATAGGGAATATTCTATTTGGGAATAGACTGTTATGCTTGGAATAATGTTTCTCATTGTATTTGTACTAGATATTTTCAGAGGCTAATAAAAAAAAATAGTCTTTTCCAAAAAAAAAAAAAAAATCCTTACTAGCATATATTAGTTGTTACTAGGGAGTTCATTGTGACTTTTTTTTTTCAGTACTAGGGTTTGAACTCAGGGCCTACACCTTGAGCCACTCCACCAGCCCTTTTTTGTGATGGGTTTTTTGGAGATAGGGTCTTGCGAACTATTTGTCCAGGCTGGCTTTGAACCAGGATCCTACTGATCTCTGCCTCCTGAGTAGCTGGGATGACAGGCATGAGCCACTGGCACCCAACTGTGACATTTGGCCTTGACCTTTCCATCCTCCTGCTTCTACCTCCCGAGTGCTGGGATTATAGGTATGCACCACCACACCTGGCTGTATCAGACACGTGCTGGTGGCAGGAATACTGCACCATGTGGATGTGTAACACCTCCATCATCACTGGGAGATCTAGAGGCTCCTTTCTGCCACCCCTCTAGTGCCCAAGGCCCAGGGTCCATCCAGCCTGTAGCTCTGGCATCAGGCTGCAAACTTGGGTTCATTTCTTTGGCCTCAAGTGTGTTTTTCCGAACAACGGTTCTACAAGAAGCTTCTCTGTGAGAGAAGGGTTCCCTTTCAAATGAGTTTGAGAAGTGCCAGGTTAAATGGGTTTAGAAGCAGAATTCTTTTTTTTTTTTTTTTTTTTTGGTGGTACTGGGGTTCGAACTCAGGACTTCATGCTTGCTATGCAGGTACCCCACCACTTGAGCCACTCCGCCAGCCCCAGAAATAGAATTCTTATGAGTTTCCAGGCCTCCTCAGAGACTTCAATGTATTAGTTGTGTGTGTCACACACATCATGAGGCAGTTCCCAAACCACCTGGTCACAGACCCTTTTGTGTCTAGTCAGGCTGGGAAGGCAGGGCTCAGGGTCTCTCCCAGCTGGGGACAGCAGCCTGCTGTGAACAGATGCAGCACAGGGGCCCAGGGCTCTGCTCCCACCTGTCTTATCCCTCTGGTGACAGCAGCTCCACTTGTTCCCGCTGAAGACGCCAGGGTGGTAGGAGCCCAGCAGGCCAGCGTTGTTGATGCTCACTTTGCGAAGGGCAGACAGCCATTGGTTCAGGTCATTCACACACTGCGGGGACATGTGTCCTCAAGTCACCCCCTGCAGGAAGTCCTCCCTCTCTGGATGCCATGGTCCCTACCTGTGCGCTCAACAGCTTCAGCTGAGTTAGGAAAGGCTGCCCTTTCTCTCCAGGGAGGGGACCCAGGCCAGGCTGGGAGCACGGCGTGGACAGCCAACCTTCGGCTGCACCTCAGCCATGCCCTGGGGTCTTCCAGGACCTGCCAGCTATATGTGCTGGACCTGCTCTTCCCACTTTCTTTTTTTTTTTTTGGGGGGGGGGTCGACCACTGGGGTTTGAACTCAGGGCCTCATGCTTGCTAGGCAAGCACTCAACCTCTTAAGCATGCCCCCTACCCTTTCTGATTTAGTTATTTTTCTAATGGGGTCTCAATAGTTTTTTGCCTAGGCTGGCCTCAAACTGTGATCCTCGCAATCTCTGCCTCCCAAGTAACTGGGATTACAGGCATGAGCCTCTGCAGCCATCCCCGTTATCTATTTTTAAATGAATGAATGAGTTAAGCACATGCACAGATGAGAAAGGTATCTGGGAGTACAAGCCCAGAACCACACTCAGGCCCTGTAACACAAACACCCGTGCAGCTATTCGGAAACACAATTCCCACAAATGGATACAACGTGGCTGGGCACTGGTGGCTCATCCACCAGTAATCCTAGCTTGTAATCCGAGCTATTTGGCAGGCTGAGATTGGGAGGATCAAGGTTTGAGGCCAGCCCTGGCAAATAATCTCTTGAGATCCCATCTCCAAAACAGCCAGAGCAAAATGGACGGGAGGTGTGGCTCCTGCTTTGCAAGCACAAAGCCCTGAGTTCAAACCCCAGCCCCACCCCACCCCCAAAAAAATGGATGCAACATGCAAGGCTCAATCACAGAGATGTGCCTATTTAAGCACCAAGGCACAAATGCACCTACCACGGGTGGCCACAGACACATAGGCCATGGCTCCCAGGCACACAGATTCCCCGACAACACGCACACATACGCTGCTATGCCTGGTGTGGCCGGCAGGGGGCGGAAGACTCGCTGTGACCACAGCTCCCCCGGGGCGCCCCGCCCCTCCGCACACCTTGCACTGCAGGTAGGCGGTCTGGGGCCGGCCGGCGTCATCCGTGTATATGACCTGCATGACGTGCGAGCTGCCGAAGCTCTTCTCCTCCACCTTCTCTGCGGCCCGGATGTTAGCGAGCTTCATGAGGGTGCTTTTCTACAGAGGGCAGGGAAGAGCGGCTCAGAGGCCAGGCCAGGTTGCTCCTCTCCCTGTCTCTGGCCTCACCTTCCCCTTCCATAGCACCAGGGCTTGGTAGGAAGCCCTAGAGTGCCCATGATTCCCAGGAGCCTGCTCTGTGAGTGACCAGCACAGGATGATGGTGACCAAGTGCCTGGCCAGGGGAAGGGAGCAGCCCGGGAGACAGGCGTCTGGACGCTGTCTAGCCCAGGCCTGCGGCTTTGCACTGATTCATGTCTGACCTTTGAATCTGAGACACAAGTGGGACAGGAAGAAGCTGGGGACCAGGGCTGGGGTGTAGCTCAGTGGTAGAGCACTTGCCTGGCATGTGTGAGGCTCTGGGTTCCATCCCAGCACCAAAAAAACAAAACAAAAAAACAAAATAAATACCCACATTCTGGAGGGACTCCCAAATCGGCAAAGGGAGACTCTATGTTCCCACCCCCTGCCCTGGTTCTCCTTGTTTTTTTTTTTTTTTTTTTTTTGAGGTCTTGAACTCAGGGCCTGTGCTTTCAAAGCAGGCACTCTACTGCTGAGTCACACCAACAAGTCCATTTTGCTATGGTTATTGTGGAGATGGGATCTTTGGGCTGGCTTTGAACCATGATTCTCCTGATCTTTCCCTCCTCAGTAGCTAGGATTACAGGGGTGAACCACAGGTGCCTGCCCTCCCATCAGAACTTACTGGGGGCCTCACTGTTCATATCACCGTCCCCATGGCTCTTTGGGTAACACCTGGCATCCAAGCCCCCTGGCCCCTGAGAGTCCCTCGGGGTGAGGTCTGCCAAAACATAAAGGCAGTTGTATGGTGGTGTGTGCCTGGCATCCTAGGGGATGGGGAGCTAGGAGGATCATGGGCCAGGCTAGGCTGAATATAAAGCGAGACCCTATCTCAAAAATAACCAATGCAAAAAGGTCTGGTGGAGTGGCTCAAGAGGTAGAATGCCTGTCTAGCAAGTAGGAGACCTGAGTTCAAACCCCAGTAACACATATACACACACACACACACACACACACACACACACACACACACACACAAAGTGCCAAGGGGACCCAAGGGCTGACACCTGCCCACAACTAAGGAGGCTGGGGCTGAGAGGTCACCTTGACAGAAGGTCTGTTTCAGGCCAGGCAGGCTGGGAAGAGTGCTAGGAGCAAGGACAAGAGAGATAGGCATCCATCATGGGACAAGGGACAACAGGAGAGCAACAAGTAAGAGGAAAGCTGTGCTGACATCAAGAAGCCATTATGTGGGGAGAGGGAGGGGCAGGGGGGGTAAGGGAGGGGACGGGGAGGGGGAGAAATGACCCAAACATTGTATGCACATATGAATAAAAAGAAAGAAAGAAAGAAAGAAAGAAAGAAGCCATTATGTAGCCAGGCGCGCCAGTGGCTCACAGCTGTAATCCCAGCTACTCAGGAAGCAGAGAGCAGGAGGATTCGCAGTTCAAAGCCAGCCCAGGCAAATAGTTCCCGAGACCCTTCTCAAAAAACCCTATCACAAAAAACTGGGCTGGTGGAGTGGCTCAAGGTGAAGGCCCTGAATTCAAGCTCCAGTACTTAAAAAAAAAAAAAAAAGAAGAAGAAGCCATTATGGGGTTGGAGGATGTCTCAAGTGAAGTAGAGCACTTTCCAAGCAAGTGCAAGGCCCTGAGTTCAAACTCCAATACTGCCCCCCAAAAGAAAGCCATCACAGTGGAATATTATTCAGCCATAAAAAAGAACAAAATTCTATCATTTGCAGCAACCAGGATGAAACTGGAGGACTTTATGTTAAGTGAAATAAGTCAGGCACAGAAAAACAAATACTGAGCGTTCTCACTTGTGTGTTTGGGGCGGGGAATGAAGCTGTTGTAGCCCCAAATCCAGGGCACATAAGACATGTAGAAGAGCCACCTGAGAATCGGTAGAAAGCTCAGGGGTGCTGGGTCTATGGGGAACAAACTTGAGTTTGTACTCTCTGCTGTGTTAGGGCAAAGGGGCCAAGTACAGATCAGAGAAGAAAAGCCACAAGAAAGCGAACTTCAGCTCAAGGAAAAGAACCTTATACCAGAGAGCTGCAAAGACAGAACAGGTTACAGTTATGACCATCATCTTCCCCTCGTCAGCAGCACACAGAGTCTTTAAAGGATCTTGTTGAGGTGACCCATGACCAAGGCAGACTGGACAACATGCTATGTGGGGGGAGGGGTACTAGATTCGAACTCAAGGCCTTGTGCTTGCTAACATTTGTGCCAGTTTTGCTTTTGTTTGTTTTCTCAGATAGGGACTGGCATTTTTACCCTAGCTGGCCTCAAACCATGATCCTCCTAGCTCTGCCTCCCAGGCAGGTAGATGTGAGCCTCTGTGCCCAACCAAGGAGATCTTTTAGATCCTTTTCAGCACTAACACTCCTGTCTCTTCCAGGAAGCCTTCCTTGGTTACCCCAGCTTCCCTCCCATTCTAGAGGCCCTCACTGCCCCATTCTTTAGGTTCTGGTTGGCTTCTGCCTCAAACATGCCCCCAGAACTCCAAAGTGTCAGAGTCATTTGGCTACACAGTTTTGGGGTTCCCAAGAAGCAGGCAGCAGCATTGAGGGGAAGAACCAGACTGAGGTAGATCACACTTCTACCACACCCTACCAGGTGACTTTGCACACGTCCCCTTGCACTTCCCAGCCCGGGTTCTATGAATGGGAACACCACCAACAGTCTGGCGAGGTTGGTGAGGAAGACTAGGTGCACGATGGATATTTCCAGAATGGTCACAACAGGAGACGGGAGACCTTTCCCATCAATGGCCAAACTCCTCAGGAAGGGGTGGGCTTCCCGTTGGCGTGGCCCCAACTGTCCCCCTCAGTCCTACCAGCCATCTGACTGCCACAGTTGACAATGGACAAAAACGGGGACCAGAAAGAAATTATGCGTATATGGGAAAAAAAATCTTTCAGTCCTGGAGGGACCCTTAGAGCAAGCAGCTCATCTGAGTCTTCACAGGCGGGGTACACACGGCCGGGCCTCCCTCCAGGCCTGTTTTGGTTCCTCTAAGGACCCCTTAGTCCCTCTCTGTTCTCTGATCTCCCGGAAGCATCCTCAGGCCCTCCCCTTGGCCCAGGAGCCACAGCTCTTCAGAGAGGCCCCATCCTTGAATGACCTTTAGCTGACCAGCAGCACAGACGCCAGAAGCCTGGCAGCGCACCTGAGAGGAAGGGCCCAGGTGTCTCCAGGGTGTTCAAGTCTCCCCCACCCGCCCCCGCCCCACTCGCCAGCCTTCCTCCTTTTACCCACCTTGGAGCTGGGCGTCTTGGCGAAGCTGAGGGCCTCGGTGGTGAGGAAGAAGTGGAGCTTCTTGAAGGAGGAGGATGTGAGGGGACCCTTGCCCTTGGTCCTGTGGATGAACAGCGGTCCCTCCTTCACCGGCGGTGCCTGCAAACTCAGTGTCCGCTGCAGGTCCAGCTCTGCAGACCAGGGAAGGAGGACCGAAGCAGAGCGAGTGAGCGGGGGCGGGGCTGGGGGTGGAGCAAAGCCAACAGCTGGGCTGGTGAGGGCGGGGCCATGAGCTAGGGGGCGGGGTGAGCTGAATCAGAGGCCTGGGCTCCCCCCAGTGGGCGGGGCGATGAGATTTGAGTGACGGTGGGAAGAGGGAGGGGCTAAGAGAGACACTCGGAATGATGGGCAGGGCCATTGGCCCGGGGGCGGAGCAAACGTGAACTGGAAGCAATGGGCGGGGCTATGAGCTGGGGCCACAAGCGTCCTATTGGAAGTCTGTGCAGTAGCGGGCGGAGCCAAGGCGAGGACCGAAAAGAACATGAACTCTGGGCAGGGGTGGGCGATGCCCTGGGCGGAGTGGGCAAATATAAATAGCAGGCTGTGGGCGGGGCCATGGGCCCGGGGGCGGGGCCAACAGAGGCCGTGGGCGGGGCCGCGCCTGGAAGCGCTCACCCTCCTTCTCCTCGATGTCCACGAGTTTAGTGATAAAGTCTTTCAACTGTGCCACGCCCTGGCGCACGGTGGGCTGTAGAGGCTCCATCCAAGTCTCTTTGGCCCTGGAAACCGGCGTATCCATGTTGCCCACGTTCTGGACAGCCTGGGGGTAAGAGTAGGAAGAACCAGGATTTGGGGGTCAGGGGCCTGGACACTACACCCCACTCCACTGTACTGTACAGATGGAAGGCCAGGAGGCAGATGCTCAGCCCATGAGCCTACCAAGGCTGTATGGGGGAGGAAGGGTCATTTGGATCAGGGCGTTTGAGGATTTTTGGGACCTGATCATTGAGGTTATTTGGGGCCAATCTGATTGTCTTGTTCTGGCACCTGGGGCTGGGCAGATTTGTGCAGCCTGAAGACTCAGGTTGCAAGGCCCCGGTTCACCAGACAGGCCTTGGGTTTTATAATGCACCCCTCAGACCTGTTTCCTCGTCTATAAGACGGAGCTCAGTGGAGGTGACCACCAGAAGACTTTCTAAACTGTGAAGTGCTGTGCCCATGACAGTAAACGTGGCCTCGCCACAAGGCCTTCCGGGAGCCAGCTGGGAACATTATTATCCAGGCTAGACCCCTAAGCAACACCCAGCCGGCCACATCCCGTCCCCATGTGCCCAGGTCTGCACCTTGGCCAGCAGGAGCAGGGTGCGGCTGGTGCGGGCATCTGCATGTCGCTCCCGCAGGTGGAAGAGCTTGGGCGACATGATGGCGGGAGAGAAGAAGCGCAGGCAGAGGAAACTGGTGACAGCGATGAATGGCACGTTCTGGAGGGGTGCAGAGAGCGGGTGGGTGGGGCTGGATTCCCACAAGGTCTGAGCTCCTGCATCCCCCTTCCCTTTGTCTCTGCTGCTGCCTGTCCTGTCTTCCAAACCCGACCTCCCCACCAGTCCCTCCCTCTCCGCTCGCCCCAGCTCGGTAGACACCGGAGACACACCTCGTGCTGGGAGCTGGGGAAGCGCTCGCGCACGCGCCGGAACAGCTGGCGGAAGGTGGCGCGGACCACCGCCGGGCAAGCGCGAACTGAGCGGCACAGGGCGCTCAGCAGCGCCCCCAGGTGGGCGCGCAGTGTCTGCGCACTCTGCTCCAGCACGTCGGCCTCGGTCTGCGGGCGGTGCAACCCGGAGCACCTGCGTGGGTCGCAGAGGATGGGCGGAGAGGATCGTGATCTGCGCCCCGACACACGTCGCGGGCAGGGGATCCCGGGGCCATAAGGCGCCGAAAGACATCAGCCGAGTCACGCACACAAAGACGACATACGTGTGGGCAGAGAAACGACAGGCAATCCGGACAGAAAGGGCCATAAACACACGGTTGGTGCCCCCAGGGATCACCCCTGCCTCACCCTACATCCTTCACTTCCACTTTGCTGGGGTCCAGCTCCACGTACTTCTTCTCTTCGAACACCCTCTCGACGATGGGACCCAGGATGCCGTGCAAATACCGCATCCCCGCCACCTGGGGGCCACCGCGAGCAGCATTGGTCACAGCTCCCACCTCCAGCTGCCCTCTCCAGCCACCCCGTGCAGCTTCTGCCTGCAGTATCCGCCCAGGGTGGGGCCAGATACACGACCAGGGTGGGTCAATAAACTGCTTCTCAATGAATGAATGAATGAATGAATGAATGAATGAATTTCTTGGCTTTCATGAGCCCTAGCCCAGAGACAGAACTGGCTTCCCTGAACCTTAGTGTCATCTTTTACAACATATCATGTAACCTCACCTTCAGGAAAGACTCCATGGACTTTGAGGCCAGAGAGTTGCTTCGGAACAGGGTGTTGGCCTCACCTGTGAGCAGAGGTTCCAGTGGGCAGGGGACTGGGACAAGACTTTGGGGGAAGGAGGACAGAAGACCTTGGGGCTGGGGTCTCTAAGTAGCTCCCAGTAAAGGGTTCATTAGGCCTTGACTTTCTCTGGGACTCATCAGTCTGCTACAGAGGACCCCCTCCACCCTGCCTGGGACCAGCTCCTCCCAGGTCTCACTGGTACGACTCAGCTCCAGCTGAAAAAGCAAGTCCAGAAAGTCCTTAGCCAGCCCCTGCCCCAGGAAGAGCTTGAGCAGGTTGTTGGCCACCTCCTGACGGCACTCGGTGCTTGTGGTCTCCTCGATGATTTGGATCAGCTGATGATTTGGATCCTGGAGGAGGCAGCAGGGAGAGGCAGGGCTGGGAGATGAACAGGGAAACAGGAAACCCCCTCTCCCCCCACTCCCCACCCCACCCCATCTACACACACTCTGAGGACCTCAGAGCACCAGAGGAAGAGTGGTTGGGGATTAGGCCTGGGCACTGGCTAGCTCCTTGGCATCCCTGGACTCAGTTTGCTTCTCTGCAGAATGGGTTTATTCTATTATACTTTACAGTACTGGGGATGGAACCCAGGGCTTCATTCATACTAGGCAAGTGCTCTAACCACTTGAGCCACAGCCCTAGCCCTGCAGAATGGGTTTAGAAGGACAGAGAGGGCTAGTGGACCGCCCCTGGGCCCTCCCAACATCCATTCCCCCTAGGCCTCCTCACCTGGGTACCCAGCTTCACTTCTCGGCACAGCAGCTGCACCAGGGGCTGGTAGCAGCCAGATGGCAGCACTGTCTCGTCCCTTAGCCGCACCTCCAGCTGCAAGGAGCCCAGGTTGCCCCTGGAATGGGCAGCCTGTGACCTCTCCACCAGGAATCCAGGCCACCCTGGGCTGCACCCCTCCAACTGCCTCACAGTCTCTCTGCTCTGGCCCTCCAGCTGCCCTACTGTTTTCTCTGTTGGAAGGCCCTTCCTGCTTCCATACCTGTGGAAACTCCATCCATCTTCAAGGTCTGACCCCCTGCCCTCCAGACTCCTCAGGAGTTGACTCAAGGCTTCTCAACCTCACATGTATAAACTCCCAGGCAACAGTGCCCTCACACGTATGCTTATTCCAGAAGGAAATCCCCAACCCTTCTAACAACTGAGACTCAGGGAAACTGAGGCTCAGGCAGGTTAAGCAACTTGCCACAGTGGATCTAACCTTCAAACATTCTTGCTCTGACCCCTCCAGGTGAGGACACTTGCTAAGGCTCAGGAAGACTGACTCTAGGGACTGTCAGAGTTCTACAGGGAAACCATAAAGGGAAAGGGTCTGAGGGTTTTCCAGAAAACTGAAAGCAGGAGTCCTGTGTAGCTCTTCAGGAAAAGTCCCACCTGGATGAGAAGGGTCCTAGCTTGGTGGACAAGTGAAACTTGGGGACTGTGTCCCCTGACCCCTAACCAGCCACCTACCCTGCCTGCACGAAGCCCCAGCTCTCAAATCCCAGCCCTCACCCCAGGGCCCAATGCTAGCACTCACTCTCCCTGCCGCCGCAGGCTCTTGGACTGGTTAGGCTGCAGCCGGAACCAGCCCTCTTCCTGCTGGGCTGCACAAAGCTTCTGCATATTGACCACCACCTGGGAACAGGGGAGGCAGGGGCCAGGACACTCAGGTCTCTTCCTGGCCATGTGTCACTCTCTTAGGGTGGGGGACACATTGCAAGGGGTCTCCAGCACCAGTGGGCGAAGAAGACAACTGCTGGTCCTAGGGACCCCCAGGCTCGCACTTCTGGTGAAGTGGAGAGAGGTTCCCAAAGGTGGAGTGGCTGGAATGGGTGCCAAGTGCTGCAGGTGGCAGGTGTAGCCTGAGTGAAGGGTGGGGAGTGCTTACTTTGCCTAGAAAGTCATTCCGGCTGACAAGGTCCCAGTCCCAGGCTTCCACGCACAGTGCCTCTGTGGCCCCGTCCTCCAACTCAAATTCAAATGTCTCGTTCCAGCGTGGGTAGCAGGATTTCTTCACTACCTACTCAGAAAGGGGCAGGTGTGGGCTGGAGGCGTGGCTCAAATGAGCACATGCCTGGCCAGCTCTAGGCTCTGAGTTCAAATCCCAAGGAAGGAGGGAGGAAGGAAGGGAGGGAGAGAGGGAGAGAAGGAGGGAGGGATGAAGAGGGAAGGAAAGAAATAAAGAAGGAAAGAAAAAGAGCAGGAATGGGATTTGCTCTACAAGACTCCCCAGGCCCAGCTAAGGGCACCTGCAGAGGTTAAAACTTCCTGTCCAAGACCCCACCCACTTAATGGATGGGGAAATTGAGGCCCAGAGTGGGGAAGGGACCTGTCCAAGGCCACAGAAATAATGATCTGGACACCCTCCCTCAGGCCTGTGTCTGCTTCCAGAGGCGAGCGAGGCAGATGGGGAAGCTGTAGACTTTGGGGTTAGACGCCAGCTGTCTTGATGCCCTCCTTGTTTCTCTTCACCATGGCTGGGCAGGGCCGGGCACCCCTACATCCCCTCAGAGCGGTTGCCAGTTCTCTGAGCCTTCTCTGGAAGACGGTGGTGCCATCCTGACCTCACGGGTGATGGCGAGGAGGCAATGGCGTGGCTGGAGATCCCTAAGTCTCCCTGCCCCCCTCTCCAGCCCCCTGGCTTCCTCACCGAGGTCTCCTGTGTCCGGCCCTTGTAGCGCACTCGGACAAAGGGGTCAGATGCACCATTTCGGTCCTTCGGGGCTAGGTCCCTGGTGATGGGATGGGGACAGCAGGTTACTCACTAGTTACTGGGGTACCCCTGTCTTCACTGCCAGGTGACCACGCCAGGCTGGAAAGACCTGGGTTCATCTGGTCACTGCAAAGGTGGCTGCCTGATCAGCGCCTCTCCCCTTTCCCTACTAAACCAAAAAAAAAAAAAGAGGAGGCGCTCACTCTCTTCTGATTGGGCAGAACTTAGGCCACGCCCCCGGGAGTACTGGCCACGCCCCCGGGAGTACCCCTGGCCACGCCACGCCCGCTGCTCCAGGAGCAGTCAGCAATGGTTTGGAGAAGATCACCCCCATCCCCACCCCCCAGAGGCTTAGCGAGCTGATGGGCCTGCCCCAATAATGGCCCCAGCTTGGGGTTGGTGATGTGCGACCCTGGCCAATCATCCCTCTCTCCATTCCGGTCCCCGCACTCCCTGCTCTGCTCTGGATCCCCCTGGAGGACAACAAAGCCACCCTTCTTCTATTTGCTATAAATATTCTTGCCTGTTTTTTAGCCGTTAAACCTCTCACACCTGTCTCCCTTTCTCTCTCGTAACAGTAAGAGACTGCGGGTGGAGCTCAGTGGAGGAGCGCTTGCCCGAGCATGCGCAAAGGCCCTTGGTTCTACCTCCAGCGTGGCAAAACAAAACTGTCTACGAGAACAAAAAGATCTGGGCCTGAGACTCTAGCCAGAATAATAAGGAGATGTTTTCTTCCCCCTGCAACAAACGAGGGTTCTTAAGGAGTACCAGCGGAGGACAATAGAGGCCAGGTCCTGGCCTGTCTTGACTGAAAAGGGGACATAGCTCTCCCCTATAAGGACTTGCTAAGAGGAGGTCAAACTGGCCCACCCACTGTGTTCCCACTAGCCTCCAAGAGTAGAGAGAGGTTCTTGTAGAGCAGGAAGGGGTGTGTGTGTGTGCTTTGTCATTTCCTAACTCCAGTGGGTAGGGATGGAGATGCCAGGATGGGGCAGTGATGTATGCATGTGTACACGTGTGCACACGTGTGCCCCAGACAGCCTGGTGCCAAGGAAGGCTGAGGCTGGAGGTGGGCAGGGCCTGGAATGAGTGAGTGTGGGTGTGGCCTGTGGCTTTGCAAGAGTACAGTCCCCCGAGGCAGAAAATAAAGCCAGGGACTGCCACAGGATCCCCCATGGATCCATCACCAACCCAGATCCCTCATTTCCAGGAGAGACTCCTTCCTCCCAGAGCAGCACCTTAGCTGTGCGGTGTTGGCTGGCTAGAGGCTGCCCACTGACTCCAGGAGCTGGGGGACTCTAGGGAGAGGGCTAGCGCCAGAAGGGAAGATGCCTGTAATGGACTGGAGTGTGCATGACTCACACCCAGGCCCAGATGAGTGGGGCCTGCAGCTAAAAATACCCTGGTGCTGGGGGATGGGGGGGTGGCCCTGTCACAGGTGACTCAGGCCCACAGAGCCAAGCAAACCACTGTCCCTCCTAGGGAGAGCCACCCACACACCGTCTGGAGATTTCAGTGACAATTTTAACCCCTTACCCCACCCAGTATGAACTTGGTACACACACCAAGCCAAGTTCATACTGGAATCAAGCCAGGGGAAGCCCAACACTAGTACTGGGGTGCTGGGGCCGTTTGAGCACAGTTCGGGGTCCGCCTTTGCCTCTGTTCTATGATGCTAGAATTTCTACTGTTAGAACCTCATTCCTTCCCTGAAGGACCACATGCCTAAGTGGGGGTTACCTAGGTATCATCAAGTCAGGACCACCTCCTCAGACACACACACACCCTCTCCTTCTCCCCCCTCCCTCTTCCCTCTCTCTCTTCTCTCTCTCTCCTCTCTCTCAGACAGGTTCTCACTATATAGCCCAGGCTGGCCTTGAACCTGCGATCCTCCTGCCTCAGCCTCTGGAGTGCTGGGATTACAAGTATGCACCCCAACCTCTCTTTTGAGAGCAGACTTGAATGGAAGAAGGCCCAGGGATAGGTGGAGGAGAGGAGGCTCAGCCTCCACAATGGGCTCCCCAGATTCATGGGGCACACACTATCTGCTCCCCCCAACATCTCACCTGGCCTCCAGCACAGAACAGCGCAGGTGGCAGCCTCGGGTCCCCCGCACAACCTCCAGCCTCAGATGGATCTCGCCCTGCACCTCCTCATTGGGGTCTACTTCCATCAGGTGGGCCCAACCGCAGAATCCTGCAGAGCTGCCGCTTAGCCAGGGGCCTGGTTGGCTCCTCCACACCCTCCACTCTCAGCCCTGCCAGCACCACCCCCCAGAATCCTCTTGAGCATTTATGAAGGAGGGCTGTTACCCCAGTGACAGAGGGAGAAACTGAGCATCAGCACTTGGAAGAGCTGGGATTAGGATCTAAGTCAGTGGCCCAGGGCCTGTGCCCTCATTATGGGGCCACATTGTGTTTGGTTGTCCCGATCTTCATTTGTGTGCCACTGCTCTCTCTCTTCAGCGGCTTCCCCTCGGACTGCTGGGAAGGGAATCTGAGGCCCAGATTGGGGAGCTACAAGGGCTTGGGAGGCCCAGCATCACTGGAGCACCTGGACAGCTGGGGCCTCAGTAGAAGAGGCCTCTGGCCTGGCAGGGCCAGAAGCTGCATGAGTCAGCAGAGCCTGCTTCCACCCGTCTGTAACCCTTCCAGCCTCACAGACAGGAGCAGGTGCATGCCGGGGGAGCCATGAGAGGGTCACAGAGGCTCAGGTGGCAGAGCCTGAAGCATCCAAGAGCTCTTGGTCTGACCTCTCAGAAAAGCCCAGAGAAGGCAAGACCTGCTTTAGGTCACACAGCACCTCAAAAGAAGGTTTGCATTCCAGAATTCATCCAAGGGTTCTCCTGCCTGGACCAGCTTCAAGCCAACCTGTCAGGCTTAGGAGAAATGGGCAGTGGGGCGCACACAGGTGGAGGGGATCACACAGGATACAGGAGTTGACCCAATGGGGAGGAAGGCTCCCTCCACCTCAGCCCCTTCCCTGCAGAGGCCTTGGTCCTTTGACCTAGGGAAGGGGCATCCCAGGCAGAACCTGGGTGTACAGGGATGTCCAGAGGGAGGGCCTTGGTGCAGGAGGGTGGCCAAGGGCTGGGCAATCCAGTTGGGGGAAGTCCAGCAGGGGAAGGGAAGCAGGAGCCAGGGTGGGTTCCCTCCTGTGCATTCTTACCCTTGGGGTGAGAGGCCAGGATGTCTCTTGTGAGGCAGACTTTGCCGATAACGTCGTCCCGGCTAGGGGTGGACATGGGAGTTGGTGCTAAGCAGAGCTGTGGGACCTGTTCTCTGGGAGCCCAGCATGCCCTCCCCCAAACACAATAAGCTCAGGGCCCTCTGTGGGGATCAGGAAGATTGATACCCTACAGGGCAGCCCAACAGAGCTGGACCCATGACCCTTGTGTTGGATTCTGGGTACTCTGCTGGATGTGTGACATTTCAACACATGGACCTGAGCACCTGCCCAGCTCGTGGCCTCTCGGTGCCCATTTCTTTCTTTCTTTTTTGGGAGGGGGTGGGTCTGGGGTTTAAACTAAGGGCTTCACACTTGCAAAGCAGGTGCTCTACCATTTGAACCACACCTCCAGTCCATTTGGCTCTGGTTATATTATTATAACTTTTTTTGGAGATGTTGTCTCGGGAACTATTTGCCCAGGCTAGCCTTGAATACTGATCCTTCCGATCTCAGCCTCCCAATTACAGGCATGGGCCACAGGTGCCCGACAAGGGTAGCCATTTCTTAGTTTGTATCTCCATGCCCCTGTGGACATGCACACGTGTGATGCACATGCATCCACACTCACACCCTCAGTCCTGCCTCCTCCCAGGCCCTCAGGGCTCCTCTCTCTCTCCCTGGCAAGCCGCAAAAAGGATGCAAAGGGACCAGCAGCCCCAACAGTGGCACAGACTGGAGTCCCAGCTGCAGAGCAGGGCACACCCACCTGAGAGCATCCTCATCCATGACGTAGAAGGCCACAGCGTGGAACGTGGGGGGCAGGTGCACTTGATACTCCTCGCCCCAGAACGGGCACAGGGTCTTCCACACAGTGGCTGTCCTATAGGAAAGGACCCTCAGCACCTGCCCAGGCCACCCCCATCTTGCTGGGGAGGCAAGATAGGGCTGTGTGACTTGAGCCCACCTTCAAATGGCTCAGTGTAGGACACTTTTTCCTCTTCCTAAACCCACTATCCACCACCAGTCCTTATTCCCTGACCTTCCTGTCTGCCCTGGACAGGGCATGGGCCCTTTTACACTTGGCTACACAGGTGGCAGTAGCTGGCCTCAGGTCACACAGCAGGAAAGGGGCAGAGCTGTGGCCACAAGTCATCCTCCCAACCTCACCTAGCTCTGGCTATAGCCCCAAGATCAGCCCCTTCAACTCACAGGACTCAGCCGGGCATGTGAGTGGGAAGAGGGGAAGCACAGCTGAAGCCTCCCCAGACCTGGATGAAGGCACAGGGGACCACCCTCGCCCCACTACTTTTCAGGCAGATTATGGGGACTCTGAGGCTTTGGTTCTCCTCCACGTAGGAGATAATCAGAACCACTACGTCCCTCTCCCCACTTGGGTCTGGAGAAGGGCTGGTCCCCACTTGCAGGCAGGGAAGAACCATGAGTCCGGTGGCTTTGGCTAGGGGTCAGCGATGACTGCTCAGATGTGCAGTACAACTGAGAAGCTCTCCCCCTGAATTTGGAGGCAGGGGCCTTGATGAAAGAGAGGACAGGACAGCAAAGACATGTCCAGAGATCGTGGAGACCATGCAGGAAGGGGCACCCAGGGGAAGTGACCCTTCCTGGGGAGATAGTTGCCGTGGGACTCTACCATGGACAGGGACCCCAAATCAGAGCAAGAGAACAGGCTCAGGCTCTGGGGCCAGCCAGACTTGACTTCCAGTCTGGGTTTGCCACTTAGTCATGTGACATTGGACAAGTGACTTATTGTGAGCCTCAGTTTCTCATCTGTAAATGGGTTTTAATAGTACAGTATCTAGCTCACTGTAATGAATCAAGTGAGCTCGCAAAGGGCTTGGTGCAGACAACACTTCATAAATGATAGCGTTGTGACTAATTGTCACCACGGTCTCAGTAAAGGTGACAAAGACGAACAGAGAGAGGCAGGTAGGAGGTCCTTGGCTACGAGCCCAGAAGCAGGCAGAAGATAATTCCTGGACCAGCGATAAGGTCAACGATTAGTCATACGAATTATAGGTGGGTCTTAGCTCCTAGCTGCTGTGTCAGGACACGATGGAGGTCCCAGGGGTCAGGGGGGTCGCAGCCCTCACCCTCTCCTCCTGGATGAGGGAGATCCGCCCGCCCTTGGGCCTGGGGTGGGGGTAGTACCTGATGATGGGCTCATTGTTCACCTTCACGATGCAGTAGGGGTCGCTGCTGCCGGTGCTGCAAGACAGACGGGCGAGGGGCGGGGCTGGCGGGGAGGGCCGCTGGGGGCGGGGCGGGGGCGGGGCCTCCTGGGCAACCCCCCCCTCCCCTCCCGCCCACCCCCGCCAGGGATCCCTGGAAGAAGGGAAGACAGCGGAGGTGGAGGCAAAGTCCTGGCTTGGAGCCCAAAGGTTCCCCAGGCCTGAACATGGGCCCCTCCGTCACCGGGGGGGCGGTGAAGGAAAGGCAGGACGCGCAGGGGCGGGGACGCGTCACTGCTCCTCCTTCCTACCCACTCTCACCTCACTCCACCTCTGCTGGGAGCCGGGTCCTAACAACAGCGCCAAGCTTCTCCCAGCGCCCCCCCTCGACACCAAACTCCAGCCCTATGCGGTGTCCCTGCTGCCTGGACTGTACGCAGTCCCCTCCTCTAAGACGGACAAGGAGAAAGGGCTCCCCTGGGGTCCCGCTGCTTCCCACCCCCCATCATGCTTCACCCATCCCAGTCCTGGTATCACCTGCTTCCTCCACTCTGACCTGAGGGTCAACACCACTTGTGTCCCCAGGGTCCAGCACAGGGCTTGGCACAAGGGGGGTGGGGAATCTTCTGAGCACTTACTGAATTAATGAATGAATGAGTAAATAATGAACGAATGGCCAGATTTGCCCTCCAGAGCTCTCGCGCTGAAAGGAGGGATGGGGAAGGCGAGCTCAGGACTGCTCAATGCCCCTGTCTCAGGTTGGGGGGCTCATGGGGTTGAGAGGGCCTCAGCCAGGCCAGGGCAGAAAAGACAGAGTGGAACTGGGGTCAGGTGTTGGTTAAAAGGAAGTGTATTTATATGTTAGAAGCTGGGGAATTTTAACGTCCACTTCCCAGTTCTCTAACGTGCCTCTTCTGGCAGAGGACGCCATCAGGGTAACATTTCCAAAGCCCTGACGAGGGACAGGAAATGCCTGCCAAGACTTTGGCACCTGGGAAGTGGGAGCTGTAATTCCAGCTTATGGGTAGCTGCCCTGGGTCAGGACATCAGAAGGCCAACCTCTGGGAGGTGCTCGGTAGAGCTGCTGAGACTCTGTCCCCCTTCCCAAGATCAACCAAGAGCCTCCTTCTCCTGTGAACCCCTGTGACCACCCCTGCTTGTGTCACCAGCTCAAAGCTGGCGTACTCCAGGCCTCAAGTGATCAGGCCCCTGTGTGCTCCAGGTGATACATTCGGCTGTCAGCCCCAGGAGCTGAGTATGTATTTATACAATGAGGAAGAAGAGGTCAGTGCCAGCTGAGGTGACAGAGGACCTTTAGGGGCTGTGCCCCTCCACAGGGTTCCCTCTGCCCTGCTATAGGCAGGGATCCTGTGTTCATCCCTTTGAGACCAGCATGGTCCACTAGGCAGCTGTGAACTTGGCAGGCAGGATACCACAGTCAAAAGCTGGAGGCAGAGACAGAGCCCAGGTGTGCAGGAAAGTGATGACTAGGGGACTGCACCACAGTGGGAGGGGGCAGTGCCAAGAGTGGGCTGAAGCCAGGTGTAAAGACAGCCCCTGGGATATGTCTCCTGCCAGTGTTCTCCCCTCTAATGCGGGCCCTTTTTGCTTTAGTTATTTTTCAGGTAGGGTCTTGCATTTTTTGTCTAGGGCTGGCCAGGACCTCAATCCTTTCCACCTATGCCTCCTGAATAGCTGGGGTTACAGATGTGAGCCATGGTGCCTGGTACCCTCTCCCACTTTTCCTTCCCCAAGCCAGCAGCCAATGGGCCTGGCCTGGCTACTTGTGGGCCCCTATATTTAGGGTCTTGGCAGTTTCTAGGCTGTGGAAGAGGAAGGAGAGGACAAACCCCAAAATAGCTCTGGGCCTGTCCCCAGGGCCAGTGGTGTGGGAGCGGGTGGGTCACTGGTCACCGTGGGACTAGCCTTTTGCCCAGTTACTCAGGTATATAGGGATGGGAGACAGTGAGAGCCAGGAAGGTTCTGAATGTTGCTGGTGATGTGTCCCAAAGAGGAATAAAACCTCACACGTGGACGTGGCAGGGCAGCAGGTGGTAGCTGTGTGAGGAAGGTCTCTACTCAGAACTGTCTCACTCAGATGGGTCACTAGGAGAGGCAGTGAGCTCCCCATCCTCAGAAATGTGTAAGCCTGAGGGGATACTGCTCAGGAGACAGGACTGGGCTGGCGAGCTGGGTTCACCATCACCCTTGCCATGGTTACTGGCTGTGGCCTCTGGCTGCCTGTTGGCTCTGCAGTCAAAAGCCTGTCCAATCAATCCCATTGCAAGCGTGCAGCAGCAAGATCTGAATCCTGACTTCACTGCCTGCCTGCTGTGGGAGTGTGGCAGATGACTTCTATACCCTGAACCTCAGTTTCTCCATCAAATGTACCTTATACAGTTAATAAGAGACCCAACAGAAAGGTCCTCAGCACCTCTTATTCTCTTCTATTGTGGGCCAGGTGTCTCAGGGTACCAGCTATACCAAGACAATGAATCACAGTCCCTGTCCTCTCAGTTGGCAGGGACAGACAGTCCTTGAAGGGGCAACTGCTACACTAAGGTCTTCCCTCAAGCTGACCAAAGTGCTGGAGTCAAGAACAGCTGTCAGGAACCTTGCCCGAGACACCAGGGAAAGCCATGGGGAGGAGGGAACATTTGAAAAGGGTACTGAAGGATGAAGAGGAGTTTTCTGGAGGACTCTGAAAGGGACTGCAGAAGGCAGAAGTCCCTAACATGCAAAGGTAGGGCTGGGAAGGGCAATATCCCAAATATGGGGAAGCTGGGCTTAAGAGACAGTTGGTAGGTCAGAGCTATGTACAATAGCCACCATGGGGCAGGCTGGTCGTGAGGGGTGTGACAAGAGGTGAATGGGACCAGCAGTGGGGCAGGGAGAGGAAAGAGATTCTGAAGACAGAACCAACAGGACCGGGTGGTCCCTCCCCAGGGAGGGAGGCCCCTAGCCCAGAATCCTTGAGCTGCTGGGGTAGGGTGGGGGCAGGGAATTGGGCACCTGGTTTCCCAGGTAGGTGCAGCCCTAACAGCTTCAGCACCCTGGGCTGGTGACAGCCTAGAGCCAGGCACTAGGGCCAGCTGCTGCGGGGATGAGGAGGGAGGCGACAGACAGAGGGGCTGCTCCTCCCAGCTGCCACCAGCCAGAGGAGGCCAGGATGACCTAGTTACTAGTGCCTGGGTGTGTGTGTTGGGGGGGGGTGTACTTGGAGGGGGGGCCTGAGGGCTGAGACCCTTCTCAGAGCTTATCTACCTCCTCCCGTCGGAGAGACCTCATTCCCAGCTTGTGCCCCACCCCCTCCCACGCACAGAGAAACCCACCTTGAGATGGCCCACCCCCTCCCTCACCATTGCCATGGCAACTGCTGAGCTGGGCCTCCTCAGGCCCAGGGGGCCTTGAACTGGAACCGCTTCTGGCGCTGAGCGTTCTGGGAAGCTCAGAGCAGCCACTGTGCCTGCAAGGAGGGAGAGGTGCCCTCGCGCCCTCCTCCTGGCTCGCCACTTCTCTGCATCCGGGAATCCGCTAAGGATCCCCAGGGGCAGGGAAGCTCTAGCCCAGACTTTGGACCCTAGCTTCCACGGGGCTCTCCTCCCCTCCTCCAGGTAGCCAGAGGCCCTTTAGCTCTGTGCCTTCCACCTCTCCCGCTAGTGAGACTTCAGAGCCCTGGTTCGCAGAAGGGGAAACTGAGCAAGGAGCCGTCTAAGGCTGCACATCGGAAAGCAGGGAGCACAGCCAGGACAGGACCAGGACTGGGACAGCTCAGCCCTAGGATCTATGAAAAGGGAGGGACACGGGACCTTTGAAAGCTTCTAAAATCTGGCCAGGGACCAGGGGAAATGACACTGTCTGGGAAAGATGTCACTGCCAGTTAGGAGCCCTAGACTCAAGACCTTGCTCTGCCACCGGGAGCCAGCATTCATGCCTCTTTTTTCTCATCTATCAAATGGAACGGTGAAAGCCGCTCTGCTATAGGTGATTGAGGGCATTAAAGGGATGGCTGCGACAAAGGCGAGAGCACAAGCAAGGGTGACTACCGGCACCCCCAACCCCCGCATCTTGCACCCAGTCCTGGCCCCTTGATTTATATCCCTTTCTTTATGTTAGTCCCTCCCTGCCCAAGTGCACAGCAGGAAGTCCCGGGACAGCCCCTGGCCCCAACGCGTTTCAGGTGCCCGCTTGGGATACTAGGGGCTCCCGGATTATTGAGGAAGACCTGTTTCTAGGGGGTACCCCGCCCCTTCCAGCCACACCCTGGGCAGTGCTCCCTGCGATGCACTCCTGAGCCAGCCCCTGTCCTTCCAAAGCCCCTTCTCAGATCGCCGCCCGTCCCCCCATCCCAGCCCTCACTGACACTCCCCCCGGCATTGTCCCCCCCTGTCCGGTGGCCCCAAAAAATCTTTGCTGTCCTCATTTTCCCTGCCAGTCACCCTCTGAGGCCACACACGCCACACCCCTCGCCAATGCTCTACTTGTGGGTGGGCCGTGTGGACCCCGGAAAGGTCAGGTGTAAAAGGGGGGGACAGCGCCCCTCCCCAGAAAGTTGGGGGCGCCCACCCCTGGCCGCGCTCACATGTCCTTGGCGGGCAGGTTCTTCCCCTCTACGATGCGGATGGACAGCGAGCTGCGCTTGGCCATCGCGGGTCCGCGTCGCGGAGGCCTGGCTGGGGAGAGCCGGACGCCGGGTTCCAGGGCTGCGGGCGACCGGCTGGAGGCTACAAGGAGGGGAGCGCGGGGGCGGGGAATCACTTCCACTTCATTCACCCCCGCCCCCGCCCCCGCCCCGCGAGCCGGCCCGGGAGGGGCGGAGCCTGCCTGAGCCTCGGCGCTCATTGGTTTTCTGCAGCGGAGAGGGGCGGGGCCCTGCGGAGGCACGGAGGTGGGGCCTGAGGACGCCCCTGGGAGGCCTAAGCTCCAGGGAACGCGCGGTGGACCGTGTGTAAGTACCCAGGCGGTACTCGGTACTCGGTACACAAGATGATCTAACTGTGTGGTTGGGGACCAGCGAGGAGGAGGCACTTACCCTGCACGCCGGGATCGCCCCAGCCACCCAAATCCGTGCGTGGGAGACCTCACATAGGTGTGAGTTGAATGAATGAGCGATCTACAGTCTTTGCAAACAGTGTAGTAGTGCTAAATCAGGAGGTGACAAGCCGGGTCATCCCAGAGGCTTGGGGACCCCGGATCTAAAAGATGATTTTTTTTTTTTTTGAACACCTGGTCTGGGCAGAGGGTTTTTTCTCACTGGTCATTTCATTTATTACTCTCACACTCTTCTAGTGAGAAGATGACCTCCTGGGGGTCAGGAGGTCACACAGGTGGCCCAAGGCAGAGCCACTGAAGTAATGGTGGCTTCAGATCTTTCCACTCGCACAAGGTCAGGTCCTTCACCCAGACTCTGTCCAGAGCTGAGTGTTTGGAATTGTCCACATTCATGTTCCCTCCCCACAGTCTGAGCCAGGCACAGCAGCAACTGTCCCCTCTCTACCTCCCCTCACCCTCATCTGCCATTGTCCCAAGCATGACTGTAAACTTGAGTTCCAGACTCAGCTCTGCCACTTCCTTGCTGGGTAGCCCTGGACAGCTTACAAGCTTCTGTGAGTGGCCTGGTTGGATCACCTGCAAAGAGGCGATAGCAGTGTAGAGTGCTTGCCTAGCATGTGCAAGGTCCTGGGTTCAATCCCCAAAACTGCAGCAACAAAAAAAGCCCAGCACTGGTGGCTCATGTCTATAATCCCAGCTACTTGGGAGGCTGAGATTGGGAGGATCAAGGTTCGAGAGCAGCCTGGGCAAATAGCTCCCGAGACCCCATCTCCACAAATAACCAGAGCAAAAATGGACGGGAGGGGTGGCTCAAGCCATAGAGTGCCTGCTTTGCATCACAAAACCCTGAGTTCAAAAACCCCAGTCCTATTTAAAAAAACAAACAAACAGGTGAGAGCAGCAGTAACACCTGCCAAAGATATGCAAGGGATAGCGTAGGTGAGGGGTCAGTATAGGATCTAGTTTTGATAATACTCTGATTTCCTTTCTTATTTTGCAGTACTGGGATTTGAATTCAGGGCCTCCTGCTTGCCATTTGAGCTGTGCCCTTTTTTGCTTTAGTTTATCTTTCAGATAGGGCTTCTTGCTTTTTGTTTGGGCTGGTCTTAAACTTTGATCTGCCCACCTCTGCCTCCCGAGTAGCTGAGATTACAGGAATGGCCACCACGTCTCACTTCCAGCTCTAATTTAACCAGAAAGGGATTCAGTATATGGTTATGGAGTCCGTCACAAAATCTTTGGGAGGGATAGAGAACCAAGTCCAAAGGCCACACATAGCCAATGACATATAGCCCCAAATCACATCCCAGAAGTAGCTTGGTGCAGACATGCCCTCTGCTGGCCCTGGGGACAGGCCCCTTGTCACCAACACTGAACACTGTCCTCACCATGAGGCTGAAAAGCCAGCGGCAATGGTCAGCACCTGGGCTGGGAAGCAGGCCCCTGGAAAAGAAGGGGGTTCTCTTTGGGGCAGCCCAAAGAGTGACAATAAGAACTGGTCATGGTGGCTCACACCTGTAATCCTAGTACATCGGGAGGCAGAGGTAGGAGGACCAATGTCCAAAGTTGACCTGGGCAAAAGCATGAGCTTCTTGCTGATAAATAAACTAAAAGTAAAAAAACAAAACTAAACAAAACAAAAAAAACCTGGAGTTGTGGCTCAAGCGGTAGAGCACTAGTTACAAAGGCAGGAGTTCAATTTCCAGTCCCACCTCTCTTCCACCCAAAAAAAGTGAAAATAGTCGCTACAGGGTCTTAAATTTCTCCATGTCAAACCCACGAGGTATCACCTGGACTCTGGGTGCCCACATAGTCTTCTCTGACTCTCAGGACAACCTGTGCATCAGGTACTGTCACACCCATTCCCCAAGATTTCTGTGACATGCCTGGTCCTGTAGCAGCCTTCAAAAGGAAGGGGGCAGCTCCCTGCTTCGGGACCACGGGCAGTTCTTAGCCTCTGCCTCTGGCATGTGCTATTCTGCTGGTCTGGGTCCCTGCTGACATGTGAGGCTCATCCCTGTGGCCTGAGGGACTCCTGGGCCACAGCACTGTCAACACAGAAAGGAGGGGCAGGGGGGACAAGCTTTCAGCATTTCCCAGCAACTAGTCTCTGGGGAGGGGGTGAGTCAGAGGAAAGGGCAGGGAGGGGAGCCAGCCACGGCCCCCACCATACAGTCTATATATATATACCTTCCCTCTGTGGTGGGCTACAGAGAAGACTCTCTTGTTGAATGGCCCACTAGCCTGATTTCCTAGTGTCTACATTCATTCACTCATTCGTTCATTCAATCATTCAGTCTGTCATCTGCTATTAAAGACTGTTGTGTGCCAGGTCCTGTGCTGGGTCCTGGGATTCCACAAAAAAGCCAGCCTAGGTCCCTTAGGGGCTGACCTCAAAGATGGATGTAAAAGAGTAAGGAGTCTGGTGCCTGTGAATCACTCTTGTAATCCCAGCTACTTGAGAGGCTGAGATCAGGAGGGTGATAGTTTGAGGCCAACTGGACAAATAGTTCACGAGACTCTATCTGGAAGATACCCATCACCAAAAAGGGCTGGTGGAGTAGCTCAAGTGGTAGAGCATCTGCCTAGCAAACATGAAGCCCTGAGTTCAAACCCCAGTCCCACCAAAAAAGAAAACCCTTGTCTTTAAGCATCAGAAGAGTCAAGGACCTGCTGCCTGGGCCCAGTCCCTGCTAGAGATGGGGAAAGAGTAAGTACTTTGATGCAAAGTGAGTACCCAGGGAGCTGATCAGATGCTGAGATGACCAAGTTGAGGAATGAGGACTCAATTGCAATTAAATTGGGTGAGAGAGCCAGGCACTGTGGCTCATATGTGTAATCCCAGCCACTCAGGAGGCAGAAATCAGGAGGATTATGGTTGGAAGCCAGCTCCAGAAAATAGTTCATGAGACCCTACCTAGAAAATACCTAACACAAAAAAATAGGGCTGGCGAGTGGCTCAAGTGATAGAGCACCTGCTTAGCAAGTGTGAGGCCCTGAATTTGAACCCCAGTGCTGGAAAAAAAAAAAATTGAGCAAAAGAAAAACAAAGTTTTCTTGAAAAAAATAAAAACAAGTGTGTCTTGAATGCTTGACCCAGTGTGCAGGGGCTATTTTTGGACTAGCGTGAATCACAGCTCCACCTATGCTCCAAAGAACATTTTAAAATGCATTTGTGGACTGGGGATGTGGCTCGGTGGTGGAGCACTCGTCTAGCACTGTGTGAGGTCTTGGATTCCATTCCCAGCTCTGCAAAAAAAGAAAAAGTATTCATACCAGGTTCTTTAAACAATTAAAAATAGAATCACTGTGTAACCCAGCAATCCCAGTTCTGTCTATATATCCAAAATAAATGAAAACAGGGTCTCCAAATGAAATTCGCACCCCAAGTTCATTCACAAGATGGAGGTGTAGGCAACCTAAATGCCCTGGACAGATGAACGGATAGGCAAAATGTGGTATGTCCATGTAGTGGAATACTATTTAGCCTTAAAAAGGAAGGGAATGCGAACACATTCTGTGACATGATGCTCCATGAAAAATGACGATCACGGGGGCTGCAGGTGTGGCTCAAATGGTAGAGCACCTGCCTTGCAAATGCGAAGCCTTGAGTTCAAACCCCTACTGCAAAAAAAAAAAAAGTCACAAAAAAAACAAATATTACATGATTCTCCACCACCCCCTTTTTTTTTTTTAATTTTGAGACAGGGTCTTGCTATGTAGCTCAGTCTGGTCCCAATCTCAAAATTCTCCTGCCTCAGTCTCCCCAGTGCTGGGATTACAGGCGTGATATACCATGCCTGGCTCAATTCGCTTTCAGGAAATATGTAGAATTGTGAAATTTATGGAAACAGGAAGTAGAATGGTGGTTACCAGAGTCTGGGGGAAGGGGAAAAGGGAGCTATTTAGTGGGTACAGGGTTTCAGTTTTGGAAATTTCTTGTGTCCATTATACATCAGTGTAAATGTGGGTTGTCACATTGTATATTTACTAATGGTTAAATGGTAAATTTTATGCTGTGTGGCTTCTTTTTTAGCAAAAATAAAACAATGCACCCGACTTTATGTTCTGGTTATAAAAATATTTGAACAGAAAATTTTCTTCTCTTTTTTTCCCCCCCTGTGGTATTAGGAACTGAACCCAGGGTCTCATGTTCGCTAGGCAAGTGCTCTACCACTTGAACCACACCCCCAGCCCTTTTGTGTTTATTTTGTTTTTGAGATAGGAGCTCAATAATTATGTCAAGGCTGGCCTTGAACTCAAGCTCCTTCTGCCTCCGATCCTGAGTAACCAAGATTACAGATGTGCACTACCATACTCGGCATTTGAACAGAATTCTTAACATAATTTGTAAAGCTACTGGTGTACAAGTAACTCCTTTGATTTGCTCCTGGCCTTGATTTCTCTACAAACATAGTGCATTCCTGGAAATCTTGGGGCCTCTTCCAAAACTGAGAAAATGTGACCTACAAATTGCATGGGCAGTGACGCATTTTAAAATACTAAATTTAACAATAGATGAAGCTGCCTTAATGTTACATTTAGATGATATTTAAGTAAACATTTTATTTTATTTTATTATTTTGTGGTTTTAAAGTTTGGAGCCAAATCATTTTCCCATCTCAGATTTTAACGCTCTGGGGACCTCTTGCCCTGGGGCCACCCCCCCAAAAAAAGTGCCCGTCCCCAGAAGGAAGACCTTCCAGCCTCTCTGTTCTCCCCTTACTCAGTGGTTCCTGGCACCTGTCTTACAGATGCCATGCCTTGGCCCAGGGCCGAAAGAGGGGACTTGGAGGAGGCAGGTCCCAGAAAGATGGGACAAAGGCATTGCCAGAGAAAGGAGAAAAGGGGAGTGTCTAGAAGAAGGAGAAAGAAAAAGGAAGTGGCCAGGCAGGCATGGAGGGGGTCCAGGGCAGCCCTGTGTGGGCCTGAGTGCTGGGTGCAGGAGGCTGGGCCTTCCTCAGGAGCACAAGGAGGCCCAGCAGGCTTCAGGCTGAGGGACGGCACTCTGCCAAGAAGCCTGGGCTCACCAGCTGTGAAGAGCCTGGAGGAGCAGGCCAAGAGCCTTTAATGGGCCCAACAGTGCCCTGTCCCCAGCGTCTGCCTGTCTCACCAATCTTGACACCCTGTTCCCCTCATTTAGACAGATAGCAATAAATAACGTTTTTCGAACAGGCTAGCAGTGAAAAGTGTGCAGTGTGGAGTCAGAGGGAGTTCAAATCCTGGCTCTACCACTGCAAAAGAACCTGCTGTGTGACTCTGGGCAGGTTACTCAGCTTCTCTGAGCTTCCCTTGCCTAATCTGTAAAGTGAGCTAATGGCAACTGCAAACGGCATCTTTGGGAGCCCAGGCAAATAGTTCTTGAGTACCTATCTCAGAAAAACCCATCACACAGAAAAAGGGCTGGTAGAGTGGCTCAAGCAGTAAGAGCACCTGCCTAGCTAGTGTGAGGCCCTGAGTTCAAACCCCAGTACCATGAAAAAAAAAAAAAAAAGGAGAAGAAGAAGAAAGAAAAAAAGAAACTGCAAAGTCTCCCACTCCTAATGTGGTCCCCCAACTCCTCAGGAAGACAGAGAAGACCAGCTCAGAGAGAAAGACACAGGGAGAAACAGATGGAGATCAACAGTTGCAGGGAGAGAGAGAAGTCAGCAAGAGGAAACACAGGACCAGAGGGGGCTGCATCAGACCCCAGGCTGAGGTGGGGACAGAGATCCCCCAATTCTCCCTGAGTGTGGTTGCAGATCCTTGGGGTGTCTGAGAATGCAATTGGGTGGAGGCAGGCACAATGCTGGTGACAAGTACCCTGAGAGGGTGTGAATCCAAAAGTGGGCAGAGCTACCTGAGGGCAGGTGACATCGGAATTTTGGATCAAGAGCCATGCCTCCCTGAGACAGGAGGTGCTCTGATTGGGCTTCCTGGAAGAGGTGGTATCAGGGTTGGGAGGAAGGCAAGAGGAAGGGCTAGGGCTGGGAAGGGAGGGCACAGGACCAGGTTCACCTCTGAGAGCAGCCTTGGAGCTCAGATGACCTAGGACTGGAGAGACCCTGGTCTCTGGGATCTTGAATAGGACCCATCTGGAATGGGGCCCTGGCCAGGCCTCTCCCTCTGGGGAAGAATGTGTGTGTAAGCAATCCAGCAAGGGGACCTGGGACCAGGCCAGGGCAGCTACAGCTGGATTATAAACCTGTCATGGCTTCTGGCGCCATGGCTTCCCCGCAGCCCTGCACAGGGCCCTGCTGGGCTGACAGGAACCAGGAGTCTTGGATAGAGGATGGAGCCAAGTAAGTGGAGGTGGACGCTCCTGGTTCCCAGGCTGGCTCTTACCCAGAGAGTCCTGCATGCTCCGTGTCTGATGGCCCCTCTGAGCCTGGGTCCCTCCACTGCTGCTCCCTCCTCTGCTTCCTTGGCCTCTGCCCTTGACTCACTGTTCCCCCTCCCCAATGCCCCCCAGTATCTAAAACATTCCAGCCCCAGCAGGCTTCCTTGGGTGGATTCAGTCCCCGCCTGCCCCCCCCCCCCATAACCATGAAAACTGCTACCTGACCACCTCCATAACCATCTAGTGGTCTAAATTGCTTTTGATCTTTCTATTAAATCATACAGCATATTCAGTCATCTCACTTATCCAGAGTTTGGCTCTCTACACCTTCAGTTAACCATAGTCCAAAAATATTGAATAGAAAATCCCAGAAATAAGCCCATTCCATCCTGCCTGCAGATCCACACTGGATATGCTACCCTCTCATTTGTCACTCAGTAACCCTCTTGGGCATCAGGATAATTGCTGCAGTATCACAGTGTTTGTCTCCAGGGTTCAGTGCTATTGGTGTTCTGAGCCTCCACTGGAGGTCCAGTAGAGACAGAGGTAGATAAAGGTACTACTGAGGCAGGATAGATGGGCAACAACAGTCAGGAATTCAGAGATCATCGCTGGGTTAATGAATGACTTGATTAAAAGCACACAGGCACTATTTTCTTCCTCTAAGCCTTATGCCCCCTCAACAAGCTGCGACATTTAGGAAAAAGAAAAAAAAAAAAGTGGGGGATAGAATGAAAAAAAAAAGTAAAGAAAAAAAAAAGTACTTATCCCAAGGATGCACACATGCCTTGAGGAGAGCATCTGGCAGGACCCATCCTTTGTTTAAAGGGATGCTCAAACATCTATCTCGTAGTAACTCAAATTTAATGAGTAAGACAGAGTAACAGCAAAAATGACTAATTATGCCAGGTGTCAGAACAAACAGGAGCACTTTTCCTTAGGTGAATTTGAGCCAATCTCCAATGTGCTTTTTCCCCATAAACACCCAGATGTTAGAGCACTCGTGGCACCGTTAGCAGATGTGCTGCACCCATGCCTAGCTTGTGTGCTGGGTTTCTATCTTCCTTTTGTCCTAAAATTTTTGAGGAGAAAACATCACAAACTCGGTACCCAAGGGTCTCCTTTTGGAGACCTCCTCCTTGGAGCATCACCAGTTCAGGTGACACTACTCTGTCCCTTTATGCCTGGGCTTCTTTGACTCAACATAATGTCCAGGAGGGACGTCCATGTCCTCACAGTCTGAGAGTCCATTTCTCTTTTTTTGTCTTTGGTGAGACTGGGATTTGAACTCAGGGCTTTGTGCTTGCAAAAGCAGGTGCTCTACTGCTTGAACCATGCCTCCAGTCCATTTTACTCTGGTTAGTTTTGGAGATGGAGGGCTCATGAACTATTTGGCCTGGCTGGCCTCAAGCCTCGATCCTCCCTATCTCAGCTTCCCATGTACAGGCTACAGGTATGAGCCACCACACCTGTATGTTTATTCCTCTTTATCACCGAATAGCATTCTGTGGTTTGGATGGAGGTCCTGCCATTTGGCTTAGCCATTTGCCTATTCATGGCTGTTTTCTTGGAATTGTTATACACAAGGCTGCTACAAATATTCTTTTTTTTTTTTTTTCGGGGGGGTGAGGTAACTAGAATTTGAACTCAGGGCCTTATGCTTGCTGGGCAGGCGCTCTACTGCTTGAGCTATGTCCTAGCCCCGGGATTCAGAATCTTTTTGCCATTTCACCCAGCCACTGAGCCCTAGACTTGAGGTAGGCAAGTTGTGAACAACCAAGGCTACATGAGCCCACCAAGTCCAAGTCATCTCCTGAGCAGCCCAGGCTGGAGGGGCCTGGGAGGTGGGGGGTGAGGGCTCTCCTGCCCTGTTGAGGAAGGAGAGGCCTCCCTTCCGTGTCTCTGACACTCACAGAGATGTCCCCCAGTGCCTGGTGGCTGGTCAGAGGGGCTGAGCTGGGGCACTGGGGGCAGTGGGTGGACAGGCGCCATGAGCAGATGTGCTGGCCCCACCCTGCCCTTGGCCTTCAGCCCAGATTCACGTTCCTCTCTTCCCAGAACTTCATCCCCAGAGTGGAGTTACGTGCCTTGCCCTCATTAACCTTCTGAACCTTCCAGAAAGAAAGTGGAAATAGCCAGCCTCGTCCCCTCACTGAGGAAGCTGGCAGTGGGATGGGGGAGGGTAAGGGGACTGCCCACAGCTGCTGCTAAGGGGGATGGGGGGAGCAGTCAGAGATCAGGGTCTCAAAGGCCAGGCTAGGGTCTCACCCGCCAGCTCTGTCCGATCTTCCCATAGCAGAGGGAGGGTGGGAGCCCCAGACATCCCTGCCTCCCACAAAGGCCCAGGGCACCTCCCGCCAGCCTTGCCCTCCACTGGCCAGCAGTTCTAGGAGTCTGCCTTGGAAATTCAAAGGGTTCTTGAGCCTGTCCTGCTAAAGAACACCCCCCCCAGGATTCCCCACCACTCATGGGACCCAGTCCCGCCACGGGGCTTTTCCCTCGTTGCCATAGTGGCCTAAGTACCCTGCTTCTTGGCTCCAGTGGCCTCAAATACTTGACCTTCAGCTGCAGTGACATTTCCGGTTGGTTGTTTGCTATTTTTTAAGAAAGCGTCTCACTATGTAGCCCAGGCTGGCCTTGAACTCTCAATCTTCTGCCTCCCAAGTACTGGGTTTACAGACATGCACCATCACAGCCAGCTTGTTTGTTGAGAGGGGACTTGCTTTTTGCCCAGGCTGGCCTCAAACTGCTATCCTCTCTACCTCTGGAATAGCTGGGATTATAGACGTGCCACCACATCTGGCTTACAACAAAAATTCTAAATACGGAATTGACCGCCCCCACGGACTCAATGGTTCACAGATATGGATTATCGAGTCCTACTCCAGACACTCAGTAGGAGCTGTGCCCTGTTCCAACTACTTGGGAGGTGGAAGAAGGAAGACCCTGAGTTTTGAAGCCAGCCCAGGAAAAGTTAGTAAGACTGTTGCAAAATCAAAAATGAAAAATCAAAAGGGTTGGGGCCATGGCTAAGCAGTAGAGCGCTTGCCTAGCATGCATGAGACACCAGGTTCAATCCCCGGTACCATGATTGTGGGGGAGGGGAGAAAAGAAAAAAAACAAAAGGGCTGGGTCCTGGATGGCCTCCCTCCCTGACCTCACCACTGAACATCCATGCTCCTGAGTTAGGCTAAAGTGGCCAGGGGGGCTGACAGGGGTGGTCCCAGTACCTGCCTCTGTCTCTGCTGCTCCTTGTCTGCCTCCCTCTGCTCCTTTGCCCCCCAGGGATGGGTGTGGAGCCTGCAAGCAGGAGATGGTCCTGAAGTGTGACTCAGGAGACAGTTGGCTCCAGGTGGAGGGGTCATAGGTAGCAGGTAGGAAAAGGTAACAGCTGAGCTGGACAGAGAAGAGCAGGGATTCAGGAATTGGGGGGATGGGTAGAGGGAAGGGTGGCTGGAGGTGCTGGGTACAGGGGGAGGAGCTCACATGAGTTCTGGCCATCGTCCTGATGACACAGGACCCTTGGGCCTGACTCTGGACACCTCAAACTTGCCCTGCAAGCAGAATTCTGGCCCCTGAAAGTTTGAGTCACTGGCAACCTCACAAGTCCCCAGGGAGTCCTGAGGTCAGCTCACATCTCAGCCTAGGAGGAGGTACCCCTGGGTCTGGAGTGTCCTCCATAAGACAGGGGGACCCCACAGCAGGGTGGCTGGAACCTGAACCCACCCCGCTCTCAGAATACCCCCGCCTCACATTTTTTGTATCCCTGAGACAAAGGGAACAGCCCCCTCGATGTTCTCTGATGGGGTCAGACCCAGAAGCCCTCTACCTGTCCCCCTACACACCTGGACAGCTGACTGCTCTCCTATGCCTCTCTCCTGTCAGCCTGGCTTCAGCCCTTGCAGCCTCCCCCCCCCAAGCCCCAGCATTCAGGTCTCCTGGGAAGGGCCACCCTTCCCAGGAGACCCCCAGGTTCTAGGCCAAAGAGGGTTCTTGAATGTACACCCCTGCAGGGCTGCTGGGCTTCCCCCACAGAGCATTGAACTCAGAACACCTGGGTTTGGGAACAGCTGGGGATCTGGACAAGGGCCTAGGCGTGAGTCTAAGGCTGCAGCAGTGACCCTGTTCGAACCTGTCAGTTTGGGGCGATAGACTGTACAGTCCTGACACCCACATTGTGATTTGATCTTGTGTTTTAGGGGGCCATGCCCAGGTTTTGGCTAGCTCAGACAGCTTTCCCTTAGGAGCTCTGGCCTATCAGGGTTAAAGGGACACAGCCGGCTGCCAGTGGCTCACGTCTGTAATCCCAGCTACTCAGAAGGCAGAGATCAGGAGGATCACAGTTCAAAGTCAGCCTGGGAAAATAGTTCTTGAGACCCTATCTCAAAAAAAAAAAAAAAAATCACAAAACAGGGAAGGTGGAGTGGCTCAAGGTGTAGGACCTGAGTTCAAGCCCCAGTACCTGCAAAAAACCAAAACCAAAACAAAACAAAGCCAGAGAGGGACAGAAAGAGGCAATGAGAGGGTCAAGTCCCCTGCCTCTCCCATTTGTCCTTTCATCAGGCTGATGTCAGGGGACCCTTAGTTACTTTGGACATCATTTCACTGTTCAAAATTATTTTCCCCAAGTCTGTGCTCCTAGATGCTAAGTAGGCTGGTGCAGCCATACCCCATGGTCACTGGGAGAAGCCAATGTCATTGGGTCAGCCCCTGCTGCCTGGTGGAAAAGTCCAGCTGAGTCCTCGTGCTCAGTGACTCCCCTGGAAAGCCCCTTCTGCCCTTCTGTCACCTCATCCTCCAAGGCCACACCTTGTGTCGCCACCCCTCCCATCCTGGCAGCCTCCAGATGGACTAGATCAGGCAGGGTGTGCCTGTCAGTCACTGGAGGCCTCTTTGTCACCCCTGTGCACAGCCGCTGAGGCAGGCTGGCCTCAGGACCCAACTCCGCTGAAGTCAGTGACCTGCTAAGCATGCAAATAATGAGACTGGATGGGGACACTGAGTCACCTGGGGGCCAGATTGAGGCAGGATTTTCTTACTCACTACCTTCATGGGGGAGGAATCTGAGGCGCCTAGTGGGTCAGGCAGGGTTCCCGGCTGGGCCCCGTGCTCTGCCTGGCTGCCCTGGGAGCAGGTCACACCTAGCCTCTTAGTCCATTCCTGCCCTCCTCTGTTTTATGCTGTGCCCAGGAGCAAGACCTCTGGTTAGGGGTAGGACGGAACTGGGCACCTCTTCCCTGGCTCCATCCAGGGGCTCTGTCCCTCTTCCCAGAGCTCCTGTTTCTGCCGGGCCCATGACTTCTGTTTACTGGTTCTGAGACACCACACCCTTCTTCCTGTCAGCTCCTCAGGTCCAGGCGTGTGTGTAGCCCCATTCCTGCCCACCCCAGGTCATCCTCTCCTGTTGGCCCCTGCAGGCTGCCCACGCCTTGGTAAATACTCTCAATTGCCCTGTACAGCAAGCCATCTGTTTCCTGCCAGGGATCGGTCCACGCAGGGTGAGGGTGAAAGTCTCTCCAACCACGAGGTCTTCAAGGTCTTTCTGTCCAATCTTAGCTTTTTAAAGAAGGGGAAATTGAGGCCCACACTGGGTAAGTGATGTGTCTAGGGCCACCCGGCCCCAGCTGTTTTGAAAAGGCTATGGTAAGGTCAAGGCCTAACTCAAAGAGGCCGGAAAACTGTTCCCTTTTCTTTCCTGCCTCCCCCAGCCCGATTGTCACGTGGCCACTTGATCAGTTCCTCTACAGCAGAGCCAGATATGTCTGCTTCAGCTAATAAACCATTTTCAGGCACCTGGGAGCCCAGCCAGCCCTGCCTTCTCTGACCTCCTCCCTCAGAGGGTGAGGTTCTCCATGTGACATAGGTGTCACCATCCTCTCCAGGCTCAAGCTGCCCCCAACAGACTCACTGCTGGATATCCCTGTCCGTGTCCCCCTGGCTTAGGTGTCCTGCTCCTATGCCTAAACCACTCCTCCCTAGGAACCCTCTGCAGCCTCCACCATGGGTCTCACGTGGGGAAGCACTTTGATGGCAGACCCTGGCCTGGGACAGCTGTGTTCCCTTAAGACCCAGCAAGGAGCAGGACTGAGTGTCTTGGATTAGGTTCAGGGCTGGGATCCGCTTTGGGCTTCACACACACTTCCTACCCATGATGCCCCAGCCTGGACCGCTCTCAGTCCTATAGCCAGGAGGACAGGGAAGCTGGGAGAAGAGCCACCACAAGGATGCTCGTGCTGGATATGCAGTCCTGTGGCCTTTGTGTAGGAGGAGGCCAGCTGGGCAGGACAGGACAAGCACCTCTCCAGGGTGTAGCCTTCACAGTGTACAAGGTGTGTCCACTCTGGTTTGTCCTTACTTCAGTCCCAGAAACCACTTTTCCCACCCTCGCCTTACAGATGGTGACACTTAGGCTCAGAGAGACTTGCCTGGGCTTGGTTGACTCAGTGGGCCCTGGTCCTGCATCCCTCCCCCCTCCCCCAGAGCCAGACCAAAGGAGCCGGGGCAGGGAGGCAGGAAGACTGCCCAAGTGGCCCGATGTGGTGGTACATGCCTGTAATCCCAGCACTTGGGAGGCTGAGGCATGAGGATCTTGAGTTTGAAGCCAGCCTGAATGACATTGTGAGGCCCTGTCTCAAAAAAAAGGCCAGGCATTGGTGGTTCATGTCTGTAATCCTAGATACTCAGGAGGCAGAGATCAGGAGGATCACAGTTCAAAACCAGCCTGGGCAAAATAGTTCTCAAGACCCTATCTTGAAAAAAAAAAATCACAAAAAAAGGCTGGTGGAGTAGCTCAAGGTGTAGAACCTGAGTTCAAACCCCAGAACCACAAAATAAATAAATAAATAAAAAAGAATGCCAGGTGTATAATGTCACAGACAAGCTGGAAATTGTTGGGGATATTTATTTACTTGTGGCTGGGACAGGGCTTTGAACTCAGGGCTTCATGCTTGCAAGGCAGCTCTACCACTTGAGCTGTGCACATCTCCAGCCCTGTTTGTTTGTTCTCATGAGGGCTGGCCTAAGCTTTGAACTAAGAACACCTCCCCTAGAACAATCTGTCTCAGGGCTCCAGAAGCTTCCTTTCCTGGCATGCCCAGCTCGGGCTCTGCATCCTGGTCCAGGGAGGAGGCTGTGATGTGGCTGGGACCTAGAGCTGTTCACAGGTCCTCTCTGGCTGCAGGACTCTGCATGCGGTGGACGTTGTAGTTGGTGACTGGCACCTGCTCCCCTGGGCCGGAGATGGGCGCGCTCCTGCACCTGTCAAAGCTTGAGTGGGGAAAAACGGGAAACACAGTGGTGGACACAGGTCCTGATGGCTGTCCACAGCCATTGCTTAGAGTTCCAACCCATGGCGTAGGGGAAACTGAGTCTCCACTAGCCCAGCAGCATTAATGAAAGAGAACCAGCTATTCTGCTAAACCTTGGAAATTCACCTCCTCCCTCCCTGTCCAATGTCACTGCCCATACCATCCCCCACACCCCAGGATCCCACTAAAACCTTGTTGATATCTTTTTTTCCTGGTGGTTCTGGGGTTTGAACTAAGGGCCTCTAGCTTGCTGGGCAGGCACTCTACCACTTGAGTCATGCCTCCAGCCCTTTTTGCTTTAGTTTGCTTTTTCACAAAGGGTCTTGGGTGGGCTTTTACCCAGCTGACCTAGAACTGCGATCTTCCTATCTCCCCCCCCTTCCTGAGTAGCTGGGATTACAGGCATTCACCACCACACCACTCCCAGCCCCCTTGTTGATGTATCTCTCCTGACCAAAGCTCACCACTGGCTCCTATGGGCTTGGGAGATAGCCTAGTTCCTCAGCTGGGTACCCAGCCCCATGGCCTTGCTTGGCTGCTAGCACCCTCCTGCCCCAGAGAGCTCCCCACCTCACCTCCCCACTTCCTTGGAGCTGCCTCCCCAAACCCCACCAGGATCTAGGTGTCTTATTTCCTCTGTAAAGTTTTGTAGACAGTCCCTCTCTGCCAGGCCTCAACACTTGAGCTTTGCATGAAATTTTGAAGCAATGTCCAGGGTGCTTGATCTGAAAGCAACTCAGCCCCATCCAGGTTGTCTGCTGACCACCCCACTTGCAATTCCAGATGCCACCACTATGGGGCAGGTAGTAGCTACTGAGAAAATAGTTGTGCGAAGAGGGCAGGTGCAGGCAGGGATAAGGTATATGTCACTCATCCCATCCCACTAGGAAGGACAGGCCACTGGCTCAGACCCCAGAGGTTTTGGAACCTTAGGGAACCCTTAGTGCATTGTTAGGTCCTGTCTGGCTTTCAGGGAAAATCACTCCAGCAGAGGGCAGCAAGGAGCGGCCAGCCATGGACTGGTGCTGGGAGGGGCTTGGTGCCACCCTGCCACTCACCACGTGTGTATGGAGAGGATGAGTAGCACGGCAGCGAGGATGGCCAGCAGGACTGTCAGCATGGTGATGATGACCACGGTGCCTGGGCTCTGGGTCCCTGGGATGGCCTGGAATGCCTGGGCTGCAGGGCACGACAGGGCCCCAAAGGGAGGCAGGAAAGAGATATATATATTGTTTTATTATTTTCTTTTTTGTGATACTGGTATTTGAACTCAGGGCCTACAACCTTGAGCCACTCCACCAGCCCTTTTTTAGTGGTGGTTTTTTTTAACATAGGGTCTTGGTAACCATTTGCCCAGGCTGGCTTCAAACTGCGATCCTCCTGATCCCTGCCTCCAGAGTAGCTGGGATTATAGGTATGAGCCTCCAGCACCCAGCGGAAAGATTTTATTTGACCTGAGAAGGGGCCCTTGGGCAGCCTCCGGACCAACCACCCTCCCCCCCAAACTAGAGGGGGGATGGAGAGTGGGAGGGGCTGCTTGGGGGAGGAGGGACACCTACAGACGGAAGGTTGTTAGTGTTTCTGATTTACAGGGAGCTGTCCTGGTCCCCCCACATGCCCAGTGCCCATCCATAGGAGCCCCCCAGGCCCCTCCATTTGACCTGCTCATCTGACCCTGTACCTTGCTGCAGGTGCAACTCGTTGGACCAATCCGTCTCAGCCACAGGTCCCTTGTCACTCATCACAAGGAACTTCACCCTGAATAGAAAACCCAGCATTGGGGGTGGGGGGGTCTCTGGGGTGCTGAAACCTTGGGGTAGATCATGGTGCCTGTCAGTCCTTTCCCTCGGCTCCCAGGGATCAAGAGCAGGGGGCTGAAGATAAAGAGCACAAGCTCGAGTCCAGTAGAGCTCTGTATTTGAATCCAGTGTCCCCTCTTCCTGCTGTGTGATCTTGGATGCAGCCCTCACCCTCTCTGGGCCTCACTGTCATCTTTTGGGAGATGTGTGAGGTGGATTAGAGCTTTCAGCACTGAACAAAAGTGAATCAAGGCTGGGCCCCACCAGTGGCTCACGCCTGTAATCCCAGCTACTCAGGAGGCAGAGATCAGGAGGATTATTGTTCAAAGCCAGCCTGGGCAAATAGTTTGCGAGAACCTATCTCAAAAAATCCACCACAAAAAAGGGCTGGCAGAGTGGCTCAAGATGTAGGTGCTGAGTTCAAATCCCAATACTGCAAAAAAAAAAAAAGTGAATCATGCTCAGCACTTGGTCGGGGAGACAGGTTGAGGCTAGTCCCTGTCCAAGAAATGCCCTATCTGGTTGGGGACCCTCCACCTGCGTGGTCCAGATGGTCCATGGAAAATTTGGCTGCATTGCTCGAGAAAGATGGGGAGCATTCACAGATGCCACTCAGGACCCCCTGAGCCACCCAGGAGCTGCCCAGGCTCTGGCTTGATATGTCAGGAGCACCCCCCTCCTCCAGCTCACCTGTAGGGACCCGAGCCTGGCAGCGGGGGGTTGCAGCCCACTTTTGTGGGGGAGCAGCTGGTACTGTTGCCAACACGGAGCACACGGACCTGGTTGCCAGCCGGGCCACTTGGGTAGTGTGCCCGGCTGGCCCTCAGTGTGAGGTAGAAGCCATTCTGGGAGAATCTGGCAGGGGCCACACTGTCCTCTACCCTCGGTGGAGCAGTGAACTTCTGTGTGGCTGAAGGTGACACTGAGGGTCAGCTGTTGGGGACCGAACTGGGCAGAACCCAGCTCTGTCTCACCAGGCCTGACAGGCCCCTCCCCCAGCCATATCCCCTTCTCCGCAGCAGCCCTGCTCCCCACTTTGCCCACATGTGCTACTCTCGCAGGCCCATCTACCCATTTCACAGAGGGAAGACCAAGGCGTGGCTGCTCACCATTGCCGCGGGCCACCACCAGCCAGATGGGATTAAAGTTCGAGATGTTGTGCCCATCGAACTGGCCCTGGGGTTGCGCCAGTGTGAAGGTGGACTGGGTGACCTTCCCCGCCAGGGTGGCACCAGAGAGCTGGGGCACATAGCTGATGTACTCTGGGAAGCAGGAGGGGAGGGCAGAGGGCAGAGATCGAGCGGGGTAGCCTGGCCTGGTCAGAGCGGGAGACACACCTCCCAATCTGGGAGGTCAGGCCAGGCAGGACTTAGGAGGTCCCCTGATAACTGGGCCCCGTGGGGCATGGGTGGAGCCAACTAGGAGAGGGCCCTGCCCTGCTGCCTTGCCTGGGTCACTGGGGTCTCCATGTGATGGACAGGGTCCAAGGAAGGACAGATGGACAGAGGAGGCGCAGGTGGCCTCTCTCCATGAGACTTGGTTGGGGGGAGCCCGAGCCCTAGGCTGGACCCTGCCCCTGGTATGCCCAGTGACCTTGAGAGTCCCTCTGGCCCCCCACATGGCTGAGGTTTTGGGGGTGACACAGGTAGGACCTGTGGACCTAGACGTGGGCCATCCACTGGGAACGTTGACTCTGAGCCCAGAGGCTGGCTCAGTCTAGAACTTTCCTCGCTTCCCACCCACTTCTTAGCCTCCTCCGAACACCTCCCATGGGTCCCAAGGCACCTTCCCCTGACTGGGTCCCCCTCTCAGCTTGAAGGGACTCAGGACTGGCCAAGTGACCTGTGTCCAGCTTTGCTGCTCACGGAGCTCAGACCCCTCACCCCTCCTGGAGGTCCCCAGGACCAGAGTGCCCCCCTTTCCCAGTCCCCAATCCTGGAATGAACAGAATGGTGAAGTGGGCACTTCACCATGAAAATGCAAGTCTTGGGAGACCCCACACCCTTTTCGGTTCAGTTCAAGTCAGTATGATGCGTTTCCATTAAATTAGCCAACTCCAAGGGTCCAGGCTAGAGCCTTCTAGAACCTTCCATCGTGGGGGGGGGCGTTGCTTCCTCCTTCCTCCAAGCTCTTGTCCTGTCTCTGAGGACTAGGCTGCTCTGCATACAGTAGGTACTTAATGTTGCTTAACGGGGAAAGAGGCCCCCAGAGATGAGGGGTGGTGTCAAGAGCCATTTGTGGGAATTTGGGCATGAGAACCCCCCCCAAAGATTCTTGCTCCCTGGACTTGGGGACAGATGTCCATCTTGCGACTCTCCCCTGACCCACCCAGGGCCCAGTCTCCAGCCAAGAGAGGGGTTCTGAAGGCAGCCAGGTGGATGGTGGGGTCCCCTGCCCCTGCCCCTGCCCCAGCCTCACTCACCGAGACCCATCCTGGGCTGGACACAGGTCAGTAGCACCAAGAGTGGGATTAGCAGCCAAGACTGTCCCCTTCTGAGCTCCATAGCCAAACTGAGAGTCCGGCTGTCTGTCTGTCAGCTCTGTCAGAAGCTGCGTCTGTGCAGGGCTGGGGGAGGCTGCTCCTCCAGATGCCCCCTCCTCCCATACAACTGGCCAGACAGGTTTGGGGGCAGATTTGGTATCACCAGGGAGGGGTCTGAAGAGAACAATGCCTTGCTGTCGTGGAAACAAGCTCTCCGACACCCCGTCCCAGGAGGGCCTGGCCTGGTCAGGGATCTTTTTTTTGGGGGTGGGACTGGGGTTTGAACTCAGGGCTTTGTACTTGCAAAGCAAGTACTCCACCACTTGAACCACACATCAGGTTCATTTTGCTCTGGTTATTTTATAATCAGAACTATTTGCCCAGGGTGGGATTTTTTTTTTTTTTTTGTGGTACTGGGGTTTGAATTCAGGGTCTACACTTTGGGGCACCCCACCAGCCCTTTTTTGTGAAGGGTTTTTTCAAGATAGGGTCTCACGAACTATTTTCTCCGGTTGGCTTCAAACCTCAATCCTCCTGATCTCTGCCTCTTGAGTAGCTGGGATTACAGGCATGAGCCACTGGAGCCCAATTGACTTCTCTCTCTTTTTTTTTTTTTTTTTTTTTTTTGGTGGCACTGATGTTTGAACTCAGGACCTCACACTTTGCAGGCAGGAGCTCTACCACTTGAGCCACTCCATCAGCCCTTTTTTGTTATGGGTTTTTTCTCAAGACGAGAACTATTTGCCTGGGCTGGCTTTGAATCTGGATCCTGCTGATCTCTGCCTCCCAAGTAGCCAGGATTACAGGTGTGAGCCACCAGTACCTGGCTCTCTGTCTGCCTTTAGAAAGGCGGTTGACAACAGACATCGGAACACAGGAGAGCAGGTATTTCCTTTTGAAAGTAGGTTCTTGCTCATCAACTCATCCTCTCCTGGGTCCCCAGAAGTGGGCAGGGCAGACAAATATGATTAACCTCATCACACACATGAGGGAGTGTCCTGCACCCCATGGGGGTCAGAGGCAGGGAGGGGAAGCAACTCCAGGTCTCCTGACACCCAGGTGGGACTGTTTCTCTTCCATTTTGTATCTGCTTCATTTTGAGCTTGCAGGAGCAAATTATTATTATTATTTTTTAAATCCTGCAACACCAAAAAAAAAAAATCCTTAATTTTAAGATTCACCAATGCATCAATTTTTCACTTGAATAAAAGTTTGTGCTTTGGTTCTCATTTAAGAATTTCCAGCTGGCAGAGTGGCTCAAGTAGTAGAGTGCTTGGCAGCAAATGTGAGGCCCTGAGTTCAAGCCCCAGTGCCACCAATAAAAAAAAATAAAAATAATAAATATAAATAAACAACAAGCTGACAAAATTACTTGTTTTGGGCTGGCCAAGTGGCTTAAGTGGTAAGTGGTAGAGCGCTTGTCTAGCAAGCATGAGGCCTGAGTTCAAATCCCTGTAGTGCCAAAAAGAAAAAAAAGAAAGAAAAAGGCTAGGCACAGGTGTCTTGTCTATAATCCTAGCTACTCAGGAGGCAGAGATCAGAAGGACTGCAGTTCAAAGCCATAGTTTACCACACCCTATCTTGAAAAAAACCATCACAAAAATAGGGCTGGTGGGGTGTCTCAAGGTGTAGAGCCTGAGTTCAAACCCCAGTTCCACCACAAAAAATTCCAAACCAGATGCAGTGGTACAGTCCTGTAATCCCAGTACTCGGGAGGCTGAGGCAGGAGGATCTTGAGTCTGAGGCCAGCCTGAGCTATAAGTAAGAGCCTATCTCATAACCCACGCCCCAGAAAATTCCAGTTTCATTTCTAAACCATGAGTACCTTCTCCTGTTTGTTCTTTGATCCACCTGGAGTCCTCTTTGTATGTAGTTATGTTGTCCATTCACGCTAGATTCTGTAAAGCTTTTTGGCAGTACTGGGATTTGAACTCAGGGCCTCATGCTTGCCGGGCAGGCACTCTACCACTTGAGCCACTCTGCCAGCCCTCTTTGCTTCAATTATTTTGGAGATAGATTCTTTTTTGCCCAGGCCAGCCTGATCCCCAATTCTCCTACTTTATGCTTCCTGCAGTTGCTGGGATGACAGGTTTGCACCACCATACTCAGCTTTTTTTCCATTGAGATGGGGTCTTGAGAACTTTTTTTTTTTGGCCTGCCTGGCCTGGATCTCAGCCTCCCTCATAGCTTCAGATGACAGGTGTACACCACTGCCTCCAGATGTTGTTGGGATGGGGTCTCGCAATCCTTTTTCTATTCTGGGCTGGCCCCAAACAGCGATCCCCCCAACCTTAGCCTCCCAAGTAGCTGGGATTACAGGTATGATTACAGGTGCTTGGCTTGTGCTGGCTTTTTTTTGTATGTGTGTGGTACTGGGGTTTGAACTCAGGACTACACCTTGAGCCACTCCATCAGCCCTTTTTTGTGTTGATATTTTTAAGATGGGGTCTCATGAACTGTTTGGCTGGGCTAGCTTTGAACCTTGATCCTCCCGATCTCTGCTGTTTGAATAGCTGGGATTACAGGCTTGAGCCACTGTGCCCAGAGGTACTGGAAAGTGTTTTGATGCCATGGTGAATATCTTTTTTTAATTATTAAAAATCTGGGTATGGTGACAGACACCTATAGTACCAGAACTGGTGGGGGATCCTGAGGCAGGGGGATTATTTGAGTCCAGCCTGGACAACACAGAGAGACTCTATCTCAAAAAAAAAAAAAAGCCAGGTGCAGTGGCACATGCCTGTAATTTCAGCTACTTGGGAGTCAGTGATAGAAAGAATCAAAGTTTGAAGCCGGCCCAGGCAAAAAGTTAGTGAGACCCTATCTCAACAAATGAGCCAGGTGTAGTTGTACATATTGTAATCCCAGGTACACAGGAGGTATAGACAGGAAGATCAAGGTCCAGGCTGGCCAGGCAAAAACCTAAAGACCCTATCTAAAAATAAAGCAAAAAAGGGCTGGAGGTGTGGCCAAAGTGGTACAGCATCTGCCTAGGGAGGCCAAGGCTCTGAATTCAAACCCTAATATTGTCAGCAAATAAATAAAATCAGGCAGAACCTTCAGGAGCAGTTCACGAGAGTCAGCTGTGCACTTCTTTTTTTGAATCAGGGTCTCACAAAGCCCAGCCTGGTATCAAACTCAGATCCTTCTGTCCACCATCCCCCCGCCACTGAATGCTGGGATTACAGTCCTGCATCACCATGCCCACCCCCCATAATGGGTTTTGACAGATAACATGGGATCCTCCTGCTCTGTGTCTGATCAGGCGGTTACGGCTACCATTTTGTTTTACAGCATTGGGCAGATGACCAGCTTCCCCGCTGGGCCCCATCGTCCTGGTCCAGGTGGTCCCAGCTCCAGTGGGTAGCAGTGTGAGGGTGACCACATCAAGCCCTGGGAACAGTCTGTCTCTTAGAACTTACCTTGCTATGCACTTTGGGGTGACTCACAAGGCGGGCGGGGCTCCCCACACCCTCAAACCAGGCAAACGGTTAACAGCTCGCACAGCACCCCCCCCACACCACCCCAGGTCACTGAACAAAGCCCCAGCTCAATGGCAACCATCACACCCATGCTCTGAGGAGGGGCACAGGGCAAACTGTGTGCTCAGAGAGAAGCAGGCTCCTCCCACCCCTGACGTCAGAGAGAGGACTGGGGACTTGAGTGCAACAGAAGTAGGGGTCACTCAGTCCCTCCCCCTCCACCAAACCCTGAAGGAGACTTCTCCATGCTAACATCAAGGGGAAGAGATGCCACAGTCACCCTCCCCAGCCTGGCCCTGGACCTGTCCATGCAAGGCTCAGGACTGGCGACTCACACCTCCCAGTCTAGGGACTGTCTCTTTGTGGCTCTACTAGGCACCAGGACCCTGGTGCACACACGCTGTGGACAGGCAGCTCTGTGGGGCAGTGGGGTGCTTGCTGGGAAAGAGTGAGCCTTGTCCACTCACCCCTCCCACGGGCAGCCAAGAGCCCCTGTTCTGTGTCAGGTGTAGTGGTACCTCAGGGGATCAAAACCAAATCCAGCTAATGAGGGACAAGCATTACATAAACACAGGTAATACAGAATGTCAGGTGGCCATGCAGGCTCCAAGGAACGAGCTGGGCTGAGAGGAGAGAGTTCTGACATACGTTTTTATTTTTATTTTTTGGTGGCACTGGGGCTTGAAGTCAGGGCCTCATGCTTACTACCTGGGTGTGTCACCACTTGAGCCACTCCACCAGCTGGAGAGAGTTGTGGAGGGAGGTGGGGACTGTCTTAGGCAGGGAGATCTTGGAACCCTGACGTGGTGACATACAAATGGAGCCTGGGCGAACTGGGGAGAAAGAACCCTCTCTGACCTCATCGGCAGAGGGCTCAGCAGGTGCAAAGACCCTGGTTCCCATGTGTGCTGTTGTGTAACAAATACTCCTCAACTTTGAGACTTAAAAGAACGGCTTTGGGCTGGCGGAGTGGCTCAAGTGGTCAAGCACCTGCCAAGAAAGCATGAGACCCTGAGTTCAAATCCCAGTACCACCAAAAAAAAAAAAAAAAAAGCATGGCTTTCATCAGCTCTCACCATTCAGTATGGAGACTGGGCTCAGCTGGGTGGTTCTTCAGCTCCACGGGCTACAGGCTCTCTCTGTCTGTCTGTCTCTCTCTTCCTCCAGTCCAGGGACACTACTCCTGGGGGGAAGGGGGATTTGCTGAGGTCAGTGTCCTTGGGATTAATTAAGGAACAGGAGAAGCTGGGCACAGGTGGCAAACTCACAGGTGGCAAACTCTTGTAATCCTGGCTACTCAGGAGGCAGAGATCAGGAGGATTGAGGTTTGAAGCCAGCCTGGGCAAATAGTTCATGAGACCCTATCTCAAAAAGAATGTATCACAAAAAAGGGCTGGTGGAGTGGCTCACGGTGTAGACCCCAAGTTGAAACCCCAGTATCACAAAAAAAAAGAAAGAAAGAAAAAGAAACAAACAAAGAAGGAAGGGAAAGAAAGAAAGAAAAAGTAAGAAAGAAAGAGAGATCAGGAGAAGGAGTAGGAGATGTTGTCAGGATGTATCTTTGGCCACAAGAGAGGGGGGCACTGCAGGTTTAGAGCGAAGACATGGTGTAGGCTTCCACGGGCTCCCCCTCGCTGCTGGGGGAGGCGTGGGGGTTGTACTGTTCTCCTGTGTTGACACAACAAATGGCCAGAGTCTGAGTGGCTGGAAACAGCCTAAAGACACATGGCTCTGGAGGCTGCAGTGTCAAGTCAGGTGTCAACAGGGCCATGCGCTCCCCAGCCCCAAAGTTCTAGGGAGGGTCCTTCCTTGCCTCTTCTAGTTTTTGGTGGCTGCTGGTCATTGTTGGGGTTCCCTGGCATCACCCCGTCCTACCAAATTTCCTTTTTTGGGGGGTCGGAGGTGCTAGGATTTCAACTGAGGACTTCGCACATGCTAGGCAGGTGCTCTATCACTTCAGCCATACCTCCATTCCTTTTTGCTTTGGCTGTTTTTCAGATAGGGTCTTGCATTTTTGCCCAGGCTGAACTGGACCATGGTCCTCCTATTTATACCTCCCACATACCTGGGATGACAGGTGAGTACCCTATGCCCAGCCTATTGGTTGAGATGGGGTCTCACTGACTTTTTGCCCCAGTTGGCCTTGAACCACCCATCCTCCTGATCTCCACCTCCCAAATAGCTGGGATTGCAGGCATGAGCCACTGTGCCCAGATGTTATTATTTTATGCTACTTTTGTCCAGGGTGGCTTCAAACTCATGGTCCTCCTGCCTCCACTTCCTGAGAAGCCAGGATTACAGGCATGTGACACCATGCTTGGTTTCCTCTTCTTATAAGGACACCAGTTGTATTGGGTTTGGGACCTAGCCTAATCCAGACCCTATTTCCAAGGTTACATTCCCAGGTTCTTAGTAGACATAGATTTTGGGGGCTACTATTTTGGGGACAATGACTATAGTGGTCCCGGATGGTCCAGGTGAGGGGAATGATGGCTGCAGACTCTCTCTGAATTCACTTTCCACCCTGGAGTTGAGCAGAAGTCCTAGCTTGGAAAAATGCCTCCTGGCTCACTGTCTCTTTAAAGCCCTGCACCTGTCAATCTGGACGCTGACTGTGTGGTCATTGAGTGTCACTGGGTGACAGGGTGGGGCTCACATGGCTCCTGTAGCCCCTGGCCTTGGGGTCGAGGCCTGGCTCAGGCCCCCCTCCTGGGCTCACCCCTTCCTGCTGTTCATTCACTTTCCTAAGCCCAGTCCGCCTCTCCCGTCTTGGAACTCCTCCACGTTGTCCAGCTAGTTGGGGCGTCTTTGGGGGCTTCCATGCCTTTCATCAGCCTTCTGAGTCCTTAGTGAACCCTAGAATACCTAATCGCCAACCTGCTTCCTTCCACCTTCAGTTCAGATTCTACCACCTCCAAAAAGTCCTACCCCCAGGCAGGGCCAGGCCTGGGCTCCTGCTGCTGCTCACTTTGGTCCCAGAACAGGTCTTCTCCCTACACTGGACGTTCAGGTCCAAGTTCCCAGAAGGCCCCAGCAGGAAGAGATGCTCAGAGATGTCTGATGGTCTCACTCTACCCCAGCCCCGCCCCTGCTCCCTCCCTGTCACGCCCCTGCCTTGGGGGCTCTTCCACTGCCCTGGCCCCATGGATTCAGGGTCCAGCTACAGACGGCCTCCAGACACAGGGACTGGGAGGTCAAAGCTCAGCCAAGAGTTTCCATGTTTGAAACACCCTTGGGAACCTTGGGTCACCACTAGGGGACGCGGGAGGGGGCTGGAGAAGGAAAGGGTGGAACTAATATGATTAATAGGACATTCCTCTCGGTCCCTCAGGGGGAGAAGCCAAGAAGAATTGTTGCCAGGAGCAACGCAGTCTTGCATTCTTTCCCTCGGGTAACTTGGCCTGCGTCACCCATAGGGAGTGGGGTTTCGGGGAGGCCCAGACTGGAGTATGAGCCCCAGAGAGGAATCTAGAAATCTGGGTGGGACTCTTTTCACAGAGGGGAAACTGAGGCTAGGGCTGCCTGGTGGGGTTCACACAGAAAATGAGACATAAGGTGGGCATGCAGGGACACTGGGCTCTGTCCTCAGGAGTCAGGGAGGTCCAGGCTGGGACAAGCAAGGGGGATGGAAGGGAGTTGCTACACCAGGCATGGCTGTTGAGGTGGTTTCTCCAGCTACTGGGCAAGGGGGAGGCAGCTGGGCAGAGGGCCAGGGAGCACCCACCTGTGCTCTTCCGTCTGTCCTGATGGCCCTGGCCTCTGAGCCTTTGTTCACCCAACCACTTAGAGAGCAGGATGTTCCCTTAGGACAGGAACTGGGTCTTTCTGATGGCCTGTGGGGTCCTGGGCTGGCTCCCCAGGTCTGCAATCTCAGCTATGCAAGTGGCATTGAGGTTCAAGACCAGCCTGAGCAAAAAGTTAGCAAGGACTGGGTTTGTGATTCAAGTGGTACAGCCCTGAGTTCAAACCCCAGCACTGGAAACGGAGGGACAGAGGGAAGGAGGGAGGGAGGAAGGAAGGAAGGAAGGCGAGAGAGAGAGAGAGAGAGAGAGAGAGAGAGAGAGAGAGAGAGAGAGAGAGAGTGAGAGAGAGAGAGAGAGAGAGAAAGAAAGAAATGAAGGAAGGAGCAACACATGGAGTGTGATTCCATTTCTATGAAACGTCCAAAGCAGGCAAACCCATGGAGACAGGAAACATCAGTGGTTACCACGGGCTGGAGAGGAGCAGGGAGTGGCTGACTAATGGGTACAGGGTGTTCTTTGGGGCAAATGAATGTTCTCAAGTGAATAGTGGGAATGGTTGTGAAATCAGACACGTTGGTCCCCACCCTCCTGGGGCTGACAGTCTGGTTGAGAAATGCAAATGCTCACAGGTTTTTTTCTTTTTCTTTTTCTTTTTTTGGTACTGGGGTTTGAACTCAGGGTCTACACCTTGAGCCACTCCACCAGCCCTTCTTTGTGATGGGTGTTTTTGAGATAGGGTCTCATGAACTATTTGCCCAGGCTGGCTTCGAACCGTGATCCTCCTGATCTCTGTCTCCTGAGTAGCTGGGATTACAGACATGAGCCACCAGTGCCCAGCATTGCTCAGAGTTTTAATGTCTGTTACAAAATTAGGAAAAAAAAAAGAAAAAACCCATACATGTAAGGAAACACACACAACTCTAGGATAGCCGAGGGGTCAGAAGGGCCTCCCTGATTAACAGACGCTGGGGTTGAGGAATGGATGAGAGGACATAGAACACAGTGGACAAAGAGGTGGAGAGCCAGTGCTAAGGTCCTGTGGCACAAGAAGATAACCAAGGTTCAGTGTGGCTGGGAGACAGGGAGCACAGGATGGCTCACAGGCCTTCCACCCCAGCTAACGAGTCTAGACTCTGTTCTTGCTACATGAAGTCCTCCAGAGTTGTGAGCAGACAGAACATGGTCAAGTTTACAATCAGGTCCTTCTCGATGCTGGGAGGTGAACGGGTACCGGAGTCGGGAGAGGAAGTTGGGAGTCCAGGAAAAGGGCAGCTACTGACATCTAAGAGAGAGACCAGGGTGGCTGGCCTGGAGGTGGTGGGGTGATGGGGAGACAGCTGGGAGGTGCAGGAGCCACAGCAGGTGAGAGAGGGAGGGAGTGGCCCGAAGGCTGGTTCCTGCCTGCTGCAGTAGGCCTTTGATTTGGGGCCTGATGAGTCACCTGAGAGGCATCTCCTTCCATCCCCTCTGATTCTCCTTTTTTACATGAACTTGTTTTTAACCACTGAGCTGTGAAGTTACCTGAAGGTCAGTGGACTTTCTGGCGTTTCTCCAAATGCAGTCCTAGGAGCTTTAAAAACGCCATTCAAGCCAGCACCCGTGGCTTACACCTGTAACCCTAGCTACTTGGGAGGCTGAGATCTGGAGGATCAAGGTTCGAGGCCAGCCAGGGCAAATAGTTTACAAGATGCCATCTTCAAAATAACCAGAGCAAAATGGACTGCACTTGCTAGGCAGGCACTGTACCACTTACGTCACGCCCCTCCCCCCTCCCAGCCCTTTTGCTTTTAGTTTGCTTTTCAGATAGGGTCTGAAGTTTTTTCCCTGGCCAGCCTTGGATCTCAATCCTCCCATCTCCACCTTCTGAGTAGCTGGGATTACAGGCAGGAAGCACTGGTCCTTGCTGATTCCTGGGGGCATTCATTCCACTCAGCAAACACCAATGGTCATGTCCTGCCTATAATGTCCTTCCAGGGCCAGGCCAGGGCAGGACAGCTCTGCTAGGGCTGGGTGGTGGTGGTGGGAAGGGGGTGGAAGGGCAGAAATTTAGTCCTCTCCCAATCTCCTCTGTCGGGAGGGCCTTGGGCTCCACACACTGGAATTTCAAAAGTGGCTACCCAAAGGGGCTGGCTCCATGGCCAGATGTCTCCCAGGCCACCAGGGCATTTGGGCAAAGCTGCTTCTGTCTACACTTGGAGGGAGGTCTTGTGGCTGGTTGGGGGTGCAGGCAGGATGGGGTAGAGGCCATAGAGAAGAGGGTTCATGTTGAAAATCAAGATTGAAGTGTGAGCCTGGAGGGAGCCCCACCCGGCCAAATCCTACACTGCACACTGTGGCTGCCTGACCCTAAAGTACGGGTGAGTTTCCCTGTGCCCTGTGAGGTGGGTCACCACAAAGCACCAGTCGGACAGCAATCAAGAAGATGACTGCCCTTGCCCCAGAGCCAGCTGGGAGAGTGGACACAATTTCAGCCTCGGAGGAGGAGTCAGACCTTTATTCACTTCCAAAGAGGGTGGTCACCCAGGGTCGGGAGGGGACACAGGGTGGGATGGCTGGACAGTGTGTGTGTGCAAGTCACTTTCTGTAGCTCAGTGTCTCCACTGAGGAAATTATTGCGACTGTGCACGTAGGAGGCCCTCAGGCTCAAGGCTCTGATGGTTTGCTAGGGTTGAGGTCTGGACTTCTCCAACCTCCTCAGACCCCAAGGAGCGCTCAGTGCTGGGGCTGCAGACAGGAGTGCGCATGCGCCCAGGCTGTGCAGCAGCCTGGCTGAGGTGCGCTGGCGCCCCCGTGTGGCCATGACGGGAATCACCAGCCTTGCAAATGGACCTTTCTGGTGATAAGGTCTTGACCCCAGAGACCACTGAGGTGACTGAGAGGGTGTAACAGCTCCCCAAAAAGTCACACCAGGACACGTAGTCATCTGAGATCCAGAGCAGGGGAATTCCCCCCCACCAAGGTCCGAACCAGCTCTGCCTAAGGCCCCATGTCTGACACTGCCTGTACATACATCAGGTGCTCAGTAAATGATGAGTGAGCGGTGAATGAGTGCATGAGGCGTCTGTGTGTGCAAAGCGGTGGTTGGAATGTGTAGCTGGATAGTCACAATGTCCACCTTCAGGTTGGTGAGCCCCATCCTCAGTCAGAATCAGCAATAAGACGGGAGATGGCTCTGGTCCTGCTATGCCCACGGTGTGCCCATCCCGAACCCTGCCTGGGGCAGGACAGTGATCAGGATGGAGGTGGGAGCTGAATACCCAGCCTGACCAGCCCGCTCCCAATGCACTGCTGCCTAGACAGGGATTCAGTGACAACCAGAGGCCAGATAGGATGTTCCTGGAGAGGCAAGGAGCCCCCGGAGCCTGTGGGCTCAGGGCCTGCCCATCCCCAGGACCAGGCTAGGCGCAGAGGCTGGGGAGGGGGTCCAAACCAGGCTCACAGCCCACAGGCAGCGTGGCAGCCTCGCTGGGTGGGATGTGGTGGGTCATGTAGCGTTTCTCCATAAAAGAGCCAATCCGCAGCTGTTCAGGGACCTCCTCGGGCCACCACAGGCTGGAGCTGGACAGAAGAGGAGATGAGGGTGCTCTGTGTCTCATCCTGCATCCTCCTCCCCTTACCTTCCCTCCTTCCCTTTTGTTTGGGGCTCCTCCTCCAGGTGGCTGCCCCAAATGCCTTCCCCAAGGGCCCATCACTAAAATATCCAAGGGCTCATGGACAGAAGCCAAGGCGCAGGAGAATGACACAAGCAGAGGACACAGTGAAGCCAGAGTGCCACAGCCCCCCTCCCAAAACCTGTTCTCCGGAGAGCTGCTAGATCACCCTCCTGTTTCCCCGTGAAGATGTGCAGGTGAATACTGTCTGACACCTTTCCTGGAAGAGGCACAGTTCAGCTTAGAACTGCCTCCTTCACAGGAGGTTTCCAGGCACCCAAACAGGAAAGAGGTTCTAGGAAGGACAGGGGCCACAGGTGTTGCCACTCACAAGCGTACAGTGGAGGCTACCAGGAAGGCCAGGAGCAGGAGGCCGGCCAGGGAAGCAAGGATGGTGGAGATGACAATCATACAGCTGCTCCGCTGCCCAGGCCATGTGTCTATGGAGTCCGGGGCCTTCCCTGCACACACAGGGCTGGTTGTTACTTCCCTCTCCCCCCAGCTACGCCTGTACCACAAGGCCAGGCTGCCTTGTGGCCCCAGATGGCCTCTGGAGCCCATCCATCTGTCCAGCTCAGCCAGCCCTAGGTCTCACGAACTTAGACCACTGTTTGCTGCAGCCTCTGCCCTGGCTCACCTACAAGGCCCATGTCCCACTTCTGTCTGTCCATACATTATATCTGGCAAGAGTGGCTGCAGGGCCCATCACCAGTGGCTCATACCTGTAATCCCAGCTACTCCAGAGGCAGAGCTCAGGAGGATCACAGTTCAAAGCCAGCCCAGGCAAATAGTTCACGAGACCCTATCTCAAAAAAACCCATCACAAAAAAGGGCTCAAGTGGAAAGAATGCCTGTCTAGCAACTGTGAGGCCCTGAGTTCAAACCCCCCGTGCCACCAAGAAAAAAAAATTGGCTGCAGATCAAGACTGCCTTCAGACAAGATCTCCAATCAATGGTCTTGGGAGTCTGTCTCTAGCCATCTGCCACCAGGACACTGGCCTTCCCATGTGCATTTTCTTCAGGCCTCTTTATTTATTGGCAGCAGTGGGATTTGAACTCAGGGCCTTGTGCTTGCTAGGCAGGCACTCTACCACTTGAACCTCTCCACCAGCCCTTATTGCTTTAGTTATTTTTCAGACAGGGTCTTGATGTTGCCTGGGGATGGCTGGCCTTGGACCATGAGCCACCTATCTCTGCTCATGCTTACCTCTTACGAGGTAAGCCACTATGCTCAGCCCTTTATTTATTTGTTTTTTCAGACAGGGTCTGTCTGTGTAGCCCAGGTTGGCCTGGAACTCTCAATCCTCTGGCCTCAGTCTCCTAAATGCTGGGATTACAGGCATGCACTACTATGCCAGGCCTGGCTTGGTGGATGATGCTTAACCCTTGAGGCCCTGCTTGGAGAAGCCTCCTAGAACCCACTGACTGCCCAGCCCCTGGCCCAAACAACCCCACGCTGACTCTAGTCTCCTTCAGGCCCAGGCCCCTCTACCCGAGTTCAGCATTTGGCCTGCGGCTGGTTTCTGTAGGGTGGGATGCTGTTTCTGCCCATGACAGGGCTGGGGCCTAGGCACCAAAGGGTTGGGGATGTACACAGCTGGTGTCCCTGTGCTGGAGCTGACCCAGGCCCCACACCATAGCACAAGGTTCAGCTGGGGGTTGTGCCAGACTTGGACATTGCCTCTAGGCCCCCAGCCTGATGGGAGCAGTCCCATGGGAGGGGCCAGCTAAACAGAAGGTGACCAGGTGGGCAGCCAGAAGCCAGAGTGCCCACCCCAGCACTACCTTGGCACAGAGCGATGTGATCCGACCATTTGGTCTCAGCTTTGGGTAAGCCACTGGTGTCCATCAGGAGGAATTTCACACTGGTATCAGGAGGCAATGGGGGAGCAGGGGTGAGGGTCAGAAGTCTCAACTCTCCAGGTGGGGACCTCCCCATATTTAAGGAGGGTGGCATCCATCAGGACCAGTGGAGGTCTGGCTCAGAACCCTCTGAGGCCTCTAGGGCCATGCAACCTGCACCAGAGCCCCAGTCTATCTGGGCAGTCGCTCCACAGACAGTTCTCTCGGTCACGGGTTCCCTCCCCCTTACTAAATGTCATATACAGTGGGCTGGGCATGGTGGTACACATCCACAATCCCTGCCAATTGGGAGGTAGAGATGGGAAGATCACAGTCTGAGGCACCTAAGCAAAACACAACTAAAAGCAAAAGAACTGGGGGTGTGGCTGAAGTGGTGTCACCTGTCTTGCAAGTGCAAAGCCCTAAATTCAATCCCCAGTACCATGGAAGGGAGGGAGGTTATATACAAAAACAGCAGGTGAAAGTGGCTCGACAGGAGCACAGGACTGGGGATCCCAGGTCTCCAGAGGTCTGAGAGACCACCCAATAAGGAGAAAGAAGGCCCCAAACAGTGAAGTCTGGTAAAGGCATGGAGGATGGAGGGATGGGTGTGGTCAGGGCCAGCTCAGAGCCCAGAGGCACCAAGAACAAAGTAGCAGAGGAGGCGTTCAGAGTCATGGTTTGGGTTTTTATTTTTGTTTTGCTTTGACAGTATGGTATTTGAACTCAGGACCTTATGTTTGCTAGGCAGTCCCTCTTTAGCCACTCCTACCAGTCCTTTTTGCTTCAATTATTTTTCAGATAGGGTCTTGCATTTATGCAGGGCAGGCCTGGACAGGGATCTTCTATTTATGCCTACTTTAGACTACATAGTAGCTTCGATGACAGGTGTGTACTACCTCACCCAGCTTTTATTAGTTGAGATGGGGTGTCGCTAACTTTTTTGCCCAGTCTGGCCTCAAACCAGGATTCTCCCAATCTCCACCTCTCCAGTAGCTAGGATTACAAGTGTGAGCCAATGCACCCAGCTAATGCATGATATTTTTTCAGGATGGGAGTTTTGGAAAGTCTGAGCAACAGGGACCCAGAAGGCTGCAGGGAAGGAAGCCAGTGCTGGTGGCTGCTGGGGAAGGGGACAGGGATGAGGCTGGAGGCCCAGCAGGGTGTGGCTGGGAGTGGGGGAGGTGGACCCGCCAGGGTGGGGTGAGAGGGCAGACAGGCTGGGTGACTCAAGGGGCCACTTCTGCCTTCCTCTACACCATGCGGTCTCTGCTCCCCCTGTGCAGGGGCCTCTGTGAGGACACCTGGGCTTTTCTAGCTGGGCAGTCCCAATCTGGACAAGATCTCTCATTTCCCTGGCTTCCAGCCAGGACAGGGCGGGGTCTGAACTTTGGCCTCAGAAACCCCTTCTCCCTTCCCAGCAACCCAATCCCAAAGCACAGCGGGTGGGGACAACTCACCTATAAGGGCCCGGGGTTGGGGAGAGGGGCGTTGCAATAGGACTGCTGGTGGCACCCAAAGTCACTGCCCACCCGAAGCACAGGGATGACTCCACTGCCCCCACCAGGTCCTCACAGGACAGCTGGTGGGGGGACAAGGGCAGTGCCATGTGGTAGCCATTGGTTAGCAGGTGTGGGAAGGCCAGGATCTCCGCCAGATTCTGTGGGTTCTGGAAGCCAGATGGGGCAAGAGGGGAGAGACAGGCCTTGTCCTGCTAACCAGAAGGCCTGTCTTCATCTGCCCTGGGCCCACCTGGTGGCCATAGCCTCCAGTCCTAACCCCCCACACCAGCCCTTCTCTCAGAATTACAGGGACAAGCTGGGCACCAGTGGCTCACACCTATAATCCCAGCTACTCAGGAGGAACCCAGGCCCTCAGCATGCTAGACTAGTGCTCTGTTTCGAAGCCAGTCTGTGCAAATAGTTTGTGAGACCCTATGTCGAAAAAAAACCTTTCACAAAAAAGGGCCGGTGGAGGAGCTCAAGGTGTGGGCCCTGAGCTCAAATCCCAGTACTGCAAAAAAAAAAAAAAAAAAAAAAAGTACAGGGACAAAGCTACCTTCTAAGAGTCCCTCTCTGTCCACACCCACCATTCCAAGGGATCCTGCAGCACTCAGCCACTGAAAGTGCTGGTGGAGGGCTCCCAGAACCCCACAGCTCCCTTCGCTACACCCCTCACCCCGGACCCCAGACCACGCACCATTGCTAAAGGCCACCACCAGCCAGATGGTGTCAGAGGTGCTGGCATGTCCATCAAAGACACAGCGAGGCTGCTCCAGAGAGAACGTAGTGGCTGTGACCTTCCCCTCCAGGTCCGGGGCTGTTATCTGCGGTGTATAGGGGACCACCTCTGTGGCCGTGGGGAACAGAGGTAAACAGTAGAGATCAGTGTCCTGGATGCCTCTGTGACTGCTGCTCCCAATTCAAGGGACAGGCTCCCAGGGTCCAGTCACTCCAACAGGTGCCCCAATACCTTGAGTCTGGTAATGGCACCCACTGGGGACCCCTACTTACCCAGGCTCAGGCCAGGCTGAAGCCAGCTAAGCACCACGAGGAGCAGACAAGGGCGAGGCTGCCTCCAGGGGGGCTCCATGACAGCCAGTGAGCACCCACAGCACCCCAAGGCTCCAGGGTTAGTCTGGCCACCTCCTGCCACACCCCACCCCCAGCACCTAGAGCCTGGAGGATCTGGTTAGTCAGGTTGCCAGAAAGGACAGGAAAGACCTGAAAGTGTGAACGCACCCCACCCCTTCCCAGCAGGTCCAGCCCATCACAGGGAGGGGGCTGGGTGGGCACTGGCCTGGGCTGGGTAAGAGGGGTCACTAGGCCCCCGGATGACTGCTAGCAGTCCCACCCCAGAAACTGGGACCCCACCCAAGCTCCCAGCTCTGGGAAGGAGGGCTGAATGCCTGAGATTCCTATACCTCTGGGTGCCAGGAGCATCCCTCAGGCCGTCCACACCCACCCAGGAAGTGAGGAGTGGGCTGCAGAGGGCAGGACGGAGCCCTGGACCCACTGCCTACCCCCTAACTCCCAAGGAGACTGAATCCTCCCCAGTTTCAGCCTCAGCTCCTTTGCCCAAGAGAACTTGGACTCAGAGAAGTAACAGCACCGCCCTTGATGGCCAACAAGCCCTTCACTTAATCCCTTTGGATCTCATTCTGTGTATATTTTCAGATGTAACTCATACTATAAATTTCACAGCTCAGGGTTATGTTTTTGCAGTGCTGAGGATCAAGCCCAGGCCCTCAGCATGCTAGACTAGCTCTCTGCCGGCCCTCAGTCCCAGCCTAGTGGGGTTTTTTTTTTGTGCGGGACTAGGGTTTCAACTCAGAGCCTACCACTTGAGCCATCCCACCAGCCCTGTTTGATGTTTTTTTTCGAAATAGGGTCTCATGAACCATTTGCCCACGATGGTTTTGAACTGAGATCCTCCTGATCTCCGTCTCCAGAGTAGCTAGGATTATAGGCGTGAGGCACCAGAGCCCGGCTAGTGGTTTTCAATGTACTCAGGTTGTGCAGCCATAACCACTAATTCTAGAAACTTCACACCCCAAAAGGAAACTACATTTCTGTTCCCAGCTCCTGCCAGGTGGGGAAAATCTCCCACATTTCATAGCAATAGTATCACACAGTATGTGGCTTTCTGTGCCTGGTTGGTTTTTTTTTTTTTTTTTTTTCCCTTTCCTGGCCTGAACTTGAGATGGCATCATGCCTGACTGTCTGGCTTTTTTCTCTCTGCATGTTTGCAGGGTCGATGGTGTAGCCTGGACTGGTGCTTTGCTGCCTTTTAGGGCTAACATTCCGACACATGTGGATGCCGAACTTTTGTTTTCACCAGCTTATAGGTATCTGAGTGTTTTGTCCACGTTGTGTGGACAAATTCTTGCAAAATCACCCTAGGAGTAGAGTTGCTCAGTCACATGGTAACCCCATTTTTGAGGAGCTGCCTGTTCCCCCTAAGGTGGTTGTCCTCTACGTTCCCACCAGCTCTGGGTGAGGTTCAATCCTCTACCTCTTCTCCAAAGCTGTTAACTTTGGTTTGCCTTTCATAATGACAGCATTTTTTAATACTTCTTGGCCATTTGTCTACTTAGAGAGATGCCTGTCTCATCTGTCCCTTTTTTGTGGGGTTGGGGATGGAACCAGGCCTCAGGCATGCTAGGCAAGCACTCTACCAGTCCCCTGTACTTTTTTTCTTGGAAGGACTGGAGTCTGAACTCAGGACTTTATGCTTGCAAAGCAGGCGCTCTACCATTTGAGTCACACTTCCAGTCCATTTTGCTCTGATTATTTTGGAGATGGGGTCACGAGAATTATTTGCTGAGGCTGACCTCAAACCCTGATCCTCCTGATCTCAGTCTCCCAAGTAGCCAGGTTAACAGGTGTGAGCCACCAATGCCTTATGTTGGGTTTTTTGTTGAGTTCTAAGAGCTCTTTTAGTTAGCATTCTAGATACCAGAGCTTTATCAGATGTGTGAACCGAAACTCTTCTACCCTGATTCTTTCTTTTTTGGTGGTACTGGGGTTTTTTAACTCAGGGCCTCATACTTGCTAGGCAGGAGCTCTACCATTTAAGCCACTCTGCCAGTCCTTTTTTATGTTGGGATTTTTGAGATAGGGTCCCAAGAACTATTTTGCCTAGGCTGGCCTCAAACCTCCCAATCTCACCCTCCTGAGTAGCTAGGATTACAGGCATGAGCCACTGGCACCCAGCTTCTTTTAAAATCAGAAGAAAACAGCTGGAGGAGTGGCTCAAAGTGTAGGACCTGAGTTCAAACCCCAGTACCACAAAAAAAAAAAAAAAAAAAGTTAGGGCCTTGAGGATGGCCTCAGATGTCCCTGGCTTGGGTTCCAACCTGGCTCTACCATCTGACTGGCCTGGGTCCTGGTGGGGGTCATTGTCCCGCTGAGCTTCTGTTTCATCTGTAAAATACAGACAGCAGCCCTAGACCACCCAGTGTGAAGAGCACCTGGTGAGCCAGACCCTGAAGGTCAGGGGACTGCACTGGGCAAGAATGCATGCTTGCAGGCCTCAGAGAAGCCTCACACCAGCTGGGTGCCACAGGATCTGCACTTACTAGTCTTCGTCTTTACTCACTAGCTGAAGTTGGATGGGCAGTGTGTAGGCTGCTGACCTCCTCGTGGGGGTTAGATCTCACTCACATACCTGCTCTCTACCGACAAACACCAGGGTCTGCAGACTTTGGCTGTAGGGTCTTTATTGCAAACAAAATCTGAGGTATGAGAAGCTGACCCAGAAACTGGAGGAGGGGCCATTCCCACTCACCCACCAGGCCCGGGTGCTGCCTGAGCAGCCCCTCCAGAAGGGCCCATCCATGCACTGAGGTAGCTGCATCTTAAGCCCCCACAAGTACAACTGCCCAGGGCTGCCTGGATCCCCCAGATCTTCCTACCCAGAGAGGAAGAAGTCAAGGCAGGCAGAAACCTGGCTTCATGAGGGTGCGCTCTATGCCCCAACATTCTAGCCTCTCAGGAAGGCACCTTCCCACTGTCCACCCAGAGGCAGCCTAGGTGGCCACAGGGGCCAGGGTGGTCACTAGAGGCAGGCCTGGTGGATTACAGCTGCTCTAGACAGTCCTCAGTCACCCCCTGGGCAGCGAGCTCGGCCAGCACGTTCTGCAGGTAGTTGGGGTCGGGGTAGCCATGGCCTGTCACATTACGGTCCATCTCTGTCTTGTGGTGGATCTCATTCCACACCACTGTGTCAGTCTCGCCTGTGGTGCTGGATGTCCCCACTGTGAAGATCAGTCGCCTCTTCCAGGCCACCTTCAGAAGCTCCAGAACCTGGCCCAGGGGGAGAAGAGTGGTGCACAGCTTGACTACCCACGTCCTCTGAGGTGGGCTTAACCAGTCCTAGCACTGAACCCCTGAGTGGGCCCCACAACGCCACAGATCTCACCAGTCTCAACCCAGCAAGCCATCCCTACTTCAGCACCACAATCTCTGTGGTCACCAGCCAGAAAGTAGGCAACGCCCTCCAAACGGTCTTCCTTCCAAAGTTCACTCCCTCTGCACTACAATCCAGGCCTTCTGTCCTCTACCCTCCCCAGCCTCACTGCCCTCCAGCCTCCTGTCCTCCATCCTCCTCAGCCTCACTGCCCTCCCAACCTCTAAGCTTGGCTACTTGAGTTCGGGCTGGGGCGGGGGTATGGCTCAGTGATAAGAGTGTTTGCTTAGTATGCACGTGAGGCACTGGGTTCCATCCCCAGCACTTTTTCTAATGGGAACATTGGCAGCTCCCCTGCCCACAGCTTCAGAGGGCTTAGAGTACCCGTCTCCCAGGGCTCAGCAGGCCCAGTATTCCAACTCCTTCACCCATGCATTTTGGACCCCCACCCTTCCTGGCCCATCTGGAAACACCCACACCAACTGCTCTGCAAAGCTGCGCTCAGGTCCCAGGCTGCAGGACTGGGCAGCCTGTCCTAAGGCAGGCGCCTTGCCAGCCCGATCCTGAAGAGCATCAGGCCAGCTTTACTTCCTTACTGGAGCCCCCGTGGAGGCCAGGGTGTCCCTCCCAGGGCTCACAGCAGCTCCTTGGGAAGCAGCAGTAAACACAGTGGCCCTGTTGCCCAGGCATGGCCTCCACAGGAGGCCTAACCTCCTGGAGGGAGGTGAGCAGCGGGGCTTTACCTTGCGGCCCTGAGCGTTGTCTGGCAGGTAGCACTGGCGGGGAAAGCCTCTGGCTGTGAATGGCTTCCCAGGGTTGGGGTGCTCAGGGCCCTGTAAGAGGAGGAGACACCAGCCTGGGAGGGCTGCATGAGGCCTCTGGCCAGCTGCAGAGGTTCAGGGGACCTGGAAGACCAGGCTTCCTGGACGGATCCATTCTTATGAAGTGACCAGATAAATCCAGCCCCTCAAAGACTCAAAGTGAACGTCCCCTCTTACCCCACCGTCCCCTGAAACTGCTCAATCTGCTGGCCTGAGACCCCTTCCCACCAGCTTTCTCTTTTGCCAATGCCCCTGGGAACCTGGTGGAGCAAGGTTCTCTGTGCTTCTCTGTGACCCTGTTAGGCTACATTTTGCTCTAAGAACTAAGAGCAGGGGCCTTGAGTCCAGCAGCAAACTGGAGGAGAATGAGAAGGGTGGAACAGTGCCAGGCCTTGGGATCTGCCCTCTGCTATACAGAGCCATGTCCAAGTACAACTGACAGTTCCCTCCACTCTGAGGCGCTAACTTTATCTGGAATGCTTTCAAATCTGAGTCATAGAGAAGTGGGAGGAGACCAGAAGAAAAGCACAGGACTCAATAAAACAAGCAGCAGTCAGGATCTCTGAGATCAATCTTGGCTCAAGACAGGTCAAGACCCAAAGGGCCTAGACTCCTGACATCCAGTCTTAGTCCTGCCACTTCCAGCCCAGCCTGGTCACAGAGCTGGTATCTCAAGAACAAGGCTCCTGCCCTGCTCCCCAGCCCCTCCCCACCCTGTACTCTGCCACCTGGAGGGCTCCTTAATGCCTACCTGCTCACGAGCTCCCCAGTTCTCCAGTATTCTTTCTGTTTATTTGCCGGGCCTTCTGCCCAGGACAAGTCCAGCTAAACTGCTTCTTCCTCTGGGAAGCCTTCCCAAGCTCAGGAAGGGTTAGGACTACCTCCTTCCATACCTGGACCCACCTTCCAGTTCCTCTGCCTCGCTGGGGGCAGGTTGCTGGGGGAGGGGTGGGGCTGACTCGCACAGGTCCCGTAAGGCTCCTCTTGTGGACCTCACCTGGATGCCATGAGGGATGTTGTAAACAATGAGTATTGTTCCGCAGTCCGCATGGCCAGGGAGGGACACCTGGAACCTAAACACCTCCATCTTCCCCCGGGGCTGCGTTCCAGTCTTCTCTCCATAGATGGTTTTGCAGGAGGGACACTGCAAACTCCCATCCTAAGACAAGGCAGATGCAACAGACTGAGCAGGTGGCCCCAAAGCACCTGGCCAGTCACCCCACGTCCAGATGGGAGAAGAGGCTACCGGGGAATGGGCTGGCACGGCTCACCCGGTGCCCAGGCAGCCTCCCCTCACAGAAACTGATGGCTAAGGCTTATCATTGAAAAGTAAGTTGTGGGCTGGTGGAGTGTCAGTGGTAGAATGCCTGCCTAGCAAGCATGAGGCCCTGAGTTCAAACCCCAGTACTGCCTTAAAAAAAAAAAAAAAAAAAAAAAAAAAAAAAAAAAAGTGCACCTAAGCTCATCACAGAGTTCTCACGAATGGGGTGAGGTGCCAGGAGACCAGCTCCGTAAGCAAGTCTCCACCTTGTCGCCCTGCAAACCACAAACCCCCACTGGACTGCCACTGCCTCACACCACTGCCACAGCATAGGCAGGGAGACTGTGGAGAGGGCTGGGCCAGGCCTTCAGGGCTGTCAGGTGATTTGATTCTATCTGCCCTCCCAACTCTGTCACCCTGGCTAAACACCGCACGGAGCATCAGCCAGGGGCCTGCGTGGGACTTGTCCTGCATAGAGTGCCACAGGACTGAGTCAGGGCCTGGTTCAGCTCCTCCCAGCAGGTGACCCTGGACACAGTCCCCTCTCTGAGCCTTTGTATCTGACTGCAGAGAGCATCGTAAGGAAGATATGAAGGATTTGTAAGTGGCAGCGGTGAGACACAAGCCTGCAGCCCAGGGGAGCCCAGGATCTCTCCCTAAGCCTGGCTGGAGGACCTGGGGGATGCAGTTCCAACGGTCCCCTGTCTAAAGCACAGAGCAGACCTATGGCAGCAGCCTTCAGAAAGTACCCCAAGCCAGCTACATGTAGGCTCTTGGCTGTTTTGCCAGGAGTAATCCCAACCTGCCAACCCAGAGCCCAGCAGTTGACCCCCCAGTCAAAGGCAGCAGGCCACCTCACTCCTTCCCGGGCCCTCAGGCACCTTGTTCCCATTGCAGTACATGGCCAGCAGGCACAGAAGGTGGAAGGCATGGCTGCACTTGGTGAGGCGGCCTACAGTCACGGGACTGAGGGTCTTGCTGTCAGTGACGTCACTGTAGCCAGACACCACGGACAGTTTCTCCATACAGATGATACAGTCCTGGAGAGAAAGCAAACACAGGGCCTATTTGCAAACGGCTGGGCCTCAGTGTGCCAATCTGCTTCCTCTCCCAAAATGCAGGAATGATGGTCAAAGCCAGCCAGTGGCCATTTGTTCCAAAAGCTGGGAACACACGAGATGTCCCTATGACCTGTGCCCATAAAGGGCTGATCACAACCACGGGCCATTGAGGCAGAGGGACCAGCAGGATGGGGAGGTCCGAAAGGGAGAAGACCTGGAAGCTGGCTTTCACAGATGACACAGGAACTGTCACATGGACAAGCAAGGCAGAGGAAAAGAATGTGCTGAAACAGGCAACAGTGCAGGGGCTGCTCCAGGGGGCCCTGCGAGAACACGGGTAATAGATAAGACCAGAGTAGGGTCACATCCTGACTGCCACACTCAGGAGCTGGGGTTGTACCTTGTGTCAGAGCCCTGTTGAAGCGTTTTAAGCAGCTAGCTGAGCCAGGCCTGGTGACACACACCTATAATCCCAGTACTTGAGAGGCTGAGGCAGGAGACCAAAAGGCTCATGCCAGCCTGGGCTATACAGTAAGACCTTGTCTCAAAAACAGGAAAGAAAAAGCAGCTAGTTGTGCACTGGCATGTGCAGCAGCCTGCAGAGGAGTCTGGGGCTGAGCACAGGGCGAAGAACAAGAGCTGGGTGTGGGGTGGAGGAGACGTGGGGCAGAAGAGCAGGATGATTCCAGGCTTTTGTGCAGACCTCCACTACCCTGATTTTCCCACATACTCAGTTCACAGGAGGGGTCCTGCCTCACCCCACTCCTGCACTCTAAGGCTCTGTGGGCTGGAGCCCACAGATGTGGCTCAACAGAGCCAGGCTCGACTTCCACTAAACCACGCCAGGGGCTCAGTAGGCCCCGTTAGTTATAGGAATCCTGGCCAGTGCTCCCAACAGCCAAAGGGGCAAGAGTGCCCCCTGGACGAGGTCACCTTACTCTCGCAGGGCCAGTCTGAGGGGAGCTAGGCGGATGTGCCCAGCCCCTAGGCTTGAGAGGAAGCACTCTGCTTAGGACCACGGCTCAGCAATGAGATAGGAATGACACAGGTCTCAGGAGCCAAATCCACAGAACCGGGAGCATGGCACTGCCCAGAGACACCTGGGGGGCAGCCTGCAGGCCAAGAGGGGACTGGGATCCCCTTCAGCTGGAATTTGCCCTTGCTTCCAAGCAGGAGCAGCACTGACACTGCTCCTGGGACACTTACCTCATCTGGGGGTGCTTTCAACTCCTCAGTGTAACATCTGATCACCTGCTCTGGCTCGGGCTTTGGAGCCCCCCCTGGAAGAGACAAGAACGTAAGCAGTGTCCCAGGTTTGCAAGGTGGGGGAAGATGATGCCAACGAGGAAGCAGACAGGTAAAGGTCCAAGCTGCCAGGAGGAAATGTTAGCAGGCTAAGAGGGGAAGGTTAGCACGCAAAACAGGACAGCCTTGGTGCAGGTACAGGACACTTGGCAGTCCTCCAGGTCACCTGCTTGGGGCTGGGTCCAGCCCAGGAGGCTCTGAAGGGCAGACACAGAGCAGCATGTCTGCCCCTTCCTGAGCTGAGCCCCAGGAAACCATACTCGGCCCTTGTGATGTCTAACGGCAGCTTTGAGAACAAACCACCATGGAGAACGTGCTGGCGGTGCTGTGTTGTCAACATTTGTTGACAACATTTGTTGACAACTCTTGTGTGAAAATCTCAGTGAAAGAAGGAAGCTTTGAGTCCGTGTGTACTGGGAGCCTGGCCCATGTGTGCACGATGACTGACAGTCACAACACACCATCTTAGAACTTGGTTAGGCAGAGGCAGGATGCTCCTCAGTCACTCACCTACCCAGCTCTGAAGCCAGGCAACCCTGGAAAGTGACTGCGACACACAAGGAAGTGCACTGGCTGCCTGGCACTTCATCTACACACACGTGTGATGCTGCGAGAGGCCTGCACCTCCAGACATCAACCCTGCACCAAGGACAAGAACCTGCCAGAGCGAGCTTGTTGGCCCTGCTGGGTTCTCCAGGCAGCAGCGTCAGCAGAATGGCAGAGTCACAGCTCAGCCTGAGCAGGAGGCAAAGGAGGGACCAGTGAGACAGCACAGCCCTGAAGCAGCCTTGGCAGAGGCTTTGTCACCCCACCTCCAGGTCACCATGGGCACCTGGTTTGAACTCAGACTCATGCTCTGGCCTGTGGCTGCAAAGACTCAGGCTCAGCTCGGCAACTAACTCCCAGAGACCAGAGAAGGACGGTGACAGGCACATGACAATAGGTGACTCAGTGGAGCAGAGAGGCTGGGATCAGGGAACACAGGGCTTGATTCTGGCTCTTGTGCTGTAACCAAGTCCTACCACCTCAGTCTCAGTTCCCTCAGCTAAAAAAGTGGAAGCACAACACCCAACAAGCTGTCACTGGAGTACAGCACCAGCTGCTAGCACCTGGGAATGGCAGGGACGAGCAGGACACCTCATCCCCCCGCAAACCTCCAAACTCCCATATACAACATATACATGTGGTCCATACACTCCCCATCCCATATACACCTCTACACCCCCACACCCATCTCATATACACCTCCGTACACCCCATATACACCTCACACATGTGGTCCACACACGTGTTCCACACACACCTCCACATTATGGGCTCCAAATACCCCATACATACATAACTCCATATACATACCTCACACACACACACCACATATGGCCTCACACCCCCCACACGCACCCACATGCACCCTGTATATACCCCACAAAAACACATACCAAACACCCCACATGCACCCGGCACATATGCCACACCCCATACATACAAGGGCCTCATGCACTCCAAGGCCAGAGGGGCTTCTGAGGGCCTGTGTTCTTCCCCAAAGAAGCTGGGTGCCTTGGAGGCTGTAGGCAGGCTGGCTCTGCCCACAGATCTGTCTCCACCGAGGCAGAGAAGACGGCCGTGTGCAGAACTCAGGACTGGAGGCCAAGGAGCCCCAAGGGTAGTCCCTCCCTGGGCCACCTCCTCACCTAAAGGTTGTGATTAGAGCAGCCACTGCTGCTGTGTGCCAGGCACTTGACATGACCTTCCTAGTCCTCACCAAGTCACCTATGCAGGAAATGCTGGCTTAGGATGGAGGAATTTGTGAGAGGTCACAAAGTCAGTGAGGACAGAAGCAGAGGGTGAAACCCAGGCCAGTAGAGCCACACCCAAGCCCTGGGACAGCTCCTCAAAGGTCACGTGGCTCTCAGCAGCCTGGGCTTCCACGTGGGGCCCAGCCTTGGAATGGCTTAGAAATCAGCACCACAAGCGCCTCCACCAAGTCCCGCTACAACTTCCAGCACCTTCCGCGGCTCTGGATACATCCTCCAACTAGAACGCAGCCTCCCACAGCACCCGTTGAACTAACGTCTCCCAAGCGCCATCTCTGCAGGACGGCTTCTCTGACCACCCGATGGGAAAGAGTAGCTACCTGGCCACAAGATGGCCTGGGCAGTGGGCACCAGGACTGGGCTGCTGTCTGGGGACCTTTTCTAAGACACATACCAGCCCCCTGGAAGGGACAGTCACCCTACAATCCCAAGCCAGGACTGTCCACACCTCAGTCAGTGTCCCAGAAGCCCAAACACACTGCCCACAGGAGGGCAGGAAGAGGGTGCGGGAAGCTGAGGAAGGCTGTACAGAGGGAAAAGAAGAGCCACGGTGCAAGAGAGTCAGAGGCAGCAAGACAAATCAGAGGCCAGAGGGCATTTGTGAATAGGAACTACCTTTCACGGACATTTTCCTCAGTCTCTTAACTGAGCTGTGACTTTTAGAGGCCAGACGGGAGGCGGGAGGGCTGGTGGGCTGGGGTGCGCGGCTAAGACACACAGGGAATCCAATGGCAGACATCAGCACACTCGTCATGCCTGCACGGGTGCGAGATCAGACATGCAGAGGGAGAAACGTTAGAAGGAGGCATTCTGCATGTGCCATCCACAACCCTGCAGAGTCCAAGCTGGTGGCCTGCTATCGGCATGAGGGCTGCAAATCTCCAAATCTCCCAGGGGAATCTGACCACGACAGGCCACCAGGGCCCACTGAGTTCTAGCCAGGAACCAGAGGGTGAGTGAAATGGCCTGGTCCCAGGTCCCCCAGATGTCTGCACAAACAACTGCCACAGCCTTCTCCCAAAGTGTGTAGGGAGCGGGGCCATTTGCTCGAGAAGAGCTTAGGGCCCTCTGCCGCCCCAGGGAACATACTGGGCAGTGCTGGGTGGCATCTCCCTATATGGGCACAGACAGGAAGCATATGCAACAATTGGCAGGGTGCAACCAAGCTATGGCAACAGGGCAGGTCTTCTGGGCAGGGTTGGCACTGAGGGCTCAGTCTTCCCCTGGAGCCTCCAAGCCTGGCAGTGCCCTCTCGGCTTGTGATAATCCTGCTTTCCATAGCCCATCTGGCCTATCTAAGTGACATGGCTTCTGTGACATCACTGAGGGAGGAACACAGCCCCAGCCACCACTTCCTTTGCTGATGTTACCACAGAGGGAGCTGTGGCAGCAGCAGTGCTGAGATGGGTGGGCCACCCTCATCAGAGCTCAGGGCTGCCCCATGCCTGGAGCCCATACTTGTCCTGGCTGGACATCCCCAGTATTGCCCCTGGCATCAGGCATTTCCTGATGCCCTGATACCTCCTGATGGAGGTCCCAATCCCTGTTCTACCTCATCTGCTCCACTGTCCATGCCACCATCTCCCCAGTCCTCCCTGTCCTTAAGTCAGTCTGGCTCCAGAACGCCTCCCCTCAGGGAAAGGCACCCTGACTTCCTGGCCAGCTTGAGTGAGAGCAGCTTTCTCAGGCCTGAGCCAGGCTCAGGTGCTACGTGACCTGGACACCTGAGGCAAGGCCCTTCTGGGCCCCAGCCCTCTCCAGGACAGGTTGGGCCCGACAGTGCTGCGCCACCAGAAGCAATTCAAATGGTTGAGGGTCATCCAGGCTAACTACCGTGGCCTCCCTCAGAAGGACAAAGACTGTCCCCAAATGAGTCCAGCACCACACTGGGCAGCACAGCTGAGTCACATGGGGGCAGTGTGGTGGCCACTCAGCAGGAGGCACCAAAGTACACACCAGGAGACCCAGGCTGGACTGGGCTTGGCCCTGGCTCAGTCACCACAATGCCACCCACACCCCAAGACTGTTGCTGAGCTCCAATGCAGTTCCTTTGGGAAATAAAGGGCAGGTGGCAGGACAACATGCAGAACAAGTGGCAGAAAGACGGGAGGGACTGAGACAGGAGTTTTCCTTCAGAGCCTCAAGCCTTTGTGCCGATCCTCTGAAAGAACACAGCCCCCCACCAATGGTCTGCTCCACTCAGATCTGCCAGGTGTCACCTCTGCAGGCAGGCCACCCCTGACCACCCTGTGGAGAAGGGCCATGTCCCCTGACAACTCAGCATCTTCCCCACTTCACATTTTTTCTTAGCCCCCTGACTGTCTGTAATGAACTCAAACACGCATGAGTCCCATGGGTGAGGGACTGCCTGCCACTGCCATTGGGCCGGCACCCAGTACAGCTGTGTCTGCAGAAGGCACATAGTAGGTGTCTAAGAAATGAAGTCCCTAGGGCCACCTTCATCAGACCCCGAGAGGCCAGTGTCACAACACTCTGCCCAAACAGGTCCCTAGAATTCAAGTTTCAGACCCAAAACCCTCAAGGCAGACACCTGGAAAGAAACCCCGGTGTGTGATTCTGCCATCTAGCAAGAGGTCTAAAAGCTACCCACACCTGACGAAAGCAGCAAGTAATGGATACAGGACAGGACAGGACACACCAACAAGCCATCACGTCTTCCTCAGCAACAAGGCTCAGGGACAGCCACATCATCAACAACTTGAACAAGCATTACTTCCCGCACTCACCTAAGAGAATCCCCTCCCTCAGCCCCCATCTGCAGATTCTCACTCCCCAGCTACAAACACCTCTTTCTGACACCAAGGGCCTGTCCTTTATCTGGTGACCAGAGTTGAGACCTAAACCTGTCCTCTATCTACCCTGGCCTTACACCCAGTGTCACCCCAACTGACTGCCCAGTGTTTGGCAGGCAGCTGCTGCAGACACTACTTCCTCCTCCCACAGGAGGATGTAGGGAGCCTGGCGCCAGCCTCACAAGGCAGCCCCCATGCTCACGGAGAAAGGGCCAGGCAATGCACAGAAGATCCGCTGTCACCTGAAGGCACACGCAGAGGAGGACCCCAATTCCTGCCAAACATGACCACCTGCAAAGACCCAAGGGCCCACCCCTCCTACAACCAGGAGAGTTACACTCCTAAATCTGTAAATGTGGCCCAGGTAAAAGAGGACACTCAGTCTTGATTCTCAAGGGTTTGCTGGCCCGACATCCCCTGCTGGGACAAATGGTTCCACCAACAAATACCAGCCCCCAGCCTTGAACTGAGGAGAGATAACAATCTGGCCACAGGTTCCAGACTCTTATGCCCCAGCTGGGACCCAGTTCCTAAACTTTTGGGATCTGTTTCCACATGAGTAAAATGAAAGTTAGAATACCTGCCTAGGCACTGAGGATGTGACTCAGTAGTACGGCACTTGCCCAGCATGTGTACAACCCCAGGTTTGATCCCTAGCACTGCAAAAAAATGTTCTAGCCAAGTATGGTGGTGCACATCTGTAATTCCAGCACTTGGGAAGCTGAGTTCGAGGCCAGCCTGGGTTATGATTAGTCTCTGTTCAAAAAAGTAAAACGGAACAGAGAACAAACTGAGATGCAGCCTGGGGAGGACCCTCAGCCTCAAGAGCAGAGGAGAAGGAAGCCTGTGCCACTCAATACCCAGGCACACCAAAGAGCTGCAAAGAGACATGGCCTAACACCTGTGTCAGAGCCTCAGTAGCCACAACATCAGAACCTGCCACTAAGGCTCACAAAAGTCCGAGAGCTAGGCAGTAAGGGGACCTGGCCTGTCTGCCCACAACCTTCCTCCACAACTCTACCGCTCGTGCACACACCCACACATTGTGCCTAGTTGGGCTCACCCATGGCACCAATGCCTGAGTGACCTACAGGGGGCAACAACTGTCTAGTGGCACATCTCTGTTCTCTTTTTAAAAACTTTTTTGGAAGTACTGGGGCTTGAACTCAGGGACTCTCTATCAGCTGAGGCATGCCTCCAGTCCCTCTGCTCTCTTTGCTGTTGGGTCCAGCAGAAGCTGACAGCTGAGTAGCTGAAGCTGGGTAAGGAAGGCCAACTGGACTATCTCTCCTCCTGGGCTTTCCCAGCCTCAAGCCCTCCCCATTCTCACCTCACCTCTCCAGTTGTTCTTCTGCAGCTGTTCTTCCCAGCATCTCCTTCAGTCTCTCTTGTGAGGGACAAAGAGCATCCACTTCCCCCTAACTGCTCACCTGAGCTGCACCCCACCCCACCACTGCCTCTGTAATGCTCCACCTGTCTACACCACAGCCACGGTGGTTCCTGCCCAACCCTCTCTCCAGACTCAGGACACCAAATTAACACACATAAGAGCTCAAATCCTGGGGCAGAATCTCTGCTCCGCTGAGGGCTGGCTACCAGCTCAGCTTCCTCAAACATAAAGTGGGAAGAGAAATCCCCGCCTCAGTAACTTAGGGGTGACAAATGAATACACTCAAAGCACCTCATCACAGGTCTAAATCACTGTTATGATGACAGCACTACAGTGACAGCTGGACCCTGCAGGTCTCCCTGCTCTCACAACCTCTCCAGCACTAAGTCAGAAGGCAAATCCCTCTGAATATCTAAGGCTGGACCTCTCCCTGCAGCTCACTGACATGAACATCACATCACAAACCACACCCAGGTGTGACGTCAGGTTCCACGCTGCCATGATGCTACAGGGACTTGCTGAAAATACCAAGCCCCATCATCTGATTCCCCTGCACCAGTTACAAGTTACAAGTGCTGGAAGTTCAATGCCCTGTTCTTTTTACACACTTCACATTTCCCACAAGCTTCAAGTCACCTCAGTGGCTCTCCGTAAGAGAACTTCATGAAGTAAATGTGCCAGGAGTAATGAAACATCTAGATGGACCTGAACGGCACTAATTTATGACAAGATGGGGGTGGGGTGCAGCTCAGTAAGAGTGTTTGTCTAGCATGTGAGGCCCTGGGCTCCATCCCCTGCACAAGGAATTAAAAAATGAAGACCTAACCTCAGTCACCTGCTTCTGTGACCCCCTCCAGAGGCCCCTGCATGGACATGTCTAAAGCACTGCATGTTAAAAAGTAGTTCTAGTCACAATTCAACACAGAAACTAAAAAGGACACAAATGCCATCATCAGGGCCACTCTCTCAGAGGGCTGGAGGGGACCCAGGCTTACTCCTCTGAGATGCCCTCTGGGGTTTCCCTGAGGACTCCAGCCCACCCCTCCTCCCCGCCAGGCCCTGCAGGGCAGTCTGTTCTGGGCACCTACCTGCGAGTGCTTGCTGGACCCTGCTGGGCTTTGGCATCTGCACGGGCACAGTGGCGGGAACACTTCCTGGGCTGCTGGAGGGACCGCTGGGGAGGGAGGCACTTGGGGAGGAAAGAGAGCAAAGCTGAGTGTGTGGTACTGCCTGGCCTCAGCAGGAACAGGGAACATGCTGCCTGGGAGCCTGGCCGAGGCTGCTTCCCACCTCCACCAGCCACCACTGTCCCAGGTACCTCAGGTGAAGGGCGCCCTGTGTTGGGCAGTTCAGACACTTAAAACAATCCTGAAAAAGGGCTCACTAGCTTCATTAACATGAGGGCTTGCAGGTACCTGTGCAGAGCGGATGCTAGGCAGAGTCTACTTTAATAAGCCATTGAGACGAACTTAGTCAGGACCAGGGCAAACCTGTCACATGATGGTCCCATGTTGTGGGAGCCCTGCCAAAACCTCATCACTTCGGTCCAAGCACAGGAAATGACTAGGCAAACCCAAATCAAGGGACATTGGACTAAGCACCTCCTGAAGGATGGCTGTGGAAGATGAAGAGCGACTAAGGACTGTTATGTCCTACAGAACAGGAGGAACGACACCACACATAAACTGGGACCCTGTGCAGGATACTGGGACAAATCAGGCAGGGGTGGAAAACTGATAAACATCAGAAAAAGCCTTTAGTTAATAGCACTGTACCAACCGGGCACCAGTGGCTCACACCTGTAATCCCAGCTGCTCAGAAGGCAGAGATCAGGAGGATCAAGGTTTGAAGCCAGCCCATGCAAATACTTTGAGAGACTCTATCTCAAAAAAATCCATCACCAAAAAAAGGGCTGGTGGAGTGGCTCAACATGTAGGCCCTGAGTTTAAGCCCCAGTACCACAAAAAAAAAAAAAAAAAAAAAAAAAAAAAGTATCGTATCTGTGGCAACTTCCTCATTCTGCCCACACAGTGGTTACTAAAGATGTTGACAGTAGAAGGCATCAGGTGAGGGAGATATTTCAACTCTGCACAGGATAGCTTTCCTGTAAATCTAAAATTAAAATTAGTACACAGGGCTCATGGGGTAGCTCAAGTGCTAGAGTGTCTGCCTAACAAGTGTGAGGCCCTGAGTTTGAACCCTAGTACCACTAAATAAAAATAATTAGAACGAAATAAATCCTGGGAGGTTTTTTTTTTGTTTTTTTTTTTAAATGAAGACATTGGGGCTGGGAACCTATCTCAGCGCTGGAGTACTTAACTAGCATGGGCAAGATCCTGGGTTCATATCCTCAGCACCAAAAAATATATAATTTTAATGAAGGTTTAGTTTTCCACAGTGACTATGTTCAACATCATTTACCTGTTGTAAGACCTCATGTTTAAAATGGCAGCAAATGGGCTGGAGGTGGGGCTCAAGTGGCCGAGCACCAGCTTAGCAATCGCAAGGCCCTGAAACTCATGCATATGTGTGTGTACACACAGTAGCAGATGCATGCCACTTCGGTTTGAGATGAAGCTCAGCACTGAGAACTCTTGCTGGCAGACAAGGCCCAAGTTCCTGCCAGTTCCTCCTCCCCCCATCCATCCTTGCTCTTTTGTAAATACAAGATATTAAAATTACAAAACCCTCCCACATGGTCTCACGCTGGAGCTCCCAGGACAGGACCTTTGCTCCACAGGGTTGGGCCCAGCCCAGAGCAGGAAAGAGACCCAGACAATGAGGGCTGGCTCCTTTCTGCTACCCTTACAGCTGTCTACAAACCAGCCGCTGCTCCAAAGGCTGCCCCAGGTTTTGCCCTCTGCCCAGCCACAAAATCACAGATCCTGCAGGTGTAAACCACAAGGAGCTGGCTGCTCTCATCTGAACCAGGAACCCTCACACCCAGTTGGAACTGACACTGCCAGGGCCTACTGCGGGGTCAGGTGGTCTAGCAGTGGCTTAAGTGAACAAAGAGGTTTTATTTGAACGTCTTGAATGTTCCTTCCAAACAGGACAGACTGCGTGGCTGGGCTACAAAAGTACTCTTAGCCGAGAGAGAAGGGTGAAGTGGAACTTGAGCGCCACTCTGATAATGCAGAGAAGGGCTGGTTGCTGGGCAGCTGGGCTGAACTCTTGGCGTCACTGAACTTTCAGTAAACAAGCTGTATGTCCTCCTGAGCCTGTTCCAACCTCTGTCTGTCTGGGAGGAAGGTGGACCATCTCTGATGGCCTTTGCGAATGGCTTGACACTATAGCTTAGGTCTCCCAGGGCAACTCTCCAGGGAGCACTGAGCTTGAGCCCTTAGCTAGGAGGCCAGAAAAAACAAAGAGCAAGTGCACAGTGGGCAAGAACAGCCAAGTCCATGATCTCCCCCACCCCCCAAGACTGGGGGTGGAGAAGCATGGAGTGGGAAAGAAGGCCTGGTCTGAGTTGTATCACCAAGGTCTAGCAGTAAGGATACCAGAGGGCAGCTCACCCTGAGACTGGAAAACAAAAACTATGACCTAGTTCTGTAGAAAATTCTCCAAATGTCACTACTTCTACAGATATCAGTTCCTTCTCATCTGTGTCCAGCAATACAAAAAATGAGCAACTCCCAAACTGCAGACTCTCAGGAGAGGAAAGACCCACAGAGCTCACAGACCCCCCCACCACCCTCAGAGCTAGACTCTCAGAACACTCGCTCCCCAAGGTAGGCAACATTTTTCCCAGCAAGCATCCTTCCAGTGGCTGCTCAGGTACCCACTCCTCTCCCATTCCAGGGGCTCCCTACCAGGGTCTGCCTGGCTTTCATGTGGGACATTTCCAGATGAGCTGAGGACTTTGAGTGCTCTGTGCACACAGGAGTTGAGAGTCCCAGGCATAGGCAGAGCAAGGAGGCTGGAAGGAAGGAAATTCAAATCCTCTCCCAGTCCCTGTCCTGGGGATTGGGATGCAGCCAACACACTAACACTGCTCCCAGCACCTACACCCATGTGACTGTGCATGCTGGCCATGTCAAGTCCCCCTGCTGAGGTTAGATTCTCTAAAGGAAGAGGACATTTCCAGAAGGCCTCAGGGTGGTGGGGAGGCTCAACTTGACCACACAAATATCCCAGGTCCCCAAGTAGCAGACGGAGGCAAAGGCAGGCCCTCAGGGTCCTTGCTAAATCCTGAAAACCACAGCAATAATAGAGCAAAAGGAAACTTCAGAAACTGACTTGTCCAACACCTGATCTCAAGAGGGGACAAGAGGACCAGGGAAAAGGGCAAGTACTGACCCAAGGGCCCTTGCAAGCTAGAAAGGCCTCACCTGAACTCAAGATTCCAACCACACAGGCCAAAAGACAGCCACAGCCAGAGTGCTAGGTGGTGGCAGGAAGCAGGGGCCCTCTCAGAGGCATGGACAACAGCGGCAAGACCACGGCAGACAAAGCCACTAAGGAGAACTGTGTTGTAGGGCCATTTGGTGAGGGGCACAGCTCCCATGGGCTTAGAGTCTCAGAGTTGCTGGTCAGAAGCACCACCCAAGTCATCAAGATGCCAAGTGAGACGTCACACCCTCTTACAGAGACAGGAGTATGCATGACACATTTTGGAAAGTTCTCCACCCACCCTCATTAGACACAAGTTTTGATGCTTAAAGGGATAAACCTCAGCTCCCAGGAAACTCACTTACACCTAGCAGCTCAGTTACAAATGACAGTTTGTCACATATTTACTGCAAATTCCCAGGGGGCACAAGGAAATCACACAGCCAGTTTCACCCCAATTGAACAAGAAGCCATTGGAAATCATAAACATTCCAAAAACAAAACAAAAAAAGGACATGAGTTCTCCCAAAAAGCCTGCTGTGTCACCTCCTCTGCCCCCTCTCTCTGTGGGCAGGCTAACTTTCACCTAATGCTCCTGATGTCTTTGGCTTTGAAAACTTGACCACAGCCCGCAGCGAGAACAAGGAGCCAGATGTTTCAGTGCTCTCAGTGGCGGCTGGATAAGAGGTCAGGGGCTTATTACAAGCCATCAGAGGAGGGCAACTGAGGAAAGTCACACTATGAATTAGACATGGGAAAACCCTTGTCTGCTTTCACAGGCAGGTAAGGCCTGTGAAAGCACAATTATACCCATCCCGGCTCCAGAGAAGCTGGAGGAAACAGGGATGCACACCAACCCAGGAAGCAGGCTGCTCTGAGGCTGTCAACCAACACAGCCGGCTGGCCTGGTTCCTTCTGGCTCTAGCCCAGGGCACAGGGCAAGCAGTGACACGCACGGCCAGCCCAGCATGGAGGAAGATTGCTGGCCTGGCTATCCCATCCTCTTGTCACCTGCCAGCCTGCACACAGGGCCCCAACAGTATGTGCAGGCTCACAGCTGGGGAGGAAAGACCCCATCAAATACAAGAACACTGTTTAGGGGAAAGCAACGGGACCTCCATATGAGAACAAAGGAACAAAGCCCCATTAAGGTGCCTGACTCAATCCCACAATTCCAGGACTAGCACTATTTAGAAATTTGTCTCAAAATAATTTGTAAGAAGCCCCAGGAGGCTTGGTGAAGCTGCAGTTCTGCTAATAACTGCTCCAGGCTGGTGACAGAGTGTCCCATTCCCTTGAACAGGACTGACCTACACACTAAGCAGGGAGGTGAGTGGAGGGATCCCTGGAGCCCTGCTCGCGCACGTCCAGGTGAAAGTCCAGAGGGCCTAGCAACACCTCCCTGGACTCCTAATTCCCAGGAACAGATCCACAAGCCCCACGTCTGGAAGGAGAAGCCGTGGAAAAAGCTGATCCATACAAGGCCATGACCCTGCCTCTCCAGGGAGCACAGCCTCACTCGCCACCTGCCATGGTTTCTGCCCTCCTCCTTTCTCAGGCAGCCTCAAGACCTCAAGACCTCTCCACGGATCCCACAGAGCACACTCTTGGGGCTGGCTTTAACCCTAGCTCTGCTGCTTGCCGGCTGTGGGGCCAAGCTCATGGGCCTGATAAGCCCATCTGTAAGTTACCTAGCTCAAGGCTATCATGAGGCCCAAGGAAATTGCTCACATAGCCTGGCATATCAGAAGCAGTGCTGGTGGGATCTTGTGAAACCCAAAAACACTAGCTGCGCATGAGGTCTTTGTCACCTCATGTGGTGATCTGGACAGAGATGGGTGATAAGGTGGCACAAGTTGAGGACTGGCCATCAGTCCAGATCAACATGATACTCTCCTCCCTGGGAGACTGGGGACCAGGCTGCACACTCCATCACCACCCACCCAGGTCTCTCCCAGAAGACAGCCCCACCCCAGCTCCCAAGTGTTCTCCACGCCTAACACTGAGCCCTGCTCAGCTAATTCAGTCACTCTGAGAGCACTCTGCAGAGAGTCTTGACCAGCAGGTCCTCGTCAAAATTCAAAACTGATCCCAGCACTTGAGAGGCTGCAGCAGAAGCACAGGTTCAAGGCCAGCCTGGGCTACATAGTGAAACCCTGCCTCAAAAAACAAAACAAAAAAACACAGGGCTGGCAGAGTGGCTCAAGTGACAAGAGTGCCTAGCTAGCAAGAATGAGGCCCTGAGTTCAAACTCCAGTGCCGCCAAAAAATAATAAAATAAAAAAGGGCTGAAATGTGTTTTGCTGGGTGCTAGTGACTCACCCCTGTCATCTTAGCTACTCAGGAGACAGATAAGAAGGATCACGCGTGGTTAGAAGCTAACCTGGGCAATAAGTTCTTAAGACCCTATCTCAAGAAAACCCTACACAAAAAAAGTGCCAGTGGAATGGCTCAAGGCGTAGGCCCTGAGTTCAAAGCCCAGTACTGCAAAAATAAATAAATAAATAAATAAGACCGCTGATTTTCACCCAGGAGGCAACTAGAGGCCTCAAGGATTGAAGGTCAGGTAGTTCCACAGGTTGCCAGGCTGTGGAGGGTCATGGCACCTCAGCACCCATGTCATGGGGCACATGCAAATGGAGACAACTCAGCAGGACAGCTAAGGGTGACAGATACCTGGGTGAGTCTTCCCAGGCAGGTAAAAGCAGAAGCCCGGCCTGCTGACAAGGCATGAAGGACGGACAAAACGACCAGCACTAAGACGGTACCTGGCTCCACTGGAAGCGGAAGCAGATGGTCCAGGGGGAAGGAGCTGCGGTCCCAGGTGGGAAAGGCTGGAGCGGAAGAGGGGCTGGCTCCCCAGGGCGGGAGCTGCCCCACCCCAGGGGTTGGTGGTGTTCAGCCTGGGCGCAGACCTGGCCCCAAAGAGGGAGGGTTTGTTGTACGGGGCAAAGGCCTGGTGGGCCCCAAAGACAAAGGTGGTCCTGTGGGGGGCTTGGGGGGCAGGATATGCAGGGAGGTTGGTCATAGAGTGGCGGTAGCGGCCTGACACGGGGCCAGTTCCACTGCCATGGAGGCACTGATGGCAAGAGCAGGCGACTCCAGTGTGGCCCGGCGGAGCGATGACAGTGGTCACTGGATAAGGTGGCCCTACTTGGCGCCGCACGCTCCGGCAGAAACTGGAAGTCTTGTTGGTTTGAGTGTGGGTGGTGTAGTTGACAGTGTAGTTGTACCCCAGGGGAGCCAAGTCCACAAGCTGGGTGCCCCTGGCCACCTGCTGCTCCAGATAGTCACAGACGCTGGCTTCGTAGGCTGTCCATGATCCGTCATCACCCAGCCACTCCCAGAGGATGCCCCGGCCTGGGGCTGAGTGCTGGGGGAACAGGTGCCTGCGCACGGCCCGCATGGTGCCTGTTTAAAAGGAGCAGTGTATATCAGCAGGGAATTTTATGATTCTTTCTCCTGTTGTTTGCTTGTTTCACTGCTAGGGATGGAACCCAGAGCCCTGTGCATGCTAGGTGAATGACCTACTGTTGAGCTACACCCTGAACCCCAGGTCCCAGTTGTGCCCCTCACACACCATCACTGCAGGTACATGGTCATGGTGCTATCTGACTCAAGGGCTGGTGTTGGCTGTTCTTCTGGATTTAGAGATAGTGACTCTAGGCAAAGAAACCAGGGCCCCAAAGGATCTGGAGTGGCAAGGAGATATTCACACTGACAGGACGGGGATGCTAGAAGCTCAGGTCAAACGCTATGTACAGCTTAGACTTGAGGAGGCTTTAGGAACACCATTTCCTTTTGTTTCTCCAATGCTAGAATAAAGCCCAAGGTTCAATGTATGCCAAAGCATGCCCCGACAGTCCTCAAAATATTCTGATAATTGCCTTGCATGCATGAGGTCCCTAGGTTCAATCCATAGCACTACACCAACAAGTGATGCGATGGTGGCTCGTGCCTGTAATCCTAACTACTTGGAGGCTGAGATTGGAAGGATCAGACTTTCAGGTCAGCCTGGGCAAAAAATAAGACTCCCATCTCAACTGAAAAAAGCTGTGTGTAGAGGGGGTACATGTCTGTCATTCCAGCAGCAATAAGAAGCTTAAAATAGAGAATCACAGGCTGGTGGAATGGCACAAGCAGTAAGACTGCCTGCCTAGCAAGCATGAGGCCCCAGTGCTGCTTTAAAAAAAGAAAAAAAAAAAAAAAAACAAAGATCACAGGGCAGACTGGCCTGGGCAGAAAGAAGTAAGATCCTATCTCCAAAATGACTGTAGTAAAAAAGGTTGAAGGTATGGCTTAAGATGTAGTGCGCCTGCCTAGCAAGCACAAGCCTGAATTCAAACCCCAGCACTGCCAAAAAAATTATATATGTGTGTTTATGGATACAATATGTATAAATAAATATAAAGAGAAGACAAAAAAAACATACAGAAAATGAGATCACACTTAGTGGAAGGACGGAGAAGAAAGCAGCGTAGCTGGTACCAATGTGATAGCACAATGTACTTCTCCATTGGGTCTTATGAGGGACGGGGTTTAAGTAAGGTCGTCTGTAGTGACACCACACTGAAAGCATTTCCCGCTCGCTCCACTCGTTACACCATCAGCACTTCTCATCTTTAAAACTTTGCCAATCCTTTCTTTATTATATAATTCTCATACATGGACATACCATTCTCTTTGATCTCTCAAGTCCCATCTATTGGGAAATACTGCTGAGTAGCTAGGATTACAGGTGTGAGCCACCAGCACCCAATCAGAATTTTTTTTTTTTTTGGCTTTGTGAGACAGGGGACTCACTGTGTCCCAGGCTGGCCTGGAACTCACTGTGTAGCCTGGAGTGCTCTTGAACTTGAGATCCTCTTGCCTTAGCCTCCTGAGAGCTGGGCTTACAGGCATGCACCACTATGAAGCTTCACAGGCCTGAAACCACCATGACGCACCTCCATGCTGGGTACCTGGCTAGCCTACCAGAGAGCCTCAAATCCCCACTAGCTGACGAAGGCATTTCTGGTTTAGGAGGCAAGGGCAAGGGGCCCGGAAAGGCCTCTATAATGGGCTCCACAGCACCCACTGTTACTACAAGGAATTCCCCCACCTCTCTCTCAGCTGTGTCCGCTTCAGGGGTAGGGACAGAGCTCTGTGAGTCACATCTGTGATCCCATCACCTACCTTGGCACCTGGCCCAAAGCAGGTGCTAAAACGCGTGCTAGAAGCAGAAGGGTCTTACCAGTGTCCTGGCGGAACTGGGTCCAGCTGGGGAGGTCAATGATGTAGGGGGCCAGAGAGGGGTCCACCTGGCCTAAGGGGATGCTGTGGGCCAGGCTCCCCAGCCCGAAGCGCTGGCCCTTCTGCTGCACAAACTGGTGCTCAATGTAGGTACACACGGCGGCGCTGTAGGGGTGCCAGGTGCCCAGCCCGTCCTGCCATTCCCACACGGCCACGGCCACAGGGCTGGGGTACACCTGAGCCAGGGAGAGGCCTGGGGCCATGGCCATCTTCCCCAGGACTCCCTCTGCTTTCCCAGACAGCTTCAGACCACTCTGGGCCGCAGTCTGGGGTTCATTGCCCAGTGCCTCCAGCAGACCTGGAAATAAGACAGACACGCAGTTACCTGTGCACATCAGAAGCGCTGCCAGACAGTCTGTCAGTACAGGGAAAAGAAATGAGGCTTTCCATAGTGCCTTAAGGGCATCATGAACCAAGTACTGGATTGCACTGATCTCTTCACTCTGGAAGCCAGGAGAGTTCAGTCAGTCCTGCAGCCTATCAAGCTTGGAGAATGTTCTGGAAGATGCAGTGAAGAAGTGCAGAATGCTGGTCGTTAGCCCAGCTTCTACCCCGTTCCCAATCACTTCCCTCTGACCTGGCTACCTGCCTTGTCCTTTCACACTACATCTGAGCCACCTGAAATCCTTGTGGATGAGGCCATGAAGGAAGGAGTCTGCGGCCCCCAGCATGGGTTTGTCTGTGAGATATGGATAATGCCCTTTGTACTGCAGGTGAGGCAGTGCTATGTCTCAAGGACAGAGAAGCTCACGTCTGTAATCCCAGCTACTCAGGAGGCAGAGAGCAGGAGGATCATGATTTGAAGCCAGTCACTGTCTCAAAAATACTCAGCACAGAAACAGGGCTGGCAAAATGTCTCACGTGGTAAAGTCCCTACCTAGCAAGTGTGAGGCCCTGAGTTCAAACCCCAGTACTCCCAAAAAAAAAAAAAAGGAGGGGAGCAAGAGGGGGCAGGGGCAGGGGGGGAATGGCCCAAACAGTGTATGCACATATGAATAAATGAATAAAGAAAAAAAAAAAGAAACAGGATAGGGCACTAAGACCCCCTAGGGGTCAGTGGCAGAGCTGGTACTGGTATTGAAGGCCACATTCTGGTCCTCCACGTCTCCAATGCATCACCAAACACAAGAGGAAGGAAGCTAATAAACAGTAAAATACACCTTGCAACTCCCCGGTCTCCCCACTGCCCACTCTGTGCCTGAGCCTTGCTGACCAGCTGTGAAGCATCCACACCCAGGCCTCCACCCATCTCAGGATGTTATTCTCCCAGTCACCAGGGTCCACCCTCCTCCCTAGTGAACTCACCACATCCTTCATGCTTCTCCTAGCCACCTGTCATATAAACTCACAGCCCTGAACTCCTCCTGTCACCAAGTGGAACTCTACTGACCAGAGAGACATATGGGCACGGTGCTGGCCCATGTTTTCCTGTCCCACAAGAGGACAACAGCCCAAGGAGCCTGCCCTGTTCATGGCTATAATGGATGGTACCCAGCAGGGGCTCGATGTGTGCTCAGCGTTCTACCTAAGCTAGCTCAGAAGATGTGGGCAATGACATCTACAACTGTCCCACTAGACATGGTCTGCCAGGGCACCATATTACCACCCCCCTCAGCACTGGCTCTTGGAGTGTGGCGACAGGGTCCACACTTAGTGACAAATACCAAATGTACCTGTCTCTTTTAAACCTGTGTGTGACAAGGTAGCATTTCTCCACATTAGGAAGATAAGGCTCAAGCAGGTCCAGAGACTCATTCAAGGCCACATCCATCCACCCTACAGAGAGGCTGTGCAGGCAGAAGGCAAGCCTAGATCCACATGGCTGTCAGGCACATGGTCTCAGAGAGAAAGGCTCAGGCTCCTGCTCAGATGGGAGGAGGAAGGGAGAAATCAGCATGCCCACGAGGGACCCTGGGCTTGCATGACAGGGTCCCACTCACACAGTCTGCCGATTCCACAATCACCCCCTTGAGGATACATAGCAATTCTATCCCCAGTTCTCAGGTGTGGAGACTGACAATGACAAGGCTGGGAGGCTGCTATCCTTAGGCTGCACTACCTCTCAGCCTTCAAGGAGAAGGCCAAGACCAAGGCTTCAGCAGGGAGGAGGGTCTGGAGTAACTGCAGCAAAGGGAGTAACAGGGACTCTGATCCCTGTGTACTCTGCATCACCCCTGCAAGGGGACCTGGGCTCTCTCCCAGTTTGCTCACTTTCATTTGGAAAGCGGAGATGTTGATCTTTAGGGGACCAAGGACCAAGACGATCAGTATAAAGCTGTACAGACCCAGCACCAGCATGTACACACACACACCCCAAAGGCAAACAAGGGATGTGAATCAGGCCCATAAGGACGCTGAGCACACCTGCCACAGAGCTGCCAAGGGCAAGGCTGGCTTAGCTCAGTGCCTGCAATTAGAAAGCTCTGTAACTGCACGAGGTACAAGTCAGAGGACTGCTTTCAGAGCCAGGAACTCCCGAGGTGCTCATCTCCCAGGCAGCAGGGCCTGCCGTATCATCAGCCGCAGGGAATGTTCCAGCATGTCCGCCCATCCCCAGATGAACCAACTCCCACGAACAGCCAGTGAAACAGCAACTTTCCCTCAAGCTTTCTGTGTAGGCACGAGACTCTCACAGATCCAGGACCCACTGGGGTCCAGGCCCTGTCAGGGTACCAGAGACCCAAGATGTGGCTAAGTGGCACACAAACTCCTCCACAGCCAGCCTGTCTCCACTCACAGAAGACCTCCATCTTCATTCCGTTATACGCAGCCACAGCCAACTCTAGCAAGTCCCAGAACACTGTGGGCCCAGCCACTGATGCTGCTGCTGATACTGAAGACCAGACTGCACCCTCCCTGCATGGGAGACCCTATCTAGCATGCCCATCTTTCTGGCCTGTAACATGGCGCCTCTGACCCACAACCTCAGAGGCCACACTCATCACAAGAGGCCTGTATTTCCTGGACTCAACTTCCCCAGTGCAACAGCAACTCCCTCAGGACAAAGATCAGGCTGACTCCAAGCTGGGGCTCTCTAAATGCTCCAGTGTGGAGAGGCTAAAGCCCCAGAGGACAAAGAAGGGGAGAACCTCCTGTTCCCAAACACGCCCACTGGTGTTCCACTTGAACCTAGCAATTATTCACAATAGAGCCCTGTGTGGATGCACCCTTCTTTGCCTCAGCCTCAGCCGGCACCAAGCTGAACTTCAAAACCCTAATTTGTTTCAGCACCTAATGATGGGAGTTACCTACAGTGTTCTTAATTATGAAAATTATTATTATTGGCTGTGAAAAAAAGCATCAATCTGGAGGCAACTTAAACACCCTACAATATAGGATTCTTTTTCTTTCCGAGAGCCTCATGTATGCTAAGCACATGTTCAACCACTGAGTTACACCAGCTCCAATATGGAAAGTCTTAAATAATTAAGGAATATCCTAATACTAGAATATGAACTGGTCTTAAATAATGTTTAAGAAAGTTAACAAAAGGCTTAAGGATCTAAGATAACACTCATGACAAGTTAGAAATACGATGTGCAAGTGCACATGCACACTAAGACCTCAGGTGGACACACTCTGCTTGGTGTCTTTGTCATCCACGTCCCTCAACCCCCCCTCAGTCACCCTCAAAGGCAGAGATTATCATTATTTCATGGGCAAGGGAACTGAGACTCAAAGAGATTACGTACTTACTCCAGGTCACAGACAACGCATCCAGTCTGTCACACCTGAAAGTTCATATTCTCTCTACTTTATAAGATCTCAATTTTATTTTATTTATTTATTTATTTTGGCAGCACTGGAGTTTGAACTCAGGGCCTCATGCTTTCTGGCTTTCTTAACTGCTTTTTTGTGATGAGTTTTTAATTTTTTTTCTTTTTTTTGCAGTACTGGGATTTGAACTCAGGGCCTACACCTTGAGCCACTCCATCAGAACGTTTTTTGTGATGGGCTTTTTCGAGATAGGGTCTCAAGAACTATTTGCCTGGGCTGGGCTCAAACCACAATCCTCCTGATCTCTGTCTCCTGAGTAGCTGGGATTACAGGTGTGAGCCACCAGCACCTGGCAACACAGCCCAATTTTCTAAGTTGCCCCTCCTTTGCGTACTTTCCAAGAAGCATGGGCCAGAAACTCCATACCTCACCAGCCGACCTGTGTGCAGAGAGATCTGTGAGCAGAACATGACCTCTTCCAGGCTTCTTCCAGTGCAGATGGAGCTCTGTTCACAAGCTTCTCCAAAGACTTGGGAAAGATGGATTCAGAGCACAAACCTATCAAAGAAGCACTGTACTTTCCAAATCTTGTTTGGAAAAAAAACAAACACCCAATATGGAGGTTGGGTGTTCAGAGTGGTAGAACACTTTTAACACATGCTTCCATTCCCAGCATCAGAAAAATAAATAAAAAATTAAAATTCAAAAAACTATACTGGAAGTTTTTTTTATTGCTGCCTATCAAATAAATTTAAAAAACAAAAAAAACAAAAAACTTTGCCAGGTGCCAGTGGCTCACATCTATAAATCCTAGCTACTTGGGAGGCTGAGATCAGGAGGATCATGGTTCAAGGCTAGCCCAAGCAAAGTTTGAGAGAACCCCATCTCCAAAATAACCAGAGTAAAATGGACTGGAGATGTGGCTCAAGGGGTAGTGTCTGCTTTGTGAACACCTGCTTTCCAAATGAGAAGCCCTGAGTTCAAATCCCAGTACTGCCAAAAAAAAAAAAATAAAATAAAAGCTGAACACTTTTAAAAAGCTCATGACCACCACCACTCTGTTGCTTGCCATCATTACTTGAGCCTTGGCTGCTACTCTCCCAGTGAGGCTTCTGCAGTAACAGGCCTTGCCAACTTATCATGGCCCCTCCTTGTGAACAGACACACACCTATCTCCATCTCCAACAAACCACCCACCACTACAGCAGTCCTGTGAGCTGGAGGTGGGGCTCAGTTCTTTTTTCATTGGCAGTGTTGAGGCTCTCACCCAGGGCCTCCCACATGCTATGCACTCTACCACCCCAGCTAGAGGCTACCGTCTTTAAAAGACACGGCTCAAGCCAATGCCACCCTGACCCAGTTTCTAACAGTGGCAGGAGACTAAACATGATTTGTCCCCGGCACACTAGGTGATCAGAAGGGAAGTGCTGGTTTTTCTGGCAGGAGCTGCCTGGGAGCCTTCCAGAGGCAGGTCATTACAGGACCTCCAAATGAGGATCAGAAAACCACAGAGCAGCCAGGACCTGAGCCCCAGCAACCCACAATTCCTTTGGGGACAGCCATCTCCTCTATAACCAAGAATGTATGGCTTCACCAAGAGCAACCTGACCACATGCATCAGGAAAGGGGGCAGGACTGGGTATCGAGGGAGTAGGGGGGAGAGGGAGGGGGTGGGGGCAGGGGGGAGAAATGACCCAAGCCTTGTATGCACATATGAATAATAAAATAAAAAAATAAAAAAAAAAAAAAGCTAAAGCTATATGGATTTTTTTTTCTCAAGCAATCTGTAAAAATTTCAAAATAATGCTGAGAGTATAATCTTTCATGCAATAGGAACTATTATAAAATAAAAAGGATGTTGTCTACTGAAAAAAAAAAAAAAAAAAGAAAGAGGGCAGGAACCCTGCTTCCAGGCCAACTAGACCACATGGGGCACAGGGAAGCAGGCACAGTGGTGGGTCAAACAGCAGCAACAGTGAAGTCTGTGACAAGGGCTCCCCATGTGCCAGGCTCTTTGCTGAATGCCTCCTAAGTATTCCTGCTAGACCCTCAATCCAGGGGAGCAGGTAGTACCCTGCTTTATAACTAAGGAAAACGAGGCAAAGAAAAGCACCCACATGCCTAAGAACACATGGGACTAATAAACTTGAGTCTGGCTCCACAGCCTGTTCTCCCCACCCCCAAGAAGGAGGGAAGGGCACACTGATGCTGAACAAACTGGCCTACACTTTTTTGGTTTGGTTTGGTTTGGTTTTTGTTAGGACTGGGTTTTGAACTCAGGGTTTTGAGCTTGTAAACCAGGAACTATACCACTTCAGCCACACCTCCAGTTCACTTTGCTCTGGTTATTATGGAGATGGGGGTTTCTCAAACTATTTACCTGGGCTGGCCTCGAACTTCTATCCTCCTGATCTCAGCCTCCCAAATAGCTAGGATTACTGGTGTGAGCCACTGTGTCCAGCTATTTTTTTTTTTAATTGAGCCAGTATTTAAAAACTGGAATACTGAGCAAGGTGCCGGCGGCTCACAGCTACAATCCCAGCTACTCAGGAGGCAGAGACCAGGAGGATCGCAATTCAAAGCCAGCCTGGGCAAATAGTTGTCAAGACCCTATCTCAAAAGTCCCATCACATAAAAGGGCTGGTGGAGTGGCTCAGGTGAAGGCCCTGAGTTCAAGCCTGGTACACTGGGCTAGCAAAGTGGCTCAAGTGGAAGAGCGTCTGCCTCACCAGCACAAGGTCCTGAGTTAAAACCCCAATACTGCCCAAAACATCCCTCGAAATTGGAATATTCATTGCTAAAATTAAAATATTACAGATTTCCAGCTTCTCTTGAAAACCAAAGACAGCATCCAGGCTGACCAGGTGACCACTGAGTCATAGCAGTTGTCTGGATTGCCACTGCTCCCTATGGAGGAGGGGACAGTACATCACACTTCCACAAGGGCCAGAGAGGACTTTTTTCAGAACTGTCCCACTGCTCAGCCCTGCCACTGTGTGGCCTTTGTCCAACATCTGAGGCAGGCAGCACGCCACCAGGGCCCACCCCAAGGACCCAAGTGCTCCCTAGCACCACACCGGGCATTGGTAACTTTCTCTGCATCAGCCTTTCAGGCCAGCCTACCTCTCAACCCTCCTGCAGCCCCATCCCCACCCTCAAGAAGCCCCTATGAGCAGTTTATCCATATCTGTCCTAATGAGGCTCTGCCTGAGTTCCTCAGCCCTTTGGCTCCAGTCACCTTCTAGCAGTACCCAGAATTGGCAGGCTAGTTCATGCCCTTCACCTCCCACCTGTCCACGTACTCATCCCCTCATTCCTAGCTTGACACTCTGCCCTGTGAAATCTCTCCCACATTCACCCTTGCCCTGCAGGAAATAGCTACTTCTACCAACCAATGCTCATGTGACATGTGAGTGAAATTTTCTCAGTACCCTCCACTACAGCATAAGTTCCTTAAAGGCAAAGACTATGCTCAGGAAAAGACTTCAACAAGACACAGAACACCAAAAATAAATGAAAAATGAAAAAATGAAAAAAATTACACCAGGCAGAGGAAGATCATGGTTCGAAGCCAGCCCTGGGCAAATAGTTCAATGAGACCCCATCACAAAAAAGGGCTGGTGATTAACATACACTTTCAACGTGTGTAATTTTCTAGTTCCTTTTTAATGATGATTATTCTCAATGTATTTGCCACTACATTTACAATAAATTCTTTGGAATCATCCAAAAAAGACCAAAAAAACAAAAAAGGGCTGTTGGAGTGGGTCAAAGCAGTAACAGTGCCTGTCTAGTAAGTGTGAGGCCCTGACTTCAAACCCCAGTGCCACCAAAAGATAAGTAAAATAAATAAATAAAATGCACTCCTGGGCTGGAGGTATGGCTCAAGCAGTAGAACTTCCACCTAGTAAGTGTGAAGCCTTGAGCTCAAACTAAGTATTAAAAAAGCAAACAAACAAACAAACAAACAAAAACACTACTAAAGCCAGGCATCAGTGACTCATTTTTGTAATCTTAGTTACTTGGGAGGCAGAATTCGGAAGATTGAAGTTTGAGGCCAGCCCAGGCAGGTAGTTAGTAAGAACCCATCTTAAAATAAAAAGCTGGGCATAGTGGTACACGCCTGTCATCCCAGGTATGAGTAAGCAAAAATAGGATCAAGGTCCAGTCCAGGCATAAATACAAGACATCCCATTCAATAACTGAAAGTAGGCAACCCACTCAGGACCCTCCCTGCCTTGCTCAGGAGCTTTGTACTTTTTCTTAATAAACTTTTTGTCTATACCCTCAAAGAAAAAAACACCACTGAAAGCAAAATGTGTAGCTGAGTGTGTGGCTCACGAGGCAGACCTGCCTAGCAAGCACAAGGCACTGAGCTGAAAACCCCAGTACCACCCAAAGAAAAGAACTCTTTCTAAAAAACTCCACAGAAAAATTGGCAAAAGAAGCCAGTCATAAGCCAGGACCACCAACAGTAAAGAGGTTGAGGCAGGAGAAGCATGAGTACAAGGCCAGCCTAGACTACATAGCAAGATCCTCAAAACAAACAAACAAAAATGGCAAAACAGATGAACAAATATTTCACATGAAACACACAGACCATAGACAAAAAAGATGTTCAATATCTAGACTCAGGGACCTTGAAACCAAAATATCCCATTTTACATTGATTCAATTGGCCAAAACAAAAAAGTGTGCCCGTATCAAAAGTCAGAGAGAACACACACAACGTGACCGCATGGCCCACTTCCCACGGCTGGTCTACTGGAAATTGGTGCAGCCACTTCAGGAAGCAGTCTGGTAGTATCTGCGGTGAAAAGGGAGCATTTATTCACTCCAGGACCAGACGAAATACCATACCTAGTTTATCTTCTGGTCTATGTATGACAAGAGACATCTATGGAAATGTTCAGTGCAAGATGCTCCCAGTAACAAAAACCTAGAAACAACTAAATGACCATCCATGGTGGCCAGATGAATTGTGTGGGACATCTACACCATGAGATGTATTCAGTAGTAAAAATAACTGAACCCTGTGACATGACCTAACATGGATATGTCTTAGCCATATTAACTTTCTTAGAAATCTATGGGACTAGCAGGGAATGGTGGGTCACTCCTGTAATCCCAGCACTCAGGAAGCTGAGGTGGGAGGACCCCGAGTTCCAGGACAGTATGAACTACACGTCAATACCCTGTCTCAAAAAAATTTACTGAAGCCGGGCACCAGTGGCTCCTAGCTACTCAGGAGGCAGAGACCAGGAGGATCGTACCTGAAACAAATAGTTCAAGAGGCTCTATCTCAAAAAAACTGATCACAAAAAAAGGGCTGGTGGAGTAGCACAAGGTGTAGACCCTGAATTCAAACTTTAGTACTGCAAAAAAAAAAAAAAAAAAAAAAAAATTACTGAATAAAGAAAAGCAGGCCATGCATGAGCACCAATGAATGAGCATTAATCTAGTTCTCAGTTTACCTGTTTACAGTTTACTTGTTCTCAGTTTACTAGTTTACACCTACGAGACTGTGTAATCCATCTTTGTGCTCCAAGTGCCAGACAAAGGCCCTGGCATACAGAATTTCAGTAGGGATTTGAGCAATAAGCCACTTTTCTCCCTAACCCATGGCCTCGTTTCCTACCTTGACAATATCTGAAGCCACCAGGCATTGGTGATTTACACCTGTAATCCTCACTACTCAGGAGGCAGAGATCAGGAAGATCATGATTCAAAGCCAGCCTGGGCAAACAGTTTGCAAGACCCTCTGTCAAACGAACCCAACACAAAAAAAGGGAGAAAAAAAATGTCTGAAGCCAAACCTACCTTCTTTACATTTCTTCTTTTCCCCATGGATTCTTAGACTCCACTCTGCCTCAGGCAGTCAGGAGAAACGCCAGAGATTCTTGCTCCTCTTCAACCTACACTTTCTGCACCTCTTCAGCCCTACTGCTTGAGGTCTTTCTGCCTCTTGCATTAACATGTATCCAGGATTACAGACACTGAGAGACGGAGCAAGAGTTCCAGGTGAGCCCAGTCCCAGCAAAGGTAGATAAACCCTATCTCAGAAACAAAACACAAACAAAAGGGCTGGGAGAATGGCTCAAGTGGTGCAGCGCTTGCCCAGCGTGTGCAAGGCCCCGGGTTCAATCCCGAGTACTGCAAAAGTAAATAAAAATAAAACAAAATATTCCCTCCCTGATGGCTTCACTAACTTCTGTCTATTCTAGTCCATACCTCAGACAAAGGTGTGACATCACTCTTCCTGAAATAGGTTTTTGTTTGTTTGTTTTGTGGTAGTATAGGGAATTGAACTCAGGGCCTCAAGATTGCTAGGCAGGCTCTCTATCACTTGAGCCACATTCTCAGTCCTTTTGCTTTTAATGTTTCTCAAGTAGGATCTCAAGCTGACTTTTGCCCCAAACTGGCTTTGAACAATAACCTGCATCTCCAAAGCCAAGCAGCTGGGATTACGGCTGAGTACCACCACGCCCAGATTCAAGTATAGTTCTGGTCTTATCTCCTCCACACCTCCCCTGGATCTGCACAATAAAGGTCAAGTTCCACAGGTGGACAGTCAAAGCCCATCCCCACATGGTCTTCCCCCTTCCTACTATCAACAATTAGTTGCCAGTGTTCTTCTCTTCCCATGCCATCCTTCCTCTCATCCACCCCACCGCACCTTCCCAAGAGTTGAAGTGACAGCGTCTATCCCCACCCACATCCAAGGTTTCCCCACCTTGGAATCCTAGCCTGACCTTACCCTTACATCCAAGGTCCATTGCTGTTGTTGGTTCAGGGGGTGGAACCCAGGGCCCCACGCATGCTAGGTGAGCACTCTACCACTAAGCAACCCCCTAGCCCCAAAGCCCATTAATCAGCACCTCTATGCCTTGGTGTGCCCAACAGAAAGAAAATACCATCTTACCAACTTCTGTACTTCACAGCAACCTATGTCTCTTTACCTAGACCATGAATGAGTGAGAGTGAAAGCTCTCATGGACCCCTTCCCTACCAGAAGCTGCCATGGTGTAAAGAAACCATCACAAAGAGAATAATCCAACTTAATCCCTTCCACACTTCTCAGATCCTTTAAAAATGCCTCTCGTGCACGAGCACCAGTGGCTCACACCTGCAATCCCAGCTACTCAGAAGGCAGAGAGGAGGATCATGGTTCAAAGCCAGCCCAAGAAAATAGTTTAAGAGACCCTATCTTGAAAAAAACCCATCACAAAAAAAGGTTGGTGAAGTGGCTAAAGGTGTAGGCCCTGAGTTCAAAACCCAGGACCACCAAAAAAAAAAAACTCCTTGTGGAATTTTGGTAAAATCCTTCCACTCCCCAGAGCCATGGATCTGGTTTTGTGTCACTATAACAAATACCTGATGCTGAGTAACTTATAAGATTTATTTGGCTCATGACTGGGATGACAGAAGGGACAGTCCAAAGAACACGAACACAACACCGGCCCTTGTGGTATCACAACCACAATGTGGCAGAAAAGCAAAAAGGGACACAAAGCTGCAGAAGTGGCCAGCAGGCAGGGTGGCCTCGCTTTGTATCCATCTCTATTTCTCTAGAGAACTACTTCACTCTTGGGAGTGAGCCCCATGCCACAAGACCAGCATTAACCCATTCATGACTGGGAAGCTGCCATGACCTATGCCTTCCTCTAGGCTCCACCACCTCACCATCACCACACTGGGACCAAGTTTCCAGGGCATGCATCTTTGAGGGACAAACCACTAACATTTGACATGGCCCCCAGAACCCTCTACCCACCTTCCCAGCCCACCATGCTGCTCCAGCCACACAGAACTACTTATAGAACAGGTAGTGGCCCAGTCCTGCCCTGGCCTGGCAGCTCTATGACTTTTCAAATGCTGGCCTCACGCCTATAATCCTAACTATTCAGGAGGATCATGGATCGAAGCCTGCTCTCAAGAACCTATCTCAAAAATACCCATCACAAAAAAGGGCTGGTGGAGTGGCTCAAGGTATAGGCAGAGTTCAAATCTCAGTATTACAAAAAAACAAACAAATCAAATGCTGGCTCCCCTGCCAGGCTTTCTCCCCACTTTCTACTTTCTACTCTTCCTTCACAACTCACCTTGGCTATCACCTACCTTCCAGAAGCCTTCCAGACTCTGCTTCCTACCCACTTCCTGGAGGAAGTGGCCTGTGATTTCCCCCAGCTCAGCACATAAACACACTGACAACACATTGTCACTGACTTGGTGTGTCTGTCTTTCCACCAAACAAGTTTGCAGAAGACAGAAGACGGGGATCTTGTCTGGCACCCAGGAAAGGTTTGTACAACCAAAGAAATTAATGTTTCTAGTTCAAACACAGAAAATCATGACTTGTGTCCTTCATCCCATAAGTTTGTCTTAAAATGAAAAGCGTCCTCAAAGACTGGTTCGACAGGAGAAGCTCTTGGCAAGAAGCCACTTGAATTTATCTGCGACAGCTGGCAATCAACAGTCAACTCCTGGGCTCACTTTCTTCCCAGAGACATAGAAATTCTGCCCTCCCCCCATCCGCGCCCACCTTCTCTCTTTTGAAAGGCAGATTTGAGAAGGCTGCAAGGTGAATTCCCTGTGGTGAGCTCACCTTGGCTCTCTGTAGGGGTTGGCACAAACCGTCTCTTCTTGATGAAGACACCAGATCCTTAGGAGGAATAACTTGTTTGAGTTCCCATCTTGATACACTATGCAAACAACAAAACCTGGGCAGATCTGAAGGGCGTGCTGACTCAGCGACACAGATTCCGAAGCACCTTTGCCAACAAGAAATGATCAGGTTTTAAATTGAGAAACAGCAGAGAGTGAAAAGGAATGCACAGATGTTAGCTGGATTGGTGTGCTGTGGCTAGGGACTGAAAAATTACCAGGTTTATTTTCCAACAGTCTGGGCAGAGCAGAAGGTATGACAGTCTCTCAGCCCTATCAACAATCAAAGGGATAGTTTCCCAGAAAGAGGACTTCAGAGGCGTCCAGAAAAAACACCGGAGAGGATAAAAATTTGCCCAAGGCTACACAGCAAATGAACAAACGGGCTTGGTTTTGGCTAGCAGAAAGTCTACTGTCTACAACACTGGAACAGCTAGAATGGCACCCAGAAATATACTGTGAGTTCCTGAAGGGCCCCGCCTCTGTACACATCTTATTTCCATCTCTGTTGGCACTTTGGGGAAGTGAAGCCAGCGTGGAGGGATGCAGCTGACTCAGAAAGACGGACAAAGCGGGGCTCCAGAAAAAGGAAGAGTCTTGCAACTCCTCTTCAGCCTACATTACGCACACCCCAAACTGACCCGGGACCCAAGCCATAGGAGCTTCCGGGAAGGCTGACCCCATTTGAGGAGAAACAAGAATGGGCACCAAAAACTCCTCCAAAGTCCAGCTTCCAGTTCAGTGAGTCCTTCCCCAGCGGAACCCACCCCCAACCCCCACGCCAGGGAGCCGGGTGACAAACATCCCCACCGCCCCTCGGGGTCCTGCCGGACCGAAACTCTCGGGGCGCGCCCCTCTCCCTGCGAGCCGGCGGCTCCCGCTCCCGCCGTGCCCGGCGACGTCGTCCCAGGCGCCCGATTCCCGCCTCCAGGACCTCAGGCCCGGGAGCACAGTCCTCCCAGTCCCCCGGGACCCCGGGGCTCCCCTCACGCCGGCCCTGCCCTCGCTCCCTCACACGACCGCCCCCTTCCGGTCCCGGCTCCGCTCGGTGTGTCCCCCACCCCTCCCGCTCCCCCCTCGTCCTCAGGACCCCAGCTCAGGCGACAAGCAGGTGGCCCGCCCGTCCCTCCCTCTCACCGTGACTGAGGAACCCGAGGGGACAGGCTGAGGTCACCGCCGAGTTCGGACTGTCGCTCCGGCTCGGCCTCGGCAAGGCTCTGACTGAGGCTCCGACTCCGAGCGGGAGGCAGCCGGAGTGAAACTCGGCGTCGCAGCCTCCGAGCGTCGCACTGCGCATGTTCTGAGCGCGGGGCCTTCTGGGAAATGTAGTTTTCTGTGGAGGCGGGGCAACAGGGGGCGTGGCTGAGCCCAAGGCGCACCTGCTCAGGTGTAAGTAGTATTCCTTCACCTGTTTCTTCCTTGGCTTACTTCTTCATTAACCATCGACTTATTCTTTTTTGAAATTTGTTATTTTTTGTGGTACCGGGGCTTGAGCTCAGGGCCTACACCTTGAGCCACTCCACCAGCCCTTTTTGTGTTAGGTATTTTCAAGATAAGGTCTCGCGAACTATTTGCCAGGGCTGGCTTTGAACCACGATCCTCTTGATCTCTGCCTCCTGAGTAGCTAGGATTACAGGCGTGAGCCACCGGCACCCAGCTGTAATTTTTTTGGGGACAGTCTCGCCATGTTTCTCAGGCTGGTATCGAACTCCTGGGCTCAAGCAATCCTCCTGCTTCAGACTCCCTAATAGCTGGGGAGTACAGGTGAGCTCCACCATGCAGGAGTTTTACTCATTCTAGATAGTTCTTACCAATACATATATGGTGCCAGGGCCTGTGCTACTGCGGTTTAAAAATTGAACCAGAAATATGGTTTTTCTCCTGGGAGAGCATCCTATCTAGTTGGGGAGACACTTTAACAGGCAATTATGAGATGATAGGAGAAAAATGCAGTGATAAAGACAAGTAACGAGAGAGAGAGAGAGAGAGAGAGAGAGAGAGAGAGAGAGAGAGAGAGAGAGAGAGAGAGAGCCCTAACTTGGGGAGGACAGTGAGGAAGACATCACAAGATTCTTGAGTTTGCCTTTGAAGCCTATAGAGGATTTTGCCAGATGGAGTATAGCAAAGCCCTACGAAGGGAGAGAAGAGATTTGAAAATCCCTATCTGTTCAGAAAGCAGTGGAAAGTTTTGTGTGACCAGGGAGGGCTAATGGCACATGGTGAGGACGGGTGAGAAAGAAGATGGAATGGGATGTGGCAGGATAAAAGTATGAGGAGTAGGTTGAGTGAGATTGAGAAGGACTCTAGATGCCAGGTAAGGAATTTGGATAACTGGAGTTAAGGGAAGGATCTAGTAGGGGGATGACAGTCGACATTGAAATTTAGAAAGGATAGACTGGAGGGGAAGGAGAGGGAAGGGGAAGGAGGTGAGGGAACCACTTCAGAGGCTGTTGCTATAGTCCAGATGGAAGGAGATGGAACATGAACCAGGTAGGTGACTAAGCTGTTGAAACCACAGAACATCCTTTGCTAGGTTGAAGTTAATGCCTGTAATTCTAACTTGGGAGGCCAAGATCAGAAGGATTATGGTTTGAGGCCAGACTGGGCAAATAGTTTGGGAGACTCCATGTCCAAAGTAACCAGAGTAAAATGGACTTGAGGTGTGGCTCAAGCAGTAGAGCACCTGCTTTCCAAGCTCAAAGCCCTGAGCTCAAACCACAGTCACACAAAAAAACAAAAACAAAAAACACTGCTTTTGCAGCTAAAAACTCAGAACAAGGGTGAGAGGTTGGGCTGGAAAAATTCTGGAACCTGTGCTCTGGGGAGGAGAGGAATCACCCAGTGCAGAGAGCCTAAGGAAGTGGAACTCTGGAGGCTTGGCGGGGGTTGTGGGACTTAACTGAGTTGGAGATCAGTGTGGAAAGCAGGGGCAAGGCCTGTGAGTTGGGGGGTGGAGGGACAGGCAGATGTGAGGCTGCACTAGAGATAAGGATTTTGGAGTTCCAGGCAATGACCAGTTTGTTTGGGTTGCTGTAACAAAATACCTACAGGTCAATTGACTTATAAACAACAGAAAGTCATTTTTCACAGCACTGGAAAGTCTAAGATCAAGGTACCAGCAAATTCCATGTGCGGTGAGGGTACACTTCCTTGCTCGTGCATGGCCATCTTTTTGCTGTGTCCTCACATGGCAGAAGTGAGGGATATCTCTGGACCTTTTTTTTTTATTTTTTTGTAGGACTGGAGTTTGAACTCAGGGCTTTGCACTTGCAAAGCTGGTGCTCTAAAACTTGAACCACACCTCCAGTCCATTTTGCTCTGGTTATTTTGGAGATGGGGGTCTCCTGAATTATTTGCAGGGGCTGGCCTCAAACTTTGTCCCTCCTGGCCTCAGCCTCCCAAGTAGTGAGGATTACAGGCATGAGCCTCTAGTGCCCAGCTACTGGGCCTTACTTTCAGGCTATACATCACATTCGTAAGGGTCCCAAAGGCCCTAGTTTAAATATCATCACATTGCAGCTTGGGGATTTGGAGAGGAATGCAAACACTCAGTCTATAGCACAGGTAAGTCACAGAAGGTGAGACTAGGTAAGTCCGGGGCTGACATTGGGGAATTTTCTTGGTTGTGTGTTTTTTTGTTTTTGTGTTGCTGGAGATTGAACCCAGGGCCCTGTCTACCACCAAACTATGCCCTTAACCCGTAATTGACTTTTATTTTTGTGGTACTGGGATCTGAACTCAGGGCCTTCTCCTTGCCAGGCAGGTGCTCTACCATTTGAACCATGCCCCCAGACCTTTTTGGTTTTAGTTATTTTTGTTGTTTAATTTTTTTGGTAGAACTGGGGTTTGAACTCAGAGCTTCCCACTTGCAAATTAGGCACTCTACCACTTGAGCCACACCTCCAGTCCATTTTGCTCTGGTTATTTTGGAGAAGAGGTTTCACAAACTACTTGCTCAGATGCTCAGCTTGGCCTGAAACCACAATCCTCCTGATCTCAACCTCCCGAGTAGCTAGGATTACAGGAATAAGCCATGGGTGCCTGATTTTTTTTTTTTTTACATTTAAAAAATCATATTATTGTTGTACTGGGGGTACATTGTGAAATTTACAAAAGTTCTTACAATATGTCATAGTTGAATTCACCCGTCCATCATTCTCCTTTACCACACGCCCCATTCCTGGAACAGTTTCAACATGTCTCATTGTTCTATTTCTTTTTTTCTTTCCTTCCTTTCCTCCTTCTTTTCCTTCCTTCCTTCCTTCCTTTCATTCTCTCTCTTTCTCTCTTTCTTTCTTTCTTTCAATAAACTTGCATTTATGCCAGGGCTGCCCTGGACCTCTAGCCTCCAATTTACACTTCCTGTGTAGCTGGGCTGACAGGCGCACACAACCATACACAGCTTTTATTGGTTGAGATGGGGGTCTCACTAACTTTTTGCCCTGGCCAGCTTCAAATTTCAATCCTCCTGAATAGCTAGGATTACAGGGGTGAATCCATGGTACCTGGCCACAATAACAGTGCTTCTATAAGGCTGCCTGTGGATGTATGCATCTGGAAGGACACTGGGCAAACACAGTAACACCCCAGGGGTGCAGGTGATTCTTCACTTCGTTTGTACTTTTCCTGTGCCATTTGAGTGCACCCCAATGAATGGACTCCATTTTTAGAACCTGAAAAGAGAGACTATTTTCATTTGGGAAAAAAATGAAGAGTTCTGGTTATGAATGGGAGCAAAATAGGGCAGCAGTGAGGGAGAGGGTCATGCACTTTTAACTTTTAGATAGAAGATTGCTCAGGGTGCCCCTCAGAAACCTGGCAATGAGACTGGCCACCGGTGGCTCACGCCTATAATTATGTCTACTTGGGAGGCTGATATCTGGAGGATCATGGTTAGAGTAATCCAGTACAGCCAAAAAGAAAGAGCAGGCTGTGTGTGTGTGTGTGTGTGTGTTTTGGAGCTTGAACTCAGGACCAACAACTTGAGCCACTCCACCAGTCCTTTTTTGTGATGGGTTTTTCCGAGATACGGTCACTTGAGCTATTTGCTGGGTCTGTCTTTGAACTGTGATCCTCCTAGTCTCTGTCTCCTGAATTGCTAGGATTACAGGTGTGAATCACTGGAACCCAGCTGTTCTTTCTGTAAATTAATCCTCCAGAGCCCTGGTTTGGTATATGTGATCTGTGCAAGAGAAGGGCACCAGTGCTCCTGCCTGTAATCCTAGCTATTTAGGAGGCAGAGACCAGGAGGATCACAGTTTAAAGCTAGTTCAAATAGTTTGTGAGACCCCATCTTGAAAATACCCAACACAAAAAAACAGAGCTGGTGGAGTGGCTCAAGTGGGTAAAGCACCTGCCTAGCAAGTGTGAGGCCCTGAGTTCAAACCCCAGTACCATGAGAGAGAGAGAGAGAGAGAGAGAGAGAGAGAGAGAAGGGACTAAAACCAGAGTTTTAACAGGCCTTAGGATAAAACTCCAGAGGTTCCACAAGTCAGGTCTGGCCGCTTGCCACTATAAGTCAAATAAATAGACATGGTAAAGGGCAGAGATAGGGTTACTAGGCATTGCAGACAGGAAAAGGCATCAGTTTGGTGTGTGCACCAAGCCAGCCTTCCCAGTGTAAAGATGAAGTCAGGCCAGGTGCTGGTGCTCGTGCCTGTAATCTCAGCTACTCAGGAGGCAGCAATTAGGAGGATCACGGTTCAAAGCCAGCCTAGGCTAACAGTTTGCAAGACCCTATCTCAAAAATACCTAACACAAAAAGGCTGGTGGAGTGGCTCAAGGTGTAGGCCCTGAGTTCAAGCCCCGGTACCGCAAAAAAAAAAAAAAAAAAAGAAGCCAAGAAACTCCTTGGGATTAAATAAACTTTTGCTTTTTTATGATTTTTTTGCAGTATTGAACATAGAACCCAGGGCCTCCCAAACCTGCTAGGCAAGCGCTCTACCAGTGAGCTGCACCCCCATTGCTTAAATAAAGTTTATAGGGGCCATTGTTTTCAACGGAGCTTCTGCACTAGGCCTCAAAAGGCAAATCCAAAATGGATTTTGTCTTTCTACAGGAGCCAAAGGATTAGCTCTCCAGTGTTATCCAAGCTTCCCTGAAGACTTGCATTAGCCCATAGCAGATTTGGATGGGTTTTGGATATGGTGCTAAAAACACCTGATAAATCAAACATTCGTCCAGAAAAATGGTGAGGGACTTTGCAAAGGGCAAAAGGGTTCCGGGTCCAACTTTAGCGCCAGTCTGTGACTCTACCTTTCATTCTTTTGTTTATAAGACAGGGTCTTGAAACTGGAGTCATCTTTACCTGGCAGGTGGTCCACCCAGAGGAAGGGGGCCTACTGTTAGCAGTAGTTTGGGTGCCTTGTCATGAAGATGTTATCAGTTCTTTCCTGGAATCCAGGGAGATTGCAAAGAGAATGGCTTACAGCAAAGACAGGTACAAAATAGAGGCAGGGATACCAGGCTTTTCTCCTGGTTTTTTTGGTTTGTTTGTTTGTTTTGGTAATGGAGTTTGAATTTCACCTTGAGTCACTCCACCAGCCTTTTTTGTTGTTGTTTTTTGAGATAGGGTCTCTCAAACTTTTTCCCAGGGTTGGCTTTGAACCTCAATCCTCCTGATCTCTGCCTCCTGGGTAGCTGGGATTACAGGGGTGAGTCACTGACTCCTGATTTCAGTTAATGTGTGGACTTGAGTAAGGAGTCCATACTTTTTTGCAAAAGCAATTTGAGCACCTCTTACAATCTCACTATCTCAGACTGGCCTCCAACTCAAATATCTTCCTCCCTCAGCCTCCCAGGTGCTGGAATTATAGGAGTGTACCACCACTCTCCACCTTTCATTGTCTTTGAATAAAGTATTGAACAAGTTGTAGAAAATAGTAATGCAATAGACTTTCCACAATCCCCTTTTTTGGGGTGGTACTTGAATTTGAACTCAGGGCCACTCTACCACTTGAGCCATGCCCAGAGTCCTAAAATACACTTCAGCATGTTCGAGGTACTTATTCTGACAAACTGTATACACAGTAGTTACTCTGAACTGTCATTTTGTAAAAGAAATTTACAGTCAAGAAGGTGATTTACATTACTAAAAGTATCCATCACAGCTTGGCAATTTACAGAAGATACTTTGTAGCTGCATATCAAGACAAACTAATCCCTTCCCCTCACCCTACAACTTGCGCCACTCTCTCAGCCCAAAGGGTAGAAGGAAGAATTCCCCCCCCCCCACAGGTCTGGGTTTGAACTCAAGACTTCGAACATGCAAAGCAAGCATTCTACAGCTTGAGCCAAACTTCCAGTTCCTATCCTTCCTGTAGCTCAGGATACTATGTATTTTTCAGTTATCTGACACTTTGAGCCTCATATTTTTGTGGGATCCCCAAGCATATGAACACAAATTTATTTTCTCCTGCAAATCTGTGTTAATGTCAATTTAATTCACATCCCAGCCAAAGAACCTAGAAGGGTGGGGGCGGGTAGTCATTTTCTCCTCCTCAACCCTCATTTCAGTAGAGATGCAATTAATTTCTGCCCTGTGGATTCTCCTTGAACTAGTTTGGTGGTCCCACCGAGCTACACCCCTAGCCCACTCCTTTTAACATCTTAATGAATGAATTACACAAGATGTTTGACATTTTCCCTATGTATTTATATGATAATTGCTTTCAAGGATTTGGCAACAAATCCTTTTTCCCCCTGGCTACTAGGAAGCACAAGGGTAAAGTTTTTTTTTTTACTTGATTTATTCATATGTGCATACATTGTTTGGGCCATTTCTCCCCACCTACAAAGGTAAAGTTTTAAATCTACACTTGAAAGGTTGATTGACCAAATGTCTACAGGGCAATAGAAGCTGCCCCAAACACTAGGGAAAGAGGAGGCTTGAATAATGGACATCAGGACAGCCAGCAGTTTCCTTCCTATACCACTGTAGAAAGGCTGGGCTTTCAGACATCTCTGCTGGAGGTCCCCTCTCAGGGTGATTGGGGAGCTTCCTCCCACCCCTTGCTGAGCTAAGGCCCAGCCTGACATTCAGGGTTACATCCTAGTCATGCCTTCCTCCTTGCCCCAGACACAGGCACTTCCTCTTTCTGCTGAGGAAACCAAAGGACAGAAACTCAAGGACCAGGGACAGACCACTGTTCATTGCAGCAGCAGTCCCCAGTATATCCTAAGTGTCGAATTTTTGTGATGACTTACAGAGCAGTTGTGATTGAACCCAGGCTGGATTCCAGGGGACACATGACAAAGTCATCACTAAGACCCTGAAGGAACCACACATGCACACACCTGGGCTAAGGTTGCTGTTAGGTAGTGGAGGAGACTTCAGCAGAGGTAACACAGGGTGGGATATGAAATAGGCCACCTGTCCCCAACCCCAGAGCTTTTTGCAAGAGTTCTGCAGCAAGCTAGGCACCAGTGCAGTGGCTCACACCTGTAATCCCAGCTACTAAGATCGGGAGAATCGTAGTTCAGGGCCAGCCCAGGCAAATATTTCAAGAGACCCCATCTCCAAAATATGCAGAGCAAAATGGACTAGATGTGTGGCTTAAGTGGTAAATCACCCGCTTTGTAAATGCAAAGCCCCAAGTTCAAACCCCAGTCTCACCAAAAAAGAAAAGAAGTCCTGCAGCATTGGGCTGGGGTGTGGTTCAAGTGGTAGAGTGCTTTTCTAGCAAGCTTGAGGCCCTGGGTTCAACTCCCAGCATTGGGGGTGGGGGAAAAAGAGTTTTTCTACCATATGCTTTTCTCATCTAACTCCACACATTGTCCCATCCTACACATGGGGTCACCTGCCCACCTAGAAGTGGCAGGAAGCCAGGACTGGAGCCTGAAGAGGTCTGGCTTTAGGGATAACTTCCTCCCAGCCTCCAGACCACATTCTTTGCTCTTCCAGTCACTTTTCCTGACAGCAAAGATCTGTTTAAGGTGTTCTTTGGCTGTATGAGGTTCCTTCTCCAGCCCAAGCACCCCTTTTCTGGAGGTCAAAGTTCTCCTACCTCCCCTTTTTTTTTTTCGGTGGGTCTGAGGTTTGAACTCAGGGCTTCACACTTGCAGAGCAGGCGCTCTACCACTTGAACCACACCTCCAGTCCATTTTGCTTTTGTTATTTTGGAGAAGGGGTTTCATGAACTATTTGCCCAGGCTGGTCTCAAACTGAGATCCTTTTGATCTCTGCTGAGTAGCTAAGATTATAGGCATGAACCACTGCACCCAGCTTTTTTTTTTTTTTGGAGAGGGGAGCTGGTTCCCCTTCTCCCCAGGGCCTTCTGCATGCTAGGCCCCCAAACTCATGGTGCATTTTATTTTGCCATGCTATGGTTTGAACTCAGGGTCTACACTTTGAGCTACTCCACCAGCATCTTTTTGTGATGGGTTTTGTCAAGACAGGGTCTGGTGAACTATTTGCCCAGGCTGGCTTTGAACCGAGATCCACCTGATCTCTGCTTCCTGAGTAGTTAGTATTACAGGCATGAGCCACCTACACCTGGCTGGGATACAATTCTAAGAGACTCCCCAGAAATGCTGTGTTTACAGCCCACACTTGGGCTGTCAAAGGGTTCCCACGCTCAGTAGACTGGAACCATTTGCCCTGTGTATGTCTTAGACATCTTTCTTTGCCTGAGGCAACACAATTGAGCCCTCACTTCAGCCAGACCCCTGGTTGGAAATGGAACAGCCATACAAGTTACTGCCTTTATTTTTTTGGTGGGCCTGGGGTTCGAACTTGCAAAGCAGGCGATCCACTATTTGAGCCACACCCCCAAGTCCATTTTCCTCCCACCAAGTGTAAAGCAGGAGAGTTTGAGAGAAAAAACATGAAATTGTATATCAGAGTCCCCAGAGTTGGGGGAAGGGGTGTCCCAAAAGAGGGTGCCTCCTTGTGGTTATTTTTGAGATAGGGGTCTTGCAGACTATTTGCTTGGGCTAGCCTCAAACTGAGATCCTCCAAATCCCAGCTTCTCATGTAGCTAGGATTACTAGTATGAGTCACCAGTGCCCAGTCTGTCTGCTGCTCTGTCTCTGACGGGATTTTTTAATCTAATAAAAAGCCCTGCCCAGCAGGTACCAGCCCCACTCAGCTCTTAAGACCTATCAGGTAGCTACCAAGCTGGAATGCTACAGGGAAGGCAACCTTCACCCAGTGGAAGTGAGAAGGGCTGGGGCAAAGTGGGAACAAGCCCACTGGGGAGGGGGCATTAAGCCCCTCAGCATCAAGAACTTGACCACCTCCCACTGGAGATGGACCACCAGCTTCCTGGAAACCCTGTAGCACTATTCCCTTTCTAGACTCTTAGGGGCTGTGCCAGGTCCCAGGGGAGGGAGGCAGCAGACATGGGGAGAACAATAGGGAGCCAGGCTTGGTCCTTCACGCCTGTAATCCCAGCACTTGAGAGGCTAAGGCAGAAGAACAAATTTGAGGCCATCTGGGCTATATAGTGAGATCCTGTCTCAAAAACAAAAACAAAAATCAGAAAAGTGAGGGAGGCTGACAAGTAGATCCTAGCCCCCCCACGCCAAGGCCTGCTACTACCTAAGATATCCCCCTCCCTGAGCCAGTGACACATTTGCATCCCAAACACGATATTCCACAAGGATGCTGGTAATCTCACAGGACAAGGCAGGAAACACTAAACATCACTGCCCTGCTTTGGGGACCCTGTTCCTCCTGGCTTTATGGCCTCTAAGATCTAGACACTTAGCTTTTTTATCTCCTGCCCTTAAGGAGGGTGGGGCAGAAGTCCCCTCCCTCTATGCCCGTCTTCCCCAGAATCAGTCACAGACGTTTTTTGGCAGTACTGGTTTTTGAACTGAGACCCTACACCTTGAGCCACTCCAGCCCGTTGTGATTTTTTTGAGAAAAGATCTCCTGAACTATTTTCTCCAAGGCTGGCTTTGAACCTTGATCTTCCTGATCTGCTTCCTGAGTAGCTAGGATGACAGGTATGTGTGAGCCACCAGTGCCTGGGCTGAAAGCCAGATATTCTTGGCTAGCTGGACCTCAGGCTGCCTGGGCCCACCTCACTCTGTCCCCAAGAGCTCCCATCTGATCCTTAGAAGGGCAGATTTCCCAAAGCCATGAGACACACGTCTGCCTTCACAAACCATTCTGGACAGTTGGCCGCTCGATAGAAGCTCAGTTTTACTGGATTGTGTTGTTGGAGCCCATAGGATTGGGTGACATTGTCCCCTGCCCCCAGGTGGCCGTCACCAGTCCTAACCCATTTGTAGTCACAGAACCACACCGAGTTGGCTTTGGCTTTCTTCCTTTATTGGGAAAGTGTTGCAGAGTGGGAAGCAGTGCGGTAGGTACTGGTGAGACCCAGGACAAGAGCAGCCACAGTCAGGAATGCCACCACAGCTAGACCTAAGCCTAGTGCAATGGATGTGTGAGCAGGAGAGGTCCAGCCCTCCACTCTGTGGTCACCAGCCTTTCCCAGGAGGATAAGTGGCCCCACAGTGACATCTGCTTCCTCTGACACTGAAAGGAACAGGACAGAGATTACTTTTTAAAAGCAGTGCTGGGGAATCAAACCTAGGTCCTCAGATACTATCAAGTATTCTATCACTGAGCCACACTCCCAGCCCAAATGAATCTCTTGGTGGGTGTAGGTGGCAAGGTTCTCACTATGTAGCCCAGGTTGGCCTCAAAAACTCTGTCCTCCCATCTCAGCTTTATGAGTGCTGGGATTACAGGTATGTACCACCATGTCAGGCTCTGAACGTCACTTTAGTCCTTAACCAGTAATCAGGTCAGGGATTTTGCTCTGCCTCAGTGGGCTGAGTGACAGCTGCGTTATCCCCTCAGCACAATTGAGTCTTAGAAGAACTGGAGGACATCAGAGCTACCCACTCCCATTACTGGGGGAGCTCAGAGTCCTCCCAGTTAGGTCTGTGATTTCTATATAAGACCTGGACAGCCTTAATGGAGGTTAAGGTGGAAGAACTTCACCCTGAAGTAACGCCAGGTGACCTAGAACAAGGGGAGGGGACAATTGAGAACCCAGTGACTGCCAGTGACATACCGTGCCTGCGGTTTCTTGAAGCTGACTTGGGCCACTGGCTCACTGCCTGGGGCTGTCTGCTGGAATAACCTGGCCTGTTACAGTCACCTGTGTCACAGCATTTGCAGATGTCAGCATCGCCCTCTACTGGTGACCACCTGAGAAACAAGATAAGAAGCTTAATTTTTGTGGTACTGGGGATTGAACTCAGGGCCTACACCTTGAGCCACTCCACCAGCCCTTTGTTGTGACAGTTTTTTCAAGATAAGATCTTGAAAACTATTTGCCCAGGCTGGCTTCAAACTGATCCTCCTGATCTCTGCCTCCTGAGTAGCTGGGATTATAGGCGTGAGCCACCAGCACATAGCAAGAAACTTGGATAGTTTGTTGAGGACAGGAAGTGATTCACTGGTGGGGGTGGGAGGATGGACATGAGGGGTCTTGGATAGAGTCTGCAGCCCAGTTTGTAGAACCTGGTCTTCTCACCTATTGGAAGACTTGTTGAAGGAACAGGCTTTGTTGAGTTGATCCGGGGCTTGGTCAGCTGGAGCCACTTTTAGGTGGCAGGTGATGTACACCTGAAAGAAATAGTGTAAGGACTTAGCCTTGTGACAGTCTGGGCCAGTGACTTTGACAAACTACTGTAGTACTGTGGACTGAAGTCAGGGCCTCATAATTGCTAGGCAAGCGCTCTGCTATTGAGCCATGCTCTCAATCCTTTGTTTTTCCAAATAGCAAGTCGCACACTTTAGCCTCGGCCAGCTACAAGCTGAGATCCTCCTACCCCCACCTCTAGCTGGAATTCCAGGCATGCATCCCAGTGCCCAGCAAACAAGCTTCCCTTAACACTTAACCCTTCAGAAGGTTGGGGTGGGGGAGGAGCCACCGTCTCTAAAATGGTCCAGTGATTAGCTTGCCCAAAGCTGCAGAACAAGTGAACCCATCTCATTCTAGAATGGGAACCATCATCTTTGTGGGAGTTTCCAAAATTTGCCTGTTAGTATGATCTGCTCTGAGCTCAAAAAAAAAAAAAAAAAAAAAAAAAACCTTCATATAGCTGGGAAAAAAAGCCAAACATTTCTATCATCCCACCTAGCCCCAGCTCAGCTGGGCTCCTAGGACTGCCACCTGCTACTTGGTAAGTCACTTACCCTCTCAGGGATGTGGTCACCGATATTGCCCCCTTTTCAGCTGGGGAAAAGGAGCTAGTTGTTTCTGTGACCCGAGTTCCTTGGACACAGGTGTTTTGTACTAGTTCCTCTGGAGTTTGTATTCTAGAGTACAAGTCAACTTTCTGGCTCTTTCTCCAGGCCAGATTCTCCAAACCTCAATTCTTTTTGGTGGCACTGGGGTTTGAACTCAGGGTTTCACACTTGCTAAGCAAATGCTCTTCTGCTTGAGCCACTCTGCCAGCCTTTTGAGTTGAATATTTGAGAGAGGGTCTCTTGTGAACTATTTGCCCAGACTGGCTCCAAACCACAATCTTGATCTGCCTCTTGAGTAGCTAGGATTACAGGTGTGAGCACCAGTGCCCAGCTTCGATTCCTCCTCTATCCGTCTGTGACAAGCCCAGTCTGATGCCCTGTCCAGACCTGGCATAGTCCCTGCCTCTGGAAAAAGCTACTTGACCCTTCTTGTCTAGCAAAAGGGAACTCCTGCTGGGTCAGAGGGCTCTAGTCAAGTCACCCACCCTGCAGATCTTTTAACCATAGAGGCTGATACCCCAGAGGGGGCATTCTGACCAAGCTCTAGCTCCACAATTCCCCCAGGTAGGGCTTGGACTCCTTGTTCCTAAGTGGACCTGGTTGGAAATTCCACCAGCTTCTCACTGGAGCTGAAGTTTCATCTTTAACTCCCCCAGCCCATTCTTCTGGTACTGCCTGGATGGTCAAGGTGGTTCCTTTATAGCTCTTGAAATCATTCCCCCTTGTGCTATGGCCACATTCAGCCAAGACGTTGATTCTCCTTTTTAGGGGGAACCAGTCCAGAGCTCAGACTCTTGCCCTAACCAGTGTTATCCTCTACCCTCTAGTTTTTTGGCAGGGCTGGGAATTGAACCCAGTACCTCAAGCGTTCTTCCACTTGAGCCACATCCCCAGCCCTTTGATTTTCTAGTTTTGAAGACAGGGTCTTGCCTCCCCGTCCTGCATATCTGGGATTACAGTTGTGTGTCACCATGTTCACACTGTCTTTTTGGTGGGACCAGGTTCCTGAACTCAGGGCTTTGTACTTACAAAGGAAGCGCTCTACCACTTGAGCTATGCCTTCAGGTCCATCTTGTTCTGGTTGTTTGAGATGGGGGTCTCAAACTACTTGCCTAGGCTGCCGATTTCAGACTCCCAAGTAGCTGGGACTACAGGTGTGACCCACCAGCACTCGCCAAGCAGTGGTTTGTGACCTTTCCAGGTGATTAGAGTTGAAAACTAAGCTCCTAGGAGTTGGCTAGAACTTTCTGGCAAGCAGCCAGTTCTTTCTCCTTTTTTTCATCCCTGGCTTGGTCATAGGCCTCATCTTCCCTCCATCCAAGGTTCAACTTAACCTTTACAGCTTGATGGTTTTTAGGTGGGATCCTGGCTGGTAGCATCAACGTTTCCAGAAGCTAATCAGGAAAGCAAGTTTTAAGCCTATTAAAGCAGGGTCTTGACTTTGTGGCCTCATGACCCTCCTGTCTCCACTTCCCAAGTGCTAGGATTATAGGCTTGAACCACCACACCTGGCTCTTCCCTACTTTTTTGATGGCACTGGGTTTGAACTCACGGTCTACACCTTAAACCACGCCAGCCTTTTTGTGATGGTTTTGAGATAGGGTCTTGTGAACTATTTGCCCAGGCTGGTTTTGAACCACAGTCCTCCTGAGTAGCTAGGATTACAGGGATGAGCCACAGATGCCTGGCATAGCATGGAGTTATTAAGCTTGACCCAAAGTTCATTATTCTTCCATTAAATATTACCGTGTTTCTGGAATCGTTGGCAAAATGGAACACATCCACTGTGAACTGGAGGGTCCCAGGCCCAGGTCTGGGGACTTGGAACGCAGAAGAGCCAAAGAGACCGTCCACAAGGCAACTTGGAAGGCAACCATGGAAGAATGACGTTAGAAGCTGGGGAAGATGACCAGCACCGGGCTAGCTCGTTATGAAGGCTCCCTGGAAAGGTAGCCAGGCCTCACCCATGGAAGTCCACGATGATGTGATATGGGGAGGAGTTCTGGTCCGGTGTAGGCGTGGCCACACAGTGGTCCACGAACAGCTGCAGGGGAAGATGGCTGCCAGTGTGTACTTCTGCTTGGAGGTGTGCTGCCTCTCCCAGGTAGAAGGTGGGGGATGACTTCTCAGTGCTCCAGTTCTCTGAGGGGGCGGGGGGGGGGAGATCAGAGGTCACAAGCATGGGCTAGAGGCTGTCCAGGGCTCCCCCCCCACCCTTCAGCCCCCCAGCTTACCCTGCATCAGGCGCAGCGAGAACACCAGCTTCTCCTCTGAGAACACTGTGGTCCTGAAGGGTACCCAGGTAGGGAGGATGGCCTGACTGCTCACGTTGCCTTGCCTGGGACAAGAGCCACAGCTGTCCCCACCCGCTGTAAGGGATACCCCAACTACACTCACAGTGGGGGAGTGTCCCCCCCCCCCCCGATACTGGGGATGGAGCCCAGGGCTTCACACACACTAGGCAAATGCCGTCTCTTGAGCTATGCTCCCATCCTGGTGGTCTCCTTTCTACCCACTGCAGGGTGGCCAACCATGGCCCAGTGGCTTAGCTACGTCAAAGCAGCAGAAGCCTGAGGCTTTTTTAGCAATACTGGGATTTGAACTCAGCACCTACACCTTGAGCCACTCCACCAGCTCTTTTCTTGTGATGAAATTTTTCAAGATTAGGGTCTTGAACTATTTGCCTGGGCTGGCTTCGAACCATGATCCTCCTGATCTCTGCCTCCTGAGTAGCTAGGATTACAGGTGTGAGCCACTGGTGCCTGGCAAAGCCTGAGTCTTAACCCTCACGATCTTCTACACCTGGGAGCAGCCCAGCCATTCAAAGTGAGGCCATGTGGCGACAGCATCAAATCAGACCGAAAGCTAGAAGTTTAGCTTCTGGACTGAGCTGTTCCCTGCTAACTTGCCTTGGAGGTTCACATCTGGGTGCACTGTACCCCTCAACATTGAGAGGTGAGTCCTGGTTAGGACATCCTCTATAGACAGGCAACTGGCTTTTGGGGGTACTGGACTCTCGACCTCTTGAGGCTTATCAGCCCTTTTTTGTGCTGGGTATCTGAGATAGGGTGCTCAGAACTATTTCCAGCTGCTTTGAACCACAGTGCTCCTGATCTCTACCTTCTGAGTAGCTGGGATTACCAGCGTGAGCCACTGGCCCCAGCTTGGTTTTTATTTTGAAGTAGGGTTTCTCTATGTTGTCCTGACTGGCCCCAAATCCTGGGCTCAAGTGATTTTCCCATCTTAGCCTCCTGAGTAGCTGGGACTACAGGTGTGAACCACTGTGTCCAGCCTTTGGCTCCTGAAAAGCTAATGATCACCTGAGTCTGACCAGTGATGAGAAAGCAAATAGAAGTTAGCCAGGATAGATGTCTACAGATGCCCACCAGAACATCTGCCAAGAGAGGCAATTTCTCCAAGCGGTGATTTATTGATCATGTTAATATGTCCTAGACAAGGATGGAGCACCCCAGCACCAACCACCGTGGTCCAAGAAGGGCCTTGGCCCTCTGGTCAACAAAAGAGCTGCTGACATCCTGCCCTTGGCTCTTGTCTCCACAAGCCACATGGCTTAACAAGCCCCTCCGGTTCTTGGCTCCCTCTAGCTGGTCTGTACCCCTGCTGTCACAGAGGCCTCACTTCCTCCTCCTCCTCCAGCCTGCAGCTGATCTTACTGACTGGCTCCCACCTGGTGCCAGGTGACTCTTGGGTCAGGGCCTCCCCGCTCCTGTTTGATTCTCAGGAGTGTCTCCTGCTAAGGTTGGAGCATGAATGCCTTTTCCCAGATCTGTTGGGCCTCAGGACCATGTCTGGGAGCTCTCCTGATTGAGCCAGGCCCCAGTAAGACACATACTGCTTTCCCCGAGCTATCTCAGCCTCAAAACTCAGCTGCCAGATCTTGTTCTGGGAACCCTGCTCACAATCCCTCCACAGGCACATGGTCATGTGTTCACTGGTATCAAGACCTTCAACTTAACCAGACATGGTGACAGATGCCTGTAGTCCCAGCTACTTGGGAGGCAGAGGTAGGAGGATGGAGATCTGAGGTCCGCCCTGGCAAAAGCACAAGCACCAACCTGAAAAAAACTAAGCAAAAAGGACTGGTGGAGTGGCTTAAGTGGCAGAACTTGCCTAGCAAGCTTGAGACTTTCAGTTTAATCCCAAGTATGAGGGGGGAAAAAAAAAAAAAAAAAGAGCCACACAAAAAAAGAAAAAAAAAAAAAAAAGAGACTGCCCACTTAACCCCTCCCATCATCCCTCCCAATTCCTTCTAAACTGGCCAAGGCTTAGGCACTGTGCAGTCACAGACCCAGGCAGGACTTGAACTCAAGGCTTTGCACTCAAAGCAGGCGCTCTACTGCTTGAGCCACACCTCAAGTCCATTTTGCTCTGCTTATCTGTGGGGGGGGGGCAGGGAGGGTCTCAGAAACTGTTTGCCCAAGATGACCTTGAACCACAATCCTCTCAATCCCAGTAGCTAGCATTACAGGTGTGAGTCACTGGTGCATGTTGAGTAAGATTTGACTTCTGAACTTCGAGGGCCAGGGCTGGGCAACTCTGCCGCTTCCAGTAAGAGGCAGTCAAGCCCAGTGCTGGTGGCTCACACCTGTAATCCCAGCTACTCAGGAGGATCACAAAGAAGCCAGCCCAGAAAAATAGTTCACGAGACCCTATCTTGAAAAATACCCAACCCAAAAGAGGGCTAGAGTGCCTCAAGTGGTAGAGCACCTGGCTAGCAAGTGTGAGGCCCCAAGTTCAAATCTCAGTACTGCATTAAAAAAAAAAAAAAAAGTCAGGCCCTTGGTGGGCACTCGGCACTCCCTCCCCCTGTCCCCTCTGAGATTGGGAGGGTCCCACTGACCTGGGGTACCGACACTCAATGGGCACCTCTGCACGGTTGGTCCTCAGGATAGACAGGTTTCCCACGGGGCGGGGGTCGTGGAGCAGAAAGGTGCTGTACACCAAGGCGTCATCCGTCACCTGGAGCAAAGGCGGGTTAATGCCACCGAGCCATGCAGGGCGCGGGAGGGCCTGCTGCTCACCATATGGAGGGCTGGGCAGGGGTTGTCAATGTCTTTACACGACATTCCCTGTGAGGTCAGGATATGCCTAGCCCCTGTCACCTGCCTCCAATACACACAGTTTTCTTTTTTCCTTGGTACCAGGATTTGAACTCAAGGCCTACACCTTGAGTCACTCCAGCCCTTTTTTTCTGATGGGTTTTTGAGGTAGGGTCTTGTGAACTATTTGCCCAGGCTGGCTTTGAACCGTGATCCTCCTGGTCTCTGCCTCCTGAGTAGCTGGGATTACAGGTGTGAGCCACTGGAGCCCTGCTCACAATTTCCTTTTATGGAGACAAGAGAGACCCTTGATCAGCAGCCAGAAAGGGCCAAAAACTTCCTATCCAATTCACATCCCTACCTTCTGACCGGTCCTCAAGTCACTGAGGCAGTAGTGGGCTGAGGCAGGAGCTCACAGGCAGGTGCTGCTAGGTATGGGTAGCACTGCACCTGAGGAATCTGCCCCACAAAGGAGGTCATCTGCAGCCCCTGCCTTAGATTTTTTTCTGGCAGCACTGGGGTTTGAACTCGGTCTCAGACTAGCTGTGCAGGCACTGTGCCACTTGAGCCACTCCACCAGCCCTTTTGCGTTTAGTTGTTCAGCTAGCGGCTCATGCTATTGGCCAGGCTGGCCTAGGACTTTGATTCTCCTACCTCTGCCTCCCAAGCAGCCAGGACTACAGGTGTGCACTACTGTACCAGGCTCTCTACCCTAGATTCAGGGTATAGTCCTAGGTCACCATCAGCCAAGTGTCCTAGACAGGGCCAGCAGCATGGTTTGGGGGAGGGGTTCTTTGTTCACAAGTTAGGAATTTCAGAGCATTAACCAGAGCACATGGCCCCTCGGGACTGCATAGGCTGTGCACCCATAACACCAGCCCCAGCACCAGGTCATTTTCATCAGGCAGAGTGGGAAACACTGTGCCAGGCCTTGGAGTCACCTGGGAGTTGGAGATGCCGGTGGCCGGCTCCCCCACCACTGCTGATTTAGGATGGGGTACAGACTCGATGCTGGTGTTTTAGAAGCTCTCCAGGTTAGACTCCCAGCAAAACGAGGACCCTGAGTCCTTGGGGACCACAGCTAAGAGCAGAGCTCTAACTGGGGGGCTCCAGAGGCTTAGCTGGCCTCTTCCCCAGCCAAGCAGAGACCCGTGATGGAGGTGAGGACAGGTCCTCCTCGGGGCACCAGGAACTCAGGACATTTGTGCCATGCCTTGCTGGAAGTTTCCTCCTGGTGGTCTGAGTACTCATTTCCACACCGACTTGGGGTAGGAGTGCCTATTGGACCTGCCCCCTGGTCCAAGGTTAAAACTTTCAGTGTCTTTTTTTTTTTTTTAACTTTTAGTGTCTTTAATAGAAAGGTTATCATGCTAGGTGCTGGTGCCATTGGCTCACGCCTGTAATGCCAGCTACTCAGGAGGCAGAGATCAACAGGATCGAGGTTTGAAGCCAGCCCAGGCAAACAGTTCACAAGATCCCTGTGATGGGTCTTGTGACACCCATCACAAGAATGTGGCTCAGGGCTCCAAGTTCATGCCCTAGTCCCACAAAAAAAAGTTATGATGATCCCTGCTCTGAACCACTTGTAGCTCAAAGCTTCAAGCTGTTAAATAGCAATGAGGCAGGGGGCTTGGCTCAAGTGGTAGAGCAAGGCCCTAGCAAGCTCAAGGCCCTGAGCTCAAATCCCTAGGAATATCTGACAAGAGTGAGACCAAAATTCTGCTGGCTTGTTTTTCCCTATAATAATTACTTCCTGGCTTTCTTGAAATATGAGAATTTATCTTTTTCCAAGCAAGTTTTGTTTTTTTGTGGTGCTGGGGATGGAACCCAGGGCATTGCACATAGAAGGCAAGTGCTCTACAACTGAGCTATGTCCCCAGCCCTTTAAGCAAGATTCAAGTGCTCTTTGTAAGTGCCTGGGCTATGCACAGGGCTGGCCTCTCACACCCCTCCCCCGTTCACATTGAGCCCACCACTCCTCCTGCATTTCCTCCATGGGGGGGGGGGTCATAAATCCTCAGGATGCCTCAGATTAGGGGTACCTGGTGTAGCCCAGAGCCGCTTCTGGAGGCCCCCACTGCAGGGAATTTAGCATCTATAGCCTGGAGCTCCCCCTGCCCAGCTCCAAGTCACCCCTCCCCAGCCACTCTACCTTCAAGGGGGAAGAAGCTCCCCCAGCCCCACTGGCTGGATGGCCATATTCCCCATCACTGGCCACCTCCCACATCCCCTCTCCAAAGCCAGGGGACCCGCAGGCTCACCTGCACACTGTTCCCACACTCATGGAGCCCAGCCTTGAACCTGACCGCGTCTGTGTCCATGGAGACCAGAGGCTGACACCCCTCAGGGCCCAGGGTGAGGTCAGCAGCTTGGATGAGCTTTCCTGTACCAAAAAGGTCTCTGCTGACAGTCACCACCAGGTGAGCCTCTAGGCACTCCACCTCCACAGGCATCACGGACCGCACAGAATGCGGAGTTTCTCTGTGGGAGAGCCAGAGAGAGTGGGGACAACACAGCTCCGTGACTCCCCAGAGCACAACGCAAACAAAGAGCCCATAGCTCAGCTCCATGGTCCCGGTGAAATAGTGGGCGACCACCTCCCAGCCATTTTATACCCCTGGATGACGGTCCCTCCACCTGGGTCCCCACCTGCCGCTCCTGCCCAGCAGGCAAAGTCCTTGCCTTGTAAAGTGATCCCTGGCAGGGTCATCGGGGACACCTGGGAGCTTGTTAGACCTGAGGGCTTTCAGCCTTTGCCCAAATCACCAATGAGAATCTGGCTTGTGGCTTGGAGAACCCAAAGTGATTTGTAGTAGCATTAAAGTTTGCACCAGCCGTGTTTCCTCACCCCTTCCCTGCTCCTGTCCAGCTCTTTGCAGGTCCTGCCTGTGTATAGGAAGCTGAGGACCCGTCAAGGCAGCTAAGAGCTGTCACAGTCACAGGTCTAACAAGGGAAGATGCTTGGATTGAGCGGTACCAGGATTGGATTGGATCATACCAAATTCAACATCAGTGACGTATCAATTGTATGGCCTTGACTGAGTAATCTGTGGGTCAGACCCCTCAATCGTGAGCAACTCCGACAAGTCAAATTGAAATTCAATTTTTGTTTTGAAATTCAATTTTAATAAATGATGTTTTTATTTTTTGGTGGGACTGGAGTTTGAACTCAGGGCTTTGTGCTTGCAAAGAAGGTGCTCTACCACTTGAGCCAGGCCTATGGTCCATTTTGCTCTGGTTATGTTGGAGATGGGGTCTTGTGAACTATTTGCCTTGTCTGGGCTGGCCTCAACCAGAGATCCTCTCAGATTTCAGCATCCCAAGTAGCTAGGATTACAGGTGTGGCCACTGGTGCCTGGTCACTTTTTTTTTTTTTTTTTTGCAGTAGAGAGGTTTGAACTCAGGGCCTACACTTTGAGCCACTCTGCCAGCCCTTTTTGTGACTTTTTTTTTTTTTTTTTTCTGATTTAGGGTCTCAGGAACTATTTGTTTGGCCTGGCTTTGAACCACAGTCCTCCTGATCTCTTGAGTAGGGTTACAGGTGTGAGCCACCACCTTGGCTCCAGCCATTAATTTTTACCTTTTTTATTTATTTATTTATTTTTGTGGTACTGGGGCTTGAACTCAGGGCCTTCACCTTGAGCCACTCCACCAGCCCAATTTTCTGTGATAGGATTTTTTGAGATAGGGTCTCACGAACTATTTGCCCAGGGCTGGCTTTGAACTGCGATCCTCCTGATCTCTGCCTCCTGAGTAGCTAGGATTACAGGCTTGAGTCACTGGTGCCCAGCTAATTTTTATTTTTTAGGGATGTTTTGCTCAGGCTGGCCTTGAACTCCTAGGTTAGAGCACTCCTCCTTTCTCAGCCTCCTCAGTAGCTGGGACTATAGGCATGAGCCAGTACACCTGGCTTCAAATTTTATTTCTTTAGTGGTTTTACATTTTGAGAAAATTTTCATGTCACCTTTGCTGATGGATGGAACTTTATCTCAAGATACCCTGCAGAGTATTGTCAGTTCTTCAAACTTCCAGCCACTAATTTTTTTGTTCTTTCTTTCTTTTCTTTTTGGCGGCACTGGAGTTTGAACTTGGCCTCACATTTGCTAGGCAGGTGCTGTTACCACTTGAGCCACACACTAACCCTTTTTCGTGATTGATTTCGTGAGACAGGGTCTCACGAATTATTTGCCTGGGCTGGCTTCGTACTGTGACCCTCCTGATCTCTGCCTCCAGTGTAGCTAGGATTACAGGTGGGAGGCACCAGCACCTGGTTTTGGTTTGTTGCATTGAGACAGGGTCTTGCTATGTAGTCCTGGTTGGCCTGGAATTCACAATACTCCTGCCTAAGCTTCCTGAGTGCTGGGATTACAGGTGTGTACCACCATGCCTGGCTCTATTTTATATTTGTGATACTGGGGATTGAACCCAGGGCCTTGTACTGAGTTTTAGTGCCAATATCCAGGGAGAAGCTCTTCAATTGAGCCCATCTGAGAGACAAATCACTCAATGGAACCATTGTGTGGGTGGGAGGAGCAGAGGCAGCTGTGTGAACAGAGGCTTAAAGAACATTGAGTGAGCCTGGGAAGAGAGGCTCAGGTCACCCAGAACTTCAGAGGCCTTTGATCGTTTGGGGTGAGAATGGCAGCCTAGGGGGTTGTGAAGGTGCGAGACTGAGATGCTGAACTTTGCCTTTGGGGAAGGAGGCCATGTACAGTACTGAAGGAGAGGAATTGGAGATGAGTCAGGAGTCTACTGCAACAGTCCTGGCATTAGTTGTTGAAAGACTAGTAGATGCAGCCTTTATGGATGGCCTACTTTGTGGTGGGTCTGAGTGAACCTCAGGAAGGGAAGAATATAGAAATTGATGAATTTTTTAAGGCAATAGTGGGGACTGAGCACAGGGCTTCTTGGGTACAAGGCAAGTGCTCTATCACTTGAGCTATGTCCAAGGTCCCTCCTCCTTTTTTTTTTTTTTTTGAAAGAATAGCCCAGGCTGGCCTGGAACTTGTGATCCTCCTATCTCAATGAATGCTGGGAACTATTTGCCCAGGTTGACTTTGAACCCCGATCCTCCTGATCTCCGCCTCTTGAGTAGCTGGAATTATAGGCATGAGCCACCGTGCCCAGCAAAGGGAAACTTTTTACAGTGGAATGACAGCTAATAATCACAGGAGGACTGGTGAGTTTAGAAAATAACTATTTGCAGCCTCTCGTGGTGACCCATACCTGTAATTCTAGCACTTGGGAGGCTGAGGTAAAAGGATCTCAGCTTCAAGCTCAGCTGAGGAACACAGACAAAAAGTAAGAGAATAACCATTTGCAATTATCACAGTAGTGATGGAGTCAGGCAGGACTTACCTGTGCATGTTAATAGCGTGCTGGTGGAGGACTGGGGAATGACTCAAGTGGTAAATTTTGCCTAGTATGGTTGAGCCTCTGGATTCAATCCACAGTGTGTGTGCAGTGGTGTGGTGACAGAGGGAGGAAGAATGCTAAATTACATTTGAAAGAAAGAAAGAGAAAGGGAGGAGACAGGGAGAGAAAGAGAGAGAGGGAGAGAAAGAGAGGAGAGAAAGACCTAAGTTAGTGAAAGTGAGTAGAAACAGTGTATCTACATAGTCTCAAAGGATTTCTCGATAAACATTTGCTCATCCTGAATAAATAAGTAGTTACTTTACTGGGGTTGAGTCAGGCACATACCACTTTAGCCCCAGTATTAAAATGTAACCAGTCGGAGCACTTTGGCTAGCACATACCTGCAGTCCCAACCCTCAGTAGTCAGAGATGAGGGAGATCTCAGTTCAAGGCCAGACCAAGTAAAAAGTTTGTGAGACCCCATCTCAAACAATAGCTGGGTGTGGTGATGTGTATCTGTTATTCCAGCCACACAGGAAGCATAAATAGGAGAACTGTGGCTCAGGTCAGCATAGGCAAAAACACAAGACTCTATTTGAAAAAATGACTAAAGCAAAAAGGGCTGGGGCTGTAGCTAAAGAGGTAGAGCGCCTGCCTAGCAAAAGCAAGGCTCCGCTGGGCCTGGATGTGGTGGCTCACACCTGTAATCCCAGCTACTCAGGAGGCAGAGATCAGGAAAATCCAGGTTCGAAGCCAGCCCAGGCAAATAGTTCAAGAGACCCTATCTTGAAAATACCCAACATAAAAAAGGCGCTGATTGAGTGGCTCAAGGTTTAGGCCCAGTACTGAAAAAAAAAAAAAAAAGAAAAAAGCAGGGCTCTGAGTTTAACCCCCAGTGCACCAAAAAAAAAAAAAAAAAAAGTTACCATTACCACTAGTGGGCTAAATGGGCATCAGGTGCCCCCTGGTGTGGGGAATTGGGAACCACTTGGATCAGTTCTGAGGGATTTCTGCCAAAATTCAAAACCTGAATATGACCATACAAAAACATCAGTTGAGTCCCAGTAAAGGGATAGTCTATACAACATCTGCCTCAAGTCTTCATAAATGTCAGTGTTGGAGACCGGTGTGGTACAGCACACCTGTAATCCCAGTACTCAGGAGGCTGAGGCAGGAGGATGGTGAACTCAAGGCCAACTGAGCACCAGTCGCTCACACTTGTAATCCCAGCTACTCAGGAGGCAGAGATCAGGAGGATCGCAGTTCAAAGCCAGCCCAGACAAATAGTTCAAGAGACCCTATCTCAAAAAATACCCATCACAGGGGGTGGAGTGGGTGGTAAGGGAGGGGGTGGGGGCAGGGGGGAGAAATGAACCAAGCCTTGTATGCACATATGAATAATAAAAGAAAAATGAAAAAAAAAATACCCATCACAAAAAAGGGCTGGTTGGAGTAACTCAAGGTGTAGGCACTGAGTTCAAACCCCAGTGCTGCAAAAAAAAAAAAAAAAAAACAGTCTTGGGGTTAGCTCAGTGGTAAAGAGCTTGCCTGACATACACAAGGCCCTCAGTTCCATTCCGTCCCCAGCACTGCAAAAAATAAAAAGACAAAGTCATGTAACCTGGGCATGGTGGTACATGTCTATAATCCCAGCACTCAGGAGCTGGAGACAGAAGGAGTGAGACTGTCTCAAAAAAAAAAAAAAAAAAAAAAAGTCCGCATGTCCATTCTAAGAAAGAAAAGGCCAGGTACCGATGGCTCCCACCTGTAATCCTAGCTACTTATGATGCAGGGATCAGGCAGATGAAGGTTTGAAGCCCGCCCTGGGCAAACAGTTTATGAGAACCTATCTCAAAAAACATCCAACACCACACAGGGCTAGTGGAGTGGCTCAAGGTGGAGCGCCAGCCCAGCAAGCATGAGGCCCTGAGTTCAAACCCCATAGCTCCCCCCACAAAAAGAGTGTTTTGGAGCTGGATACTGATGGCTCATGCCTGTATTCCTAGCTACTTGGGAGGTTGAGATAGAAAGGATCATGTTTGGAGGCCAGCCTGGGCAAATAGTTCAAGAGACCCCATCTTCAAAATAACCAGAGCAAAATGGACTGGAGTAGTGACTCAAATGATAGAGTGCCTGCCTAGCAAGTATGAGTCCCTGTGTTCAAATTCCAGTACTCAACCAAACCAAACCAAACCAAAAACAAATCAGCAAGGAGATAGTGCGCTCTTGCCTACTGAGAAGCCCACCGGTACACTGGGGGTACTGTGTTGTCCAATCCCCAGCTGAGATAGCGTCGATCAAGGGCAAGTCACCACCCCCAGGCTGTCTCCGTGGATCAGCAGGGCTGCCCTGGGTGGAGACCCATCATCACTTGTGTGAAACCTGAGCCCCTGAGGGTGGGGAAAGCGGGGGAGGGGCTGCCTGGCCCAGAGAGGCCACGTCCCCTATAGCTCCTCCTTTATCTGGGTGCTGGTCCTCTAGGGTTGCTCTTGGTGGTGCTGGCCACCTCCACTCTCTCTGCCCCAAAGGCTGGGTGGGCTCAGGCTGGGGCTACCAGCTAGCTTCATGGACAGGGGCTTTGTCTCTGTTCTCTTTCCAGCTTGGGAATGACTAGAAGAAAGGTGTGTGTTGATTTGTATTTGGGGACTCCTTCCTCCTGCTAAATCTGTGAAGGCAGAGAGAGAGATTCCAGCTTGGATCGACTATAGAAGAAGGAAGAGCCCAGAACATTCTTCCAGGTATGACTCCTTTTCTTTTTCTGGTGTGTATGTGTATGAGAGAGAGAGAGAGAGAGAGAGAGAGAGAGAGAACAGTTTTAGATGGAGCATTGTCTTTGATTTCCCAGCCCTCTTCTATGATTCTGTGCCAAAACTTCAATCAGTCATTCAACAAACATTTCCTGAATACTCTATGCCAGATTCTACCACTGAATAAGATCTGGTTCCTGCCTTTGAGGGTCTACAGTTAGACTGGAGGGGAGGAAGAAGTAGGGGAGGGAGACAATAATAATAATAATAGGTCCCACACTGATGATGGGTCAGGCACTGGGCTAAATCTTTTACAAACATTAGTTTATTTAATGTAGCAATAACTGTAAGAGGCAAGTGTATTTATTACAAATGAGAACAGTGAGGCTTAGCAGCTTCTAACCACTGTGTTGTGATCCCTGCCTGCCCCGTAAAGAGACCACAGGGTCACAGGTGCCTTCATGAAGGGCAGAGCTACAGAGAGCCACAGTCACCGAGGGCAGGGATGCATGGAGCCTCATTTTGACCGATGTCCCCAGAGTATGAGACGGGAGCAGCTGGTGGAATGAACTTGGTGGGGGTGAGGCAGGCTTGTTAGGCCCTCCAAGAAGACTGGTGCTTGAAGCCGGTGGAGGACAGGGTCAAGGGTCTTTCCCCATGGCTCTTGGGCTACAATAGCAAGACGTAGAGTTGGGGTACCTGAGGGTTTCTACAAGGTTCTTTGGAAGCTGTTTGTCCCCATGCTCCGAAGATGGGACTAATCTGGCCGGGGACAGTGTCCCAGCAGGCTTAGAGGTGGGTGGGCGATGGAGAAAACGATGTATGCCCACCAGGCAAGAGTGGCCTGTGGTTCTCCCCCTCCTTACCATTCTTAGTTCCCATCTCCCAGCTGTCCCCAGCTCAGGCAGGAAGGACAAAAGGTGATTATTCCACTGGGGGCTGTCCTGGGCCCCATGAATGGAGCATTGAAAACCCCATGTCTGCATCCAGGTAGGTTTTCACCCAGTCCCCAACAGGACTCTGTGTATGCCAGGACAGAGGCAAAGCCAGGGTACAGGGCAGTGGGTGAAGGGATCTTCCTCAAATGGGCATCGTGTCCCCTGCACTTTGCTGTCCATGCACTGGACACGGGACCGTCCTCCCCACCTCTCTTCCAGCAAGGTGTCTGGGAGACAGCTGAATGCTGTTATCTCCTGACCCTCAACCCGCTCTGTGCCAGGTTGCCCTCCCACCTGTCTTTTGTGTCTTTCCTTTCTCTCTGCTCCTCATCGTCTAGAGTCCTGTGAGCTGTATCAGCCTCTGCTTGTTTGTTTGGTTTTGGCAGTACTGGGGTTTGAACTCAGGGCCTCATCCTTGCTTGGCAGGTTCTCTACCACTTGAGCTACTCTGCCAGGCTGTATCAATCTCTGAAACAGCTTCCATCTATCTCCAACAAACCCATCCATCATCTGCATACTCAGTGTCACATTCCTGCTAAAGTCCACTAGGCACCGGGCGCTGGTGCTCACGCCTGTAATCCCAGCAACTCAGGAGGCAGCGATCAGAAGGATTGCAGTTCAAAGCCAGCCCAGACAAAATAAATAAAAAGCCCACCAGGAGAAGGGACATGGATGTCGGGAGGTCTGAGATGCTAACAACATGGTCTAAATGTTTACTGAGTTCCACGTATAGAATTTATGATTTTTTTTCCAGTACTGGGATTTGAACTCAGGGCCTTGTTCTTGATAGGCAGGTGCTCTACTACTTGAGCCACTCCACCAACCAGTGATTTACCCCTATTTTATGTTCCTGATATAGCTGGGATGAGAGGCACTCCCCACCATGCCCAGCTTTCTTCTGTTGAGATGGTGTCTCAAAAACTTTTTTCCTTGGGCTGGTCTGGAACCACCTAATCTCAGCCTCCTGAGTAATTTGGGATGATAGACAGGTGCCACCATATCCAGCTGTTGGTTGAGATGGGGGTCTCACGAATTATTTGCCAGGGCTGACCTCCAACCCAATTCTCCCGATCTCAGCTTCCCAAGTAGGGAGGATTGCAGGGGTGAGCCACTGCGCCCCAAAGCTTCTGTTCAGTTTCGCCTTCGATCAGGTCTTGAGCTTTCACCCAGGCAGCATTAGATCTTGATTCTTCTATTTTGGCTTCTCAAGTAGCTGGAATTACAGTTGTGAACCACCAGGCCTGGCCCACTTGTTATACCTCAACCCAAAATTTAAAAAAAAAAAATCTTGGGGTGAGGGGTGATTCAATGGCAGAGCACTTGCCTAACATGAGAGGCCCTTAGTTGGATATGTATGTCTCACCAAGAGCTTGTCCCACACCCCAAAAGTCAGAGCATCCCAAATGGCACTGACTTCCTGCAAACCTTCCTTCACTGTTTTTGCAAGTGTTTATGTGCCACGGGAGTGATGAGTTCCTTAATATTTTTATTTCTTTAAGTTGACTCATTTCTCTGATTTAAATTAATTTTAAAAGGAAACTTTATATTGTTCTAATAAATAGAAAACCAGTCCTTTGCTGTAAATAGAAGGCATTGTTAAAAAAAAAAAAGAGAGAAATCAGTGAAGCCAGGTGTGGTGGTGCACACCTGTAATCCCAGTACTTGGGAGGATGAGGCAGGAGGATCTTTAGTTCAAGGCTAGCCTGAGTTACATAGTGAGACTGTCTCAAAAAAAAAATCAATGAAAATAAAACAACTAAGTGAGTTAATTTAAATGTCAACCATAGCACTGGCACCACCCCCTTTTTGTTTTTATTTAGCAGTACTGGGGTTTGAACTCAGGGCCTCACACTTGCTACACAGGCACTCTACCACTTGAGCCACTCCACCAGCCCTCTTTTTATGTTGGATTTTGTTGAGAAAGGGTCTCGAGAACTATTTGCCCTGGCTGGCTTTGAACCACAATCCTGATCTCCGCCTCCTGAGTAGCTAGGATTACAGGTGTGAGCCACTTGCACTTGGCTAACTACACTTTCTTTCTTTCTTTTTTTTTTTTTTCTGGTACTGGGGTTTGAACTCAGGGCCTTCACCTTGAGGCACTGCTTTTTTTGTGATTTTTTTTTTTTTTTTTTGAGATAGGGTGTTGAGAACTATTCTCCTGGGCTGGCTTTAAACTGAGATCCTGCTGATCTCTGCCTCCTAGTAGCTGAGATTACAGGCATGATCACTGGCGCCTGGCTAACTTCACATTTTTTGACTTGCAGTCCTAGAGAATAACTTCTGAGCCTTTGGGACTGTCATGGTTGGACCCAGCCTGACCTCATCTCCCACATCTTTGCCTTCCTCTCACAGCCTTGATTCTAGCCAAACATAGCTCCTCATTAGTTTCTATCTTCTTTCTTCCCTCCTTCTCTCCGTCCCTCCCTCCCTCCCTCCCTTCCTTCCTTCCCTTCCCTGTTTCCCTCTTTTCCTCCCTTCCTTCTTTCCTTGGAGCTGCTGGGGATGGAACTCAGGACCTTATGCATGCTGTCCCATGAAACCACACCCCCGGACCCCACTCCATCCTTCTCACCTCCCAGCTGTTGGTCCTGTTCCCTCTGCTAGGCATGTCAAACCCAGGTGGAAATGTCCGTCTCCCTGGTGCCCCTCCTGCTGGAAGTAAACACTGAGGATCTTGATTTCCAGATGTTGCAGCTGTGACTTCTCCCAGGCCCCTTGATGGGACCATCAGAAAGGCCATCCACTGGTTGGATGCCCAAGGAAGCAGAGATGCCAGTTGGTGCCCAGCCAGATGAGAGGAGCAGGAGGTGGAGGCCTGGAGACCGGGTTGCTGCCCCTTCTCCCCTCCCCCAGGCCCTGTCTGTCCTTTTCCTCCTGCCACTGGGTGAGTGCTGTCAGCCAGCTCCTCCTTCTTCTCTTTCTGGTTCTCAGTTTTCCCAGTATTGCACTTATGGCTGTGAGTGACCTGGATTCTAACATTCTTTCCAGCTGACATCGGCTCAGAGTTGACTAAGAAGAGCTTGAGTTTGGGGGCTGGAGGACTCAGTATTAGAAGTGACAGCTAGTGCCGGGCGCCAGTGGCTCACACTTATAATCCCAGCTACTCAGGAGGCAGAGATCAGGAGGATTGTGGTTTGAAGCCAGCCCAGGCAAATAGTTTGAAAGACCCTATCTCAAAAAAGCCTGTCACAAAAAAGGGCTGGTGTAGTGGCTCAAGGTGTAGACCCTGAGTTCAAACCCCAGTACCGTTAAAAAAAACAAAAGTGACAGCTAAATGTACTGAGTGAGTGGACAGTCAGGAGACAGTGGAAGTAGGGAAGGAAGCCAAGGCGGTACGCTCACTAGTGGGATGGCAGCTGGTAGAATCTATGCAATTAATTTTCCTAAACTCATGGTGGTGGAGCTCACCTATAATCCCAGCTGCTCAGGAGGCAAAGGGAGAAGGATCTCAAATTCAAGAGCCATCTTGAGCAAAGCTAGTGAGACCCCATCTCAAAAGCAAAAATGCAAATAAAAAGGCTGGGGGCATGGATCAAGGGGTAGAGCTCTTGCCTAGCATGCTGGAAGCCCTGGGTTCAATTTTTTTTTTTTTTGTGGTTCTGGAACTTGAACTCAGGACCTACACCTTGGCCACTCCACCAGATAGGGTCTCAAGAACTATTTGCCTGGACTGGCTTCAAACCTCGATCCTCCTGATCTCTGCCTCCTGAGTAGCTGGGATTACAGGTGGGAGCCACCAGTGCCCAGCACAGAAATCTTAACTCATTACTTGTTCTAATCAGTGAGTGAGTTAGTCCACATCAAACATGCACCTATATGTGACAGTTGGGGCAGGACTCATAGAGGTAAATCTTTTGGGAGAAAATTATAATGAATCCCAAACCAATTTCCACACTTAGGGCAGATCCAGTGAAACACTTCCTGATAAGAGGTCCTGAGGCCATCACACCTGTAATCCCAGCTACTCAGAAGGCAGAGATCAGGAGGACCTCAGTTCGAAGCCAGCCCAGGCAAATAGTTCACGAGACCCTATCTCTGAAACAAATCTTCACAAAAAGGGCTGGTGGAGTGACTCAAGGTGAAGGCCCTGAGTTCAAACCCCAGCACCAGGAAAAAAAAAAAAAGGTCCTGAGCACTGGGTATTGTGGTATGTACCTATAGTCACAGCTACTCGGGAGGCAGAGGTAGCAGGATTGCAGTCCAAGGGCAGCTCAATTGAAAGCTTAAGCTCCTATCTGAAAAACACAAACTAAAGCAAAAAGGGAGATGTGGCTCAAGTGGTAGAGTGCCTGCCTATCAAGTGCAAGGCCCTGAGTTCAATCCCAAGAGAGAGGGAGAGGGAGATGGGGAGAGAGAGAGGGAGAGGGAGATGGGGGGAGAGAGAGAGAGAGAGATGTACCCTGAATAGGCTGAATAGGGAGCCCTAGGGGACAGAGACATGAGACAAGTATGGCCACATTGCAAGGCAGAAGGTCGTGAGCCAGGCATTGCTCAGGCAGGCCAGTGTGCCCAGGGGTCAGAGGGCTGAGGGCACCAGGAAGGCTTCCCAAAGAGGAAGGTGCTCCCTTCTCCGTCCTGAAGGGTCCATGGAGCTGTAATAAGCATGGTTATCCTGAAGGGGCCTGGAGGCAACAGGAATGGGAGATTAAGAAGTAAGGCAGGAGCCAGGAGTAGCCATGTGTGTCTGTAATCCCAGCACTCAAAACCTGAGCAGGATGATCTCAAGAGGAGGCCAACCTGGACTCCAGAGTGAGACCCTGTCTCAAGAAAAAAAAATAATAAAAGGAAGTAAGGTGGCCAGTGGGGTAGAGAGTACTGCTTAACAATACATGAAACCCGAGTTCTATCCCCAGCATCTCAAAAAATAAAGTCTTGTCAGAAGACACCAGAAAGCTTTGTAGAGAAAGTTCTGAGGCTGGAATGCCTGGGTCTTTAAGGGGTGTCAGTAGAGTGACACAGGCAGGTCTGTGTCTTGGGCAGACCTTCTGGGGAGGTGTATTGACCATTGGGAAGGAGTGAGGCAGGGAGGCTGATGGGGTAGTCCCAGAAAGAGGCCATGAGGCAGCAGGGCACCTGTGACTGTCTGTAACCCTAGCTACTTGGGAGGCTAAGATTGGGAGGATCATGGTTGAAGACAGCCTGGGCAAATAGTTCATGAGACCCCCATCTCCAAAATAATCATAGCTAAATGGATTGGAGGTGTGGCTCAAGCAGTTAACCACCTGCTTTGTGAGTGTGAAAACCCTGAGTTCAAACCCCACTCCCACCAAAAAAAAAAAAAAAAAGCAGCAGCAATGAGGCTTTGGAAAAAGAGAAGTCCAAGAAGAGGGGCTGACTGTTAGGACCACCGGGACCAGGCAGTCGAAGAAGGATGGGCAGAGGGACCCATGCTCTTCCTCACTCTGTTTCAGCCAGCGCCCTCCAGGCCACTTCACTGCCTTTTCCAGGTGGGTACTGCTCCTCCCTTCCTTGTCATCACCTGCCCCCCAACTCAGCTACTCAGACTCCATGTGCCTTCTCCCACTCCCTCAAATTGCCTAACCTCCCATCTTACGGAAGGATCAGACCCCAAGGCTCCTGTGGCCTCACAGGAAGGTGGGCATTCTGTAGATGGGGCTCCATGACTCCCTTGGTGCCAGCTGAACCCTCTTCACAGAGCTGAGGCTGGTGGGGGGCCCCACCCGCTGCCGGGGGCGCCTGGAAGTCCTGCACAGTGGTTCTTGGGGCAGTGTCTGTGATGACGACTGGGATGTTGTGGATGCCAACGTGGTGTGTCGCCAGCTGGGCTGCGGCCTGGCACTGCCCGTGCCACGGCCACTCGCCTTTGGCCAGGGCCGAGGCCCCATCCTGCTGGACAACGTGGAGTGCCTTGGGCAGGAGGCTGCGCTGAGCGAGTGTGGCAGCCGGGGCTGGGGCATTCACAATTGCTTTCACTACGAGGATGTAGCTGTCCTGTGCAACGGTGAGCAAAGGACTGTGACCCAAAAGGGCAGGCAGCAGGGCTGCAGGCTAGATAAAAAGGGGGACTTCCCGGTGGTCAGGCTGTTCTGTTCAGACCAAGCCAAAATTACATCACTGCCTAGTGCCTGAGAAAGAGCCCAGCTTGGGTCCTGGGGTCCTTCTGGCCCATTATGCAACCTTAGGATAGAAAGAAAACCAGTGCCGCTGTTTCTTTGTCATGTCTGATCACCCCAGTAGAGCCCTTTTTTTTCTGTTTGTGGTGGGACTGGGGTTTGAACTTAGGACCTCATGCTTGTAGAACAGGTGCTCTACCACTTGAGCCATACCTCTAGTTCATTTTGCTCTGGTTATTTCGGAGATGGGCTGTCTCAAACTCTTTGCCTGGATTGAACTCAAACCGTGAATCTCCTGATCTCAGTCTTCCAAATAGCTAGGATTACAGGTGTAAACCATTGGCACCCATCTCCTTTTTACTTTTTCCAGCTTTTGCCTGGGTGGGCCTTGGGCCTCGGGCCTCCATCTCCCATGTGCATCTCCCAACACTCAAGGTTTTGGCAGAATAATCAGGATTTCAGGCCAGCCTGTAATACATAGTGAGACCCAGTTTCAAAAAAAAAAAAAAAAAGTTTAGAATTCTGGTGGCCCCTTCTTTCATATGCCAGGGTTCTTGACTTTGGCCCTCAGTGTGGCCAGTCCTCTTTGGTGAGGATGGAGAACAGAAAGATCTTTGTATCCTTCCTTTCACCCTGTTTCCTTCCCAGAATTCTTACCCACACAGCTATCTACAAGGAAGGTGTTAACCAGCAGAGCCTCCCCTACAACTCCTCAGAATGGGAAAGGTAAGTCTTGGGAGTCTCCCATGCTCTATCCTGGCTAGGCAGTAGGAAGACAAGGATTACAAATTGAAGGCTAGAGGAAGTGAGAAAGGTGGGGTGAGGGGCTCAAATGTAAGGCATGCACAAGAAATCATGACCATGTTGTAGAAGAAAAGGAAAAGGTCACTCCTTTGATGGGACAGCTCCTCTTCCTCAGAAGAGGAAAAGAGTCCCATCCATCAGATCAGGGAGGGCTTCATGGAGGCAGCTGTGGGGGCTGCACCTTGAAAGGTGAAGTTTTTCTTCCAATGTCCAGGAGATAAAGGTTGGTTTTAGGAAGGTGATGCACAATCAAAGCTGGCCGGACTGTGGGGAGGTAGTGCCCTGGTGGAGGGGGATGGGGTTTTGGGTCCCCCTGGATTTTGGGTCCTGGGGCACAGCTCAGTTTGCATGGGTGGAGGCCTGCAGAGTCCTGTGGGAGATGCTCTCTGCCCTCCACCCGCCCCCCCACCCCGTCCCCATCACCAGGTGAGAGCAGCGTGCGCCTGGTAGGGGGCGCGGGTCCCTGTCAGGGCCGAGTGGAAATCTTGCACGGCGGCCTGTGGGGCACTGTGTGCGACGATGACTGGGGGCTGCCGGACGCCGCCGTGGTCTGCCGCCAACTGGGATGTGGGGCGGCCTTGGCCGCCACCACCAATGCTTTCTTCGGCTATGGCACTGGACACATTCTGCTGGACAACGTGCACTGCGAAGGTGGCGAGCCCCGCCTAGCGGCCTGCCTGAGCCTGGGCTGGGGCGTGCATAACTGCGGCCACCACGAGGACGCCGGCGCGCTCTGCGCAGGTGCGGGGCCAGAGGGGTGGGGCCTGCCGGGGCGGGGGCCAGCGACGATGGGCGGGGCCAGGCCAGAGGGGCGGTGTTTGTGGGTGGGGCCCGTGGGCGGGGCTTGACGGCGGGGCGGGGCCTGGAGACAGCTGATAAGAGCCCTAGGTGCTAAAAAGGGTATTGGCTGCTTGGTGCTTCCCGTGAACTCTCCACGAAAGGTAAAATTACTTAAGTCCTGCTTTAGAAAGCGCCTGTCAATATCCCACAGCACACTCCATAGCTATGTAAAAATACTGCGGTATTGCTCTAATAAGAATAATTCTAGTAAGAATGCCTCCAGAATTTCCTAGCAATTTCCAAGCACTCCTCCTATAATATTTTAACAATACTGCAGAATTGCGCGGGAGGTACCGCAAATCACCTGGAACAGTCCTCTGCAATCCTGAAGCTCTGGTATTATTATCTCCCCACCTGGACACTCTTTAGTCTGGGAAGTGTTCTCAACAAATAGGAATAATAGGGCCAATAAAGCCATTTCACAGATGCGCTCCAATTTACGAAATGGAAAACGCATGTGGTAAACCAATGGCTATTACTCCCAGTTTACAGATGGGAAAACTGAGGCTCAGGCAGAGCCTCACTCAGCTTCACACAGGGCGCCTGGGGGAACCATGGCTGGTCTTGTGTTGTGGCCTTGAACACACCTTCCCCTGTTTTTTTGTCAGAACCTCGAATTTGCGAGGTAGGCACTCTGCCACTGGAGCCACACCCCCAAATCTTTGTGCTTTAGTTTATCTTTCAGGGTCTTTTTTTGTTGCTGTTTTGGATTTTTTGGTGGGACTGGGGTTTGAACTCAGGGCTTCTTCTACTTCTTGAGCCACACCTCTAGTCCATTTTTGCTTTTGTTATTTTGGAGATGGGATCTCCAGAACTATTTGCTGAAATGACCTCGAAACTTAATCCTCCTGAGCTGAGCCTCCCATGTACCTAGTATTACAAGTATGAGTTGGGTGTCAGACTTTTGCCCAAACCAGCTTCAGACCAAGATCCCCCTACCTCCACCTCTCAAGTAGCTGGGATTAAAAGCATGGGGTATAACAGCTTGTTTTTTGAGATTCAGTCTTGATAATCTTTTTTTCTGTTATGCCAGATTGGTCTCAAACTGATACTCTCCTATTTCTACCTTCTAAGTAACTGGTATTACGGGTGTGAACCACGACACCTAGCTCCACTTTGGGCTTTTTTGAGATAGGGTCTTGCCATGCAGCCCAGGCTAGCCCGGAACTCCAGATTCCTCTGCCTCAGTCTCCCTAAGGCTGGGATTACAGGCATGCACCACCTCGCACCCTACTCCCTTGCCCTTTGTAGTCCTATTTTATCTGTAAGATGGGGCTGAAAAATGCAAGCTTCTCAGGACTGTGCATGGCCCTCCCTAGTGTGCAAGGCCTTGCGTATCTCCATGTCTTAGGCACACTGGGCTTCTGAGAACATTGGACATAGAAGAGGAATGAAAGCATGTCTCTGACAGTTCTATATAAACTGTGAAGTGTACAACTCTGTAGCACAAATAAATTACTACTGACAAAGTAAGGCAGTTCTTGGATCTCAACCGGGACTGAGTATCCAGCCTTGGAAGTAAAATCTGTCATTTTCTTCTGGAAGACCCTCTTCTCCTCCCTGACAGCCCATGGCTGACCACAGGCCTGAACCTCAGCCTTTGACCCTACTCTCTTCTATCCCGCTCTAGTCCCGGGCCCCCCAACTCTCACGGCACTGCCACCTTCGGCCACAAGAGAAGATTGGACCTGGCACACACAGCCAGCAGGTAAGGAGCCCACCCTCCAGGCTGGGCTGGTTGGACAAGGCGGGTGGGACTAGGAACAGGGAAGGCTGTTCTGGATCCACAGGAAGGAGGTCCTAACTGACCAGGGCTCTGGACCAGCTGGTAGAGGTGGGTGAGAACACTAAGCAGACAGAAGTGTGAAACCCAGAGCTCTGGAAAGTTCAGTGAGGCAGGAGGAAGTAGTAAGAGATACCTTCAAAGTGGCATTGTGCTCAGACCGGGAATTGAGAGGCCTTGTGAAGAGGGTGAAATGGTGAGTCAAGGTTAGAACTGCTTTTGGAACTAGGGCTAAAGTTTAATTAAAATTAGAGATTAAGCCAAGCGCTCAGTGGCTCATACCTGTAATCCTAGCTACTTGAGAGGCTGAGATCAGGAGGATCAGGGTTCAGCCAGTTCAGGAGACCCCCATTTCCAAAATAAACAGAGCAAAATGGACTGGAGGTGTGGCTGAAGCTGGAGAGCTCCTGCTTTGCAAGTGTGAGTTCAAACCCCAGGCCCACCAAATAAAAATAAAATTAAGATTCGGATCATTCCAATCAAATTTCCTGGGCTATCTACTATTCTACACGCTAGACAGCATGATGGGTCGGGATTGAGGGGTGCGGGCGTGGCACATTTGGGGGTGTTCTGCGGAAGGACAGATGACCTCCTAGACCTCCTCAGACGTTCTGATTTTCCTCCCTGTGTCCGCAGCTACCGGAGTTGGTGCGCAGCCTTTTGGGGAGACAGCACTGTTCACCACAGCCTCCTGGGCCGCAGGGAAGAAAAGTAAGTGGCCGAGCCCGGGTTCTCCGCGAGGGTGGGAGAAGGTGGGACCCGGGCTCTGCCCCAGCCCAGCCCCTCTGGCCCCGGGCCTGTGCGCCCCGCAGGCGGGCGGCTGCGGCTGGTGGGCGGCCCGAGCCCGTGCCGCGGCCGCGTGGAGGTGCTGTACGCCGGGGGCTGGGGCACCGTGTGCGACGATGACTGGGACTTCGCGGACGCGCGCGTGGCCTGCCGCGAGGCTGGCTGCGGACCCGCGCTGGGCGCCACGGGCCTCGGTCACTTCGGCTACGGCCGCGGTCCTGTGCTGCTGGACAACGTGGGCTGCCAGGGTACCGAGGCTCGCCTGAGCGACTGCTTCCATCTGGGTTGGGGTCAGCACAACTGCGGTCACCACGAGGATGCGGGCGCTCTCTGCGCAGGTGAAGTTGAGGCGTGGCCGCGCAGAGGCGCGCGGGGAGGGGCGGAATGGGCGGGGCCTCGCGGAGGCGCGCACTGCGGCGCGGGCGGGGCAGGATCTGAGAAGTGGGCGGGGACATACGTAGGCACGCAGGGCGGCATGGGCGGGGTAGGATCGGAAGAGTGGGCGGGGCCGCGCATAGCACGCATTGCAGCGCGGACGGGGCGGAGTCTAATGAGGGGTGGGCGGGGCCATGCATGAAGGCTCTGCTGCATTGCAGTGGGAGCAGTCGGCTGAGGAGTAGCGCGACATTGCGACAGTCGGCGCGCTCTGCGGCTGCGCGGCAGGGGCGGGGCCGGAAGGGAGCGCCGTCTGCAGTTGCAGACTAGGGCGCGGCCCGGGAGGGGCGCGCGCGCGCGCTGTACAGCATGGCGCGTTCGGTTTGTGTTTGAGTAAGGGCGGGGCAGGAGCTGAGTCAAGGCTGAGCGAAGTTGTAGTAAGAAGTGGGAAGCCGATTGAGTAGATCAGCCTTCCCAGAGCAAGCCTGTGATCTTTGGGAGGAATTAATGGAAATGGGGCGTTTTCATAATCTGTCGAATGGTTCTGTTAATTGATTGCAGTGAGAATTGGTATCTCCACCCTCCTTTGGTGCCCAGGCCTACCTAATAGGGCCTCTTGTTCCTCCCCAAAGCCTTGGTTGCAAAGGAATCTGCCTTAGGCCTACGGTCATTTTAACACAACTTCCATTTCTTATTCAAGGATTGGGAAGCAGTTCTTCAGGATTCTGTGAAATTCTTTATGTCCCTACAAAGGGCTTCCCTGGGGAGAGTAGGAGGTGACCTGGCCCTAAGAACCATATTCCCCAATGTGGCAGTCATCTATTTTTCTCTGTTCTTGCTGAGCCAGGCCCAGAGGAGCTAGGACTACAAGTCCAGCAGGACGGTTCTGAGACCACCCGGATGCCCACTCCTCGGCCTAGGGACGGTAGGTGCCTACACCCACATAAAAGTGAAGTAGAGGCATCAGGATTGGATAGACTTGGATTGAGGGAAGTCACAGCCTGGGTTACATCAACTCAGCAGATTTGTACCAGGTCCTGGAACCCTGTCTTTTTGTGCTGGCCTCAGGCCTCAATAGGGGTGTGGTGTCCAGAGAGAAGGAAAAAGACTTTGAACTAGAGCAGTTTAGACATTTATAAAGTTGGGATCAAAATGAGGGCATAGAGATCCTGTCCTGAGGTAAGCAAAGAAAGAAATCATAATTTATGCTGGGTGTGGTAGCTCACACCTGTAATCCCAGTTACTGGGAAACAGAGATTGGGAGGATTGTGGTTGGAGGCCAGCCCAGGCAAAAGCCTGAGACTACATGAAAAATAAGTCAAATAAATAAAGGCTGGGGTGTTTTATGCTTTTGCTCAGCCAAAACAGAAAACAAGGGGAAGGGGAATAACCTTAATTCCTCTTTGATGGGGTTTCTGTCACAGCATCCAATCCTGCCTTCCTCTACCTGGATCTGGGAGACTCAGAGGTTCCCTGTAAATGAGGCATCTACTCTTTCCTGACTATTTTGGGATCCCCAAGAAAATGGAAAGCAGTGGGGTGGAGCAGTTCTTTTCTTAGCTCAAGTGGTAGAGTGCCTGCCTAGCAAGTGTATGGTCCTGAGTTCAAACCCCAATACCACTACCTCCAAAAAAAAAGAATTCAGAATTTAGCTCAGGGAGTCCAGGGTGGAAGCAGCGAGACTACAGTGACCTTAGAGGACATAAAAGGACATGACCACTGTCTCCAAACAGCTAGCCTGGGGCTAAGGTACTAGCATTGTGAGCAGAGGCCTAGGGAGAGAGAGCAGACCATGTTTTCACACTTTTGTTCCAGTTCTCAGTCTGGGTCTGAACTTGCTACCCATCTGAATTTAATGTCATTTATCCTCATGGGGGCTTCAAAAGGAAGGGCGTGTGTCCTACCACCACCCTTGGCCTGTGTCTACCACTTACTTGGCCTAGCATGGAAGTGTCTGATATGAGCCAGTGTTTTCTTTTCTTTTTTTTTTTTTTTTTTTGTGGTTCTGAGGTTTGAACTTAGACCCTATTCCTTGAGCCACTCCACCAGCCATTTTCTATGATGTGTATTTTCGAGATAGGGCCTCACGAACTATTCACCCAGGCTGGCTTCGAACTGAGTTCCTCCTGATCTCTGTCTCCTAAGTAGCAAGGATTACAGGCATAAGCCACTGGTGCCAAGCTTGGATCAGCCCTTTCTAACCCCAGGACTTGTCCCCACACAGGACACCTACGTCTGGCCAGCGGAGCCCACCGATGTGAAGGGCGAGTAGAGCTCTTCCTAGGGCAACGGTGGGGCACTGTCTGTGATGATGCTTGGGACCTCCGAGCAGCTGGTGTCCTGTGCCGCCAGCTGGGCTGTGGCCAGGCCCTGGCAGCTCCTGGTGAGGCCCACTTTGGCCCAGGCCGAGGCCCTATCCTTCTGGACAATGTCAAGTGCCGTGGAGATGAGAGCACCCTGCTGCTCTGCTCTCACATCCGCTGGGATGCCCACAACTGTGACCACAGTGAGGATGCCAGTGTCCTGTGCTGGCCATCGTGACCCAGTTGACTTTGGAGCCCACCTCTTTCCAGGAAGCCTAATATGACCTACCCCTCCTCCTCCAGGAAGCCCCCCTGTAACTTCTGCTGTTCACTTTGTCCCTCTCTCCCCTTGTCTGGGAGAGAGGCTGCCCAGATGGTATAGCCCTGCCTGGGGGAGCCTGGGGCTGTACCCCCAACAACTTACTGTGTGACGATTATGGGCCCAGCATAATGAAAGCACTCATATTTTGCTCAGCCAAAACAGAAAATAGAAGGAAGGGCAGTGACCGTAACTCCTCTTTGATGGAGTTTCTGTTACAGTACCCAACCCTGCCTTCCTCTACCCAGATCCAAGGAGGATCAGGGGTCTCTGGAAACGGGGCCTCTACCCTTTCCCTGACCTATCTTGGGATCCTCCAAGAAAAGGGAAGGCAGGAGAGAGGGCCAGTATCTCTTTCTTTAGACTCACTGGGGCTGCACAGGAACCTGAACCATTACTTTTCCCTGTTTGGTGAGAGCCTGGACTCAGATGGTGCTCAGCTGGACAAGGAGCTGGAGGGGCCAAAGCACGGACAGTGGCCCCTCCCTACAGCTGGAACCAGCATCTTCAATTTACTGCCCCCACACACAGAGCCTGCACTTTGCAGTAGCAAAGACACATGGGGCCCTGTTGCCACCCATTCATAGGTGCCAAGTCAATAAAGCATTGTCCCTATGTCTTTTAACCAGGGTCCTTGTTTTTGCAGCCATGCATTATTTGGGAAAGGAGGAGGAAAGACTTCAGGCAGGTCTCTCAGGAGGAAACCAGACTGGGGCTAGAGGACAGCAACCCAAGAGCCACCATGGGCTCTCGGCAGGCGCATCACATCCAGGAAATGCTGATTCACCATGGCAGGTCTCCAAAGCCCCTAAGAATCTTCTGGCCTTCTCCTCTTTCCTTTTCCATATGCAGAAATTGAGTGAAAGGAAGGAGTTTGCTCAAGGTCACATAGCAAGGTGTAGGAGTCACTGAAAGAGAAAAAAATTCCTTAGAGGAGACTGCAAGGAAGATGGGGAACAAACCATTGTTGGGGCTCCCCCCAGGCTGCCCTTGGGGCATCGCATGGACGTGCTCTGCCTCTGCTCACGCTGGCCCCAGAAGTGGGCAATCCTGCTAGAGCTTCTCTCTCTCTCCACCCCAGGCTGTGTGACTAGCCAGTATCAGCTGTCCAGGGTCAAGACCCCACCCTTCAGGTCCAGCCCTCAGGGTCCAGATTAGCTTCCTCTTACTCCTAGAACAAATGGTCACATGTCCCACAGATTGACTATCTTCCTGTTCTCCAGGTCATAAGTCTGAATTGGGTCTCCTGGGATAAATTCAAGGTGTCAGCAGGAAGGTTTTTCTGGGGTATGGAGGGGAGAATCTACTTACCTTACCTTTTCCAGCATCTAGAAACTGGGTTTTTTTTTGTTTGTTTTTTGAGGTACTAGGGTTTGAACTCAGGACCTACACCTTGAGTCATTCTACCAACCCTTTTTTTTGTGATTTTTTTTTTTTTTTTTGAGATAGGGTGCCTCTTGCCTGTGCTTGCTTTGAACCTCGATCCTCCTGATCTCTGCCTCCTGAATAGCTAGGATTACAGGCGTGAGCCACTGGTGCCCGGCTAGAAGCTGCCTAGGCTGCTTGTGACTTCCTGCAGCCAGGAATCACATTGCTCTGACCTCTGCTTTCTCATGCTCCTCTCCTTAACCATGCCTCCTTTCTCTTCAAATGAACTTGACTCTATGCCTCCTTTCCAATACTGGATGTGTCTTCTGCATGCTAGGCAAGCGCTGTACTACTGAGTCACACCCCCAGCCTCTTTTCATTGGTGGGATTGGGGTTTGAACTCGGGGTTTTGTGCTTGCAAAGCAGGAGCTTTATCACTTTTTTTTTTTTGCAGAGCTGGGGCTTGAACTCAGGGGCCTTCACTTTGAGCCATTTCACCAGGCCCTTTTTTTGTGTTGGGCTTTTCGAGATAGGGTCTCAGGAACTATTTGCCCGGGCTGGCTTTGAATTGAGATCCTCCTGATCTCTGCCTCCTGAGTAGCTGGGATTACAGGCATGAGTCACCCTCACCCAGCTGCAAGAACTCATCACTTGAGCCACACTCCAGTTCATTTTGCTCTGGTTATTTTGGAGATCAGAGTCTCTGGAACTGTTTGCCTGGGCTGGCCTTGAACCTTAATCCTCCCAGTCTCAACCTCCCAAGTAGTTAGGATTACAAACATAAGTCACTGGTGCCTGTCTCTTTTCATCTTTTATTTATTTATTTATTTATTTTTGTGGTACTGGGGTTTGAACTCATGGGCCTTCACCTTGAGCCATTCCATTGTCCCTTTTTTGTGATAGGTTTTGTTGAGATAGGGTCCTGAACTATTTCCCCAGGCTGGCTTACAGGCCTGAGCCACCAGTGCCTGGCTGTTTTTATCTTTTTTTTTTTTTCCTCCTTTTTCTCTTTTAAGGTCTCCTGTGATTATGTTAAATGCACCTGGACAAGCCAGGGCCATCTTCCCCTTTCAAGGTTCTTAGCTTAGACACATTGCAGGATCCCTTTAGCCATGGAAAGGAACATTCACAGGCTCTAAGGATTGACACAGGGATATCTTTGTGGGCTCCTTATTCTGCCTTCTTTAACTCCAAACTTGGGTCCTTGCTCCCAGCCAAGGAGTGAGGTGGACGCTTTGGCTCCCAACACCATCAGTTGCTGGCAGGAGTGCCTTTGTCTCCACTTGCCAAGAAGCTCCCTGAAACCCACTGTGTCATCAGAGGAATGAAAATGCTTAAGAATTTGGGGAGTCTAGCCGGGTGTGGTGGGGAATGTGTGTAATCCCAGTGCTCAGAGGTAGAGACCGGGAGAATCTCAAGTTTAGGACAAAAAGATAGTAGTGAAACTCTACCTCAAAAACAAAATGCAGCTTTTTTTTGTCTTTTGGCTTGGAGGAGGCAAAGGTGCAACTTCCTTTGGTTGTCGCAAATCTGGGTTCATCCCACACCATCCACCTTCACCATGCCGCCCAAGTTCAACCCCAACGAGATCAAAGTCGTGTACCTGAGGTGCACCGGTGTGAGATCAGTGTCACTTCTGCCATGGCCCCTAAGATCGGCCCCTTGGGTCTGTCTCCAAAAAAGGTTGGTGATGAAGTCACCAAGGCAACGGTGATTGGAAGAGTCTGAGGATTACAGTGAAACTGACCATTCAGAACAGGCCCAGATTGAGGTCCTGCCTTCTGCCTCTGCTCTGATCATCAAAGCCCTCAAGGAGCCCCCAAGAGACAGAAAGAAACAGAAGAACATTAAACACAGTGGAAACATCACCTTCGATGAGACTGTCAACACTGCTGGATAGATGCGTCACAGATCATTAGCCAGAGAGCTTTCTGGAACGATTAAAGAAATCCTGGGCACTGCACAATCTATGGGCTGCAATATGGATGACTGTCACCCTCATGACATCATAGGTGACATCATAGGTTACATCAGTGGTGCAATGGAATGCCCAGCTGGTTAGGAAGTACAAGAGAAAATATTTCAATTAAAGATCATCTGGGCTTGTACCTTGAATAAAAGAAAAAATGCAAACAAAAGGGCTGGGGAAGCAATCGAGAGCTGCCTAGCACTGGAAGCCCTGGGTTCAATTCACAGTACTGCAAAAAAAAAAAAAATTAGGCAGTAGCGCTGAGCATGGTGGTGCACAACTGTAATCACAGCACTCAGAGGTAGAGGTAGAAGGAGCCAGCCTGGGCTACACAGTGAGACCCTGTCTCAGAAAAATCAAAACAGCCCTGTAATCTTAGTTACTTGGGAGGCTGAGATTAGGAGAATAGAAAGTTCAAGACCCCTTCTCTGAAATACCCAGACCAAAATGGACAGGAGGAGTGGCTCAAGCTGCAGAGTACCTGCTTTGCAAGTGTGAAACCTCAATACAAACCCCAGTGCTGCCAAAAAAAAAAACCCAAAATTGGCCAGGCGCTGTGGCTCGCAACTGCCTACTAGCTATTCAAGAGGCGGAGATCAGGAGAACAGAGGTTCCAAGCCAAACTCCAGTACCAAAAAAAAACAATGTTTTTGTGTGAGAGTCCAGACAGAGGGACTACCCTGCAGTCCCCATCCCTTTCAGAAAGTCCTACCTATAGTTATAACCACTCCAGCCTCACATTGCTTCAGGGTTCCTCTGTTTCCTGAGAAACATCACAGCTTCCCACTCCAGACTTTCCCTATTTAAACAAAGTACTTTCACCAGCATTCAATCAATGTCCACAGCAGCTATGTGAAAGGAAGTATTACTGCTGCATGTCACAGACACGAAGAACTGAGGCTCCTAGGGGGAAGAAATGATTTGTCTAAGTAGGACAGGCTTCCGGCTCCTTAATATGGTCACTAGCATTACCAGTTCTCCTTGCTGGCCAGGACCCTCTACACCCTTTTTTTCATGAGTGTTTTTTCTCCTTTTCCTTTTTATTTATTTATTTTGCAGTACTGGGGTTTGAACTCAAGGCCTGCAACTTGAGCCATTCCACCTGTCCTTTTTTGTGTTGGGTATTTTCAAGTTCCAGGGTCTCTGGAACTATTTTCCTGAGCTAGCTTTGAACCTTGATCCTCCTGATCTCTGCCTCCTGAGTAGCTAGGATTACAGGTGTGAGCCACTGGTGCCCGGCTTCAGATAGGGTCTTGTGATGACTTTCTGAGCTGCCCTTCAACCATCATCTTCCTATCTCTGCCTCCCAAGTAGCTGGACCAGGCCAGCTATTTGGCCTGGCCTTAACCCACTCTCCCCCCGGGGACTGCCAAGCACTGAGTTACATCCCCAGCCTACCATGCCCTCTTAAACAGAGACCTGGCCATATGGCATGTGTCAGCCGATGAAATGTGGCACAATATGTCAAATCCTTCCAAGGTGACCAAGTGATGTTCCAGTTGGTGTCCCAGAATAAAGATCACTTGGAGCAAAGCCTCAGTTGGCTCAGATGGATATACAGAGAGTGAGAATCAATCTTTGTTGTTTAAACTACTGATAATTGGGCTGCTTATTTATTTATTTTCAATATTTTTAATGATACTGAGGTTTGAACTCAGGGCCTCAAGCTTGCTAGGCAGGTGCTCTACCACTCCATCAGCTTTTCTTCTCTTTCTTTCTTTCTTTCTTTTTTTTTTTTGTTGTGATAGGTATTTTTGGGATAAGGTCTCATGAACTGTTTGCCTGGGCTGGCTTTGAACCTCCATCCTCCTGATCTCTGCCTCCTGAGTAGCCAGGATTACAGGCATGAGCCATTGGCTCACTATTTCTTCTTTTGTTCTGGGTGGTATTAAGCTGAAAACTAAGGGATTGAACTAAGTACCTTACAATTACTAGGCAATTGAGCCATGCCCCCAGCCCTGCTGGGCTTTTGTTTTCAGTGCTAGGTCTTGAACCCAGGGCCATGTGCACGTTAGACAAATGCTCTACCACTGAGCCACACCCCAGACTTTGTTCAGTGCTTTGACTTACATACTTTGGTATTTCAGTATTGGGAGCACATGTGAAAATAGACAGGGCTTTATGCTTAAGAAACTGAAGCCAGAGGCCCTGAGTACAGACCCCAGTACCAGAGAGAGAGAAAAAGACAGACAGACAGACAGACAGACTCTCATAATAATGCAATACTGACTTCAAGTGCCTGAATCTCTCCGGAAACTTGGTCTGTCCCAGTCCTAACTTTGTCACCCACATCCTAAACCCAACTCTCCCTGTTTGGTAAGGAGCACTACCAAGGCTTCAGCTTCAGCCAGTAACTTAGATGTTACCCTCCACAATCCCCAACTCGGGCTAGGTGTGGCGTGGTGCATGCCTGTAATCCCAGCTACTGGGGAGGCAGAGATGGGAGGGTCAAGGGCTGAGGCCAACTCTGGCAAAAGTGCGAGACACTTTCTGAAGAACAGACTAAAAGCAAAAGGCCTGGGGGCATGGCTCAAATGGTAGTGCACTTGAGTAGTGATCTCCACACTCTGAGTCCAGTCCCCAGTACTGGAAAATAAAATGCCCAATAACTAATTGACCACAAGGTCCTATCGCTTTTATCTTTAAAACCCTGCTGGAATATGTCCATCCTCACATCTGTTTTATTTATTTACTTTTTCAGTGGTACTAGAATTTGAACTCAGGGCCTTGTGCTTACTAAGCAGGCGCTCTACTGAGGTGCCACCAACCCTTTTTGCTTTCATTATTTTTCTTTTTGTTTTTGCGGTGCTGGGGTTTGAACTCAGGGCCTACATCTTGAGCCACTCCACCAGCCCTTTTTTGTGAAGGTTTTTTTCAAGATAGGGTCTCCTGAACTATTTGCCTGAGCTGGCTCTGAACCTTGATTCTCCTGATCTCTGCCTCCTGAGTAGTTAGGATTACAGGCATGAGCCACTGGCACCAGCTGCTTTAGTTATTTTTCAAACAGGTTTGCACATTTATACCTGGACCAGCCTGCACCTCAGTCTCCCTATTTACACTTCCATAGTAGTGGGTTTACAGACATGTGCCACCACACCCAGCTATTGGTTGAGATGGAGTCTCTAACATTTTGCCCAGGATGACAATCTCTGTCTGGTGAGCCACCTTGCCTGGTGTCCATCTCCACATTTCTTACCATGGCCTTTTCACTGGTTCCCTGTCTCTTACCCATTCCCACACCACGTGAGCTACAAGTGGGCTTTGTCATGTTTACAAATCTGAGGGTGCTCCTCCTCTGCTCAAAATTCTGTCATGGCTTCCCAGTGCTCTTCCTTAACTGCTTAGCCCAGTTAAAGAGGTCCTGGCTCTGTGTACTCAGCATCATCCATTTCTACGTGCTGCCAGGACCTACGTTTCAATTCCTCTAATGTCTGGGCTCTCTTCCCAGGGACCGAGCCTCTGCACACACTGTTCTAATCTCTGCCTGGAATACACATCACCTTCTCCTCCTTCCCTTTAAAGCTTATTTAGCCTCAAGTCTCAGCTTTCATTTTTCTCTGGAAGGTTCTTATTGACAGGCCCTCCTGGTCTGGGCCACAAGCCCCCATCATGCCCTGCATCTCCCCAGTGAACACACTCAGCTAGCATCTCAGACTGCTGCCTGATCTGTATCCTCCTCTAGCCTGGGGGAGGGGGCATCTTGGAGAATGGGGCTGTTCTGTGTGCCCCATTTTCTGCACAGGATCTTGCACACAGTAGGTGCTTGCATACTGTCTGTCAAGGGAATGGAGGACATGTACAGATTATTCTGGAGCACCTGTCACCAGTAGCCAAACACTGAGCTGGGCTCTGGAGCCACAGAGGAAGAAGAGGTTCTGTTGGCATAGTACAGAGGTGACCTTAAACCTTTAAGAGTAGTAGATAGGGCCTGGAGATGTGGCTCAAGCAGTAGAGCACCCACCTAGCAAGAAAGAAGCCCTGAGTTCAAATCCCAGTACCGCAAAAAAAGAAAAACAAAAGAAGATATATGACAAACTAGAGAAAAAACACAGGACTGGGTGTGGTATCTAACTCCTGTAATCCCAGCTACTAGGGAGTCAGAGATAGGAGGCTCAGAGATTCAGGAACAATCCAGGCAAAAGTTAATGAGACCCTAACTCAAAAACAAGCAAGAAGTGTTGGCACATGCCTGTAATCCCAGCTATATAGGAGACAGACATAGAAGGACCTATAACCAAAAGTGAGATGGGGGCTGGTGGCTCATGCCTGTAATCCTAGCTACTCAGGAAGCAGAGACCTGGGTATGAAGCCTTCTGTTTCTCCTCTGGTTTGCAAGGCCTCCAACATAAGTGTCATTATTGCTCATTGCTTTTTTCTTTTCCTTTTTTTTTTTTGGTGGCACTGGGATTTGAACTCAGAACCTCATGCTTGCTAGGCAGAATCTTTTCCCAACTGAGCTACTCTACCAACCCTTTTTTGTGCTAGGTTTTTCGAGATAGGGTCTCCAGAAGTATTTGCCTGGCTGACTTTGAACTGAAATCCTCCTGATCTCTGCCTACTGAATAACTGGGATTAGAGATGTAGCTACCAGCGCCTGGTTCTTTACTTTTTTGTTTTGTTTTTGGTGGCACTGGGATTTGAACTCAGGGCCTCACACTTGCTAGGCAGCACTCTACCACTTGAACCACTCCGCCAGCCCTTCTTTTCACTTTTTGGAGCTACCAGTTTTCCACAGAAATTTTGTCATTTTATATTCTTACCAGCAAGGCATTAGCATTCCAATCATGTACGTCCTTACCATCACTTGTCATTTTCCTTTTTTAAAAATTTATTTTTTGGTGGTAAGGGGGGGGTTGAGCTTGGTCTCACACTTACTAGGCAGGAGCTTTACCACTTGAGCCACTACCCCAGCCCTTTTTTGCTTTAGTTATTTTTCAAGTAGGGTTCTTGGTTTTACTCAGGCCAGCCTAAGACCTGAGTCTTCCTGTTTGTGCTTCCCACATAGCTGGGATTACAGTTGTGTACCTCCTTGCTCAGCCACTGATTGAGATGGAGGTCTTGGGAACTTTTTGCCTCAAAACCACCATCTTCCTTCTTCACTGCTGGATTATAGGTGTGAGCCACCATGCCTAGCTGGATCCTGTCTTAAGGGGAGTATCTGGTAAGCTCTATCCTTTGTGAAATCTCTGGGTCCAACTGATAAAAAAGTGTAATAGCAAAAATAATTAAACGTACCAGGTGTCAGAAGAAAGGGAAGCGCTTATCCTAAGGTGAATTTGAACCAAACTCCCCATCTACCTTTCACTATAAATATCTCTGAAGTTAGATCAGGCATTGCACGCATCAATCAGCTGTGCCTGCACCCATGTCTAAGCTGTGCGGTATTTATCTTCCCTCTTGGTCTCTACCCCCATGTGTCCTAAAATCCTTTTTTTCCACAAAGTCACAAACTTGTATACCCAAGGGCCAGGCAGGGGCTCCTCCCTGGAGCATGGGTGGTTCAGGTAACAATTTCACCTGCCAAACATTAACCTGAGGTGGAGCTGAACTCCTTTGGTTTTACGATGAGAATTAAAAGACCAAGGCCAAGATCAGACAGCTGAGATTTGCATCCTTAAAGGTCAAACTGCAAAGTGCCAGGGTCTTTCTAACTGGCACTATTTGGTCTCAGGACAGCTGGGGACGTTCTCATCCCTTGTGGCCACAAGGGAAACTATAAATGCCAGAGAAGGGTCCAGGGCTTTTCTGGGTCATACAAAAGCATTAGGATTCCCACCTCTGTCCCCAAATCCACCCCACACCCTCAGTGGCCTGGATCCGGGCAGGACAAGGCAGGGCGAGGCGTGGCCGGTTCTGCTGGCCCGGTCCGATCGCGCCTTCCTGCTGAGTCACGGCCACCGCCACGGCCATGGGCGGGGTAGGGGGGACAGGAGGCGAAGTACTGCCGCTCCGCGTGGGAACCAAGGTCCCACGCCTAGATCCGCAGCAGCCTCCTGATTGGAGAGCCCGGAAACCCACACAGCCAATCACGGCACACTGCAGAGTGCGGGTGGGGCGGGGCCAAAGATGAAGGATACGCCCTCTCCTCGCCCCGAGTCCGCCCGTCCTGCCGCGCCCCTTGGGGCTTTTGGGAGTGACTTGGGCCTGGCTGGACACCCGGAGCAGCTTATGCGGGGACAGGAAGGGAGATCAAAGGTCCCCAAGAGCTTGGAGTGCAGGGGATCTTTTTTAGTCTGTGTAGCCATTTGCAACTCGGAAAGAGCGTTTGATGTCGGTCCCATCCCCACCCTCCCGGCCCGGCTGGCTTGCTTTGTTTTTAAAGAACACCTTTAACCCAGAGAGGCCTGATAAAATCATAAAACCAATTCACAAGAAAACCAGCATTAGAAAGGGAGCCCCACCCCCGCCCTGCTCAGACATGTGCCTAAGGCTGAGTTTCAACTCAAACAGCTGCGTAGAGGCGCCCCAGCAAATGCATAAAGTGTAGGGGTGCAACGAGGATGGCACCTGTGTGGTCCTCAGAGTTGCCTCTGCCGGTCAAACAGAGATTATTATTCAGATGGAAAAGCTGGTGCACAGGGAATGGACCGACATGCCTAAGGTCACCCACCCTGAGCTAGAGGCAGGCTTGGAACCTGGGTATGAGGCTCTCACTAGGTGACCGGGAGGGTCTCTTAGAGTCCAGCAGTGGAGGGCCAACCGTCTGGGCACACCCCTTGCTGGTTAGGACCCAGCAGTGAGACACATTTTTTTTGCTTGTAGTGGGCTTGTGACCCACCAGAAGAGCTCAGGCCAGGGAGCTCTTTGGGAGGAATGGGGTGATGCACAGGAGCCCTCAGTTATGTTATCTTTATAAATTGTGCAGTCTTGGGAGCTGGAATCTCAATCTACTCTCACCATCCCCCTTCAGCAGCCCAAACTGCTCACCTAGATTTTTTTGGGGGGGAACAGAGATTTCTGGGGTTTAAACTCAGGGCTTCACACTTGCAAAGCAGGCACTCTGCCACTTGAGCCACTCCCCATTTCAATTTGCTCTAGTTATTTTGAAGATGAGGTCTCAAAATTATTTGCCTAGGCTACCCTTGGACCAAGATCCTCCTGAGTTCAGCCTCCCAAGAAGCATATAGGCGTGAGCCACTGGCACTTGGCTAGATTTTTGAAGTATCCCCAAAAGATGCTGGATGGAAGTGGCATTTGTTACTCCAACTTATTTTTCTGATGGTATTGGAGGATTGAACTCAGGGTCTCACACTTGCTATACAGGTGCTCTACCAATTGAGTCATGCCTCTAGCACCCTCCAAATTCTTGGATTTTTTTTTGAGGTGCTGGATATTGAACTCAGGGCTTGCGCCTTGAGTCACTCCACCAGCCCTATTCTGTGATGGGTTTTTTTTTTGAGATAGAGTCTCACAAACTATTTGCCTGGGCTGGCTTTGAACCACGATCCTCCTGATCACTGCCTCCTGAGTAGCTAGGGCTTCAGGTCTGAGCCACCAGTGCCCGGCTTCTTCTTGGATCTTGCCACCCCAGCCTTGCCCAGGTCCATGTCTCTGCCAGGTAGGTAAAGTCAGAATCACTGAAGACTGGGGTGCTTGTTCCCATTTTACAGATAAGAATAAAGGTATCCAAGGAGTTCTGGGGCTGCCCAACCTGCCAGCTAGTGAGAGGCAGAACTGGGGTCCATGTCTCACAGTAGCCCTTTCTGCGACCTAGTGTTGTCCTTGAAGGAGCCTCGAGGGCAGCATAGCCTATCTGTGGGGAACAGGGTCACTGGGCCGGGCTTTCTGTAGCAGATCGTGCATAGGGAAAAGACTGTCCAGCTGCCTGGCCAAGTGACTTCTGCCTTCCCAAAGCAGCCATCCATTTTGTCCTGATTGGGTCCAGCCCAACAGCTTCCAGGATGACTGTTGGGCTTGCGGCCAGCCTGCTCAGTACCTTGTCTCCTTGTCTTTGCCTCAAGCAATCTGTCTTCCTATCTGTCCCTCTGTCGGATGCTCCTCTCCCCACCATGTGTGTGTGTGTCCACCATTGTGTGTCTGCTTCTGTCATTACGGGTTTTTTTTTTTTTTTTTATCTCAAAGACATCCAACTCCTCAGGAATCCTGGTGTCTCTCCCCAGCCACCTGCATGAGCCACTGGACAAAGAAATGGCAAAGGAAGCTGGGTGCTGGTGGCTCATGCCTATAATCCTAGCTACTCTGGATGCAGAAATTTGGAGGCTCTTGGCTGGAAGCCAGCCCTGCAAATACTTCTCAAGCCCCTATCTCGAAAATACCCAACACAAAAGAGAGCTGGAGGAGTGGCTCAAGTGGTAGAGTGCCTGCCTAGCAAATGTGAGGCCCTGAGTTCAAATCCCAGTATTACAAAAAAGAGAGAAAGAAAGGAAGGAAGAAAGAAAGAAAGAAGAAAGGAAATGGAGGGGAATTCCAAAGTCAAGCTCCCATCTAGTCAGGCCCCTGGCTTTCTCTTCCCTATGGTACAGTCCCAGAGATTGCAATTGTCCCCATTCTACAGAGGTGCAGTCCCAGAGATTGCAATTGTCCCCATTCTACAGAGGTGGAAGGTGCTGCCCAGATCAGGGTTACAGAGCAGGGAGGGAAGCTGGCAGGGCCTGTCACTGAGACAGAACTGAAAGATGGGAAGGCACAAGCCATACACTGCCCTGCCTGTTGCAGTGTCCCTCCAACCCTCCTGGGTAAGCCAGGGCTTGGTCTTGCAGCTCTGTGATCTGTTCCTTTGTCCAAAGAGCCTGGTCCTAGGTGGCGTTCCTGAAGCCTTTGACCCTATTTACCATTTTCTTCCTCTTTTTTTTTTTCCTGCAGTACTAAGGTTTGAACTCAGGGCCTATATCTTGAGCCACTGCAGGGTCTTGAGAACTATTTGCCCAGGCTGGCTTCAAATTGTGATCCTCCTGTTCTCTGCCTCCTGAGTAGCTGGGATTACAGGTGTGAGCCACTGGCCCATTTTCCTCTTTCTCTGGGCTCTGCCTTACTCTGGGGGAGTCCACTTTCAAACCACAGGACATGGCACCCCCTCCAGATTCTCTTGGGGTAAATCTTCTCAAGCCTGAGCAGCTGGGCCTCACCCTAGCCCATATCAGTTCTACACTTCCCAGAGGTTCCTCTGGGTCTTGGGGGGACCTCCCAGGACCATTACACTCCACTCTCCTAACCCTCTGGCACTCCCATTTCCATTGTCCCTCTATGCCTGTTCTTCATTGTCCCCAAGGTCCCCAGTCCCTGCTGGCATCCTCCTTCTTTCCCCACCTGGCCCAGTGCTTGGCCAATCCCTGTCCTGACTCTGATCTTTAGGGCTCCCTGTCTCCCATCCCTTGACCACAGTTGACTTGATCTTCTCTGGGTGGTCTGACTTGACATTCTTAGCTCCTGACCTACACTGCTTAGGGTTTCTGGAAAAAACCTCACAGCTGGCCCTATAGCTTGTGGTCTTCAAGTCCAGCTGGTGGTAGAATGGCTAGTCCTCACTCAGCTTGCTCCTCCACCCTCCCTGGAGACTCCAGCAAATGTAGCCTGTTCTCCAGCCTCCTCCCCTCCTCCTGCCTGCTGTGACTCAGCAGATGACTTCAGTTCCACTTCTCGGGGAAACAGGTTCCCAGGAAGCTCCCTGCCATCCACTCCAAAGCCTATCCCCCCTCCCCTTCCATCTCTGCAGACCCTCCTCCCTAGGGCTCCTGGTCCCCTCCGCCCCTAGCCCCTAACCCTCCACCCTTGCTCTCTCCAGACTCCTACATTTACCTCTAAATCTTAATTTTTCTTTGTCTGTTTTGATTTTTTGGTGGCAGTACTGGGGTTTGAACCCAGGGCCCTGTGCTTGCCAGGCAGGCACTCTATCTCTTGAGCCATGCCCCTAACCCCTGGCTGAAGAATCTGAAGGACCAGCCCAGTGCTGGTGGCTCATGCCTGTAATCCTAGCTACACAGGAGGCAGAGATCAAGAGGATGGAAGTTCAAACGGAGCCCCAGGCAAATAGTTCACAAGACTCTATCTTGAAAAAAACCCATCACAAGAAAGAGCTGGTGGAGTGACTCAAATGGCAGAGCACCTGCTTAGCAAAAGTGAAGCCCTGAGTTCAAATCCCAAAAATAAATAAATAAAATAAAAAAGAATTTGAAGGACCAGTGTCTGGTCCAGCCTCAGGCTCCCAACCTTGGTGCCTTTGGGATTTCTTTACTAATCCTCTCCTCGCCCACCCTCTGCACCCAGGAAATCCCCACTATGTCATCAACAACCAGGAAATCACCCTATGTCACTGAGCCCTTTGGATCTGCACAGAATAGCTGGACCTCAGAGAGTTTGGAGAAGCCACGAAAATGTAAAAGTTTAGTTTGGAGTGCCTGGATCATTGGCTCCTCATTTTGCAAAAGAGGAACAAGTGTTCTCTTGAGGCTTCTCAGTAAGTCATCTGTAGAGCCAGGCCTCCTGTGCTCTTCCAGTTTCCTGAATCCAGCTCTGAGGGCCGTAGCCTTGGGCAGTACACCTGGAAATTGCTCTCCCTCTGACTTGTTCCCAAAGGCTTTGGCTCTGACTCACCACTTGAGCAAACACACCACAGACCACACTCCTTGTCATCCCATGAGTGAGCAGGTCACTCACTTCCTCCCTCTGTCCCCTCCCACCTCTGTCCACCTTTGCATTCGCCTTAGAGAGGTTAGAAACAGAACCAGCATAGGGCTGGTGAAGTGGCACAAGTGGTAAAAGCGTCTGCCCTGCAAGCATGAGGACCTGAGTTCAAACCTTAGTGCTACAAAAAAAAAAAAAGAAAATACACTTGATATTATTTGCTGGGTGCTGGTGGCTCATGCCTGTAATCCTAGCCACTCAAGAGGATTGCGGTTTGAAGCCAGCCCTAGGGTCTCCAGAACTAGCCAGGCAACTAGTTCTCGAGACCCTATCTCAAAAAAACTCATCACAAAAAAGAGTTGGTGGAGTGGCTCAAGGTGTAGAGAACCTGCCTAGCAAGTGTGAGGCCCTGAGTTCAAACCCCAGTATTACCAAAAAGAAAAAAGAGCCAGTCTCCATGTCCTGACATCCCTCCCTTGTCACCTTTCCATTCTCATTATGCACTGGGTATCATGAATAGAGAAAAGCACCTGGTAAAAACCTACCCTTTGCTGCGGGGGAATGTCCAATGTGGAGACAAAAGGGTTTCCCACAGGCCTGAGGTAGAGCTCAGTAAAACAGCACTAGCCCAGCATGTGTGAGGCCCTGGGTTCCAGTCCCAGTACTGTAGTAAAGAAGGGTTTCATGCATTCTGGCCTCACTGGGAAGATAAGAGCCACCCTTTTCCTTTTTGGTGATGCTGGGGTTTGAATTTGGGGCTTTGCGCTTTCGAAGCAGGTGCTCACCACTTGAGCCACTCCACCAACTCCATCCTTTATTCATTTATTTATTTATTTATTTTGAGATGCTGGGGTTTGAACTCAGGGTCTATGCCTTGAGCCACTCCATCAGCCCTTTTTTGTGATGGGTTTTTCTGAGATAGGGTCTCACAAGCTGTTTGCTTGGGCTGGCTTCAAACCCTGATCCTCCTGATCTCTGCCTCCTGAGTAGCTGGAGTTACAGACATGTGCCACGGTGCTTGGCACCGTCCTTTTTCTTGTAGCACCAGACCATACAGAATGTGGGATCATTGTAAGGCTGTCCCCAAGGGGGGACCGCAGGAAATGCCAAATTGTCTTGTGGCTGGAGGTGGCATCCACCAGCAAGAGTTGTAAGAGAGGATAGGGTGTTCTCTTCCAGTCCACCCACCCCAAACTCCTGGAGGACAGGAAGTCACCTGGCTAACTCAGACACCTGGAAGACCAAACAGGCTCCACACCCCTGCATCATCTTGACTTACTGAAGGCCCCAGGTGGAGAGGGTATCTTTTGTCCCTGCCTGTCCCCAGCCTCAGAGCAAGGAGTTGAAACTGAGTGTCTGCCTGCTTCCTGCCCCTGGTGCAGCCTGCACTCCTGTCTGCCTGCTGCGTCAGCACCAGCGTTCCGATTACATGACCCAGTGGGATTTGTACTCTCGAAGCATTACGGCTGGGCTGATTCAGCAGAACGGCCAAGGCCAGAAAATGCCAGCTGCCCTGCCCCTTTGAGCCAGTTTCCAGAAGGCCCCATGGCCACTTTGCTGAAAACAAACAACCTAATCTGGCTTCCTTCAGTGATTTCACCTTCCCTCTCCGAGAGCTTTGGTTCTCAGACCCGCATGGGCAGTCTTGAACAGCTGGTCTAGATTGGCCAGGGCTCTATTTCTGACAAGGTCCCCCTAACTACTGAAGGCCTGTGATGTTTAGCTAAGTTGAGGACCACCGCGAAGCATCACCCATGAGTGGCTGGCTTTCTGGCCCTGCTCATCATTGATCCTCCTTCCATGATTCTCCTGCCACTATTGGACAGCTCCAAATGATGGCAAAACTGCTGCCTTGAATTGGGTTGAAACTGGGGGTTCCCTGCAGCTTGGAGTCCTCTAAACACGCAAACAGGAGGCATACCCCATGGGATCTGCAAGCTGCCACCATCCCCAGCCCTGTGACTCTCCCAGAGTCCTTTGCCTCCTGTTGAGTCCTCTAAACACGCAAACAGGAGGCATACCCCATGGGATCTGCAAGCTGCCACCATCCCCAGCCCTGTGACTCTCCCAGAGTCCTTTGCCTCCTGTTGGAGTTCCAAGAATCTGAGCACTCACCTGAAACCCTCCTACCAAGTCAGAGGGCAGAGGACGTAGTGCTCTCTGCTACTCAGTGGACAGCCCGAGGCTCACATCAGAAGAACACCTGGCCCAAGTTCACACAGCTGGGTTTCGGGAGACAGTTCTATCTGGGCTTGTCTGGTGGTCTGTCTCTTTGTTTGAATTTTTTTTTTTTGGTGGTACTGGTATTTGAACTCAGGGCCTTCACCTTGAGCCACTCCACCAGCCCTTTTTTATGATGGGTTTTTTCGCTAACTGTTTGCCAAGACTGGCTTGGAACCAGGATCCTCCTGATCTCTGCCTCCTGAGTAGCTAGGATTATAGGCGTGAGCCACCGGTGCTTGGCTAGAGTTGGCTCTTTTCTTTTTTCTTTTCTTGGGGTGCTGGGGTTGGAACTTGGGGCCTTGTCCTTACTAGGCAGGCACTCTACCACTCGAGCCACACCTCCAGCTACATTGGCTCTTTCCACTGAAATAGAAAATTTAAAATACAAAGATATTCACTGGTCCCTCCTTACTTTCGGGGGATACATTTCAAGACACCCAGTGGGTGCCTGAAACCACAGATGGTACAGAACTTGACATATCCTGTTTTTTCTTATATACCCATACTTATGGTAAAGTTTAATTGATAAATTAGGCACAGTAAGACATTAACAAAAATAACTAATAATAAAATAGAGAGTTGGGTGTGGTGTTACATGCCTGTAATCCCAACAATCAGGAGCTTAAGGCAGGACAATCACAAGTTTGAAGTGAAGTTTGAAGTTTGTCTTGGGCTACATAGTGTCCTCAATAATAAATAAATAATAAAACAGAAACATTATAACAATACACTGTAATAAGAGTTACGTGAATGTGCTCTGTCTCTCAAGATACCTTTCAGTTTTGAGACAGGGTCTCACTGTGTTACCCAGGCTGATCTCAAACTCCTGGGTTCGAGTCATCCTCCTGTCTCAGCCTCCTGAGCAACTGGGACAACCGGTGTGCACACGACATCTTTGGCTTGGATTGGGAGAAGTGAAGTTCGTTACGTAAATACATAGTCTGTGACTTGCCTCAAGGTCACTCAGCAAGTTCAATGGCAAAGTCAGGCCTCCACTTGTGTGTACTGTCCCTTAACACAGGCCTCTTCCACTGGTCTAGGATCCTCAGGAGACACAGTCCACTGATTCACTGAGATTCTCTAATGAGCCTTTTTGATTATATACGTGAGTGTGTGTGTGTGTGTGTGTGTGTGTGTGTGTGCGTGTGTGTGTGTATATATACATATATATATATATATATATATATATATTTTTTTTTTTTTTTTTTTTTGGTAGTACTGGAGTTTGAACCCAGGGCTTGGAGCTTGGTTGGCAGGTGCTCTACCATTTGAGCCTTACCTCCAGCCCCTTTTTGTGTTTTTTTTGTTTGTTTGTTTGTTTGCTTTCAGATAATGTCTTGCTATTTAGCTCAGGCTGGTCTTGAACTTGCTATGTCATCCAGGCTGGTTTTGAACTTGAGATTCTCCTGTTTCTGCCTCCCAAGTGCTGGGATTACAGCCCTGTCCCACCATACCTGCTTTCTGAATCATAGTGTTCTTTGCCCCTACTGCAAGCCACCCTGGTAGGGCAATGACAGAAAAGGGTCCCCAGAAGACAGGGCCAGAGCACTGCTGGTCAGCTTGGAAGGATGACGTCCCTGGTGCTTCTGCCTTAGTCGGGAGCTTCCCAGTCACGTGAGGAAGCCAGCAGCTAGGGCATGGGGCTGCAGTGATTTATGACTGCACAGAAACAGCAGGACACTAATGTCCCTGGCTGGCCTCTTTGTCTGCCAACTCAGCCAGAGAGGATGTACTTAAAAGGTCATGTCCTCCAGCACTGGAGAAGGGGATGGAGGGTGCCCTTGTGTCAGGTTCAGTCACCAGCAAGGCCTTCCTTCTCTGGGCAGACACCAAGAGAGGTACAGTCTCACAAGCAAGACAGGAAAGAGAGCCTTTGCTGCTGGGCGTCCAGGAGGTCAGCCTGGGTTTGAATTCAGACCCTGTTACTTACTGGCTGTGTGATCTTTGGCTGGTTACACAGCTTCTCTGTCTCAGCTTTCTTGGGGGCTGGAAGAGTGACTGCCTAGTAAGCTTGAGGTCCTGAGTTCAAACTTCATAGCACCAAATTAAAAAAAAATTCTATGAAAAAGAACAGGGATGATTCTGAGCTCTGTGTGTATGCGTGCGTGCATGCATGTGTGTGTGTGCGTGTGTGTGTGTTTTACTGGGGATTAAACCCAGTACTTGCTAGTACTTACATGCTAGCAAGTACTCTACAACTGAACTATATCCTCAGCCTTTTTAGTTTTTGTTTTTTTTACTTTGAGCTGGGTACCAGTGACTCATGCCTATAATCCTAGCTACATGGGAATCTGAGATTGGGAAGATCAAGGTTCGAGGCTAGCCTGAGCAAATAGTTCATGAGATCCCATCTCCAAAATAACCAGAGCAAAATGGACTGGAGGTGTGGCTCAAGTCATAGCCCTGAGTTCAAACCCTAGTCCCCACCCTCTCCACCCTGTCACACACAGAAAGTTATTTTGAACCCAGTGTGGTGAGGTAGAGACAGGATTACCAGGTCAGTCAAACCCAGGGAGTTAGTGAGACCCTCTCCCTAAAACAAAATACAAACGTGCTTGAGGCATGGCTCAAGAGAAAGAGCCCTGTGTAGCATTTGGGAGGCCTGGATTAATTCCCTAGCACCAAAAACAAAGGGGTGTGTGTGGAAGTGTGGCTCCAGAGGTAGAGCACCTGCCTAGCAAGTGTGAAGCCCTGAGTTCAAATCCCAGTACTACCAAAAAAAAAAAAAAAAACCCAGAAACAAGTATTTTGAGATAGTGTCTTGCTATGTAGCCCATGCTGGCATCCAACTCATGATCCTCCTGCTTCAGCCTCTCCCGAATTCTGGGATTACAGGCGTGTACCACCACACCCAGCAATTGTGAGCCTCTTGACCCTTGGGGCTCTTGACCATCTCCCTGGTCTGCAGGCACAGGCCCTTCCCTTTTGTTCCCAGCTGAAGAATGCCAATAAGCTTCCAACTGTTTGAGCTAGGATTATGATTCATCGCACCTAGGTGGGGCACTTAGCACTCCTATAGTTTACAGTCTCATTTTAGAGTGGGGAAATTGAGGTGCAGAGGGAGGACAGGCCTTGAACACCTAGCTGGGGGCCAGCTAGAAGCCAGAATGCTGATTCTCCACCTCCCTGCTCCAGGTTTCCTTCAGCACCATTAGGCAGTGGAACAGGATGCCAGGATGTTAGACCTTTTGCGCTGTGCAATGTCTTGGCCTCTGCAGCCACTTTGTAAAACCTCAGGGGTTGCTGGGCAACTGTAGCTCAAAGCCTAGAGCCTTAAAAAGCAAAGGAAAAGGAAAGCAGGGCCAGCTCTCTCCTGCACCATGAGGATGTCATTTCTACTGGCTTTGGAACATTCTTTTCTTTCCTTTTCCCAAACAGATTTGGCTTGAGTTTTTTTTTCTTCCTTTTTTTTTTTTTTTCAAAGCAGTAGACTAGCAGAGGAAGGAGCCAAGGTGGAGAGGTCAGAGAGACAGCTTGAAATGTGCCAGAAAGTTCCCAAGACTTAGTATTAGATGTCTGACTCCTTGACATGTTTGACTGACATATGGACAACCAGGAGAGGATGGACGGGGTTGAGCCAGTGAACCTGTGATGCATCAGGACAGAGTGGTTCAGGTCTGGCCTGCAGGGAGGGGGAGAAACCAAAAGGAATGGCTTGGCGGAGGCTCCTGCAAGAGACAGAAGGAAGTAGGAGGGTTTATTCACCAGCAGGACTACATTTTGCTGGGTGGTGTGGTAAGAGAAGAGAGGCCAGGCCAGATCCTTGTTGGAGGAGGGGGAGAACTGAACTATTTCTAGACTCCCACCTCACTCAGTCCAACCTCTAGACTCTTCCCAGAGCATGCAATCATTCATTCATTCATTCATTCATTCATTCATGTATTCTATGTACTATGTGCCAGGTACACGATAAGCACTGAACAGTCAATGGCAAAGATAAACCACAAAGCTGGGCACCAGTGGCTCATATCTGTAACTCTAGCTACTTAGTAGACTGCGCTCAGGAGGATCAAGGTTTGAGGCCAGCCCAGGCAAATAGTTCATGAGACCCCATCTTCAAAATAACCGGAACAAAATGGACTGGAGGTGTGGCTCAAGCGGTAATCTGCTTTGCAAGTGGGATGCCCTGAGTTCAAACCTCAATCCCACCCCTCCCCCCAAAAATAAATAAAACACACATTTGATCATTTTTCTGCCATTGTGGAAATGTCTCACAGGCTTCCTGTTTATTTCACAATAAAAACTTAATTCCTAGGCTAGGGATGTGACTTAGTGGTGGAGGACTTGCTTAGAATGTACAAGGTCTGGGGTTGGATTCCCACAGTGATAAACCCCCAAACGACACCACCACAAGTCCTAAATTCCTTAGCCTGCCTGTTTCAGCGCCCTTATTTTCTGAATCCTGACTCCATCTGCTTCCATGAGACACCAGTAGAGGCTCAAGTGGTAGAACACCTGCTTAGCAAGCTTGAGGTCCTGAGTTCAAATCCTAGTACCACCAGAAGAATTGTTAAAAAAAAAAAAAAACATGTATTCCTGACAAATTACAGACTATCAATACACATGTCCTGGACGAACTAGCCTTTGAATGCCTCTCTGTTCTCTTTTTAGATCCTTCAATTCTTTAAGGACTTGAATGGAAATGTTACCAAGTTCCCTGGAGCTTTTAAGAATCTCTTCCAGGGTGGGCACCAGTGGCTCACGCCTGTAATCCTAGTTACTCAGAAGGTAGAGATCAGGAGGATCACAGTTCCAAGCCAACCTGGGCAAATAGTTCCTGAGACCCTATCTCAAAAACCCATCACAAAAAAAGGCCTGGCAGAGTAGCTCAAGATGAAGGACCAGTGTTGAAAAAAACAAAACAAAACAAAACAAAAACCTCTCTTCCTAATGCATAATAATAATTTTTCTTTTTTTTTTTGTAGTATTGGGATTTGAACTCACGGCCTCATGCTTGCTAGGCAAGTGCTTTACCACTTGAGCCACTCCTCCAGCTCTGTAATAATTTTTTTAAAAATGTTTTAATTTTACTTAATAATTAGAAAATCCTGAAGAACAGGGTTCTTCAGCACAGAACATGGAGAATGGGCTATTTTCTCATAGAAACTCATTCTAGGTTCTTTTACACACTTCATATCCCCTACTTTATTTTTTGCTTCTTTTTTTTGTGGTACTGGGATTTGAACTCAGGGCCTCTATGCTTAGTAGACAGGTGCTCTACCACTTGAGCCACGCCTCCAGACCTTACTGCTTTTAAACATAGGCTATGTATTTATTTTTATTTATTTTTGAAGTACCAGGGGTTGAACCCAGGACAAGAGCAAGCTAAGCACAAGCTGTATCCCTGAGCTATAGCCCATGCCCTACGCTTTTTTTTTTTTTTTTTTTTGCAGTGCAGGGCCTACACCTTGAGCCACACCACCAGCCTTTTTGTGAGGTTTTCTGTTTTTTTGTTTTTTGAGATAGGGTCTTGAGAACTATTTGCCCAGGCTGGCTTCGAACAGTGATGCTCCTGATCTCTGCCTCCTGAGTAGCTAGGATTACAGGCGTGAGCACCTGGTACCCTATTTATTTTTTTGTCTTGCCTTCCTTCCCTCCTTCCTTCCTTCCTTCCCTCCTTCCTTCCTTCCTTCCTCCCTCCCTCTCTCCCTTCCTCCTTCTCTCCCTTCTTCCCTTCATTCTTCCTCTCTTTTCTTTTCTTTTTAGATAGGGTGTGACAGCTCAGGCTTTCCTTGATCTCTTGATCCTCAGCCTCCCAAATTTTGGAATTACAGGCGTGTGCCACAGTGCCAGGCCCTATTTTCTTAAGTAGGGTTTCTGTCTGTTTTGTTCATTGCAGTACCCGTTGTTTAGACAGTAATCGGAACATAGAAGGTTCTCAATAATTAAATAATTATTGAGATAACTGATTAGATGAAGTAAATAAATAATTGAATAAATGAAGTAAATAAAATATGCAATCAAAACTATGGTATGTGTGAGCTATCAAGTAGGAGCCTGGTTCACTGAACTGAATCTTCATTACTCCACACTGGAGAGGAAGGAGGTGAGCCTGCAGACAGCTGCATCCTTTCTGGAAATGAACGAGTGTGTGCAGTTGGTATTTGTCCTTCCATGACTTCACCTAGCCAAGCCCAAGAATATCAAGGTGCATTGGAGGAGTGGAACCTTGCTGCATGGGTGGTGGGCAGGTGTAAAAGTCCTCAGAATTTGGACCTTAAATTCAGCCTTCCACGGGCAGGCACCCTACTGGATGGTGATGGATGCCCAGTTTCCCCTCCGCCCCTACTTCAATGTCTGAAGCAAGGTATAGGACACAGGGCCTTGCCCCTTCCACTCGCGATTGCAGGGAGGAGACGGGGCGGGGCCGTGAATCAGCACTCGCCAGGACGGATGCAGCTTGCATGCCCGCCAGGGGTCCCCAGCGGCCACGGGGTTAGAACCCTCCCCCACCCACTCCTCCTCCGCCTGCGCACTATACGTTCTGGGAAATGTAGTCTCCACCGCCCCTTTGTCCTCGGTCTCCTCCAGGCTTCCACCCGTGGCAGGGTGAACTACAACTCCCAGGGGCCCAGGCGCCAGAGGCCAGGCAGGGCGGGGGGCTGAAGGGGGAGGGGAGACGAATGTCCACTGGAGCTGGGGCTAAGGAATCGGGGTGAATTGAAGAAAGGAGAGCTTGGGGTGCAGCAGCAAAGTTGGGGGACGGGCAGAAGACGGCAGCGAGCCGCGCCTATTGAGGTGCACCAGTTGAAGCCACGGCAGTGCTGGGCGGGCCCTGGGCGGGGCGCGCGGGCGGGGCGGCTTACGTCACGAGGCGTGGGCGGGGCCGCAGGGGGTTGTCCGTCCGCGGCACGCAGAGCAGCCGCAGCCGCCTCGCGCCTGGTCCCGCGGTCGCAGCTCGTGCCGCTCCCTCTGCGCCGCCGCCTCAGTCGCAGCTGCCTCTGCTGTTCGCTTCGTGAGTCGGTCTCTCCGGCCCACGGGCTCCAACCCCGCCGTAGCCGCTCTCCAAACCCTTCAGACCATCCCGGTCTCCTTCCTCCGGCTCGATCCAAGCCCGCGAAGATGGTGGATCGCGAGCAACTGGTGCAGAAAGCTCGACTGGCCGAGCAGGCGGAGCGCTACGACGACATGGCCGCGGCCATGAAGAACGTGAGTGTCTCCTCCCCTCCCCCCGCCTTACCCCAGCCCCTCCCGAGACTCGGTCCAAGGCGTGGAAGGGAGGCCCAGGGGATAGTCGCCTGTCGTGACTGTAGGGTGGCCGTCCCATCTCACTCAGCGAGGGAGGTGGGAACGGGGACCGATGGCGATAGGGACCCGGGTGGTGACGCGGCCGATCTCCAGTGTCCCCAAAGCCTGGTGGCGCTGCCTGTCCCAGACCGTCTCCGCGCTCGGAGCTCGGAGCTCGGGCTGGGGCGGGGTCTTGCAGGGCAGGCTCGGGAGTGGGGTCTCTGATCCCGGTGTTTTGGGGTGCGCTGGGGACCGGATCGGGGACCGTGTGCATCCTTTGTGCCCCACTTCCCCTCCTCCCAGGCGTGGGGGCGGGGGACCGCATGGATGCGGTTCCTCTTTCTCTCCCTGGTGTCTGGGCGGCGCCTTTCTCATTCACTCAGCAGGTCTCCCAGTTTTCCACCCCCCTACACCCCCAATCTTCCCACCCCCACCACTCCCTTGCCTCTTCTGACAGATCCGTTAAGGAACCTCCCGGGGGGGTGGGTGGGAAATGTAGGGTCTCCTAAAATCCTGAGCTCCAAGGGTGCAAAATCGAAACCTCCTTGCTCACGTTTTTCTTAACAAAAGGCTCCTGTTTCTCCATTCCCCAAAGCAAAGTCTTTTAGGAAATGGGGGACACTTGTCTCTCTGGCATTTTCATTGATTGGTTCTCCATATCACCTCCATTTTTTTCCTAAATGTTTTTTGCATTACAAAGGGTAGGTATTTCCTTTAAAATAAAGGTGGTGAGGTGACGGGGTTCAATTTGTGACATATGCTGTTTCCTTTTTAGAATACAGGCACGCGTCTGCTGAAATTCCTATAAGTTGAAAAAAAATTACATTCTGTCTGATGTGATACTGCAAACAAAGCGGTGGTGGGAGGCAGTATCAAGTCATTCCAGAAGATTCTGCATTTGTCATATTGCAGAGAGCCTAGACTGGGTGGAGGCTGGGAGGAGTTATTTTAAAGGGGGAAAAGTCTATTTTTCCTTTTTAATTTGTTTTGTTATATATATCTGAGGCTTTTTTTTTTTTTTTAAATTTAACCTAACACAACCTTATGCTGATGAAAAGAGAATTGTGATCTGTGATCTCCAGTTGTCGCATTTTGTCTGGGATGCAGGTTCCTCCTGTGTTGCACCATTTTGTCATTTACCTATTGAGTTGGAAACCAGTGTGATATTAGAGGAGGGGGGAACTACTGAATATTATAAAACGAAACGTGGAGATAGTAATTCAGGTCTCCCACTCCCTTAATGTCTAACTTCCTGCCTTACGTAACAAAAGGTTTTTAAATCCATCTCCAGCGTGAAGTGGACACTGGCGTGTACCTTACATGTTAAGTCTTAAATGAACATCAGAGGTGTTAGCAGGTTAACTCTTGAATAACTATACTAGCTCTCGAGATTATCAGTGCCAGTGCTTTCATAATTAAACCAGCTACAAAAAAAAAGATTTTTATCTTATTAAAAAGAACTGATGTTAAAATTGATTGGAAATCCTGTCTGTAATATGTTGCTAGACTTGTTATTTTGTAATGTTTTAGTGCTCAATGATACAAGCGGGACTTTTATTAGATAATCAGTATGAGGAATCTCTTTAGTTCATGTTGTTTAGACTCTTCTAATTTTCCATATTTCTAGTTTCACAGGAAAGCGAGTGACCTCGCACCTATATCCATAGCAACCCAGTGATGTCACACACAATGACACAGAGGCTGCAATGCACCTAAGGGCTGGTAGGGAGTTTGCGATGGCATTTGTCCAAGGTAATGCAGAAATTAGCTGATAAGCCATGTGGAATTGAGCACCTCATCTTCTGCCAGACAAGAATTGGCCCAAAAAATTAATTTTATTTGTCCTTAGACATGCAAAGCAGTGACCTCTAGATAAGCCTTATTCACCTTTTTAGTTCTACTTTTCTTACAGACGTTCATAAGGGATTTATTTTTCAACATTCATCTCACTTTTTTAAAAAATCAGGCACAATGGAATAAAATAATTTTTATACAGGTATATATTTATGATCACAGTGCAGGGGTGGCATGTATATTTCAGTTATTGCAAGTAATTAACTGGACAGGATTATAATAAAAACCTTGAAAAATGCTGGTTTCCTAGTGAATCATTTCCGGCAATTTAGGGAATGAGAACCCAGGATAAAATGTTTTAGATCCTAATTTGCAAAGATTGTCCTACCGTGTTTCTGTTCTTCAGACCATATGGAGGGAAGAACCTTTGTAGAATGAATACCTTTTTTTCAAACCTAATTAATGTGATTTGGTCCTCATTTTTCTTACCTGTAAAATGGCATAGTGCCTACTTGTAAAAGTGAGGAACCACAGTAGGTATCCCCAAAATGGTAACTACTTACACACCTGTTTCTTACCCAGCTCATAAAAGCCCTCCAGGCTGGGGGTGTACTCCCTCCAGGAGTAGAGCACTTAGCATGTGTGAAGCCCTGGTTCAATCCCCAGTACTAAACAATTTTTTTTAAATAAAAATTTTAGAAGGTCATGATGGAGAACTTGGAAAATTTAGTCTTATCACTCCATTGAGTTCTTTTGGAAGGCTGACAACTTGATAAGAGGACTAAAATAAATTGGTATTTAGGAAAATTACACTCATAATAACAGTATTGGAGTCAGTACACAGAGACAGGTATATGTGGATGACCAGGATACACATTTAAATGTGTAATTCTTGCATTTAATTAAGGACTGCCTATATTTGTAGACAATATAAATTTAGTAAGTCCCCCTTGTTCACATTTTAAGTTTTCCCGTGGTTTCAGTTATCCTTGGTCAGCCATGGCCTGAAAATAAGTGTTAAGTAACCTCTATCACAGTGTATTATAACCGTTCTGTTTTATTGTAAGTTATTAATCTCTTACTGTGCCTAATATGCAGATTAAACTTTATCATAGATAAGGAGGAGAATGGTAGATAACGTGTTGGGGACTAGCTGCAGTTGCAGGCATCCTCTGTGGGGTGGGGGCACCATTGAACTGTCTTGTCCTTTGGTTTTTAATAGCTTCCTGACATGCTAGAATTGTAAGTAGTGGGGGGTGTTCTGGGCTCCTGATTTCCTTGAAGTTGCTGGGTTAAACCATCTAACTGGGTAGTTGGGGGCAAGGGTGGCAGGAGGCCATCATAATTTGTGTATGAACCAATCTTCCTAGGGGAATCAATAGACATTAAAATTCTTCCTCTCTGAAATAGTCTGTTTTTCCTGCTGGCTCTTCCAGGAGGCTAGATCAATAGCCATTATCGCTAATGGAGTAATGATACCGCTGAAGGTTCTTCAGAGATGGAGTTCTGCCAACCACTATTCACAGTGTGGTTTGGATTATTCTCTTTGGGGTGGAGAGAAGAGAGCTAACCCTTCACAATGCTAAAATGAACATATCTTTCGAATTCGTTGAGATGAAAGCTGTTGCTAAATGTATACCCTCATTTTAGTCTTCTGGATTAACAGTAGACCCTGGTAGGATTTCATCTCTAGTACTTGGAGAAGCCTTATTTGTTAAGCTGAACTCTATCAAAAAGAGTGGAGAAAAATCACTTTATTAACATAGAAGTCACATAGCATAACATTAACCTAGCATAGTCACACAACAAAATTTCCAGTACACAATTGAGTGGTTCAGTGAGTGTTGTGCAGTCATCACCTCTATTTGAAGAAAAAAAAAAAAAAACGATGCTGGTCTGGACTCCAGCTGGCTGGATTTCAAAACATGATTACCGACACAGGAGTGTGTCCATAATGAAGTGCTCCCAGTGCCTCCCAGCCATCGGTAATTGGTTAGCCCCTTTGTCTTCAAGCGTCTCAACCTTTTCATCATTAGCTGAAAGACAGGACTTAGCTAGGTTTGCATTGTATATCCATTTAAAGAGTAATAGAACTTAAAAGCCATATGATGTTCACCCAAATAGGTAAGAGCAGTTTATCTGAAATCTGAGCAAACCATTAACTCTTTGGAATCTGTAGAAATGTTGCTGGACTCATTTTCAACCCCAGAATACTGCCTGTATTCTAAATGACTTCCCTGCTGAGCCACAGTAGTCCCTATGCAGCCAAGAGTGAGGAGCCTGCAGTGTTAGAGGTTGAATACTTTGTTTTGGTTACTGCCATGCTCCTGAGGCTGTCAGGCACCCTAAAGAGTGAGAGTGACTGTCCCCTTGCTTGTCAACCACAGTTCTGCCACCCTTGCCTTTTATCTGACAGTGCATCTGGTTAATTCTGTGTTCCTACCAGATATGGAAGGGAAGTGAGGACCAACTTAGCTGTATACTAGTCAGGGAAAAAATCACCTTTCGTTTACATAAACCATTTTTCTGTCTTTTCTAATCTTGGTTCTCAGTGCTTTACCAAATATTCCAATCTCTACAGAGGTGCCATCTTTGTTGCCTTTTTAGGTTGGAAAGAGGACCAGTACCAACTGCCTTATGGCCCTTTTCTTTCATAATTTTTCTGTTTACTGAATTCCATTTTAGGTGTTAATTGTCCTTTTGATTAATTATGAAACTGTCTTTTTTTTTTTTTTTTTGGAGACAGAGTGTCTTGCTATATAGCCTCATCTGGCCTTGAACTCAAGATCCGCCTGCCCCAGATTCCTAAGTGCTGGAATTATAGGTGTGTGCCACTATGCCCATCTGGTCCCATGATTTTGCAAGAGCAATAAAAATTAATAGAAAGTATAGATCTTGGAGCTTGGAGGTGTGGGTCAAAGTGGTAGAGTGCCTGCTCAGCAAGCGCAAAGCCCTGAGTTCAAACCCCAGTCCCTCCAGAAAAATAAATAAAATAAAAATTGTAGATCTTAAAGAACATTTATTTTTGTGGCTGGAGCTTGAACTCAGGGCCTTCACTTTGAGCCACTCCACCAGCTCTTTTTTTGTGAAGGTTTTTTGAGATAGGGTCTCACCAACTAGGGCTGGCTTTGATTCAGAGATCCTTCTGATCTCTGCCTTCTGAGTACAGATGTGAGCCACCATCGCCCGGCTTAGTGGGGTTTGAACTCAGGGCTCTGCACTTGCAAAACAGGCACTCTGCTGCTTGAGTCACATCTCCAGTTCATTTTGCTCTGGTTATTTTGAAGGTGGGGGTCTCATGAACTATTGCCCGTGGGCTGGCCTCAAACTGCAGTCCTCCCAGTATCTGCCTCCTGAGTAGCTAGGATTATAAGCATGAAGTACTGGCGCCCAGCTTTTTTCTCCTTTCTTAAAGACCTGTTACAGCCTGAGCCAAGTTGCCATCAGCATTTCACTTCTAAGGGTGTGTCTTACTGAAAAAGATTGTTTACCTGTGTGAATACTGTACCACATAGCATTAAAATTGCTTGAGAAGAGGTAAGTGCAAAAAAGTGTTCTTATGTATGTAGGTTTTTAACATGTCATTAAAAAGAATTCCAACTAAACTCATTGTTCTCTTCATCTTTGGAGGGAAAACAGCCTCATTTGGCGAATAGGACCTGGCTGTCCTGTCTTCAGTCTGTTGCTACAAGCAGGGCATCAGAGCTGCAACTGCAGTGGTGGCACTGGCCAGCTGAACGGTTAGTGGCAGCAGCTGAAGAGGACTCACTGCCCTAGCCCTGCAGTAGTGGAGAGAAGTGAGAAGTGGCCAGGAGGTGGCAGGAGGAAGGCAGGTGTCTTTTGGAGCCATAGAGATCTCTCCAATTTCTTCAGCTTTCTGAAAGAAATTACTGACATGACATCTAAGCTGCCTTGTTTAATTTTAATTTTTATTATTTATTTTTGCAGTACTGGAGTTTGAACTGAGGACCTCAGCTTGTGAGGTATGGCTCCACTTGAGCCACACCACCAGTTCCCTTCTTGCTTTATTTTTCCAAATAGGGTCTGGTGCTTCTATCTGTGCCAGCTTGGATCATGGTCTTTATTTATGCTTCCTGAGTAGCTGGTGTGACAGGTGTGCCCAGCTTTATTGGTTGAGATGGAATCTCAAACTTTTTGCCCAGGCTGTCCTTGAACTGTGATCCTCTTGATCCTGCCCCTCTCAAGTAGCTAGGATTAAAGGCGAGAGCCACTGAACACAGCATTGATTTTTCTTTTTTTTTCTTTTTGGTGTGGGGGTTGGAGGGGAGGTGGTACTGGTGTTTGAACTCAGGAGGGCCTCACGATTGTAAGGCAGGCTGTCTACCACTCCAGCCACACCTCTGGTCCATTTCTGGAGGTGGAGGTATCAAAATATTTGCAAAGGCTGGCTGCAAACTGTAGTTCTCCTGATGTCAGCCTGTCGAGGAGCTAGGATTACATGCAAAAGCCAACAGTGCCTTCCTAATTTACTTTTTTTCTTGATGCTAGGGATTGAACCCAGAACCTTGCACATGTTAAGCACCTGCTTTACTACTGAGCCACACCCCAGCTCACTGAATTGTTTGTACTGTACGCATTTTGTAGTAATCTAGCCTGAACTCGTGACTGTACTGGGGAATTGAACCCACAGCCTTGTGTCTTAGGCAAGCGCACTAGCACTTGAGCCACACCCCAGCCTGTGGCAATGTCTTTCAGTGGAGGCCTAGCATGTTTGGTGGCTTTGGTCAGTTATAGTGGATAGGTGTTTTTCTCAAGTCACCCTGCTGTTCCCATGTGACATCTGGTCATTCTAACTACATCTGTGTAATAGAACTAAGGATTTAGGTTGTTTTCTACTAGGTAGAATTGAGCACAGATGAGCAAGGCGCTTGTGGCTCACACCTGTAATCCCACCTACTCAGGAGGCAGAGATCAGGAGGATCGAGGTTCAAAGCCAGCCTGAGCAAACAGTTTGTATTCGAGACCCTATCTTGAAAAAACTCAACACAAAAAAAGGGCTGCTGGAGAGGCTCAGGGTGTAGGCCCTGAGAGTTCAAACCCAGCACTGCAAAAAGAAAAAGTAGAACTGAACACAGATATCTTTAGCTTGTAGCATGCTAGAAGTTCTGAGAAAAAATTCAGGGAGCCACTATAATGACACGTGCATGGAGAGTCCCAGCATGCTTTTTACAGAGTTTAGCTTTGCTCTTGCTCTTGTGTCTTTTTGACTTGACATTATTTGCTTTTGTCATTAATATTTTAAATGGCTGAATAGTATGTGGCTATGTAATTTTTTTTCGGTGCTGGGGTTCTTATCTAGGGCCTTATGCATGTCAGGCAAGTGCTCCAGACTGAACTATATCTTCAAGCCTCAAGTAGTTATTTAGCATATGAACTACTTACTGTTTTACAATTAGGAATACTTCTATGGATTGCCTTTTTTTTTGACACAGTGTCTTGCTATTAAGCTATTTAGCCTAGATTATTCAAATTTAATGATCCTTCTGTTTTGTCTTCCAAGTTCTGGGATTACAGGTGTGCACCACCCCACCTGGTGGTGCTATGAATGGCTTTGTGGCTAAATCTTCAAACATTATTTATTAAAGACATAGCCCAAAGTGGAATTTCTGGAAAAATACCTTGAAGAAAAAAAAAATATATATATATATAAAGGGGACTGGGGATTTGGCTAAATGGTGAAGTGTTTGCTACTGTGCAGGACAGCTTGGCTTTCGTCTCCTGCACCACAAAAGAAATCATTGACTGATTTGTTTGAATAGACAACACATATACCTAGTTCAGAATTTGAGAAGCACCCTTCCTACTTGAAGAAACTGAAGCTGAAGCAGAGGAAAATGCTGGAACAGTGACTTATTGGAGGCCAAGCTCCAAGCTTTGTGCTATGGTTGGGAGGATTGTCATTCTTTTGTAATGGAAACTTGTCACATGTATAAAGACAAATAGCATAAGAAGCCCCATGTACCCGCTTCTCTCCTATTGGCAATCTTTTTTTTTTTTTTGTGGTACCAGAGTCTACACCTTGAGCCACTCCATCAGCCCTTTTTTGTGATGAGTTTTTTTTGATAGGGTCTTGCAAACTATTTGTCAAGGCTGGGTTTGAACCATGGTCCTCCTGATCTCTGCCTCCTGAGTAGCTGGGATACAGGTGTGAGCCACCAGCGCCTGGACAGGAGATAACTTTTTGTCTACTTAAAATTACCCCTTATTTGCCACAGATGCTCAAGTTACCAACAAAATCTATGTTCAAATCTGCAGTTTCATTTTCTTCACTGTTTTTGGCCTTGCTGGGGCTTGAACTCAGGGCCTTGTGCTTGCTATGTAGACACTCTACCACTTGAGCCATGCGCCCAGCCTGTGGTGCAGTTTCTTGATTAAGGAATTTAATTCCAATGGCAGAGAATTTGGTTTTTCCCTTGGTTTTAAGAGCTATCTGCCATCAGCTGGTGTCCTGTAGGGGGTGACAGCCTGGGTTAGTTTTTTCTTAAAGGGCAGTCCTGTCTGTCTGGGTTATTAATAATGTCAGGTGCACTAACTCCAGTTAATTTGTCATTAAACCTGCTTTTGTGTGGCTTTGTTATCTGCTAGCATTGTTTTTAATAACTAATTTTTGTTTTAAAAGCAGTATAGCCTGGCCTGCACACCAGCACTGAGACCAAATTGAGCTATGTAAAAGACCTGGTCTCAAAAAGGAGGAAAAATAGGCAAGAGAGAGAGAGAGAGAGAGAGAGAGAGAGAGAGAGAGTGTGTGTGTGTGTGTGTGTGTAAAAATACGCTGTTTCAAACGTGGTTTAAATGTAGTTCAGAAGTATGAAGCTAGCCAGGTGCCAGTGGCTTTTGCCTGTGATCTTAGCTACTCAGGAGGCAGAGATCAGGAGGATTGCTGTTTGAAGCCACTCCAGGCAAACACTTCATGAGATGAGACTTGATCTCAAAAATATTCAACAGGGAAAGGGGCTGGCAGAGTGGCTCAAGTGAGAGCACCTGCCTTGAACAGACGAGGCCCTGGGTTCAAACCCCAGTATTGCCCTCCCACCCAAAAAAAAGTATGGAGCTGAAGGAGTGCAGTGGTTCCCACCTGTAATCCCAGCATGGCAGAGGCAGGAAGATCATGAGTTCAAGGCCAGCCTGAGCTGCATAGTGAGACCCTGTTCCAAAAGACAAAAACAAAGGCTAGGCTATGGGTGTGGCTCAGTGGTAGAACACTTGCCCGGCAAGGGCAAGGCTCTGAGTTCAAACCCTAGCACTGCAGAAAACAAAGTGTAGCTATCCAGTGGTATTTTCGGTGAGCAAGCTGCGTCAGGTGCCAGTTAATTCTTATCATTTTAACAGTTCTTCAGAATAAGGACTAGACCTGTGAATTGAGGAAGGAAAATTGTAAATTTCATGTAGTACCATTAACCTTTTAAACTTGCATTTAAAAGGTCTTGCTGTTCCTTGTTCTTGGCAAATGAAATTGCTGAATGAATTATGAATTATAACTCATTCTTAGTTTGGATTTACAGTACTCTGTTGTTTTTTATTTAATTTTATTTTTTGTGGTACTGGGGATTGAACTTGGCTTTGCTAGGCTGGCACTGTACCACTTAGGCTATGCTCCTAGCCCAGCTTTAGGTATTGTTCACATAAGGTTCCAGCCTTTTTGTCTAGGCCAGCCTTAGACTGCAGTCCTCAGCCATCTCCAGCATTGCTGGGACTAGAGGTGTGTACCACCCTACTTAGGTTGTTTATTGAGATGGGGTATTGCTAGCTTTTTGCTTGGGCTGTCTGGAACCTCAGACTTCCCCATATCTGCTTCCCAAGTAGCTGAGATTACAGGTGTGAGCCACCACGCCTCTAGTACAACAGTTACACCTTGGGAAGCATTTTTATGTATTTTTCCCATTTAACTTCCTGGTATACCTCCTGATTTTGAGTCAGTGCCACAGACAGCAGTGGAAATTCTGAGTACTATTCATTTATGACTGTCAACTGCATCTTTGTAATACGCCTTTTTAAAAAAAAATTGTAACTTGTTTTGAATTAGCATACATTAATACAAGGGGGTACATTGTTCAAAGTACAAGTTCACCTCTGTTATGGTCTCATTTCTGCCTTTTTCAGAACTTGTTTGGTGGTTTCATTATACAAATTGATATTCCCATTTTACAGGTGGAAATATTTAACTTGCCTAAGGATTTGTATGTATTTTTTTATTTTTGGCAGTACTAGGGCTTGAACTCAGGGCCTCCCCTTGAGCCACTCCACCAGCCCTTTTATGTGATTTTTTTTTTTTTTTTTGAGATAGGTTTTCACAAACTATTTGCCTGGGCTGACTTCAAACTGTGATCCTCCTGATCTCTGCTTCCTGAGTAGCAAGAACTATAGGGTGAGCTACTGGTACCTGGCTAGGATTTATATTTTTTCCCCTGCTAAATGGAAGGGTTTTGCTTCAAAAGGTTTTTCAGAAAGGAGTCAGACAGAAAGCTGGAGACCTTTTAGTACCATTAATTGATGTTTTCTTTTTTGGGCTTGTTATTGTTTTTTAGATAGAATTTTGGTAGATAGCCTCCAGACTGGCCTCAAAGTTGCCATCCTTCTGCCTCATCCTATTGCTGGAATTACAGGTGTATGCTACCACTCCACTCCTGGCTTAATTGATCTGTTTGCATTAATTTTAGTATACATTCCATTGTTTGCAGAAGCATGGAAAATCCTTCAGATTGCTACATATTTAATAATTTTTTCCATTTAGTTGACTTTGTTGTGTATTCTAGGTTTAAATAAAGCAGAACACATTTCCCTTAAGACAGTCCAAAGTTTCTTTTTGTAAATGTCATTTGGTCCCACCGCTCAGTAGTTTCCAGTATCATTTCACAAAAGGGAATTTGAGAGTTTTAACAGGAAAGGGTAAGTGCAAGTCTAAGATACTGGCGGGAGGTGAAAGGCAACCGAGAGGAAGTACTCATCCGAAAGAAACAGACAAGGGAGGACGGTGGCGCCTTTTTTTTTAAATAAAAAATAACATGATTTAGTTAGGCATGTCTGCATGAATCTGTATCCCAGCCACTCGGGAGGCTGAGGTGGGAGGATTGCTTGAGCCCAGGATTTCAAGCCAGCCTGTTCAACATCTCCAAAAAAAAAATTATGAGGAATTCAGAAGATGAGATTTGGAACTTGTTTTGGAGAAGATTTAGGTTAAGATCAAAGGAAGAAAAAGATACCGTTATGTTCTATCTTGGATCAGTATTTCTGTAGACATTTGAATATTTTGTAGATATTCTAGGCCAGTGGGAGAAATAATGGTACATAGGGAAGACAGAGTTGTGGGCTATTGTCGAGCCTTCTGGGAATACTCATTCCATAAAAAAACTGAGTGAGTTCAGTGCTGTGGAGCTGGAGGACACCAACTCTCAGTGGACATGAAGTGAGGCTTCCTAGCCGGGCATGGTGGCACGCACTTGTTATCCCAGTACGGTGGAGGCAGAGGCAGGAGGAAGCCAGCCTGGGCTAAAGAGACCCTGTCTCAAAAACAAAAATCCAATCCGAGTACTGGTGGCTCATGCCTGTAATCCCAGCTACTCAGGAGGCAGAGATCAGGAGGATCATGGTTCAAAGCCAGGCCAAGCAAATAGTTCACAGGACCCTATCTCAAAAAACCCATCATGAGAAAGGGCTTGTAGAGAGGCTCAGGGTGTAGGCCCTGAGTTCAAATCACAGTATGTTTAAAAAAAATCACCTTCTTAAGCAATTTGGGTTTGCCTAATTTTTTGGAACAGGCTTACTTGACTGCCAGCCATGGGCACACTGGGACACGATCTGTCTGTGCTTTCTGGACCTCTTAGGCCATGTTCCTTATGGCGACTTGGTGAGCTGCACAGCTTTGCTGAGTGTCCTGATGGCTCACATTCAGGACAGCTGTCACAGTAGGGGACCTAGAACTCCACAGAGTCCTGTACTTGGCCCCAGAGTTCAACTGTTGATTATGTCGGGCACAGATGGCACTTAACAGTAGCACTTGTTGGGAAAATAAATACAGAGCTGTGAGGTCTTCACTGAGTGCGATTAGGTGGTGTGAAGTGAATTGAATTTGGAGCTTCGGAATACAGTGAAGTGGACTTGGTAAGGGGGCTTTGACTTGTACCAGATCCCCCAAACAAGTATTCTCTCCTCACTGTAATGTGGGTGGGCTGAGCCACTGATCTGGGCCTGCTCTGGTGGTGGGACGAGCTGCCAAGGCTCCCCACAGGTTACCCAGGTGTCTTCCTGTGGCAGTGTCGGGGTTGGGGTTCTCAGCCACTAGCCTGGGTGCACAAGCCTCTGCTCACTCTGGACTTGATGATGGCCCCTTAGCTGAGGCTTGCCACGTGACCAGGCTCAGCTGAACAGCAGAGGAGCACTGCGAGACCACCGGGAAGGAAGGAGGGGGATACACAGGCTTGGGAGCGATTACTAGGGCCACTTTTGCAGTGTGGGCTGCATATGTCCTGTGTAGATCCTGTCACAGACAGACATTGCAAAGTGACTGCTGCAGCACCAGGATGACTCATTGATGACTCACATGACCACGCTCAGATTAGAGGGGAGAAGTATGAGCGTTGTACTTCTGTGGAAAGGCAGAGAGGTGTTGTGAAAACTACTATGAAAAGATGGGTAGTGATAAGACTGTGATTATTAGGACCTGGCCTCTACTTGAGAAATTGCCTCAATAAAGCTGTCTCCTAAAAACTGCATTATACCATATTTTACACATGCCAGTTTGTGTAATTTTCTGGTGAAGAAGTCTTGTCCTTTCCCTCATAAGAAGATTTAGCTGGACACCAGTGCTCATGCCTGTAATCCTAGCTACTCAGGAGTCATAGATCAGGAAAACTGCAGTTTGAAGCCAGCCCAGGCAAATAGTTTGGGGGGAAAAAAAAAAATCTCAAAAAAGGACTGGCAGAGTGGCTCAAGTGGTAAAAGCTCCTGTGTCTAGCAAGTGTGAGGTCCTGAGTTCAAGCCCCAGTACTGAAAAAAAACTAGTAATTAAACTCATTTCAGTTAAAAAACAATTGCCTTGTTAAAGTTTGAAGTCTTGCTCTTTTGCGATACTAGGGCTTGAACTCAGAGCCTCAAGCTTATTGCTTAAGTCATGCCCGCATCCCTGAAGTTTATTCAAGCAGGCTGAATGGTACTAACATTTTGAGAAGAGTCAAGATGGTGAGGGGGTGAACATAGAAACAGAATGAAGAAGATCCAGGAATATGAGAACTGTCTTTACCAAGTTCAAAAACTGGGGCTGGAGCTGGGGAACTAGCTCAGGGTGGAGTGCTAGGTGAGAGGCCCTGGATTCCATCCCTAGCACTGAACAAAAGTTAAAAGGATTCTGGCCCTGCCTCCAAGAGAAAATTTTAAGGTTCGAAAATGGCAGTTGTGCTGGGGGTTGGGGGCTCACTTCTATAATCCCAGCTACTCAGGAGGCAAAGATCAGGAGGATGGAGGTTCAAAGCCAGTGTGAGCAAATAGTTTGTGAGACCCTATTTTGAGAAAAACCATCACAAAAATAGCAGGTGGAATTGCTCAAGGTATAGGCCTTGAGTTCAAACTCCAATACTGCAAAAATAACAAAACCCCACAATAAAATGGCAGTTGTAAGGAGACAAAACTCAGCACTGACCTAAGGAAGGCAAGTCCGTGGTCTGTTGGTCTCTGAAGGTAGAATCGGGGTAAGTTCTCAAAGGTGTGTATGAATGTGAGATGTGAGGGGGAATGCAGTACTGGCTGGGGATGTGTGAGGGCTGCTTGCATTTCAGAGGGTATGTGATTTTCCTTGACTTTGTTTCTAGTGGTGGATTTAATGTATCATAATGAACAAATAACCAGGTAATAAATGTAGATTTCTTTCCCTTTTACATGTTTGTGCTTCTGTACCTGTGCAATAAACAAACCCAACTCTCTTTTTTTTTTTTTCTTTTCCTTTTTGGTGTTTGGAGACAGGGTGTTCAGGCCCAGGTTGGCCTTGAACTCAGTTCTCCTGCATCAGCCTCTTGAGTACTAGAATTACAGACTTAAGTGCACTACGACACCCAACTAACACTCCCCTTTGTTCTTTTTGAAGAGATATTGAGCAGTCAGCCTGCATCACACTACAGAGGTGTTTTGGTCACGGGGAGGATCATAGGAGCTGGAGGTCAGTGTTCACATAGCGAGTTTTCTTCATGTGAGTTCACACATGAAGTACTTGGAATTCTGAACCCATCAAACAGATGAGCTAATGTTGCTGGTTTGTGTGAACGTGCTGTAAAACTGGTATAATGCAGCAAGTTTTGTTTGTTTGTTTGTTTGTTTTGGTGGAACCGGGATTGGAACTCAGTTTTGTGCTTGCAAGGCAGGCACTCTGCTTACTGCTTGAGCCACACCACTAGTCCATTTTGCTGTGGTTATTCTGGAGATGGCATCTCTTGAACTGTTTTTCCTGGCTGACTTTGAGCCACAATCCTAGTGGCTCAAAGTATTACAGGTGGGAGCCACCCTTGCCCGGCTTCTTGCAGCGATTTTTGAATAGCTTTATTGAAATATAATTCACATACCATAAAACAGGGTGTGATTTAATGGTTTTAGTATGTTCAAATTTGTATGATTATAACCAAAATGAACTTTACAACATTTTCATCAACTCCATACATGTTGGCTTCCCAAAAACAAAAAAAAAAACCCACTTCTGTTTAAGTAAGTACCCCTTGCTTTGTGTCTGGGCTTGCGGATTCTCAGTGCTTAACAGAATTCACACAACACGAGGCCTTTTGAGACTGGCTTCATTAATTTAGGAAAATAGTTTCAGGATCATTATGTAGCATGTTATTACTGAGCTTTTTTTTTGTAATATTGAGGTTTGAACTCAGGGCCTTCACCTTTAGCCACTCTACCAGCCCTTTTTTGTGATTTATTTTATTTATTTATTTTTTTAAATAGGGTCTTAGCCCTTTTTTGTGATGGGTTTTTTCTTTTCAAAATAGGATATCTGGAACTATTTGCCTGGGCTGGCTTCAAACCGTGATCTTTGTGATGTCTGCCGCCTGAGTAGCTAGGATTACAGGTGTAAGCCACCGATGCCTGCCTAAACTAAATACTCTTTCAGTGTATGCATAATACTATATTTTGTTTATTCAGTCTTCATCAGTTGATGAACATTTGGATTCCTTCCACATTCTGACTGTTTCTGAGTAATGCTGCTATGAATGTTGGGAGCAAGCTTTTGTGTGGACAGTTTTTGCCTATCTCTTGTCTATACCTAGGAGATAAATGACTGAGTCATGTGTAGCTCAGGGATGTGAAGTCAGCATGCAAGTGAGCTCATGTGGTAGTGAGTCTGAGTCTCAGCCAAGTAGGAGTGTTCAGGCAAGAATATTTTATAAAAAGCTTGTAGTGACCTGGCGCCAGTGGCTCATGCCTGTAATCCTGGCTACTCAGGAGGCAGAGTTCAGGAGAACCTCAGTTCAAAGCCAGCCCAGGCAAATAGTTCTCAAGACCCTATCTCGAAAAAACCCTTCACAAAAATAGGGCTGGTGGAGTGGCTGAAGGTAAAGGCCCTGAGTTCAAGCCTGAGTACCATAAAAAAACATAAAACAAACAAAAAACTTGTAGTGAGGAAGATGGATGGTTCAAGGCCAGCCTGGCCACATAGTGAGATCCTGTCTAGCAAGCAAACATAATGCCCCAAGTTTAAGCCCTAATTACTCCCTCTGCCCCCCAAAAAGTGAAACACTGGAAATACTGCTATTAAATGAAAATAAAACCCAAACACAGCTAGGCAATATTGCCCTTGTCCTTGTGCGTGCAGTGAGAGTGATGCAAGTGTAAGAGGCACGAGTGCAGGAACTGGCAGTGATGGCTTGGGACACGCAGTCACGCATGTGGAGAGTAAGGTGGGAGAAGACTGGAGTCGTTCAGCGTATAGTGTGTGCTCTGCATAGCGCCCAGATCTGCAAAGATGAGTGAAGGATGTCTTATTTACTCGTTTATCTCTTGAGATGGGTTACTGCTGTGTTGCTCAGCTAGGCCTGGGTCTCCCGGACTCAAAGGAATCCTCCTGCCTCAGCCTACCCAATAGTTGGGATTGTAGATGCTCCCTTGGGATTATAGATCCATAATGCTAGATTTTTAAAAAAATCCTGATTTTCTTGGTGGCAGCGGGTGATGTCCTCACTGCAACAGGGGTAGGCTTGAGTGAGTTGTGTGCCTCCGTAAGCTTGTTATGTGAAACTTGTTTTTCAGAATTGTAGGTAAAGACCATGACAATTGTGGAGTTTGTTGGAATCGGTACTGCTGGTAACCAACCTTTTGGCAGTACTGGGATTGGAATTCAGGGCTTCACGTTTGCTAGGTGAACCTTGTCAACCTTGCCTGCATTCTAACCAGCCTGTTTCAGACGCTTCTAGAAGTACACTGTGAATACACAGAAATCTAGAGTGCTGTTGAATAGCTGTCTTTTGTCACACTACTGCCCCATGGACAATCACACACAATGGTTCAGGGCTGTTACAAATAGTGCAGTGAGCCAGGTCTCCATGGAATCAGAGTGATTGGGGTTTGGGGCATTTATCATTTTCATGTTGTTGCCATGTTGCCCCCTCGGAAAAGCGTACTGAGTCTGTGCTTCCCAAGTCATGCACGGGTGGTGCGTGCCTGTGACCACAGTACTGCAGCGGCAGGCAGAGGATCTCAGGTTGAGACCCTAGAAAAAACTAAAGCATGAAGGGCTGGAGATGTGGCTTAGTAGCAAGTTTGAGGCCCTGAGTTCAAACCCCAATATCATCATAAAGAAAGTGTCCAGCCTGGGCTGGGCTTGATCCTCAGCACTGCAAGAAACATAGTGTCCAGTCTGAGTGCTGGTATTACAGGTGTGTAGTACCATACCCTGCTCTGGTTGGTTTTGCAAGTTCTTTTTAGAAGTTCTGTATGTCTTAGAGATCTTGGCCCCTTGTGATATGCGGCAGTGTCTACATCATCAGAGATGCTTGCATAGGAGAAGGCACAAGAAGGAAAGCCATTGGTGTGGAGTTGGTTTCCCTCTGCTGTATGTGTGTCTTTGGGGGAAAGTCATTTCCTTTCTCTGAGTCACACCTGTAAGGTGAGTGTAGTGTTTGGTGACTGTTAGAAAACCCCCGGTTTTCACCCCTTCTCTCAGACCTGGAGCTTTGCATGAACACACCATGTCTTCATGACTTCTGGGGCGTTCCTCCTGGAATGTTTCCATTTTCCACAACTTTCATCCCGAGTGAGTGTTAGAAAAACCCAGCTACAGTTATTACTTTCTCATTAAACTCTCCAAGCTTTCCAGGTACTTTTCCATTTTAGGAATACCTCTTTGGGCTAGCTTGTAACTTGGTGGTAGAGCGCTTGCCTAGCATGCATGAGGTCCTGGGTTCAGTGCCTGCCTGGCTGTATATCAGTGGAGGAATACTTGCTTCAGATGCTCAAGGGTCTGGGTTCAGTCCCAATACCACCAACTCCATCCCACCCCAAAACCAAAAAAACCTCTCTCATCTTGTACTGTCAGTTAGTTGCACTTCCTCCTGGTGAGGATGATTACTTACCAGTAATTTTTGGGTTTTCAGCACAGTTTGGTTCAGTGTGACATACTAGGTGCTCATGAGTGCCTGGTGAATTGCTTGGTAGGTAGTGTCTTCTAACTACATGTTCCTTGTCACCAGGCCTTTTTGTTTGTTTGTTTTTGAGAAAGAGCCTAGCTGGCCTGGGACTCAATGAGCCTCCTGCTTTTCCCTCCCTAGTGCTGGGATTAAACGCATGAGCCGCCATCTTGCACACATCTGACCTTATAGGATATGTTATCTCATGTTTTCTAGGATGAATGTGTTTTGGGGTCCCCAAGATTACCCTCAGGTTCAGTGATTTGCCAGGACTTGGTGTGTAGTCTGGTCACAGCCAAAATTTATGACAGTGAAATTATGCAAAGCTCAATCAGGTAAGGAAAAGGTGTGTGGCACAAGATCAGAGGGAAATGCACAGGATGCGCCTCATTGTGACAAGTGAGGAGCTGCTGGTGTCGCCCAGGGAAGCTCGTGGAAGATCTAGTGTCCTTATTTACTGGGGGCTGGTTCTGTAGCACCTTAGGCTCAGCACATGCCAAAATTTCAGACTTGCAGAAGGAAGTTGAGAGTTACCAGGGATGTTGGGAACCTTCCCGAAATCCAGGTTCTCAGATGCCAGCCAAGGCCTATCCTTAAAAGCAGGCTTTTCCAAAGACAGCAGGCAAGACATTCATGCCTTGCTATAATTCAGGCTTGAGGCATGTCATTTAGTTGGCACAGCTAAAGAGTTCTCAAATTGTTTAATTTATTATTTAGTGGACCTGGGTCACCTTTGGGATAATTGTGCTTAGAAAGCACTATGTCCGGTTGCCTTGCTGTGGTACAGCCCATACAGTATAGGACAAGGAGCATGGCTTACACCCTGCCATCTTGTTTCTTCTGATTTTACTGGGGGGAGGGGGAAAGAGGGGTCACACAAAGCATTTGTTTTATTTACCTTTTTTGTGACTTCTTGGTTTTTTTCAGGTGATTTGTTTTTGGGGTACTGGGATTTAAACTCAGGGCCCACTTCACCATCCCTTTTTTGTGATGGATATTTTCGAGATAGGGTCTCTCGAACTATTTGTCCAGGCTGACTTCAAACCACAATCCTCCTGATCTCTGCCTCCTGAGTAGCTAGGATTGCAGGCTTGAGCCACTGGCGCCCAGCAGGTCATAGTACTTTTTAAGATCACTTCTAGGTTTAAAACAAAATCGAAGAGTCTCTATATGCCTTCTCCCTCCACTGAAGTGCACGCTCCTTCCCTGGAACCATCCCAACATTGACATGTCTTCCTCACCCAAAGCCTACCGCTTACATTAGGGTTCACCGGTGCTGGTGTGCAGTCTGGATTTTGACAGCCACCTGGTGGCATGTGTCCACCACAATAGCACAGCATATGACAGTTCCACTGCACCAGCAGCCCCGGGCTCTGCCTGCTCATGTGTCCTGGGTTTTCTTAACTTCTAATTTTTTTATTTTTTGGTTTTGCCCCCACCCCCTCCCATACCACCTACCCCGCCCCCTCCCTCTCCCCCCCCACCCCCTCAATACCCAGCAGAAACTATTTTGCCCTTATTTCTAATTTTGTTGTAGAGAGAGTATAAGCAATAATAGGAAGGAACAAGGGTTTTTGCTGGTTGAGATAAGGATAGCTATACAGGGCATTGACTCACATTGATTGCTTGTACATGTGTGTTACCTTCTAGGTTAATTCTTTTTGATCTAACCTTTTCTCTAGTTCCTGGTCCCCTTCTCCTGTTGGACTCAGTTGCTTTTAAGTTTTTAAGTTTTTTAGTTTCTCTGCATTAAGGGCAACAAATGCTAGGTAATTTTTTAGGTGTCTTACCTATCCTCACCCCTCCCTTGTGTGCCCTCACTTTTATCATGTGATCAAAGTCCAATCTCCTTGTTGTGTTTCTTTTTTGGTGGTGCACTTCAATACTTGGTAGAGATTTTTCAGTTTTATTAAATCACTGTGAAAGGTTTCATACCAAAGAGTTTCATCCATTCCAGTTTAAGGTTTGATAGATAAATTGAGATAATGCGAATGACCTGCTAGTCCGAGATAGTCACCCAAGTAACTTTTCAAGGAACTTAAGAGTTGCTGCTCTGATCTTAGGTAGAAAACATTTCTTTCTGAGTCAATTCTTCAGGGAGAACATCCGACACTAATTAATACATAATGCCTTAGCAGCTGGGATTTGGAGAGCTTTACGTCTTTCAGTCAGTCATTAGTAGAAATTTGAACTTGAGCTTGTAGGAGTTGAGAAAGGAGAAATTATTCCCCACCTCCCTACTGGGCTTAGAACCCAGGACCTCTCCTGTGCTACAAGTGTTCTTATCACCAAGCTACCTCCCCACTCATTTTAATTTTGTTTTGAAGCAGAACAAGCTCTTGAAGAATACAAACTAACACTTTCTACATTTTCCAGAGGCTAAGACAGTAAATTTGGGGTACTGTATTTACAAAGTTGCATTCTTAGAAATAATTCAAAGGCTGTCTTGAAAAAATGTTATCTCCTTCCTAAATGATGCAAAAATTGTCTTCAGCCCATAATCCTAGCTGATTGGGAGGATCGTGGTTCTAGGCTGGCAGGGGCAGAAAAGTTTTTGAGACCTCCATCTCAACCTAAAAAAGCTGGTTGGGGTGGTGCATGACCGTCATCCCAGCTGCAGTGGGAAGCCTAAAACAGGAGGATCCAGGTCAAGGCCTGCCTGGGCAAAAATCGAGACCCTATCTTCAAAATAACGGGAGGAAGAGGGTGCTGGAGGCGTTAGAGCACCTGCCTTGCAAATGTGAGGCCCTGTGTTCAACCCCAGTACTACCAAAAAAAAAAATTGTCTTTGGGCCTTAAATAGTATGCCTTTTGGAACTCTATGTAAAAACTACAGATTGACTTAAGGTATTTACTTACTTTTTGTGTTTCTGGGAATGGAACCCAGAGCCTCATGCCTGCTGGGCAAGTGCTGTACCACTGAGCTACAGCCCCTGCCCTGATCCTAGGGGATTTTTTAAAATTGTTATTTAAGGTTCCTTGCTTTGGTTTGAACAGGATTTTTAGAGCTAAAGGTTTTCTCCTCTCCCTTAGTTTCTTGCTGGCGGGGAACATCCAAGTGCGTTCCAGTGTGGTTGAGTCACTCTGTCTAAAGGTGGCATTGCCATTTCATAATCTCCGTGTCGCAGCTCATCTGTGTCAAGTAGACAAGCTTCTCAGAAGCCCCAGGATGGCCTTTGGGCTCTGGAGCCCAGCCTTCTTGCAGCAAGGAGACCTGGCCGTATAGTGTGCTGGTGAGATCACTTGAGCTTTAAATAGCGCCTCGAGTTGAAAGAAGGCCAGCATGATTTAGGGGGAAAGGCCAGCACCTGATCTCTGTGGCCTCAGGCCCTCAAGCTTCTTCTGGCATCAGAAACACACATTAGGTTGCCCTGCTGGCAGCTTGTGGCCTGAGGTGCTTGCACAGGAAGGCCTCAGCCGTGTTCTTGGCTGACAGCTAACATGGCTCAGCCTCATGGACGGGAAGTGATGTAAGGTAGCTAAGAAGTGTCAGGCTGGAGGAGAGCTGAAACAGAAGCAATACTAGACACAGGAAAGTTAGCTAGGACATTGTTAGGTAAGAACAGCAGAGACCCTCGTGCAAGAACTAAGGGATGAAAGTGGCAAGGGTGTCTCCAGGCAAAAATCCAAGCAAGGCCCAGAGAAAGGAAACAGCTTGCCCCCCAAACAATAGAACTGCATGGTCTGAGGTGTGAGCAGTGGCTGAATAAAAAATTGGATGTTAAATGAGAAGTGTCCTTACTCATCCAGAAGCTGTGTGCCCTGGGGCTCTGCAGCCACCTCTTGCCTGACTGACTGCTCTGAGTTCTAGAAGTTCCACAACCAGGGTTTTTCTTACTCTTCTGTTCTCTGGCATTATATTGGACAACCAATAATGTGTAAGGAAAGGTTCACTTAAAAGAACTGGTCCTGGGGCTGGTGGAGTGGCTCAGGTGGTAGAGCACCTGCCTAGCAAGTGCGAAGCCTTCGGTTCAGTTCCCAATACCAGGGGAAAGAAGGATGTCTTCTAGACTGCATCCCACTGCCCTCCAAGTCTCCAAGCCATGCAGTGTTAAGTGGGTGTGATAGGCACAGGGAACAGGATGGACTCAACAGAGGGAGGAAGGTAGGGAAGGGAAGACTTAATGGAGGGTGGATTAACTGGATTTTTTTCTCTTTCGCACTGTATTGGGGGGTGGAAGCCAGGGCTTCTTCGTGCATGCCAGGCAGGCACCACATTTTCAGTGCCTTGATTTTTGAGAGTTCTTCAAGTTTTCCGGGGAGTAATGCAGGTAGATTTTCTAGATAGGGAAAAGAATAGACAGGTTAACGGAAGGGTGATGTTTTTGCAATTAATTTGTTGGATCTGGAGCAGAGGTTCCTGGGAGGATGCAGCTTGGGACGGACTTTGTCTTCTGTGAGACTTGCAAGACTTGCAAAATAGGGATTGACCTAAGAGTCCGGCTGTCATTTAGCTCTCGGCTCAATATATGGAAGTTTAGATGAAACAGAAGCCCAGTTAACCAGGTGGGTAGTGGTTTGAGACCTCAAAACAGGAGGAAGACTTAGCGCTTGATTCTTAGACAATAGTTTCATCAGGTTGTCAGACCTTTGATGACTCTGATATCACAGAAATCACGAATATGGGATAGTGTAAGTGATGTCATTTATTTTTGGGTAGGACTGGGGTTTGAACTCAGGGCTTCTCGCTTGCAAAGCAGGTTCTGTATGGCTTGAACCACACCTCTAGTCCATTTTGCTCTAGTTGTTTTGGAGATGGAGTGTCATGATCTATTTGCCTGGAACTGGCTTCAAACCACAATCCTCTTGATCTCACCTCCCAAGTAGCTAGGATCACAGGCGTGAGTCACTGGGATCCTAGTTATAGATGTGTTTCATTTTTTACTTATTTTTTCAGTGAGATTGGGGGCTGAACTCAGGACTTCGCACTTGGAGTGATGCAGTTTTTCGTTTGGTAGTTGTGTAGAGCATTGGATGGATGTTGCTTTAGCTTCCCCAAGGTGAGCAGTCTTGGGGATGGTGAAGACAGAACCTTTGCAGATGCCCAGGGTGAGAAGGCAGTAGTGTGTGGCCATGCCAGCCTGGAAGGATGTACTCATCTCTCCCTTCTGTATTGCTCCTTGTAGTCCGTCAGACACTGCCACAAATGCATGCTTCACCAGTTGCTCAAGTAACACGGTGGTAAGACACAATCCTGTGTCCCTTTCACCTTTTTTTTTCTGATACAGAGGTTTGAACTCCGGGTCTACATCATGAACCACTCCACCAGTCCTTTTTTTGTAATGGTTTTTTTTTTTCTTCAAGATAGGGTCTTGAAAACTATTTGCCTGGGCTGGCTTTGAACCGTGACCCTCCTGATCTGTGCCTCCTGAGCAGCTGGCATTACAGGCGTGATGCACCGGCTTGACCTTTCTGAGGGTTGTAATTCATCTGGTCTTAGCAGAAAAGCGTCCTTGTTCTCAAAGGTCTTCGGGAAGTAGACTTAGTATATTTTCACCCAAAAGGCATCAGACTGCAGTTTAGTGGACAGAGCAAAGTTAGGCGGAAGCTGTCTGTAATCTTTTCCTAAGAACTTGAGGTGCCTAAGCCACCTACACTTAAAATCCTCAGCATTGACACATTGGCAGTGTCATAGGACAGAACTGTTGACCTTGACACTTCAGATAAGAATTTCACTTGTCATCTAAGACCTAGACTTTACAGTTCTTTCTTAGAACAGCATGTGCTAACTACTCGGTTTTTTTTTTTTGCAGTACTGGGGCTTGAACTCAGAGCCTACACCTTGAGCCACTCCACCAGCCCTTTTTTGTAATGGTTTTTTTCTTCGAGATAGGGTCTCAGGAACTATTTGTCCGGGCCAGCTTCAAACCTCGATCCTCAATCCTCTTGATCTCTGCCTCCTGAGTAGCTGGGATTATAGACATGAGCCACCGGAGCCCGGCTACACTCAGGTCCTTTTCTAAGGAGGACACTGGAGTTGGGTTCCCACTGATCCCCCTGCATTTTCTGCCCTCCTCTGTTGCTTATTACGCCTCCATCCCCCTTCCCTATCCCCACACTACCTACCTTCTCTGTTAGTCACCTGGTAGATCTGCTGTGGTGTGCTGGCGGGAGATGGGACTCGCCAGTTGACATCGTCTGTACTGTAACACCTCTGTTCCTTGCTCCTGCAGGTGACAGAGCTGAATGAGCCCCTGTCCAATGAAGAACGAAACCTCCTGTCTGTGGCCTACAAGAATGTGGTTGGAGCGCGCCGCTCCTCCTGGAGGGTCATCAGTAGCATTGAGCAGAAGACTTCTGCCGATGGCAACGAGAAGAAGATCGAGATGGTCCGCGCCTACCGTGAAAAGATCGAGAAGGAGCTGGAGGCTGTGTGTCAGGATGTGCTGAGCCTGCTGGACAACTACCTGATCAAGAACTGCAGCGAGACCCAGTATGAGAGCAAAGTCTTCTACCTGAAGATGAAAGGGGACTATTACCGCTACCTGGCCGAAGTCGCCACTGGAGAGAAGAGGGCGACTGTGGTGGAGTCTTCTGAGAAGGCCTACAGTGAAGCCCACGAGATCAGCAAGGAGCACATGCAGCCGACTCACCCCATCCGGTTGGGCCTGGCTCTTAACTACTCGGTTTTCTACTACGAGATCCAGAACGCCCCGGAGCAAGCCTGCCACTTGGCCAAGACCGCCTTCGACGATGCCATTGCTGAGCTTGACACTCTGAACGAAGACTCCTACAAGGACTCTACTCTGATCATGCAGCTGCTCCGTGATAACCTCACGCTCTGGACAAGCGACCAGCAGGATGACGACGGCGGCGAGGGCAACAACTAAGGCCCGGGGACTGGCAGCGCACGCCACGCTACTACTGCAGTCTTTATTTTTCCCATGAGTGGGGGTCGGGTGGGGGAGGGAAAGGGAGGGCTGACCTTCCCAGGGAGAAACCCACGACCTGTCCTGTCTTTTGATCGCCTCTTTGACATTTTGCCAAAATACCACTAGTAGAAAGTCAGCCTCACGCGGGCATGCGGACTGTTAGGTAGGTTCTTGCAGGCGGAGCTGTCTGTCTTTAACTTAACTTATTGCTAGGTGATAGGGAATTGAGGTGAAAAGAAAGCGCAAATGGATGGCCCTCATTCAGTAAGTTCTGTGGTTCCAGTAAGGATTTTTATGTTTATCTGCTCTTGTCCTAAGTTTCGGGTACCTTCTGTCTGTGTTAGCTCTGCTTTTGTTTCCAGGGTGTTCTCTACCAGGCATGGCATAGTTTAACTCTCCCAGTGGACAGACTTGGGGCATAAGGTCTGCTTGTCCTTATGGTTTAGGCCTGGCCGGTTTTCTGGTCTCTGATTAGTTGACAGTATTAACACTAAATTGCAGTTTACAGTATTTCTGCATTACAGCCATATGTGACATCAAGCCATTGATCGTGACTTTTCCTTTGCTGTTGTTTTGGCTTTCCGTCCTTACCGTTTCCAGGCTGGGTTTGCTGTTTGTCTGTCTCCCGGGCGAAGAGACCTGACTGAGGAGGATCAAACTACTTTAGGATTTGGTTAATAGGTGCTTGGCAGGTGGCTGTGGGATTCTTTTTTTTTTTTTTTTTTTCTCCTTCTTTCCTCTTACCGTAAATCCACAACAATTATTAATCATTTTAATAGAAATGTTAAGTACCACAAAAGTAGAGAAAAATTCAGGTCTGTATGTCATTTATTGTATTGGTATTTTCAGAGACTCTCCTCCTGTCGCAGTGGCCATGGCTCCTTCCTCAGGGATCACACTGCCATCTGTTTCCCTCTGCGCTTGAGGCTTCGTCACTGTGCCTTGTGCCGAGGCATGCAGGTGACTTGAGGCTATTGCATTGCAGAGGCGGGGCGGTCCTTTCTAGAAATTGTGGCTCAGAGTGGACAGTAACTCAAAAGGAAGCACTCCCCTCACGACATCTGTCCAGTTTCCGGAGCCTGGCAGTGTCAGCTTTTCCTCCCTGAAACACTTCCCCAAGTGCTCGGAGGAAGACAGCTAGGTCATTACCAGGTAGTAAGTACCAACTCCTGTTCCACCAGACTCCCTCTCCGCTTTTTCTTAAAGGAAGCCAAAAGCTGGAGGGTCACTCTCCCTTGCGCAGTCTGTAGGTGGGACAGTTGAAGGAATTTTCATCTCTATTTTCAGTTAACTGTAGATCCCTCCTTCCCATTTGGGATAAATCTGTCTGGAAACATGACCTGTTACATGTTAGCTGCCGTGTTTTCTTTTTATTTTAATTTTTCTGGTTTTTATAGAGTCAGTAATTGTGTGGACTCCCAAACTGGGTTAGGGCGCTAGACTTGCTTTGTTGTGTTCAGGAAGGAGAGTGTGAGTAGCAACTGAGGCAACCCAGCAGATGCTTTTGCTAAAACCAAAATCAAGCTCACCATTGTGAAATGAGTGCGTGTAACAGGAGTGCAAGTGACAGTGACGCTGGAACAATGATGACAACCATAGGATCAGTGTACTCTGTAGTATTGCACAGTTTACCCAGCATGACTTTCCTTAGAACATCTTCCTTATGCCAGAGCGGATGTCCCCGTTAATTGAGGTCTGCAGAGGACCAAGCAAAGACAGCTTGGCGCTCTTGTGCCATTTCAGGAGCCTGGAGTCATTGTCGTGGATGGAAAACACTGGCTGGGGGTGGGGTGCAAGGGGGGGGCGCTCCCTAACTCACCTTAACGTCAAGTGAGCAGTGTTGTGTCCTTCCTTGTGGCGTTTGCAAATGATTTACTGGAATTACAAAACCTCTTTTTCCTTTAAATTTCAGCGTTGGCTGTGGCTGCTTTACAGAATAATGCGAGGTAGAATCACACCAGAGGGCTGGAACTGAAGAGGGAGTGGATGGGAGACTTGGTATTTAAGCAGCTTGAATGGTTCCTTTTCTTTTCTTCATCTCTAAAGAACTGCACTTGCCTATGATGCGGTCTGTCCTGTGAACTGAGTACTTCTCCATCACTCTAGCTACGTACCGTGCATGCTAGTGTTGTGTTTCCTATGCAGTAGCTTGAAATTAACTTATACTGTAGGCGTTATGTACTCCTATGACAAAAAACAAAAAAAGAAAAAAAAAAAACCTTAAGTCTTCAAATTTTTTAAAGTTTTTTAATTTAATTTTTTTTTTTTCCTTTTGGGGGTAAAGTTTGCTCTACCAAATAGTGATGTAACAATTGATCCGTTTGGATGTTGCTATATGACATGCAGTTATATATTTTGTTTTTAGGGGTGGGGGGGGCAAAAGAAACACCAGTGTTAGCTTAATCTTAATGTCTGGTGTTTGTCATGGTGAAATTATAACTATTGCAGTGTAGGAGAACACCGACTCTGTTCTCTGAATGAGCCTTTGTGCTTTTTGTCATGTTATGCAGTGAACTATTTTTAAGGTCTGATCAGTGATTATTTTCTCCAACTCCGTGTTTCTCCAAGGAATTATTTCGCACACGGACCATTCTTAGCAGTTTTCCTCAGTGATGGAATATCATGAACGTGACTCATTATGTAGCTGTCGTACATTGAGCAAATAAACTTACAGATCTGATGTCAGTGCTTAGTTTCATTGAATGAGTTTAACTTGTCCTTTGCTTTTGAAAGTTGGATTGAATGTGGCTGTTCTCTTCTGCCACCCAAGGAATGAGGTTGGGTGGTGATGGGGGCCAAGATACATAAGAACAGCAAGGGCTGGGGTGGAGCTTTTGCCTAGCCTGGGCAAGGCCCTGGGTTCCATCCCCAACACCCAAAAAAACAACTGGGTGCTCTGGAGGTGGGGAAGGAAAATACTGAATTTAAGGCCACCCTAGGTTACATATCAAGACCCTGTCTCCAAAAAAAAGAGAGAATTAAAAATCAAAAAATCTGTGAGTCTTTTGGACTTCCTATTAATCTCTTACAAAAATGTGTGTGTTCATGCCAGATGTGGTGGCTCACGCCTATAATCCCAGCTACTCAGGAGGCAGAGATCAGGAGGATCACATTTTGAAGCCAGCCTGGGCAAATAGTCCTCGAGACCCTATCGAAAAACCCAACACGAAAAAAGGACTGACCGTGGTTCAAGTGATAGAATACCTGTCTAGCAAGTGTGAGGCCCAGATTCCAAACGCCAGTACTAGGAAAAAAAACCGGGAAAAGTGTGTCACGTTTAGGGGTTGATAACGTAGTTGTTACCAGTGCCCTGTACTGAGTGAATTTGCCTGTGTTGGGTCACTTGTCACCCTTGAAGAGAGCCACTGCACGAGTAGTACAGAACTGCCAGTGACCGAGGGCCTGGGGTGCACTACTCACTGATGACCCGTCATTGGCCTTCTGAACGTTGGTGCCTCCTGACTTCAGTGTGCTACCCCAGGCTGCTTCTGTGCTGCCAGAGAGACGAGGGAGCTGCGTAGAACTGGACAGAGCTCCTATGGTGTGAGAGTTACGGAGGGTAGAAAAGGAATCAGACTTCCTGCAGCCCGAAGTCCAGCCAGCGTCACAGGCTCTTCAGAAAGGGCAGGGACTGTGAGGGTGAGACTCCAGTCACCCTTGTTCCACCAGGGTAACTGTTAAGGGTGCCTGGAATCTGCCCAAAAGTATTGCCTCACACATGTACTTCATTTTGTTCTGTAGAGACAGTCTGTGGCTGGTGCTTGAGCCATGCCCCCCTCCCCCCTTTTTTTTTTTTTTTTTTTTGTTTTGAGATAGTGTTCTAGCTATGTTGCCCAAGCTTGTGTCAAACTCTTGAGTCACCCTTCCCAGTAGCTGGGACACTGGGCACATACCACTGTACCCAGCTATCCAGTTTAAGATTTCTCTACAGCTGGGTATAGTGGTACACTCCTGTAATCCCAGCTAGGCAGAGATGAGGATTGTGGTCTGAGGCCAGTTAAGGCAAAAGTGGAAGACTAATAAAAACACTGAAAGCAAAAGGACAGACATGGCTCAAGTGGTAGAGCGCTTGCCTAGCAATCTTACGGTTCAGTCCCCGTACTGTTTAAAAAAAAAAAGAAAACCACCACCAGGTGCCAGGGGCTCACACCTGTGATCCCAGCTACTCAGGAGGCAGAGATGAGGAGGATCACAGTTTGAAGCCAGCCCGGGCAAATAGGGAGACCCTATCTTGAAAAATAAGCATCACAGAAAAAGGGCTGGTGGAATGGCTCAAGGTGTGGGCCCTGAGTTCAAACCCCAGCACCTCAAAATAAAACAAAAATAACCCCATCAATTTCCCTAATTCAAAGTTCTCAAACTTCTGTTTTTTAATTTCAGAACTCCTTTAGTTAGCTCTGAAGAGCTTTTGTTTATGTGGGGATGAATCTTACAAAAAACTAGAAATGAGAAGTACTCATTTGTTTAAAAATAATAACTCATTACACATTAAATAGTTTCTTGAAAAATAATTGTTTTCCAAAACAGGAATAGCATCATTTCACCATCTTACTGGTCTCTTAGTTAAGCCACCTGCACTCACAGGTTCACGGACACTCCTGCACAACAAATCCTACTTTGAGAAAATTTGGTTTCACAGCTAAGTAATAGGGAAGGCATGTCCCTAGAGAGTGTCCTGGCTGGACTAGAATAAGGTAGGGCAGTCTCATGCTTAATGAATTAGTGCTTTCTGGCTTAGCCATCAGACAAGGTCTACTAGCCCAGGCTGAATTTGAACTGGAGGTATTTTGGCAGCAGTGGGGCTGGATTCCGGGCCTCATGGTTGCTAGGCAGGTGCTCTACCACTTGAGCCACTCCACCAGCCCTTTTTCTGTGATGAGTTTTTTCGAGGTAGGGTCTTATTAACTATTTCCCTGGGCTGGCTTCCTCCTGACTTCTGCCTCCTGAGTAACTGGGATTACAGGCTTGTACCTCTTGGTCAGTTCATTCTAGAACTTTAACAACTGCCAGTAGGGTGGGGCAGTGAAGTATAAATGATACGCAGGGATTGGCCCACTGTGCCTGATCCCCAGGGCACAGTTCTCGTCCCAAGAACTTTGGGGGTGGAATAGAGGCTATCAAGTGCATTACTCCCCTCCCACCCCACCCCTGCTCTATTTCTGCGTGATTACCACAAGCATTGGCCTCTCTGTTGGTCAGCTGAAACTGCCTGTTGACTCACCCGATGATCTGAGTGGCTAAGAATGGCAGCCCAGGTCTCCAAGCAAGCTTGAGAAACAACTTCTGAAAACTAGCTGGGAGTTGACATTAAGTGGCCACTGCCCTAATTAGATCATTAAAATGTGGTGTACCAACTAGCTCGTTAGCTTGCTGCTTAGAGATTTTCCAGTTTTGCTGTGGATGGATGTCAAAGTTGAAAGGCCACACACAAACCCCCCCTCATGATCACCTGTAGTCGGTGAGGGAAAGGGGCTTTGGTCACTCAGGCCAGACAAATGAACCAAGATTTCCCAGGTTAAGAGGTTGGAGCTGAAGCTCAGTGGTAGCCTAGCTATCATTATTGAGGCCCTGGGTTCTATCCTCAGCACAGGAAGAAAACTCAAAAATCCACATTATCTGTAAAGTAAGAGCCAGGTGCTGGTGGCTCATGGCTATAATCCCAGCCACTTGAGAAGCAAGAATAAGGAGGATTGGGGTTCAAAGCCAGCCCAGGCAAATAATTTGAGAGACCCCCTCAGGAAGCAGGGCTGGTGGAGTAGCTCAAGTAGTAGAGTGCCTGCCTAGCAATCATGAGGCCCTGAGTTCAAATCCCAGTACAGTAAAAAAAAAAAAAACTTTACCATTAATCTGGTTTCTTGTCCCATCATAATGGGGAAGTTATCCTACTACTTTTTGGCTCTTAGATAAAACCTTCTGCGTCTTTTTGTTCTCTCCTAACCTGAACCCAGGTTTTTGGGATGAGGTTTCCATGGTTGTCAGAGCTATGTCCCCAGCCTTGGTTGTCAGTTTTGTTTATTTTGGCAGGACTGGGGTTTGAACTCAGAGCTTCGAGTTTCCAAGGAAGTCGCTCTACCACTTGAGCCACACCTCCAGCCCATTTTGCTCTGGTTATTTTTGGAGATTGGGGTGGGGAGGGTATCACAAACTATTTGCCTGGGCTGGCCTTGAACTGTGATCCTCCCGATCTCAGCCTCCCAAGTAGCTAGGATTACAGATGAAAACCATTGAGCATGGCTGGATGTCATTTCTTTTTTTTTTTTTTTATGATAACTGGGATTTGAACTCAGGGCCACTCCACCAGCCCTTTCTTTTGTGTTAGATATTTTCCTAATCCTGAGTAGCTAGGATTACAGGTGTGAGCCAGCAGTGCCCAGCTGCTTGTCATTTCTTAAAAGCCAGATTGAGAAGTTTATTTCTGATCCCCTTGGGTTTATCACAGCAAAGGTGACTTCCATTTTACTTGCCTTCCAAGAGACTTTTCTTTTTCTTTTTTTATTTTATATTTTATTTTGATGTGCAGGGGCTTTGCCTAAGTTGGAAGGCCGCTGTTCCTAAAACATTGCTTGCTGGAAATATGGTGGCCTCTCAGTGATGAAGAGGCAGTGAAAGAATGAAAAAATCCTCTGGCCCAGAAGATTGACTAGAAATAGATACGAGGTAGGTTTAGCAGTACAAGCTGGGTAAACTAAAGGACCCAGTAGCTTTTAACTGACTGCAAGCATTTTGGGTGAGTCCGCTGACGTCTTACCTCCCTACCCAAATCCCCAAGAATAAGATGCTACACCCCACCGCTGGGGCGGAAGGAAAAGAAGTAACGGTGTTTTAGGACTTACATTTCTTTAGCCAATTACTGGCAGGGCCAGCATTTAGCTGGATAGGTATAGGTATTACACAGAACCAAACAACCTCGACCCATGCCTTGGGGGTCTCGCCACCCAGGGATGCACCAGCGACCACAGTCGCATTACCCTGGTTACCAAATGCTGCAGCGATGGGGGCTGGGAGGGGAGGGCTCAGCATCCCTCCTGGCCCAGGTGCTGGACTCGGGCGCCCTCTTCCTCTGCTGCCCCCTGGTGGACACCTACGGTTCTGCAGCTACTCCCTCCCCCGGGGCCGCCGCCGCCTCCTTCCTGCAGGCCCTGGGGCTTCAGCCGGGCTCTGCTTCCTTTCAAGCCATCACGCTACCAGATGGCGCCCAGACCCTGGACCGCAGGGCTCTCGAGCCCAGTCCACCCTCGGCCCCAACCCATCTGGGTACAAAGGGTTGTTTCTGGGAACCTCCCCTCTTCCGTAACGCCTGTGCCCCAGAAGAAGGATTTTGCTGCCGGCATGTCCCACGGGCTCCTTTAGTACTGGCGAGCCGAAGGTCCTCCGTGCTCCCGACGTCTTAGACCGATCACCCTGGTAGCTGTCACCCGTGGCCCAGGTACCCGGATGTGAGTCGGGCGGGGCCGCGGCTCAGTTTATAACCCCGCCCAGAGAGACAGCGGCTTTTCAGCTTGGGCGTGGCAAGAGCCAATCAGAAGTCGGGCTCTCCACCGCGCAGCCAATGGCCGGCCTGTTGCTAAGGCTGGGGTCCCTGCTCCAGCATCTGCCAGTTCTGCTGCCCCAGGGCTGGATTCGTTTCTGTCCCTGCCCTGTCGCCACCGCAGAGCTTTTACCTCTATCTTGTCACCCTTCGCTTTCATCTCCGTCTTCGCTTGTACCTTCGCCACCGGACGATCTTGGTCCGGTTCTGGAGGGCATCATTAACACCTCACCGGGCGTTAGTGACCTCCATGGGCGTTGTCCCTAGAAAGAGCTCATCTGGGAAGTCCTGATGGACCCTAGACCGCGCGCCTGCCGCCAGGGTCGCCATCGGATCTCCTCTGTCCTGTACAGGGTTGCTGTTCTTTCTTACCTGGACTATGAGTCTCATTTCAACCAGGGCTCTGAAACCTTGGCCCCAATCCACACAACTGGTGGGAGGCTCCAAAGGGGCAGGGTGACTTGGATCTGGCACGTTCTGTTCCTTCTCACGCTGGCCCCACAGCGGAGCAGTGAGGTGGGCGGGGGGTGGGGCACACTTGGTGTCTTGAGGACACCGCGGCCAGCCCCCATCTCCCTGGTATTCAAGGCCTTCCACAGCCAGTCCTCCCTTCCCCTCCCCACTCCCCAGCCTCAGCTGTGCGCAAGTCCCAGGTGTTACAGCCTCAGCATCCTCAAGCGCTTTTGTGCCTCGTGTATCCCAGCTGGGAGGGGAGACAGTTGCCCAAGTCACCATCCAACTTGAGCATAGATGCTCAGGATTTTTTTAAACTTATTTTTTGGTGGGATCAGGATCTGAACTCACGGCTCTACCGTTTGAGTCACACATCCAGTCCTTAAATTCCCATCCCATTGTGTCCTAGGTATGAGGCATAACTTCTCAAGTTCCTTAGCTTGTCAGTTCCCCTATCTGTAAAATGGGAATAATGCAATCTAATTAAAAAAAAAAAAACTGCTGGTGGAATGGCCCAAGCGATGAGAGAGCCTTCCTAGCAAGCATGAGGCCCTAAGTTCAAACTCCAGTGCTGCCAAAAACAAAACAAAACTAGCATATACTCGGTACTTACTGTTTGCTCCAGGCACTGTTCCAAAGACATCAAATGAATGGATTCATATAATCAGCTCCATTTTGCTGATTAAATAAAAAACAAACAAACTGGGGCTTTGCTGGGCACCGGTGGCTCACGCCTGTAATCCTAGCTACTCAGGAAGCAGAAATCAGGAGGATTGAGGTTTGAAGCCAGCCCAGGCAAATAGTAAGACTGGTCCCTATCTCGAAAAAAAGTTCACCACCACGAAAAAGTCCTGGTGAAGTGGCTGAAGGTGTAGACCTTGATTTCAAACTCCAGAACCACACACACACAAACACATACATACAAAGATAAAAGATAAAAAGACACTGAGGCTCAGGGGCTAGGGAAGCTCTGGGTTCCATCCCTAACACTGTAAAAACAATCAACAAACCAACAAACAGGCTTAGTAATTTGATCAAGATCCCACAACTAAGAGTGGAGATTTGAACGCAGGCCATTTGACACTAGTGCCCACAAATGTATCCATGATCCTCTGCTGCCTCTTAGTGGACTAAGGTTGGTAGGAGGATTTAGTAGCTAAGGAGTGATTGGCAACTAGCAGGTGCCCCTTGCTTTACTGGGGGTTGAACTCAGAACCTCCTGCCAAGTGCTGTTACTTGAGCCACACCCAGTCCTTCTCCTTTAGTTTGTTTTTCAGATAGGGTTTCTCAGCTGATTTAATCTGGGCTAGACTCGAGCCAGGCTCTTCCCTACCTCCACCTCCTGAGTAGCTGGGACCACAGGTGTGTGTGTCCACACTGGCTATACATGACAGTTCTGAATAGTACCAGACAGTGATCAACACCTCCTGCAGCAAAGATGCACCAAGGCGGGGCAGCGCCCCAGAATTCAGGCCCTGGCTGCCACACCCCTCGGTGGCAGAATCAGGGCAGGCAGCCCAGAGAGAAAGCGGGGTCCTCCAGGAGGGAAATTCCAGCAGGCTTTAGGGCCATTGAACTTGAGACCTAGAGCAGAGAAGAACTGGGCCTCTTGCCCCTGTTTCTGCTACAGGCATGGCAGGACCCAGAACCTGGGCAGAGATTCCCAAAGGTAAAACTGTGGAGCATCTGTGGGACCTCTAAGAGAGTACCAGGGGACAGTCAGTAGCTGACAGTCCTATCTGGGCTTGAGAACAGTGATGGGGATGCCATACCCACAGCGCCCTGCAGGGGGCAGTCTTAGGGCCTGACTTGGCACGCATTCACCTTAGGCTTCCTGCCACCCATAACAGCAGGCCTGAGCCTGGGAGCCTGTGGCCTGCTTGCTGGGGATCAGTTACTCTCCTCCAGAACCCCTCTTCCTCCCTCCCTACCTCTGTCCCAGAAGTCATTGCTCCGGAGCTCCAGGGCCCCTGCTGAAGGATGGACATCCCAGGGTTCAAGGCTGTCAGGCTGGGCTGGGCAGGCCTTGAGCAGGATAGTCTGGGCAAGGGGGCTCAGAGAGAGGTGAGAGGGTTCAGACATAGCCCTCACTATCCTGGATTCCCCCAGCCTGAACACACACTGCCCCAGCCATCCTAGGTGGACTTGGAGGGCAGACAGATAGGGAAGAAAGGGGTCAGCCAGGCCTGCCCTGGGCTCAGGGGTGACCAAAGGGCAGTGTTCTCATCCTCTGTCACCCCGGGGACTTTGGCCTTCCTACCATTGTTAGGGTGCTGGCTAGCTCCGGTCTTCTGGTTCCTGCCTGGTTCTTGATTCTCGCCCTGCATGGGACTGACAACCCCACGAGCCAAACAGAGGTTGCCAGACCCTTCAGAAGGGAAACTAATAATCCCAGTAATTTGGGAGGCAGAGGTAGGAGGAAAGTTCAAGGAGCCATATGCCCTAAGGTCCACTCCCAGGGCTGCTCTGTTTTCCCCCAAGGTCCTCAGACAAGATTTTTTCTTTTTTGGTGGTCCTAGGATTTGAACCCAGGTCCTTGAGCTTGCTAGGCAGGCTCTCTACCACTTGAGCCACATCCCCAATCTTTTGGCTTTTTACTTTATTTATATTTTGGTGGTCCTGGGGTTTGAACTCAGGGCTTTGCACTTGCAAAGCAGGAGCTCTACCGCTTGAGACACCCCTCCAGTCCATTTTGCTCTGGTCATTTTGGAGATGGGGTCTCCTGGCCTTGAACCTTGATCCTCCTGATCTCAGTCTCCCAAGTAGTTAGGATTATAGGTGGGAGCCATTGGCGCCCAGCTCCCTTTTACTTTTTTGGATGGGATCTCCAGCTTTTGCCTGGGGTAGGTCTTGGACATTCACCTTCTGATTAGCTGGGATTACAGATGTGTGCCACCATGCCCAGATCTTTCTGGGTTGAGGGGGTGGCCCTGCCCAGGTGCTGGACCTCTGTTATTGGCTGGTCATGAGGCTCTCCCACCATTCACACTCCTACCCAAGGCCACTTAGTGACATATTACTGATCCAGAGTGGCCCTTCTTAGCATTTTTTTGTGCTGCCAGTTCTCCCATCACCAGCTGGTGCCTGACAGCCAACCCTTCCCAGAAATCCAGAGGACGTGGCTCCTCCTGGGGAGGCACAGTTAATGGACACAGTGAGGTCCAAAGTACCCTGGATAGGTGGGAGGGGGGAGAGTCAGTCCTTAATCAAGAGGATCGTCCCAGGAGTGAAGTGATTTCTGTTAACTTGTGGGTGCTCCTCAGAGCTGGCACATGGGCATTTACCAATGGACAGGGTAAAACCGTACACACTTGGGGTGGGGGCACACAATAGGCCTCATCCTCCCCAGGGAGCAGCTTCAAGGACCCGTCATGCCCTGCTTTGCCCTGACTCACTTGCTGCATGACCCCGAGCAAACACAATCCCTCTCTGGGCTGCGAGTTCTCTGTGTGCTGAAGGATCAGCATGATGTTTTCTGAGAAATGTAATAAAAAGGTGAGTGAGGCTCACTAAGCCTTGAACCCTGGTGTGGAGGGGGTACATTTTGCTGGACGCCACTTTGACATTTACAGATGAGGGGCTCTCATGGCCGTTACGTGACACTCCCCACCCGTGTCCTTTTTTTTTTTTGTGGTACTTGGGCTTGAACTCAGGGCCTTCACCTTGAGCCACTCCACCAGCCTTATTTTTGTAAAGAGTATTTTGAGATAGGGTCTTGTGAACATTTGCCTGGGCTGGCTTCGAACTGCAATCCTCCTGATCCCTACCCTCTGAGTAGCTGGGATTGCAGGCGTGAGCCACCACCCAGCTCCCACCCATGTCTTGATAAGCCCTCCAGGCCCTAGGGGACTTCATACTTGGGCCCCCCACAGTCCCAGGGACATGCCCCTGGAGAGCAGGATGAGGGCGTGACTCAGTCACATTTTATGGGTTCTGAATTTGGGGTCCAGCACCACACTGGATAAGATGAGTCCTCCTGGTTCACCTGTCCTTTACCATGTGACTTTCCCCACCTTCCCTGTGTGGGTGGCTGGTGTGTCATCCTGTGCCCGACCTCTGGGACTATCCCACACTCCTAGGTCCCAGTGTGTGTATTTGGGAGAGGGCAGGGTGGGAAATGCTGGGGTTCCAGAAGATAGGACGACCCTGGCCAGATGGATCCCTACCATGCCCTGGGGCCTGGGACTCTGCCCACTCTGCGGCCAGGCCCTGGTGAGGACCCCCAGCTCTGCCTGACCCTTGGTCTCTTGTGACTTTCTTGGGGCAGTTTTGCTTCTCTTCCCAGCAAAAGAGTTGGGCAGTAGAAATGACACTTGCCAGGCCCTGGGGAGAGGAGGGGGTCTCTGGAAATTATTCATTCCTCTGGCAGTCAAGGCCAGGCGGACCCTAGGCTCAGGGCCTCCTCAGTGGATTCCCTCACTCCACTGCTCCTCAGCAACCCTACATCTGCTCTGTAACCCCATACCGCAGAGCCTGCTGCTTCAACAACCTGACATTCCTGTCCCTTCTCCTGACAGTTTTCATCCTCCCATGACATCCTAGTAGCACATTGGCCCTGCCTGTTCAACCTGTCCAGGCAGAACCATGTTTCTTTTTCTTTTTTTCTTTTTTTGGCAATACTGGGGTTTTGAACTCAGGAATTTATGCTTGCAAGACAGGTGCTCTGTCTCTTGAGTCATTCTCCCCTCCTTTTTGCTGTAGTTATTTTTCAGATAGGGTCTCACGCTTTTGCCCAGGCTGGTCTTAAACCAAGATCCTCCTACCTCTGCCTCCTGAGTGTCTGGATTACAGGGGTGCATCACCATGCCAGGTTCCTGGCAGCTCTTTCTAGGGCCATTTTGGCTGCCTGCTCCTCTAAACAGCCCTAGCTGCAGACCATCCCAAAACTCTACAAAACCTTATTTGGCCTTCATTCAAGACAGAGACCCTCTCCCCCTTTCCCAACTTTGAGTCTCAGCTAATCTGCTCTCCCCACCTCTGCCCATAAAGGTCCCCCTCTCCCCCCTGACACCGCCCGCTTCCTGTACTCCCTAGGACTTGGACTCCAGCGAGTCTGGTCACTTTTTTGAGACACTCTGTACCTAGTTGTTAAGCCGGAGTAATTGGACCTCTTCCTAGGGTTAATGTGAGGATGACTTCAGGGCACCACAAGGCAACCACACCCCAGCAGGCCAGGGCATCCCTGGTGCCAGCTACAGTGAAACTGATCAGCACAGTCAGGGTGGGGACCAGACCCCCCAACTCTCCTTGTCCCACCTGGGCAGTGGGGAGGTGTCCGGCAGGTTCCTGGGGTGGGCGGTGTCGCAGAGGAGGTCTGGAGCCCAGGAATGGGCCTGAACAGTCTTGACCAGTGGGTGGAAGAGTGGAAAGGTTTGGAAAGGCCTGTCGGACAGGCTCAAACCCGCCATGTCAGCTGGGCGGGCGCAATTCTTGTCACATGTTTATTTCCCTGCTGGCCTCCTTCCAGGTCCAGCCAGGTCTCCCAGGGCCAGACCTGCTCTAGCTTCATGCCTTCTCCAGATGTGGGGACATCAAGAGGCTGGGTGAGTGGAGGTGATGTGGGGGTGGGGGGCAGGTGTGTCAGACAGGTCCCTGCAGGAAGCTTTCTGCTCCTGGGAAAGCAGGGCTGCAGTTTAGAAAGTGGGCATGTCTTATGCTACCACCTTAGGCTCGGGGACCTTGCAGGTGGAAACTGGAGCTGTGTCCCTGAATACTTGATTGTACTAGGATTTGAACTCAGGGCCTCGCACTTGCTAGGCAAGCACTCTACCACTTGAGCCACATCACCAGCCCACACCACCAGTCCTGAATTCTTACAGAGCTTACAAGTGGGTTCCAAAGCCTACTCAGAACCTTCCTTGGGCCTGCTGGAGGCGGTGTAGATATGGCAAGCAAGACAAGGTAAGAGCTAAAGCAGGTGGACTGTTCCTACCTGGGCTCCTCAAAACAAGCTCTCCCCCGCCGTGTCTCTGGATCAAATCCTAGGGCACACCCTCATCATCTGCCGAGTCAGAGCACCATCCTGCAGGCACTATGGGGCCTTTGGCCAACCCTTAGGAGGTGCCACAACTTCTCCATGCTCTGTAGGTCTCTCGAGGGACAATGAACTCAGCCAGGTACCCTCAAGTCCCAGGGAGCTCCCCTCCTCCCCAGGTCCCCCTTCTCTCTTAACTCCAACTCCATGCCTGGGACAGGTGCCTCTTCTACCCTACACTGGTGCTTGAGGTCTGAACTGTACTGTCCCTTGGTGGATGTGAGGCTGGATGGGGCTGTATCCCTGGGGCTCAGTAGGAAACTGAGCACACAGCAGGCTCTCAGCAAGTCGTACCCTCTCCCCACCGCCTCCACAACCACCAGACTCTGAGGCAGTGAGATGCAATTGCTTGAAACTTTATTTGAGAAAAACAGAAGATACATGTATCAAAAGAGCATCCAGACTAGCAGAGGGAGTGGCCAGTGACAGCGACTTGGGATAGGTAGCAGGGCGATGACCTCTACTGAGCTGCAGATTGTTCTGACTTCCCAGTTTCGGGGCCCCCAATCTGGGCGCGGGCCTCGAATGTGACAGGGATGGTGATCTCTGCTGATTGTGTGGCTGGCTTGGGCATTGGCGCCTCCACTGTGAGTGTCCCCTCAGGGGACAGAGAGGAGGAGACCAGGGTGGGGTCCACACCAGGAGGCAACCTGGATATGCAGAGAGAGAGAGAGAGAGAGAGAGAGGAAGGAGAGAGAGTTACACACCCCTCTGCACATCCTGTTCACTCTGCCCTCCTCTCTGGGTCCCCCCACTTCCCTCCCCCCAGGCACGGCGCCAGAACTCACGTGTATTTGCGGGTGAAGCACCGAGAGATGTAGCCATGCTCGTCCTGTCTCTCTTCATGCTTGCCTGGGGGCGGGGTGAGAGGGGAGGAAAGGAGAGAAGAATGTCAGAGTCTGCGGGGTGGTGGGGACACAGCTCTCAGCCCTGCACGTCCCAACAGGCCCCACCACCTGCTCAGTCTCAGACTGATGGAGAAGTTTCCATGCGCGCCTGACTGTCCCGGGGTGGGGAGAGGAAGGGGGGGCGTGCCCTCAGAACTTTCCGGAAAGCTGGATTCAGGACTTTGGGCTGGAGAGGGGCACAGTTTGGAGCTCAGCCTTGGTCAGAGGTGGGGACGGGGGAAGGGATGCTGGGCACCACAGCAGGTGCACTCGTTACGCGCGCACACCCCGGGGATGGGGGGCCCTGCTTATTTGGGGATGGGGCGGCGAGGCTGGGGGGGTGGAAAGTGACAATGGCGGGAGGTGGGGGGTGGCTGGGGGTGTAGCTCAGTGTAGTGTTTGTCTAGCATGCATGCACAAGGCCCTGGGTTCAATCCCTAGCACTGCAAAAAACAAAAAAAAGTGACAGTAGGCCCCTTGGGGAGCGACGCGCACCCCCATTCCTGAGTAATAGGAGAAGTTACTTCGCTAAGGTCCTGGGCTCATTTTCCGCTCCCCTTCCCCCTCTCCCAGGGAAATTGGGCTGCGTCCCCTATTCGGGGGCCGGACCGGGGGCTCACCGGTGATCTCCACCACCCCGTCCTTGGTCTTGACCGTCAGCTCCTCGGGGGCGAAGTGGTTGACGTCCAGGGACACGCGCCAGCGGTCAGCCGTCTGCCGGATCTCCGAGACGCCGCTGCTGAGCTGGCGGCCGAGCGCGCGGCTGTAGACGGGCGCGGCCACGGTCACGGCCGCGGGGCCCTCGGCGGCGGGCAGCGGGCGAACGTAGCCCGGCCAGCCGCTGGCCCCGAACCACTGCGCCCACTCCTCGGGCAGCCGGGGCAAGCCGAAGGCCTGATCGAAAAGCCGGCTGTGAGCGGGGTACCAGTCCCGGAAAGGATCCCAGCTGGGACTCCGCAGGAGGGAGAACGGCACTCGGCGCTCGGTCATGGTGGCTCGGGCTCAGTTCTGCCGATCCAAGATGTACTGGGCTTGGTGGCACCGGGCTGCGCTTTTATGGGTCTCCAGCCGGGTATTTTTAGCAAGGCGGTGCTTCACGTCTCTATTAATGGTAATGACCGGTTGGGGGCCGTCCCTCCCCTGACCTCCCCCCCTTTGCATTCTTCCCTGGCTTTACAAGGGGATGGCGGGGCGGGCGGGGCGAGGAAGGTTCTGCCCACATCTGGAAACTTCTCTTGTGAAAGAAAACAAACGACTGGGACACCGGGCCTGGCGCAGTGCCCACTGTTGGGGACTTGGCAATCTAGGCCTTAAAGTGCTTCGGGGCTGTTAGGTGGTGGCCTGTCCTATCCTTCTGTTACCGAGAACAATGCCGGCAGAGGTTGGGTTACTTGTCCTAGGCAGGCATGGCAAATAGGAAGTGGCAGAGCGCCAGGTCTGGAACCACAGGGACCTGTGATGTAATGTGACATAGACTCTGGTGTGTTGTGGGGACACCTGGGCTCTGGAAGCAGAGTATCTGAGGTCCCTGGTTTTGTCACCAAGCCCATGCCTTGCCTTCCCCATCTGGAACACGGAGGTGACAATAACGCTTATGTCACTCCTCCTCACTGGGTTTGCTTGAGGATGGGGTGACTTCATGAAAGTGAAGGGTATAGCCCAGGGCCTCATGGGTAATAATTTTCACTTGTTTGTATCTACCTGAAATCAGAGAGTTACCAGGGTCTCACCATTTCCCTGCTACCCCAAGCAGTGGAACCCCCCAACCCCGCCCCCCAGGCCCAGTTCTGGGAGAAAGGGTTTCAGACAGGGGAATGAGGATAGAGGTCATTGTCAAATCTCTCATTCTATCTGTTTTTCCTTAATAAGTCTTAACCAGGCACCTTAAAGTGCAGCAAATGTGAATCTAGTCTGGCTTTGCCATTGGCTTCCTATGTGATTTTGGCCAGGGCCCTACCTCTCTAGGCCTCAGTTTACCCTTTTGCAAGATAATGAGCTCCAAGAACCTTTTGTTTATGATCCCAATAGCACAGAGGGACAAGTAGGGGTCCAAGTGGTAGAGTTCACACAAGCTTACCTGGAGCCTGGAGCTCACCCCTTAAACTGCCTCCTCCATCTCAATACCTTTTGGGGGTCCAGACCCCCTCTTCCAGCTTTGAGAGAGGTGCAGCCTTTAGGCCTCTAGGCTGATCCTCACGCTGCCACTCTCCTGTCTTCACAGGCTGTCTCAGGCTTCCTTCTCCCTGAGCGTGGCCTGTGCTTACATCTTTAGCGGAAGAAATTGAGGCCCACAGAGATTAAGTGACTGGCCCCGGTCTCGGTATTCTTCCTTCTCAGGAGGCAGAGATCAGGAGGATGGAGGTTTCTTTCTTGCCTCAGTTTCCTTTTGGAGAGCAGAGCCCATCCCATGGGCTGCCTATCAGGATAAAGTGGTACTGGGTTGAGTCTCAGGTCACTCTAGAGGGGCCTCAACATCTTGGGACTCAGAGAGAGAGGTCAGAGGTGGGAAGCACACAGGACCTGTGTCCTCTACCCACCTCCCTAGCTGGGTCATGTCATGAACCCACAAGGTCACAGTTGGGAGCTCCTGGCCAACCCCCCACCCCACACACCCCCCAAGAGTCTCTGCTGTAAGAAGTCTCAAGCCTTTGTTCTCAGCCCCACCCTTCTGCAGCTCTATAAATTCAAGGTGAGGTCAGAAGGCAGGAAGGATGTTCATCTGCCAGCCTCTGCCTGCCCACCTTGGCCCAGACTGGAGCCCAGAGCACTCCACCCTACAGGTAGCTGTCAGATGTGGTCATCTGTGCTTTGGAGCGTGGCCCTGCCATGCCCAGCCACGCTCTGGAGGGAGGGGGCTCCCTGCTCTTTGTAGACACAAACTCCCTTCATCTTGCCTGAAACCAGGGTGAGGATTCATTCTTGTTGCCCTGGCAACCCAGGGCACACCAACCACTATGCTCATGTGTGAACAATCTGAATTCATTTCCACTGATCGGTTCTCAGATCAACCTGCCGCGTTGCAAGGGAGGCGCCGCAGTGGCTCTGAGAAGCATGGGCGTGAGAAGAGGGCAGGAGAAGAACTGGGTTTTGGGGTCAGACAGGGCTGGGCTTGCACCTGGATATTTTGTTCACTGGTCTGGTGGCTTCTCAGAGGCCACATGCCCCCATCTGCAAATTGGAGCTAATAATTTATCTGTCCATCTCACCTGGGGCGAGTTCCAAATGCAGTAGGGTGTCCAGTGCCTGGTGCTCATACGTCTTTGCTGTTATCCTGAGGGCTTTTCTTTGAATAGTGAGACTTACATTTTTTTTTTTCTTTTTTCAGTACTGGGGTTTGAACTTGACCTACTCCACCAGCTAACTTTTTCAAGATAGGATCTGTCAAACTATTTGCCCAGAGCTGGTTTCAAATCACAGTCTTCTTGATATCTGCCTTCTGAGTAACTAGAATTACAGGCATGAGCCACTGGCCCCTGGTTTTTGTTGGTGGAACTGTGGTTTGAACTCAGGGCCTCACGCTTGTTAGGCAAGTGCTCTACCACTTGAGCCAGTCCACCATTCCTGGATATTGAGACTTACAATAAGGAGAATTACCCATTTGTCAGATGAGAAAACCGAGGGTCAGAATTGACCCAAAGGGCTGGCAGAGTGGCTCAAGTGGTAGAGAGTCTGCCTAGCAAGCATGAGACTCTAAGTTCATTATTCCCCTCATTGTAAAAAAACACACAAAAAAACAAAGAACAAACAAGAAAGAAACAGACTTGCTCTCAAGGCCACCTAACCGATAAGGGGTGGGAGAGGCTGAAACTTGGGCTTCCCACATCTCTGTCCAGCTAGGGAGAGACTTCCCAGGCAGGTCAGATAGGCCTATTGACTGTGAGCTTCCAGGATGCAGAGGCAGGGGTCAGCACAGGGAGGGCTTGGCCAGGCCCTCTGGGGTCCCTTGCAGACTTGACCAAGTACCCTTCCTGGTAGGAGTCCTTAATCCTCAGCAGGCAAGTGGAGCTAGGGTTGGGTGGCAGTGCCCACCTGCCTCACCATTCTTTGATTATCTGTGCCTGGTTCCAGTGTCAGGGCACTGTGCTTCCAGGGGTAGTTGAGTTTTTCCTGGGGGGAGGAGGGGTGCGGGGAGACAAAAAGGACCACAGGGCGGGAAGCGGTGGTGCATGCCTGTAGTCCTAGGTAGTTGGGAGGTAGAGGTCTGAGTCTGGCCTGGATCAAGTCCAAGACCCTATCTGAAAAACTGAAGGCCAAAGGAATGGGCCTCAAGTGGTAGAGGCCTTGAGGTCCTGAGTTCAATCCCTAGTACTGAAGGGACAAAGAAAGAGGGGAAGGGAGAGAAGGAGGAAGGGAGGGAGAGAGAGAAAGAGAGAAAGAAAAAGAAAGAAAGAAGAAAAAAGACAACTCCATCCCCCAGGGCTTTTCCAGAATCTACTGAGGTACAGGTCATGACCCCAGCACTCTGTGCCCTCTTTAGGGTCTAGGGACCTCCGTGGAAGGGCCCCTCCTCTCACCCCTTCTGCAAGTCTGGGGTGCTCAGACCATCTTCCTCCCTTTGCACTGTGCCTGAGGTTTTGGTCACACTAGTCATTCCCTCGTTGGACCTTTGCCAACTGGGGCCCAGCCAGCTCCTCCCTTGCTGGCCAAGCCTCAGAGAAAGCACTGGAGTCTTCAGGCAGCTGCCAGAGCTCCCCAGCAGGACCTGACAGCTGACAGATTACGCCAGTCACCAGGAACTGACAATGTGGGGAGTAGCCATGAGAGCACACAGGGGGGTGGGGAACACCAGGTCTTTCTGGAAACATCTAGACATTGTCTCTCTGGGGATCCATTTCTCAATAGCCGTCTTTAACCTGCCTTTCCCCTGTGCCTCTGGTTGCTGGCTGGCCTGGAGGTCACCCACCACTAAAGGAGGCCAAAGCAGGGGACGGGGGAGGTGCTGGTGGCAAGGCTGGGGATCTAAGTCTCTATTTTTTGGCCTTTCCTGCCCTTGACATCTAGTAGAAAGAATCTGTCTAGCTTGGGAGGCTGGGGACCTGGATGCTTTTGACCTTGGCCTAAGCCCAACACCGTGACTCATTTTCTTCATCTGTACAATGAGACCATTTACACTGGATGTTCTGGAAGACTCCTTCCAGGGCAGGAGTTTCTCCTCTACTCTCCCTGCCCTCGTGCAATGGAAACGGTGCAGAACTGGGGTGTGTATATGGGCGGTGGTGAAAGAGGTTTTTGGCCTGACCGAACTTGGGCTCCTGAACCTTCTCCTAAGCCTTTTAGTGCACTTTCCTGTAAAATCCAGTTTTAGCAAGAACTGAGTTAAGTCAGTTTAGCCAGAACCCCCAACCCTCATATTTGGCTCAAAGTGTTCATCCCCCACCACTCCCAGGTGATGTCAGATCACTCTGGCCTGTCTTCAACAAGAATCCTGTTAGAAGCCAGGTGCCTGTGACTCATGCCTGTAATCCCAGCTACTCAGGAAGCAGAGATCAGGAGGATCAGGGTTCAAAGCCAGCCTGGGCAAATAGTTTCAGAGACCCTATCTTAAAAAAAAAAAAATTCATACAAAAAAAAGGGCTGGCAGAGTGGCTTAAGGTGTAGGATGTGAGTTCAAAACCCCAGAACAGAAAAAAAAAAAGAATCCTGTTAGGTCCACTGAGCCCAAATGCCCCTCACCCTGATGTGTCTCTTTAGTCATCCCCCACCCTGGCACTCACCTAGGCGTCCCCATTTGCCTGACAAAATTGAACCTAGTCTTTCCTCACTACAAGTCTTACCACTGTCGTCCTCTACCAATCACCATGTTCTGAAAACAATCTTCCTTATCATGTTTCAGTAAATGTCACTGAATAGTTTTTCCTTTAACAATGGAGGTAGAGACAAGGGGCGGCACTGGGGACAACTCATCAGCCCAAGATGTGGGTGTCTCCTCCCCGTTGGCCAGCTAGGCCTGGGCATGACTAGGGATACTTTAAATGAGTAATGGCTGGGTATGGTGGCGCATGTCTGTAATCCCAGCACTCAGATGCTGAGGTAGGAGGATTGAGAGTTTGAGGCGAGCCTGGGGAGAGCTTGTGAGATCTTTTTTGAAAAACAAAGTAAAACCAAAAGGACTGGAGGGTGCGGCTCAAGTATATAGGGTTCAATTCTCAGTAAGGCCAAAAAAGAAAAAGAAGGGAAAGGAAAGGGAGAAAAAGAAAGAGAGAGAGGGAGAGAGAGCACGTGCTAGGGGTGTGGTTCAAGTGGTAGAGCAACTGGCTAGCAATCATGGGGTCTTGAGTTCAAATCCCAGTACGACCAAAAAAAATCTATTTTTTTTAACAAAAGAAGAAAAAAGTCTTTATTAATGCCGGGCGCCAGTGGCTCACCCCTGTAATCCTAGCTACTCAGGAAGCAGAGATCAGGAGGACTGAGGTTCAAAGCCAGCCAGCGCAAATGGTTCACAAGACCCTATCTTGAAAAACCCTTCACAAAAAAAGGGCTGGTGGAGTGGCCTAAGGTGTAGGCCCTGAGTTCAAACCCCAGTACCACCAAAAAAAGAAAGAAAGGAAGGAGGAGAAAAGAAAGAAAATAAAATGAGTAGGTGGAAATGGTGTCCCAGGCTTGGGCCTCCTAAGTGAGGGATGGCTGGGGTCTAGTTCAATGAATGCACCCTGCAGTTCCAGGGGTAGGCTGGAGGCCAGGGGCTTCTAGAAGCATCTCAGAGAGGCAGGAATGGGAGGCTCCAGCTGAGATTCACAGCCAGCATGCGCACTGTGACCTGTTGCCTAGGGTCTGGGGCTGTAGGAAACCCATTAGTGAGAAAGAGGAAAATGCAGCCAGGAAAACAAGAGTCAGGCCAGCCCCATCCGGCCTCCCTGTTCTGTGCATTAGGAGGGGAAGGATGGGGGATCCTTGTGAGCCCCTCCTGAGGACAGGGCTATCAACAGAGGGCTTACAACCCCCTCAAAGCAGGAGCGCCTGCTCCAGGTGGTCTAGGTGACAAATGCCACATCCTGGGGAACTTGGCCCCTCCTCCTCTCCTGGCAGCCCAGGGATTGCAGTTCCTGTTTTCCTGCTCTGATTCCTGGTCATATTTTTCCCTTTTTACAAGACATAGATAGGGCAGAGTGCGGGTTGAGCCTCAGTCTGGGGAGGGGCTGGGGCCTGATTCCCTCTGTCTCTCCCCCTGGTAGCCAAAGAGGGTGCTGAGGACAGGGACTTGGGACCTCCAGGCTGGGATGGACCCTCCCCCACTGAGCTCTTGGTTCAGACCTTTTGTCTCCTAAACTGGCACCCTTTTCCTCACTCTGTCGCCCTCTAGTGTCTGATTGCTGGCACCACATTCCATCTTCCGTCCCAGGTTTCTGGAACTGCCCATCCTTGGACTCATTTACTCGCTTACTCATTCAACAAATGTTTCAAAGGTGGGTGTGGAGATAAGACGTGGTCTGGTCTCCAGAAGCTCAGAGTTTTGGGGAGAGACAGACATGTCTGCAAATAGGTGACTGTGACAAGAGCCTAAAAACAGCTCCCTCGAGGAACCCAGTGCATGACAGCTGGGGGTCGGAAGGCTCCATGGAGGAGTTGGTTAAGCTGAGCCTGGGATAGTGAGTACATTTGGATCTGTGCAGGGGGCATGACCAGGGGTCAAGGGCAGTGAGGGGGTACCATAGGACCTTAGAAACCGCTTTTGCTAAAGTGCACTGGGCCTACAAACGTCCAAGAGGTAACAAAAAGCAGGAGAAAATTTGCCATCCCTACCTCCATTTTGTATCTTTTTTTTTTCTTTTGGCAGTATTGGGGCTTGAATCCAGGACCTCACACTTGCAAGGCAGGTGCTCTACTTCTTGAGCCCCCTCATCAGCCCTGGATCTGTCTTTGCTCTGAGCTATCTCTCTATAGCCACCTTGGCCAGGAAGGACAGGACTGATTGATGACATCTTGTGACAAGAGTTGAAACTGCCCCCTAGGAAAGGATCAGCAGAGCCTCGAGGCACAGACCACCCCCAAATGAGGACAAAGACCTGTGAGGAGGAGGCTGCACCCTGGAGCAGGAGGAATCATCTCACGGGGACCAGATGGCTCCCTCAAGTGACGACAGCGATACAACTTCTTGAACCCCTCACAGAACCAGAACTGAGACCACACTGTGACCAGGACTGCGTAATTCTGCAGCCTCCATAATTCTGCATCCTCCCTCCCCTGCCCCAATTCTCCTTCTGTTTAATCCTAAAGCTCACTCTGCACCCTGAAGGTGGCTGGAGGGCTTACTTTGCCTCTTCCTGTGGCCACCCATGCAAAATAATAAACTTCTTATCTCTGCCCTTCACCACAACTCTTTATTTGGTGGATTGGGGCAAGTGGCTGGACCTGATATGTTGGAACTCCCCAAATAGTTGGGCCGCTGGCCTAGAACTCCTGGTTACAGGGAGACAAGGTTGGAGGATGGAAAATTCCAGGTGAGATCATTTGGAAGGCTTTGGAGCTAGTGAACACTGTGCTTGGCACATAGCAAGTGTTTAAGAAGTACTTTTGGGTGGGCATGGTGGAGCATGTCTGTAATCCCAGCTGCACAGGAAGCAGAACTATGAGGATTGTGGTTGGAGGCAGGGAAAAAGCTCAAGACCCTATCTGAAAAACTAAAGCAAAAGGGGCTAGGAGTGTGGCTCAAGACATCGACCCTGAGTTCAAAGCTCAGAATTGCAAAACAGAAGTGATTTGGCTGGGCATGGTGGCATATGCTTGTAATCTCAGTGGAGACAGGGAAATGAGTGTTCGAGATCAGTGAATGATCAGAAGTACATTTTAGAAAGAGTGGGAGGGCTGGGCACCGTGGCTCATACCTGTAATCCCAGCTATTCAGGAGGCAGAGGTCAGGAGGATTACGTTTAGAAGCCATGCCCAGCAAATAGTTCTCAAGACCCTATCTTGAAAAAAACCCATCACAAAAAAGGTGTAGGCCTTGAGTTCAAGCCTCAGTACTGCCAAAAAAAAAAAAAAAAGAAAGAAGAAAGAAAGAAATTAAATATTAAATAATTGCAGTGCACACCTGTAATACCAGCACTTGGGAGGCAGAGGCTGGAGGATTAAGAGTTCAGGCATTCACCCCTATAATCCTAGCTACTCAGGAGGCAGAAATCAGGAGGATTGTGGTTCAAAGCCAACCCAAGGCAAACAGTTCTCAAGACCCCATCTCAAAAACACCCAACCCAAAAAAGGGGTGGCACAGTGGTTCAAGTGATAGAGTGCAAGGCCCTGAGTTCAAACCCCAGAGCTGCCAAAAAACTAAAAAAAAAAGTTCAAAGCCAGCCTGGGCTGCATATCAAGATCCTGTCTGGAACAAAACAAAAACACCAGGGCATCTCTGAAAACTTCCTCTGATCAGCAACAGAGCCAGTGGCCACGTCAGGAGCAGAACTGAAAAGGGAGGCTCTGGGGACATCTCCTGTGTTGTGGCTCATGCAGAGAAGGGAGCCCTTGTCACATCAGCTGCACCCTCAAAAGAGGTGGCCCAGGGCCCTTCACCCAAGGTCCTCAAAGGGTGTTGGCGTCTGTGAGGGCCCATGTTTTGGTGGGCCTGAGCCTGTTCTTCTGGGGGCTGGGGTCTCTGTTTCTGAAGGATTCAAAACAAGGTTAAAATTCAGCACTTGGAGAGAGGGACAAGAGGCAGAAGGAAGAAAAAGTTTAAGGGCTTCCTGGTCGGAGGAAGATCTCGGATCTGATTTCCTTCCCACTTGAGCTGCAGGGGTCTCTGCAGATTCAGAGGCAGGGGGATGGACAAATTGGGCCCTGGCTCCTTGGTGCCAGCTCCTCTCCCTGGGTCCTGTGATGGAGTCTGAACCCCTCTCAGTCCTCGGAGAGACTGCCCCCAGGCCCTCCCTGTCCTCCCCATCCTTCCCAGGTACCCACATTCACGGAGTCCTCTCTCACCACCTGCCATCCGGGCACCGAGTGTTTTATTAAGAGTCCAGTTATTTTATCCGCACCGCGGAGGAAGGTGTGGGGGGAAATGGAGGGGAACCGGGACCAGACCCCAGATCCCAGACTCCTCCCCCAACAGGGCCCAGAGCATCTGCCCTGTTGAACCAAGGAAGACTTCATGAGATCCCTGAGGGCCCCAGGAGGAGGGGGCTGGGAGCCATAGAAGAGGAGTGGGCTTCTGCTTTTCCATTGATGCCCCTTGGCCGGAGCCTACCTCCCTCTCTTCCAAGAGCTGTACTAACCCTGCTCTGGGGGAGCTTTAGTGGACCCCCATTCCAGGGCCAAAACCCAAGAAAGAACCTCCCCGAGCAGGCCCCTGTGTCTGTGACTACGTTCTGCCATCTGCCCATGTCCTGGGTGTCTGCACGCACTGCCCTCCTCCGGGGGGTGCTGAGCACTGTTGACCTGTCCCCCACCCCATCCCAGTTGCCCTTGGCCTGCTCGGTTGTCTGCCTGCATTGTTTTGCCCCATGCTCACTAATTTCTCTGACGTCAGTCATCCCTGTCCTCTATCTGCCTCCTGACCTGAAACCCTTGACCTCAGGGTCAGATGTAGATGAGGTCTGGACCCCCACCTCTTGTCCTGCCAAGGCCTGGCTGGTATGACCTTGGCCCAGAACTTGGGATGAGGGCTAGAGGAAACAGCCCAGCCTGGAGAGATGGGACCAAGAGTGAGCGCCTGGCAGCCCCTGCTGGGCCAGGGGAGGGTCTCCAAGAGGCTGTGGGGCCAGCCACCAGCCCTCAGCCAGAGTCCTCCTGCAGCCAGCTCAGGAAGAAGCAGCGCCCCAGCCTGGAGGGCGGCCCGCCAAGGGTTAGGCCATTATTCCTTTTGTCTAGCTTAGACCCAGCATGCTGTGCCATTCCTGATCTGCCCAGTGAGAGAGAGGGTCCTGTGGAGTGGGGAGGGGAGGCTCCCAGGCCTGGCACCTTCCGAGGTGTGCCAGGGTCCACTGAGCTGAGTGAGGTGAAGTGACAGCAGACTGTGACTCTTGTGCCATTCATCGGCAAAGGCTCAGGCCTCGTGAGCTGGCGTTAAGCAGGAAAGAGGGCAGGGCGATCCCTGTGTTCTAGACGGCTCTTTGTTCCCTGGACATGGTGGCTGGGCAGGAGGTGGGGGGGTGCACTCTAGGAGCAGCACCATTTGGCTCCTCCATACGGGCAGGGCACCCACCCTCGAGGTCTTGCCTGGTCCCACCTGCCCATGTGCTAGCCCCGAGACCTCTCTGTAGTAGTGTGGGGGGATGCAGGTCCCCCACCCCCAGGTCCTGGGGCCCGGCCTCTGCCTGTGCCAGGGGACCCCAGCTGGGTCTGTCTGCGCTCAGAAGCCCCCACTCTCAGAGCTACTCCGACTGTGGTAGCTGGGACTGGGGGTCCGGGAGGGGCTGCGTGTGCGGCTGCGGGTCCCATGACTGTGACTGCTGTAGCTCCCGTGACTGTGGCCAGGGCTGGGGCTGCTGCGACTGTGGCTCCGGCTTGAGTAGTCACTGCTCAGGCAGCTGGAGGAAGAAGGGCTGGGCCGGTAGTAGGGGATGGGACGCTTGCGGGCACTGTGAGGGAAGGAAAAGTGGATTACAGGACACTCAGGACCCAGAGCTCTGCCCATCCACAGCTATTACGCAGGCCCAGCTCCCATCCCAGCAGTGGCCAGGGCTTCCTGCCTCAGTTTCCCTTGAGTCTTGGCCTTAAGGACACCCCCACCAATTCCACATTGATCATTTTGTTATTTCTTGCCTGTCTGCAAGGAAAAGGCTTGATACCATTTGAGCAACACCTCCAGCTCCTTCTGCTTTAGGATACTTTTCAGATAGGGTCTTGAGGGTCTTTTTTCTTTCTTTGCCCAATGCTGGCCTTGGACCTTGATCCTCCTACCTATGTCTTCTTTGTAGCTGAGATTACAGACATGCACTATCATCCCAGTTTATTTGTTAACATGGGGGTCTTGATAGCTTGGGCTAGTCTTGAAACTCGATCCTCCCAATCTCTGCTTCCTAAGTAGCTGGAATTACAGATGTGAGCTATCACACTAGGCCTGAGTGACTTTTTCAATGTGGATGACTCACCACAATTAAGCCTGGCAAGGGCTTTTTTTTTTTTTTTTTTTTGGTATTGGGGATTGAACTCAAGGCTTCACACTTGGTAGGCAGGCACTCTAGGCTTGAAACACACCTCCAGCCCTTTTTTCTCTTCTTTTCTTTTTTTGGTACTAGGGATTGAACTCAGGGTCTACACCTGGAGCCACTATGCCAGCCCACTTTTTGTGATGGTTTTTTTGCGATAGGGTCTTGAAAACTATTTGCCCAGGCTGGTGTCCAACTGTGATTCTCTCCTGATCTCTGCCTTCTGAGTAGCTAGAACTATAGGCATGAGCCATTGGCGCCGGGCTTTTCTGGCTATTTTTGAGATAGGGGCTCGCTTTTTGCCCAGACCTGCCTGGACCTGGATCCTATTTTAGGCTTCCTACTTTAGCTGGGATGACAGGTGTGCGTCACCATGACCAGCTGTTTCTGTTGAGCTGGAGTCTCTAGAACTCCCCTCCCACCCCCCGGGGGCTGGCCTGGGACATCAGGCACAAGCCACCACACCCAGCTACTGGTTGAGATAGAGTTTTGAGAACTTTTCCCCAAGGATGGCCTGGGACCTCTCTCTCTTCTCTATCTCAGCCTCCCAAGTAGCTAGGATTACAGGTGTGAGCCACCTGTGCCTGGCTCAGGGGCTTCTTTGCCTGGAAATGTGTGAATAGGACCCAGTCCCCCATGGAATCAAGGACTTGGGCTTTTTAGGTCACTCAAAGGGAACAAGGAGGGGACCCCTGGCCACGGCTACCCATGTCCGAGGCCCAGCCCAGTCCTGCTGACCCCTACTCCTCATTCAGCTACCTCCCACTGGCCCGGAGTTAGTTTGAAGGCAGGAGGCTATTACCGAGAGACGAGAAAAGAAAGTGGTTAAGGAGGTTACAAATGCCCCATCTTGGGGTTAATTCTGAGGAAGAAAACGGTTGTGCGTTAGTGGGAGGAGGAGGTAGCCTAGGAAGGGGGCTGAAGTGGGTGCCTGGTGGAAGGCGTGGTCATCTGGCCAACTTAGGATCCCCAACCTATGAATGAGGTGTGTGTGACCTGTCTGGAGGGTGTCCCAAGCATCGCTTGTCTGGCCTCTAGCTCTGGGTGGGGGAGGAGCCAATGTTCTCTCCTCCTTCAGAGACTGGGGTCATCCTGGACTAGGAAGAACTAGTTTGACAACTATTGGGAGAAGAAAAAGATGCCTGGGTGCACCTGATACCCAGAGAGGTACACTAGTCTCTCCAAGGCTGCCCGGCAAGGCAGGGCAGAGCCCGGCTTAAGACTTTGCCTGTGGCCCTCCATTCATGTCAGAGTAATCCAAGGCTACAGTGATTCACACGAAGGCAGACCACAGTCTCATCTGGTGACAAGGCCAAGACCCCTCAATTCCTAGCAGAGAGCTGGCCACAGACCACAGCTTTCACCATCCAGCCATCCCCCTGGTTGTGTGGTGTTCCTGGGACAGCTGCCATGGAGACCAGACTGCTGTGCCTCCTCCTCCAATTCTCCGGGGAGCTGGGAGGTTAGTGAGAATAGGAAAGGCAGACAGACGGACAGCTGACCAGAGCCAGACCAGCTCACATGGGTAGAGAGGGGTCCACCTGGCCCCCAGGCTGGCCACAGGCCACTCAGCAGGCTGGACCTTGAGATGAAGGAGAAAAAGAAATGTCACTGTCCACACTGGGGAGGGAGGGAAGGGATCCAGAATGGCTGGACTCTGCAGAGCTGAATTCCATGGGTGCCGCCCTCCACCCAAACCCAAGTATAGAACCCCTCTCCTCCATGGGGCCTTTCAGGAGGCTCCTCCACCTCTGTTTCCCATCCCCCAGCCCCACCCCTCGGTGAGCTCCACTGGGCCCTCCTTCTCTCAGAACCCACCACCTCTCTTTAGCTCCCTCTCCCTTTGCTGAAGCTCCCTCTCCTCCAGTTTGAGGATCAGTCGATCCTGGTTACAAAGTCGGGTTGTGGCCGTAGTCCCGCGCCCCTTCCCACCCCCTAAAGTCCCTTGGTACCTGGTGATGCGCCTAGGCTCCATGAAGCTGGGCGAGTCGCGGCGCCGCTTGCGGATGGGTGAATAGCTGCGGGAACGGCGCCGGGCGCGGGCGGCCTCGGCGTCAGTGTGCCTCGCTCGGCCCTCGCCGTCCTTGTCCCTGCAAAACCCGCCCGAGGTGAGCGATGTAGCCTGCTGCCAGCCCCGCTGTCCAAGCCCTGCGCCCGGGTTCCTTGCTGTACGCGTTCTGGAGCAGGGTTCCCACCATCTGAGCCCTGGGCTTCGACTCCCCGCCATCCACCCCTCCTCAGGCCGCAGCACCGGCGGGGCGAGCGGGCGGGCACTCACCGGCCGAGGGCTTTCTTGGGTGACGATGAGCGGCTGGGGCTGCGGTTCCTCTTCTCCGGGGAGCGCGAGCGTGATTTGGAAGGCGATCGACTAGAGCTCCAGGAGCGCGGGTGGGGACCGGGACTGCGCGACGAGCTCTTCCCGTCCGGGCCGCTGCGCCTGCCGTGCGGGCCGGGGGAAGGCGAGGTGCTGGCGGGCCGCGCGCGCGGGGGCCGCTCCTTCGTCCTAGAGGAGGGGACACCAGGAGCCGGTTTAGGGAGGAGTGGAAGGGTTCTATCCGGAGGAGCTCAGTAAGGAGAGGGGGGCTGAGTAAGGAGGGGAGGGGTCAGTGAGGGGGGAGCTTGTGCGCGGAGGGAGAATCACCGTAGGCTGGAGCCCTGTGGATAGAGGATGTTGGAGAATGACTGGGGGAGGGTGTTGGAGAATGACTGGGGGAGGGTGTTCCATGGCGGGGGGGAGGGGCGATCAACGGGGTAGCTTTGTAGGGAGACAGTGTTCCATGGGAAGTTGGGATCAATGGGGGTTGAGATCAGTCGGGGGAGAATAATGCGGGAGGACGGTAACTCCGTGGGGGAGTTGGCATCAGTGTGTGTGGGGGGGTCGCGCCACGGAGAATGGCCAATGACGGTGGGGTTTGTGAGGGTTCCGTGAGGGGGGCTGACCAATGAGGGGGCGCACCATGGAGGTTGATCATTGAAGGGAGGCTCGTGGGGGTGACCAACGGGGAGCTTTTGGGGGGGTTACTGATGAGGGGACACACCGTGGGGGTGACCAATGAAAGAGGGAGTCCTGGGGATGACCAATGAGGGGGTGATCAATGAGTGGGGCGCTCTGTGGGGGGTGACCAAGGAGGGGATGCTCCGTGGGGAGTGACCAGTTAGGGCGCGTCCGTGGGGCGTGACCAATGAGGGGGCTCCGCGGGGGGGGTGACCAGTGCGTGGGGCGCTCCGTGTGTGGAGGGGGCAGGAGGCCGACTCACCGTTTCCCGTGTCCGCCGTGGCCTCGCTCAGACCCGGGCTCGGGCCCGGGGCCCGGGGCGCCCCCGCCGCCGCCCGAGTCGCTGCTGGAGTGCGCCCTGCTGAGCGAGCGCGAAGATCCCCGGGGCGGCGCGGGCCGGGCACGCCGGCGACCCCTGCGGCGGGGCGCGGACGCCGAGGACCGCGAGCGTCGCCGCCGCCTCCTCCTCCGCCGCCGCCTGGCCTCCCCGCCCGCCGTGCGACCTCCGCGGCCCTGCGACGACGGCGCCGAGCGCGGGCTCTGGCTGTCCTTGCCCCGCGCGGGCGGCGTGGGTTCGGCGTGGGTCGCCGTTTTGTCGCGGGCCCTGGGCGAGGGCGAGCTGGGCTTCTGACGGGGAGAGAAGGCAAGAGAGGGCACGGAGGGGCGGAGAGGGAGACGCAGAGACAGCGATGGGGAGGGATGCGCCGGGGAGAAGGACAGAGAGGTGGACAGGAAGAGAAGGTGAGAGCACAGGGAGGAAGTCAAAGAAGCAGAGAGGGAGATGCAGGGGACAGATCCAGAGACAGAGCAGAGGTTGGGGGTGACAGAGCGGGCGGACGGGGTAGGGGGAGAAAAGGAAAGAGGGCTTTCACCGGGCCCAGGCCGCGGGCTGCCAGTCCCGGAGCATCGCACACACGGTTCCCCGCGCCTGCCCTGCCTCTGCCTCTCCTGAGTGTCCACCTTCTGGCCCTCGACAGTGCAGCTCATGCAAGGTCTCAGCATGCAAAACACAAGAGGGACGGAGCGGTCGGGGGCTGCAGGGGAGGGGGCTCCAGGACGGGCACTGGGGCTAGCATTGCCCCCCCCCTCGCATGGGACGGACGATTCCCGGCAGAGAGAAGAGAGAGGGGCGGCACCGGGAGGCCAGGCCAGGGCCAGCCCACCAGGCCAGGCGCCCCCCCCCCAGCGCAAGGGGACTGGGCAGAGGGGATGGAGGGGGGTCACACGGCACACAGATAGGGGAGGGGGGCGGGGCGGGACAACTGAACTCAAAACTCAACCGAAGAAAGGGAGGAAAAACAGAAATTAAAAAAATAAAATAAAACCACAAATGTCATTAGATACCAAAATCAAAAACAATGATCTTCTGGGGGGAAATCTGACATTTTTTTTTTCTGTTAATAATTTTCTTTCTTTGTTTTTCGGCCCTGCAGAGAACTCTGGAGCTGTCAGTAGCTGACCCGACTGTCTTTCTGTTTCTCTCTTTTCTTTTTCTTTTTTTCTTTTTTCTTTTTTTTTTTAAAGCTCTGATTTTTAAGTCCCTCTTGGTTAACGTCCACTTACCAACAAAGTGGCACTTCCTCCTTTAGTAGGTGAGTTGTGTAAGAAAAGGGAAAAGTGTGGTAGCATGAGTTCATCATTAGAGTCACAAAAATGCAAGAGAGATAGAGAGAGAGAGAGAGAAACGCAACCACCCCACTCTAGGCCTGAGAGGAGGCCACAGGCCTCTGGAGGGAGGGAGGGAGGACCGGCAACACCCAGCTCCTTGGGCCTGAGCCTCCCGGCTGACTGCTGGATAGAGATATGGAATGTTTGTTGTTGTTTTTTTTTTTTTCCTTTTTCTTTCTTTTTCAAAAGTGGAGTTAGGACACAAGGGTCAGTATATAAGTACACCATCCAAAGGGCCCTGGCTGGGAACCAAGAGTTTGAGAGCCTACTACTACCTCACCAAAGGACCCTGGCCAAGTCACGTCCCCAGTATGGGCCTCAGTTTCCCCATCCGACAAATGAGCAGGAAGCAATTCCTGATGTCTCCTTCAGGGCAAATATTCCAGTATTCTCTGCGTGCCCCAGACCCCTCCCCTTAGCCCTCCTTACACAGAACTGACCCTCCTTCCTATCCTTTGGGTCCCCATCTTGTAAGAGCAGATGCTCCTTGTAGGTTTTTACAGCCCAACCCCACTCTCCAGTCATCATCACCAAGTTGACTTTGAACACCATCAAGTGTAACTGATATCAGATTTAGCTCTATAACCTCTGTTTTTAGCATAAAATCTGACACATTTCTGAGGAAGAACTGACCTCATAAGGGCCCTGGCCAACCAAGGAGTTATGTTGTGTGGGCCGTATCAAAGCAACGGGTACCCCAGCCTCTCTCTGCAAGTCTGAATGGAGCCTGAGCAGGGATGTATAGCCAGGAAGTCCATCCCATTGGTGGGAATGCACAGCCAGCTCATGATTGGTGGCCGAAGCAGCCAATGAACACCAGTCATATCTGTCTTGCACAGCTACCCAAAGCCAATAGGGCCATGAAGACCTCTCCCAGTAGAGAGCGGTGTCTCCATTTGGGGCACAGACAGGCTCAGGTAGGCAGAGGGGATATTACCTGGTAGCTAAGTGCCCCTCTGAGTAGCCTTGACTTTCCTGATCCCCAGCTCACCCCATGCCCTAAGCTGGGAGAGGTGGAGGCTGGGTCAGTTGTTCAGCCACAGCCCCTCCAAAATGGCAGTCCCCCTGTCAACAGAAATCCCTAAGAAACCTCAGCTCCCCACTTGCAGGTGGCCAATGAATCATGACTCCCAAGTCCCAGCCTTGGTTCTCTCATTCAGCATTCTTTTCCCTCCAGAAGGCAAGTGAGAAAGACACCGTAAGACCCTCAAATTTGTCCTATGGCCTTTGGTGGTCAGAGTGCCAAGTCAACAGACTCCAGGTGGGGACAACTCAGGAACAGGTGCCCTACGACCTGTGACCCCTCCTTTAAGAAATATGCTTTCTACTCCTTTCAGGGGCATGGCCAAGGCCATCAGGCAGAGTACTACACTTAGAATCAGGACCCGGATGTGAACATGGCTCCAATCCAGAATCTAGATCTGAGCCAGTGACTTCTGACTCATGGCAAGGGGCCAGCAGTGGGGGGAGGGAGACCAAGGGTGTGATAGTTTTTCCCATAGTCATGCAAGGCCCCAGCTTCCCACCGTCTTGGGCTGCAAGCAGAGTGGAGTGCACAGGGTTTGGGTTGGATGGCTGCACACTGCTTGGGTCTAAGCCTTGGGTCAGATCTGTGAAAAGCTGGCTGTTTCTCGCCTGATGTGCCTTGAAGTCTAAGCTCCCTATCTTCCCTCCTATCTCTTCTAAGCCAACCGGTCAACCCTAGCTCAAGTGGCACACCCTGGATTCAAGTTTTCTATGAGACCAGTGGAAGGTCTCATGTTGGGGGGCCCCAGTCTTCTCATTGGTAAGATGGGGATAATTGGAGTCTTTGCTGGATTGGTGGGGTTCCCTCACAAACTAACAAGATCAGAGCAGGGCAGGAAGGACTAGCGGCCCCATCAAGGGGGTCCCCAAGCCTCAGGATGGTAGAGGACAGGCAGAAGGTGCCACTGGAGAAGGTGTCAGATAGGGCTTTCCCTGGGGGATGTCTCCCAAGACCAATGTCACATCTTTCTCCACACATCCCTCCAGAAGTTCTCAAGAAAAGGGTCACCATGATCCTGCCAGAGGCTGAGCCTTGTCCTCAGCTTGGCTGGGTCTCATTCTTCCCAGGAATTGAGGGAAGATCCAAGGCCAAAAATTATGGGATTTCATAGCTGTACAGGATCGTGGTGGCCAGAGACTTGTAGGAAGCCTGCAGACTGTGACTCTCCTTAGTCCTGCCTGGGTCTCCTCTCTAAGCCTAGATCCAGACTCCACACTGCACCTTGGTGACTGCCTATAGCTTCCCTACTGCCTCCACCCCACACCCCTGTAACTGTCCCCTGACCTCTAGGCAGAGTCACGCTCACCCCTCAGGGATCCATAGCAACAGTGTGGAACCTAAGCCAGGTCATGCCAGGCAGGGAGCTACTGTGACAGCAGGAGCTGCCCACATGCCTTCCACCTCCCCTTCTTTCCTTTTTCAGTCCTCCAGATTGGGGGATGGGTGAGGCTGTGAACCTAGGTCTGCCTGGCACTGAGGGGGCTCAGCCAGGGTGTGCTCAGTGTGCGAAACAATGAATAAGAGACCTTGCCTGCCTCGGAACTTGGTACCACTTGTTGGTTGACATTTTTTTCTTTGATTTGTGTAAGAAAATTTTGAGGGTCACAGGGAAGCACCTGGGATGCTTTGCCCTTGATCTCACTTCCCCAGCCAGGACTCAAACACCAGCTTGCCTCTACCTCAGTGCTTAGTTCCTACTTGGAGCCTCCCCGCCCCCATCATGCTGGGACACTGCCCCTGTCAGAATAGCAATACTTTTCTCTCTAAAGAGCAACTTTCTCCTCTCCCTCCCAGCAAGCACCACCCAGGATTGCTAGAATGTTCTGAGTAGGGGGAGTTTCCCAGGGACAAACATGGGGCAGGGTCCAGTAGCCAGGCCTTTTCTTTCCAAAGATAAAGATGGAGTCCTCACAATGACGGTATGTTACACTTCTATAGCCATTTCCGGGTGGGACAGGAAGCAGTTGAATGGCAGAGAAGGTGGTGTCCCCAAGGGTCTACCTCTGACTCTGTCCCCACAGTGTGGCCAGATGATCACTTAGCTGGGAGCCACAAGTCTCAGGACTTAAGCCTGGCTGTGCCCCAGCCCTCTGGGGAGACCCTGGTCCCTAATGACTTGTCCACTCTAAATCATCCCGCACCAAGGGACACCATTAAACTGCTCAAAGTCAGAAGATGGGAGGATACTGAGGGCTTGGGGGAGTCTGCATCCAGGTTGGGGAGTGGCTAAGCAGGGGGCCAAGAGTCTACCCCATTGCCCAAGTCACCCCATAGAGACTTCGCTTAGTAAGCCCACAAAATCCTGTGCTTGTTCTTGGCCCACTCGTTCCCCAACCAAAGTTACTCTACTATCACCCCAAAAGATGGAACTCTGAGGCTCAATCCTAGTGCCAACTGGTGCCCCAGAACCCTGTAGCTCCTCAGGTTCCATCCTGTTGCCAGGGAAGGACCTGGGCTGAGCCCAGAGCTCAGCCTGGCACAAGAAGCCCCCTGGAGTATGTAATGGGCCCTTTCTTTGTACATGACCTCAGGCAGACCTTCCTCTAGAATCCAAAGACAAGAGGTCCAGCCCCTCCACTATTGCCTATTGCCCAGGTGGGCCCTGAGGGTCAGGGAGTGGGGAGTGACCAAAGTCCCAGGGGCTGGCAGGGATGAAGGGTGAGGGGCTTAGCAGCTACTCCAGACAACAGAAATCAAATTGGCCCAACCACAGTGTACAGTTCAAGCTCAAGAAGAGACACAAGCTTGGAATGCTAAACCACACAGAAATGCATTCAGACAACAAAATGAGAAAGAGAGGGAGTGAGGTAGGGCTTGAGGGCTGGAGCAGGGGATGGAGAGGAGGAAGGAAGGGCAAGGGAAGGTGGGAAGGAGAAAAGATGAACCAGCAAGATTGGAGGTCACAGGGCAGTGGTGGGGGTGTGGTGGGGGGAACAGGGAGTGAAGAAAACCAAAGGACAAACCAGGAAACACAGTTTTGTAGCTCGTTTGGAGAAAGTGCAAAGTTACAAATGAGTAGTCACTAAAAGAAATAACAAAAGGGAGGAAGAGAAAACCAACCAGAGCAAGGTTTGAGAGAGAGAGAGAAAGAAAATCACATTCAAACCAAGCAGAGTGGCTTTTCTGAGATGGGAGCCAGGGAGCGCACAGCGGAGTTGGGATACCTACCTTCTCAGTGGTCAGGGACAGGAATGCAATAATAAAAAAGAAAAGAAGGTCTCCACATTGGGAATGCAGGGTGAGGCAAAGACTATCTCTAAGCTGCACTCCCCCTCTGCACCAGGAATTGGGCAGCCAGCGTGCAGTGTGGAGTCCCCAGTCTCGCCCCCAGGGATGGGAGGGGGCTCCTGCCCAGCCATTTCTGCTTGCTTTTTAATTTTTATTTGATAAACCACAGGCTCCAAATAGCGAAGCTTTCTTTAATTCTTTACATAACAGAAACCCTCCAGAGGGCATGCAAGAAGCAGCTGATGGGAGGCAACCACAGGGTAGCAAAAAGAGGGGCTGGCAGCATGGGAGAGAAGCCCATTTAAGGGGAAAAGAGATGGAAGGGGGAAAGACAGACAGAGACACAGACAGACACACAGAGAGACAAAGACCAAGACACAGAGAGAAAGAGTGAGGAAATAGAAAAACAGAAACTATAACAAAAGGAAACAGACACAGAGAGGCAGGAAGACAGGTGGACCCAGAGAAAAGAGACAAAAGCTGTTTAAACAAAGCCAGTGAGAGTGGACAGATGGGGTGTGTGGAAGGGGGGGGACCGTGCATTTAAAAGGGAAGGCAACCACATGTTCAATTTGACTGGCAAATCCTGCTCAGATCAGCCTCATGACTTCTTGTATCATTTTATTTATTTTTGTTTATTTATTTTGGGCAGTACTGGGGTTTGAACTCAGGGCTTCATGCTTGCAAAGCAGGCACTCTACCACTTAGGCCACACCTCCAGTCCTTCCATATCATTTTAGCAAGATTCATCCTTCTTGCATTCTGGTTTTGCCTTAGAAGCATCCTAGAGAAAATGTCAAGCTGTCCATCCTGTTCTGACTCTACTGCTGCAGCCATGGTCACTGCTTCTTCCTGGGGCAGGCCAGGGATGTTACACTTGTGTAGCTGCTTTGAGTGGGACAGGAAACAGTTGAAGAGGCAGAGAAGGTGGTGTCCCCAGGGTGTACCTCTGACTGCCTCCTTAGTGTGGCTGGATGAGCTCTGAGCTGTGAGCTACAAGTCTCAGGACTTAAGCCTGGTTCTGTCCCCCACTCTGTGGGAAAGACCCTGGTCCCCTAGGGTTACCCTAGGCTGTCCATTATATGATGGAATTTGGGCCAGAGAAAGCCTAGGGGCTTTGCTCACAAGTTTCTGGCACTCTCACCAAGGATTCTACCACTGAGCCACTCTGACCTTCCTAATGCCAGAAACAGGTGGAGCTAAGGCAGGTGGCCCCATTTTTAAGAAAGGCAAACTGCACACCCTTTGTGGCTTCAGGAGGACAAGGCTAGCACTAGCTCGTGCTTGTGGGGGCTTGGAGGGAGGCCAGCAAAGGTTACAAGTGATACTGGTTAAAAGGACTTATCTCATGAGGTCCCTACTCAGTATGTTACTGGCCCATCCACACAAGTGGCTGTGAGGTTCTCCCCTGGGAGACAGGAGGCCAGCTGTTTGCTCATTAGCAGTCTATCTAGTTACTTTTGCCATTATGTCTGCACATGTGTAGGACTCTTGCAAGGGTGGGGTGGGGAAGTAGCTCAGATCTTCAGGGATTTCTCTCTCTGTGCTTCATTATTTGTTTCCCTGCTTGGATTTTTTTTTTTTGTCTCTATCTTCTGTGTTCTAGAATTTTGCAAGATTTTGTGTGTTTCTTTCCCCCACAGGGCTGTGTCACTGAAGCACTGATCACATGGTAGCATGGGATCCACCTGTACCCTGGTCTCTCAGTGTGGGCAGGCCCTAGTCTCAGGGAGTTGAGAGAGCTTAAAACATTTCAGGGACATCTGGAGGGTCTCCAGGGGGAAGGCAGGAGCTGATGAGAGAAGCCTTTTCCTTTTCCTAAATCCTTGTTCTCTTGGAATGAGTTTTCTCCATTTACCACCCCTCTACGGAGGGTCTTGAGGTCAGAGACTGGAGTCTACTTTTCATCTACCTCTAAAAAGCTGTGCAACTTTGCTGGTCACGTGACACTGAGGAGGCTGAGCAGGCTGCCCTATCTCTCTCCCCATTATGCTCAGCTATGTTGTACTAAACTGAATTGAGAAGTCACAGTGATATCCAAGAAGCTGTCTGGGTGAGCTAGGACAAGAATCTTCCCCTCCCTAGATTTCCCAACTGCTTGCAAATTTCTTTTACTTTTCTTTCTTTTTTTCTTTCTTTTTTTTTTTTTTGCAGTACCGGGGCTTGAACTCAGGGCCTTCACCTTGAGCCACTCTGCCAGCCCTCTTTTTTTTGTGATGAGTATTTTCCAGATAGGGTCTCTCAAACTATTTGCCCAGGGTTGGCTTTGAACTGAGATCCAGGAGATCTCTGCCTCCTGAGTAGCTAGGATTACAGGCGTGTACCATGGCACCCAGCTGCTTGCAAGTTTCTATATAGACTGAGAAGCAACAATTTTGTTAATTTGAAAGTCAAGACAGTTGTAGTATGTACCTCAGGTTTGAGGAGAGGACTGGTTGCTGCTAGTGACTTAGCAGGAGTTGCTGGTGTGGATGTCATTTTAGAGTTTTCTTCCCTTTTAAATTCTGATTACAAAGGACAAAAACTAAGTATAGAGAGATGTGTGTATGATTACATGTTCACTTGAAAGCTTCCCACAGTAGCACACACAAAATCAAAATTCTACAACAGAGAAGATATAGAAGAAAAAAAAACAAAACAAAACCAGAGAGATAGCTTGCATTTCTGTACATTATAAAAGGGAAAAAAATAAGGAAAAGAAATACAAACAAAAACAAAATAATAGGAAAAATTACATAAACATCCCCAGCCTCTTCCCTTGCCAGCTAAACAAGAAACGGAATTACAGTATTACCACGTTTCAAATGCCAGGCTAAAAAGCAAACGAAAACATAGTCGGGGTTAAAAAGAGTTGAGCTTTTTTTTTTTTTTTTCATTTGTTTCTCTCTCTCTTTTTTTTTTTTTCTTTTTAAAGGTAGTGTCCAAGAATCCACCCCCAGTACTTTTGCCCAAAAACTTTTTTTTTGCTAATGGCCAAGTTGTGACACCCTGATTCCACATCTCACCTATCTGGATACAAGAGAATGGGCCTCATTTAACTCCTTCAAAAGTCTTTTCAGGCAAAGAGGGGATCTGAGTGCAGGTTAGAGACCTGGGAAGCTGAAGGTCCCAGGGGTAAAGGGTTAGGGATAGAATTTGGAGCCATGCTTTGTGACAGTTATATCAGAGCTGTTTCCTGAACACTCCCAGGGCCATGTCAAAATGAAGTCCCGTTTTGGGAGGGAGACATAATATAGGTGCTACTGAGACTCCCTTTCCTAAGCTGATGGCTAGGTCCTTCTCCACATCTGCTTCTCAGACGTCTATCAGTCTATCTAGTTACTTTTGCCATTTTGTCTGCACATGCATAGGATCCTTGCAGGGGTGGGGTGAAGAAGTTGCTCAGACCTCCACGACCAGGGAAGGAACCAAAAATAAGAAAGGACCTACATTTAGCCCTGGCTTGAGAGAACCTGTGTTTGTGTCTCTTGGGAGGCCCCAGGAGGATTTGATACTCAGGAGATGCTGTCTGGGGTGCTGTGCCCTTAGGGCTCTATTCTCAGCCAGGTAGAGGGTGGTCATTTGCTCTTCTGGGTTTTCCCATCACCACCAGGGCCTGGGGATCAATTCCTGCCACAGCTGCCATTGGCTACCTCTCCATGTCCTCTCTCACTCCCAAGACAGATTTAAGGATATCAGTGTGATCCTCCCCAGGTGGCCCAACCACAGTCCTCAGAGCTAGCCAAGGAGCCTGGCACTCTTTCCAGCTGAGACAGTCTGGAGATATAATGTCCTTCCATAAAAACCTTGAGACCAAGAGTCTCTTGCCAGTTGCCCCTGACTTTCCTCTCTGAGGCTGTGGGAATAAGGGTTATTTTGAGAAAAGAAAGGGAGTAAAGGAAACAGCCAAAAATCAAAATGAAACTGACCAACACGTACACGTTCTGCTGCTGAGACCTGAGGTCCTGGGAGGGGCAGCTCTCCCCCTCCTGGCTGAGGCTTCTGGGGAGTCTGCAGGTCTGAAGAAGAACCTGCAGGCCTCCCTCTAAGTTCTGGAGCCCAACTCAGTGCCCCGGCCAGCACTGCAGCCCCCTCTCTCTGAGACAAAAAGGGGTCTGGAACCCCCAACTGGTCCTAGTCTCTCCGCACAGGGAAAGACTGAGAAACCCGTTTCCTCTGCCAGCTCCTGACATCCTGCCTGCAGGTCCCGAGGTGAGTGTGTCCCTCCTGGGGCAAGGGTAGTGACAGTTTTTGGGGCGGTGTCGGTATGAAGTCCCTGCCCAGGAGTGGGGGATGCTGGCAGGAAAAGTGGAGCCGAGGTTTGAGACACCTGTCCAAGTGTGGGCAGAGAAAGGGCAGATTCTCTGGGGAGACAGCTAGTGTCAGCAGGGGTCTGAGATAGGGTAGGATCCTAGAGAGAGGGAGGGGTAAGGAAGTGGGGGAGGAAAGGGCTCAGAGAAGGGGCAAGGGCTCGATGGGGAAAAGGAGGCTCATGACGCCCAAGAGAACGCTCTTGCCTCCAGTTCCTGTCTTCGACCCCTACCAGTGTCCACGCCCTCTCCCTCCATTATCTCTGGGGCAGTTGGGAGGTCTTGGTTCCTCCCCAGCTGTGCACCATCTGAGCGCCCCGTGGTCACCCTGGCCTTCGCTTTGCCAAGCACGAGTCGGGGGGGCCCAAGCCACGAGGCCCAGGTGGGCGTAGCAACCGAGCCCGGCTGGCAACTCCTGCGCCTGACGCCCCCCGCGTGGCACTTGGCTGGGAGGGAGGAAGCAGCCCCGCCCCGTGACGCAGCGAGGCCCCGCCCCCGGCGATCGCCCCGCCCCCTCGCTCGGCGCGGAAACCCTCGGCAAAGCCGAGCGTACGTACATCGGCCGGGCTGTGCGCCGAGCCCGAGCGGCCCCCGTGTGCTCCGCTTCGCTGCCTGCTGCCGCCGTTCTGCTGGGGTGACCCCCATCCGCTGCCGCCCGACGGGGAAGGCGACCGGCTCCCGCTGGACCGCTGGCTGCCCGTCTTCCGCCCGTCGTCCCGATGCTTGGGGCTCAGCCTGCGGGAGGGGGCGGAGGAATGGGGGAGCCGGCGTAGGACGCCTCCTCTGCAGCTGGCTGCTCCCCAGATCCCCGCAGGAGCAGCCCCGCATCCCCCTTTCACGTAGCACGCAACCCCAGCGAGCCAGCCCTGTACTGCCTCCACTTGCAATTTAGGATCGGGGGTCTTGGCAGGGTCTTGGGAAGTTTCTACCCACCGATGAACTGACATTTCCCCACCAGCCCTTGGGGTGCTCGTTGCTTGTCCCACCCCCACCCCCAAAGAAAAAGCGGAGCTGGAGCGCACCTGAGCCCTTTCAGGGCCCAGCCTACCTGCTGGGTGATCCCGAGTCACTGTAGTGGGAGGACAGCGAGGGGCTGTGGGAACTGCGGCTGCTGTGGCGGTGGGACTTCCGGCCTGGGGACTGTGCGTGAGGCCTGGGGTGGGGGAGGGGAATCAGCCTGAACATAAGCTCTGCCCACCTTGGCCTGGGGGTTGCCTGACCTACCCACAGGGACCTTCACCCCCACCATGGTCCCTACAACAGTCACCTGAGTGAAGCTGGTCTGCCTTTAGCAGTACCACTGCTCATCTGGAAGGGCTAGGAAAAGGCTCTTTTTCTACTTCTAAAGGCCTCATCTCTCACCTGGTTCTCTTGTGGCTGGTCAGGGGTGGGGGGAAGGTAGAGGAAGGCATGGGAGTCACAGGGACCCAGCTAGAAAGCACTCCGGGCTGTTTGTCAAGGAGCCCAGGTTCTAGTTCCAGCTCTGCCACTGGCTCACAGATAGCTTCTGGCTTCCTCTCCAGATCTTAATTTTTCTCTTGTACACAATGAGCAAGGTGTCTTTTGTTTTTATGGGACAGGGTCTTATTGGAACTCACAATTCTCCTACCTCAGCCTCCTGAGTGCTGGGATTAGAGGTGTGCACCACCATGTTGGGTTAGAGAGCTGTCTCTTAAGTGCCTGATTCTGGGATGCTAGAAGGCTAGGTTTGCCGGGGGCGAGGAGGAAGAGAAACGGTGGGAGAGAGGGTGCTCACCTTTTCCTCTCTTTGTTCTTTTCTTTTCTTTTGCTCTTGGGGCTACGAGATCTGCAGGAAGCAAACACCAAGCCTGAGCAGAGCCAGGGTAAATGTGTCCTTGGAACTGAGCTATGTTTTGGTATCAACCTGAGATTTGTTTCTCTGTCAAGCCTGAGCCTCTTGGACCTGCCCATCACATCCTGTGGGGGTGTTTTTTTTTGTTTTTTTCCCCAGATCTGGTAGCCTCAGTTCTGGCTGGACAGAAAGATTTGCCATTGCTTATGGTGTCAGTATTGGGACAGACCCCCTGATAAGCTGCTGTGGTGAGATGGCCCCTCTACACCTCATTTGTACCCTGTGTCTCCTCCACGCAGGCTGTGACCAGCCCTGGGCCAGCTCACCAGGAAAGAAGGAAAGAAATGCTTTTGGGGGAGCATAGGGATTGAACTCAGGGTCTCATGTTTACTAGGCAGGCACTCTACCACTTGAGTGGAGACTAGACCCCTAGTCCTTTTGCTTTTAGTCTGATTTTTCAGATAGGGTCTTGCACTTTTGCTTGCTGGCTTCAGCCTCTGACAGAGGAGCTCCTCCTACCTCCACCTCCTGCCAAGCTGGGATTACAGAGGTGTACCACTGCACTACCTCTGTGCTTTTGAGTGATTCTTCTGTGTCCCTATCTAAGGTTGCCCCACAAGCTGCCATCCCATTCCTTATAGCTCTCTGGGGCAGGCCCATGAGGCCAAAGATTTGGGCTTTAGAACCCTGGCTACTGAGTCACCCCCCAGAAGCTGGTCCTTTCCAGGACTTTTGATTGCTGGCCAGAAGGTCTGTGCAAGCTGATGGTGGCCACTGGGGGGCAGTAAGGGGTCCTCAGTGACCCATAAGCACTGGGGGGGCAGAGGGGTGATGGGAAATTGGGGAAATTGGAGGGACAGGATTAGGTGTTTATTTAGTCTCCTCCCCTGCCTAGCGAGTGACTTCAGGCAAATTCCCACTGCAGAAAAGAGACTGGGGACTCTGCTCTTCCTTGGGGCTACTGGGAGGGGGGGTCTAGCTCTGAATCTAACCTTATGATTGCCCCCAACTTTTGTTCCCCCATGCTGAGGGCTCTACTTTCGTGTATCCACAGCTTTCTCTTGGCCAATCTCACCTAGGTCTGGGCCTTTCTCCTCTGCTCCCCTCCCCCACCCTGTCCTGAATAAGTCACTGTCCTGCTTAGAGCCTCTTCCTGGCTCCCAGCTCAATCACTCAAGGAGGTCCTTCAGCTCCCCCACCCTTTTCCCTGCAAACTCAGGGTGCTGAGGCTTCTGCCTTCGCAGGCACCTCCGCACTTACACCTCTTGGACACTGGACTCACTGTGTGTCTGCAAATTCTTGCGGTCACCAGGCCAAGGATGACTCCTGGGCAGGCAAGGGGTGCAAACTGTTGGTCTGCAGCTCGTCCCCTCCCTTCCCTACCTGGCTCAGGGAAATAGTTCCCAACCCTTTCCGAAGGGGACCACCAGCCTCTGTACATGAACTCTGCAGAGCCCCACTTACCTATGCCGTCTCTTCCTCCGGGACCCAGAATTAGACCTGTAGGGTGATAAAGAGCCCTCCTGAGCCTGCCTGGGGTGGCCTGGGGGACACTGATGGGCACAGCCCAGGTCCTGGGCCCAGGGCAGGGAGAAGAGGCTGCAGGAGAGGAAGGGGGCAGCCAGTACCTGTCTCTTCGGTGCTTCTTCACATTCTTTTTCTTCTTACGCAGGGGTGAGGCGCTCCCACAGCTGTGGGCACAGGGGTGGGCTCTAGTGAGCTGGCTGGCACAGCTGGGAATGACTAAAGAAGACTGAGACCCAGGGTACAGAAGCTGGGAAGGGGTTCCTGGCCACAAGATGAGGCCCAATAACCCATTGTACAGAGTGACTGGAGGCCCAAGGATTGGGTTGGCAAGGTCCCCAAGGGGAATTGATGGCACTTCCTGTGTTGTCCCCCGGTCAACTTTCCAAGCCCCTTGGCATTGTAAGCCAGGCTTATAACTGCAAGAGGCTCCAGTGGCGGGTTGGCTGGATCCAGAGTTGAGACCCTGAGGTGCTAGGCATGGCCTCCTGCTTTGGGGGGTGGTCTTGGAGTCTCTGCCTCCCACAGACACCCTCACCAGGGCCCCAGCCCCACCACCTGTCACCTTCACCACTGACCTGCACTCAGACTCTAGTCTCCTCTTTTTGCTGCAGGTAGATGCCAGAGAGGAAGGACAGACGGTAGACATGGTTAGTTGGGGCCTTAGAGTCTCATTCAGGACAGGGAAGGGGGTGCATAGAGATAGATGAGTAGCAAATGAGACCCAGTGAAGGTCTCTTCCCATGGGGTGTGGGACCCGTGCGCGAGGGAGGGGCAGGGGACACTGGGGCTGATCAGTGTGTCCATTCGGGAGGGGGGGCCGATGAAGGGAGGGGCCTAGCGAAAGCGAGAAGTATGGAGGAGGGCACTTTAGTAGAGTTGGTGGGGAGGGGCTCACGTGCAGCATGGGTGTCCCCTGTGGTCCAAGGACAGTGACCCTCCCTCCCCCTAGGTCCCTGTCTGGCTCTCACCGGCTTCTCCGGTGGCCGCCTTTCTTTTTCTTCTTCTTCTTGGGAGGGGGCGACGCGGAGCTGCTGGACCAGTGCTTGGTCCTGGGCGAGAAGGGGCGGCGGAGGCAGTGAGGGGGTGGCCCCGCGCTCCCGTCCCCCCGCCGCGGCGGCCGCTCACCTGTACCCCCGGTGTCCGCGGTAGCAGGCGGCCGGGCAGTCGCAGTCCACCGGGCCGTCGTCGTCCTCATCGTCGTCCAAGGGCTCGTACTCCAGGCCCGGCTCGGCGCCCTCGGTCGGTCGCGGGGTCTCTGCCACGCTGAGGGCGACAGGGACAATGACCATTCACCCCACCAAGACTGCGGGGTGTAGCTGGGGAGGGGTGGGGGTCGCCGCACTCGCGGGGTGTTGGGATCTACAGTTCCCCAGCCCGGGAGGGACAGGCCGAGATGCGAGTAACCCAGCTGGGCTGCTGCCCCTGCAGATCCCCAGCCTCCCTCCTCGGGGCACCCAGGCGCACCCCTTCTAAGCTCTCCCGTTCTCAGGCAGCCTGCTTCCTGATTCCCCTTCTTATCCCCCAACTTACTCATTGGACCCCTGCCCCTTCCTGAGCCCCACTGTCCATCCCTGGGTCCCTTAGCCCCACTGCCCTATGCCAGTCCCTCTTTCTCTACTGAACCCCACTGCCTCCAAGAACCTTCCACCCCCCCACCCCTACCCCCGCCCCGGCTTTAAACCCCCTTATCCCGCACACATGTGTCTTTCCAAGCTCTCCTTTCCCTCCCCTTCCCTTCCTCTCCTTTTCTCCAGCCCTGGCCTCAGCCTCTGAAATATTCAGAGCCTCTCCTCACCCCCCACCCCTCCGCCCTCCCCTCTGCAGCCTCTGCTCAACTCCCGCGCCACCCGCTGTCTTCATCAATCACGGCTGGAGGCAGGGGATGCGGGAAGGGGGAGGGTGCCTCAGACTCTGCAGCCTCCAGCCTCCACATCCATCTCAGAAGTCCCCGCTGCACTCAGCAGGGACCAGCCACCTCCTGACCCAGCTACTAGCTATCCTCTGCACAGATGTTTGTCCCCATGTGCTCTTCTCTCAAAGTGCTGCTTGGTTTGGGGTTTTTGTTTGTTTTCCTAGCGGCAGCTGGGCCTAAAGCAAGAGCAGCCCCAGACAAGCCCTCATTACTTCTGAGCTGCTGTGTGACCTGACACCTATCATGTCCCTCTCTGAGCCTCTTTTTCAAGATGAGAGAGTCAGGCACCAGTGGCTCATACCTGTAATCCTAGCTACTCAGGAGGCAGAGATCAGGAGGATCACAGTTCAAAGCCAACCCCAGGCCAGTAGTTTGTGAGATCCTATCTTGAAAAAATCCTTCACAAAAAAGAGCTGGTGGAGTGACTCAAGGAATAGACCCTGAGTTCAAACCCCAGCACTGCAAAAAAAAAAAAAAAAAAAGACTGGTGGAGTGGCTCAAGCAGTAAGAGTGCCTGCATCGAGGCCCTGGGTTCAAACCCCTTTGCTGCCAAAAACAAAAGAAAGAAAAAAAAGTGCCATCAGGATCAAGTTGAGAGAGAACTGTTAGAGCTGTTGGGAGAATTAGGTGCTTGGGTAGCTTCCTTTGTTTTACAAGCCTAGAAGTGACCTTCCAGAGGCCTGGCTGTAGGGTAATGGGCTCCAGGGTGCCCATCTTCTATTGTCATCCATGCTGGCCCAGAAGGTGCCTTGGCTTCAGCAGTACCCTCCTCGCTCCTGGGGACTGGCACCAGTCTTGCCTTTCCCTGTGAGGAGGAGAGAGGCCAGGGCTTGGAAGGCCACCAGCTGTGGATTCACACAGACAGGTTTGCATCCAGGCATGACCAAGTGAGCCAAGCCTTGAGGCAAGAATATCCCAGCTTTGAGCAGAGGACTAAATAAGATTTTCTGTGAAGCTATGGCATGACTGGCCATGACTGTCATCCCACATCTGGTAGATGTTATGAGTCAGGTGGCCTCTGTTGGCACTCACAATACCACCACCACCTTTTCTGGGGAGAAAAGAGTCAGCAAAGGGAGGCAGGTCACAGTTATGGGGGAAAAGATGAGTTTTAAGCCAGGTGTGGTGGTGCATGCCTGTAATCCTAGCACTCAGGAGTTGGACGTAGGAGAATCATGAGTTCTAGGCCAGTGTGGGCTACATTGGGAGTTCAAGGTCAGTTTGAGCTACATAGTAAGACTGTGTCTCAAAAAACCAAGGGCTGGGATGTAGGTAAGGTCCTGGGTTTGAGCTCTAGCACTACCAAAAAAAATTTGTTTTCAGCGATAAATGTCCAGCAGGGCATTTACTAATCTGTAATAGGAAACTGATTTGACTTTGCATTAAAAGAAAAAGGTTGTAACACAACTATGACAGGGTGAGCTAGCCTTGTGATCAATCTCAACGATGTCATCCAGTTCCTGAGCACCAGGATGGCTCTGACTAGAGTCACACAGTACTAGGGAGGTTTTTCTGGGCGAAGAGACTCATGTCATCTCCTGCCCCCTCAGAGGCAAACACTCCCTCATCCTTCATTCAAACCTCTCTGCTCTTCCCCACACTTTTCTTTCTGAAGTTTGTGTGCTTTTCCCTCCTGTCCCTGAATCTCCAACTCCCTCTGCTGACATGTCCAGCCCCCCATCCTCCCAGAGCCTATTGCCCCCCACACACAGCTAGCTCTTTAGTCACACGAATGCCTGACACATAAAATACAGTCCTTAGCAAAACAGTAGCTTGTAAGGACAGCACAGATAGGGTGTGGGTGAGCCAGAGGTGGGGGGGGGGAGTGTCAGTTGGAAAAGGATGAAGGTTATTTATAAAGTAAAATAGCCATTCTGGCCTTCTAGAAGTGCCCTTCCTTCCTTTCCTCACTTCCCTCCCTCCCTCCTTTTCCTTTCCTCCCTTCCTTCCTCCGTTCCTTCTTTCTTCCTTCCTCCCTCCCTTCCTCCAGTTCCTTCCTTTTCCCTCCCTCCCTCCCTCTTTCCTTTCCCCCCTCCCTCCCTCTGTTCCAGGCCCTCACTATGCTAGACAAGCTCTCTATCCCTTCTGCCATGCCCTAGTCTCCATCTGCCCTTCTGACTTCTCTGCTGGGTTGGCCACTGAGTTGTGCCTCAGCTGAATCTCCTCCCTCGTGGATCCCCTCCCTCTCTGGCACTCTTGCTTCCTCCTTGGTGCCCTCCTTGTTCTTCTGGCTGCAACCCCAGGGACATCTTTCCTCCCTTTTTTTTGGTCTCAGACAGAACTCCCCACCCTCTTTTACCCAAACCTCCCCAGGTTCAGCTGGTGTCTCTTACTCTCCCGGAGAGTCAGTTGGGATGTTTCCTGCTGGGAGCATTGAAATGGAATAGGGTGCTGGTAGCAGGCAGGTTTAGAGGGAGACACAAGTCTCAGAATCTTCTGATAAGACTTGTCCTGGGAATTCTAGGGACAGAAATAGACTTGGACTGAGGCCTCTTTTGTTCTCTGTCTCTCTCTGTCTCTGTTCGCCTTCCCCCCACCTTGCAGTGCTGGGCATTGAACCCAGGACCTCACAGATGCTAAGTGGTTTACCACTGAGTCACATCCCCACCTGCCTTTGCTGGCTTTGTGCTTATAGTATCACTGCATCTGCTTTGGCAGTGGGATGGGGGTGGTTTCCCAGGACTAGAGCCTGGGGTCTCCTAGGCTCACTTCTCCTAGATGATAGCATCACTAAGAACTATGCTTTCTAACGTCTTAATGGCACTTTGCAGTTCATAAACCCAGTCCTTGCCACTTCCTGACTTAGAGAAGCTGCCTTCCATTTTCCAGGTGGGGAAAGTGAGGCCCAGAGAAGGAAAAGCCCAGCCCCTATAGCACTGGTGCCTTTGAACAAAGATTAAGTTTGGCCATGCCACTGACTTAGAATCCTTGTTCCCCCATAGACCTTAGCCAGAGTTAGGACTTTCAGCCCAGGCATCCTTTCTCCACTTTATTTTTTAATTATTATTATTTTTTTTTTGGTGGTGGTACTGGAGTTTGAATTTAGGGCCTACACCTTCAGCTACTCCACCGACCCATTTTCATGATGGTGTTTTTTTCAAGATAGGATCTCTCAAGTTATTTGCCCAGGCTGGCTTCAAATCTTGATCCTCCTGATCTCTGCCTCCTGAGTAGCTGGGATTATAGGCGTGAGCCACCAGCTTATTTTTTTAATTTTTAATTTTTTTAGTTTTTACTTTTTGTGGTGCTGGGAATGGTACATAGGGCCTCTGAAATGCTAGTTAAGTGTTGTACTAGTGAGCCACACCCCAGCCCCGTTCCCTACTTTAAAGATGCCCTGTGGCTGAGTTCTAGATCTGTTTAGCACTTTATGCTCTGGAGTTCATGACTGCTACCTGGTCATGTCTGTGGAATGGGCAGGGAAGGTGTCATCCCACTGTGACAACAAGTCTCAAATTGTTGACCAAAGTAGATGCGGACAGTCTGCTGTAGAGGACAAAGACATATTGAGGTGGGAGGACACAGAGCCTGGTGAAGACACATACTGGATCCCCTACCGTGACAGAAGTCCCTGCCTGTCACACACACTTCCTTAGGCCAGCACTTTTGCTAATTAGCTGGTTCTGCTTCCCCTTAGGAGCATAATCAACAATTGACAGATTAATGAGCCCAGAAGGAGAGGGGATTCCAGGCAAGGGGTCTGTCCTCCTGCTCATCTATTCAACCAGACCTGTGACGGGCCTCCGATTGGGGTAGGGATGGTGACGAAGGAGGCCTGGTCTCTCCTGTAGAGCCTCACAGTGCTGAGCAAGGATGTGATGCGGCACCCATTATGGTAATTACTGACCCAGGTGCCAGGTGACATTCTAAGCACTTTATATGTATTTCTCTCATTTAATCAGCAAGTGCTCAGAACAAGCCTGTGACATGGGGACCATCATTATTATTCTCAAGGGTAGGTGTCAGTGGCCACGCCTATAATCCCAGCTACTCAGGAGGCAGAGAGCAGGAGGACCGAGGTTAGAAGCCAGCTCGGGCACATAGTTGGACAGACCCTATCTTGAAAAAACCCTTCACATAAAAAAGAGCTTCACACTTGCTAGGCAGGCACTCTACCACTGAGCCCACTCTACCAGCCCTATTTTTGTGTTGGGTTTTTTCAAGAAGTATTTCCCTGGGTTGGCTTCAAATTGCCTGATAAGCTAGGAGTAACAGGCATGAGTCCCAGGTGCCCAGCCCTCTCCCTCTCCCTCTCCCTCTCCCTTTGAGGTTTGAACTCAGGGCTTTCACCTTGAGCCACTCCGACCAGCCCTTTTTTGTGAAGGGTTTTTCAAGATAGGGTCTTGTGAACTATTTGCCCAGGTTGGCTTCGAACAGCGATCCTCCTCTGCCTCCTGAGTAGCTAGGATTACAGGCGTGAGCCACCAGTGCCTGGAGCACTCTCCTCTCGCGCTCTCCTCTCTCTCTCTCTCTGTCTCTCTCTCTTCCAGTAGCCCAGCCCCAGGTGTGGATGAGTTTCTATCTTCCACAGCACATGCTCACTCTGGAACCCATCTTACAGGTGGGAATGACTAGGGCCCAGGGCAGCTTGCCTGGGGTCACAACAGCCAGTGACAACGTTGGGGTCAGAACATTTCTGAAGTTTCCTGGTTTGCATTACAGGATTCCCTGAGCTAAGTTCTAGACTGTCTTCCTCACCCCTCCCACTGGTGAGCCACAGACAGCCTGGATGGCAGCAGGAGGCCCTTGGTAAGGCTCAGGTGCCCCTGCCTGAGCCCTGGGCCAGGCTACAGCTTCCTGTGGGCAAAGCCCACACCCTCCTCTCCTTCACCCCAGCCCTGAGCACCTGATGGGGCCCCTGTAGTTCCCAGCTGAGTCTGCACCCCTCCCCTGCCCCTACCCAAGTGAACACTCACACGTGGGCCCCAGACCGGTCCTCCCTGGTGAGCACTCCCTCTTTCTCCATCAGCATCTGCCGGAAGGTCCCCACCTTCTGCCGGATCTCCTCCTCTGAGTACCTGCAGGGCACAGGGATTGTAAGGGCTGCTATTCTGGTTTCAAATCTTCTACCTGCCCCTACACAGCCTAGACCAGTCCCCCCAGCCCTGGGTCACAAAAGCACACTTCAGCTTGTTGTAACTTGTCAGAGGTCACAGAACCAAGTCAGACCCTTGGCACTGAGGAAGCACAAAGCCTGGCCATTTTTTTTGTACCAGTTCAGCCAACCAACCCAATCTACCAAACAAGCCAACTGATGAAGAAATAAGCAGGAGAATCAAGAGTTCAAGGCCAACCTGGGTTACATAGCAAGTTCCAGTCCAGCCTGGGGTAAGCAAACAAAACAAAACAAAAAACAAAAAAATAAAAACTCAAAAAAGGGACCCAGGCACCTGTGGCTTACACCTGTAATCTCAGCTACTTGGGAGGCTGAGATTGAGATTGGGAGGATCATGGTTGGAGGCCGGGGGTGGGGGGTGGGGTGGGGGGTGGGGAGGGAGTTAGTGAGATCCTCTTCTCAACCAATGTCTGGGTGTAGTGGTACACACCTGTCATTCCTAGCTACATGGGAAGCTGAGATGGTAAGGATTGTGGTTTTCGGCTAGATGGGACAAAAAGTGAGACCTTACTTCCAAAATAACCAGAGCAAAAGGGTCTGTAGGTGTGGCTTAAGCAGTAGAGCACCTGCCTAGCAAGTGCAAAGTCCTGAGTTCAATTCTCAGTACCACCAAAAGAAAGTTTTAAAAGGAAGACTTGTTCCCAGAGGTGGGGAGAAAGGACATAGGTGTGGCTGTCCCTGTCCTGCTTGCTGTCATCCACTCCGAGGGGGGCTGTTACCTGTATCTAAGCTGTAGTCACTCTCTTGAGACGTTTTTTTTGGGAGAAGTGAGAACCTTAGTTTTGAAACAGTCATGCCTTTCTCCTTTCCTGGCCTTGTTAATGTCTGGTCCTCATGATAGCCTTGGAAGTTCCTCAGGCCACTTCTGCCTCTCAAGGTCAAGGTCATCAATTGGCTTGCCCAGGGATCCAGTGGTTCATTCATTGTTTTTCTGTGTCATTGGCTCTGCACTTCAGATAGGAGCTCCTTACTTCTCCACACTGTCTCTCCCTCCCCGAGCCCAGTCTCCGGCTAGGGACCAAGGCACAGAGTTATCTACTCCTCACCCTGGTCACTGTGCCTGGGTGCCTGTTGTAATGCCCTCTAACTGACCTCCCAGCTCCTCCAGCGTCTCCTCTCTGGCCCCTTAAGGGACTTTGTACATGCAGCGTTTTCCCCTAATACAGCCGGTGCCCACTGCTATGGACTGAATGAATCTTGGGTTATGTCCTGCTGGGGCTGTAGGTGATGCATTGTCCTGGACAGAAGACATGGCACATGGCACCAGTATAGGAACAGGAAGGGGGTCCTATCTCATCTCTGCCACTTGCTTGCCACCCACAACAGGCTCAGCCCTCCCCACTCTGCCTATCCATGAAAATGGTATGCCATTCCTTCTTGAGGACCTCATCTCTTCTCCTTGTTCCTCTTTTCCTCCACTCCTTCATCAAACATTCATAAGAGAGGCATTTGGCAATTCTTTTCAAAAGCCTTAAAAAACCCAAACACATCCTTTGACTCATAAATGATGTCTAGGTTTCCCCTGTGGGGAAAAATCATGGCTAAAGCACAAAGACTGCACTATTGGATGTTGACAGCAGACTATATACCCCCCACAGCAGGTTCAGTGCCAACCTTTGTGTTTCCATAGCAACCTGCTCCTCCTGGATCCTGGCAGGTGGTTTGTGTTCTAGTAATTATCTGTTGGCTTGTCTGTATCCTGAGCTGGCTCCAAGTTCCCTGAGGGCAGGGGCCTTGTCTATTTGGTTAGCTATGGTGTTCCCAGTACCTGGCATCCTGCCGTCACATTGTGGAGTCCAAAGATTTTTTTGATAATTGAGTGGCTGGTGATGGAGTGGCACTGGAAAGGTTTTTAATTTTTTTCCCCCTTTGGCCATATTGGGGGTTGAATTCAGGGCCTCACATTTGTTAGGCAGGTGGTCTACCATTTGAGTCACTGTGCCATCCCTTTTTTGTGTTGGGTATTTAGAACTATTTGCTGAGGCTTTCCTCCAACCTGTATTGTCCTGGTCTCTGCCTCCTGAGTAGCTGGGATTACAGGTGTGAGCCACGGGTACCCAGCCGGTGCCGAGAGTTTGAAGGTGGGGTTTTCACTTGGGAAAGTTGCCTCTGGTGGTTGTGGAGTTGGGGGATAGAGACTCGGGAGGTTGGCGTTGGCTGATGTTGGGATTCAGACAGGAGAAAGTGGAGTCAGAGTAGGAAAGTGGTCCTGAGATGGAGGGGAAGAAATAGATTTTTTTTTTTTTTTTTTTTGCAGCACTGGTGTTTGAACTAAGGTCCTCATGCTTGCTAAGCAGTCACTCTTACTGCTCAAGCCACTCCACCAGCCCAGAAATAGACTTTTAGCCAGCCCCCCCCAACCACCACCTGGTCATACACACCTGTAATTCCAGCTACTATGAAGGTGGAGGTAGGAGGATTGAGGCCAGACAGGGAAAAAGCTTGAGAACCTATCTGAAAAAACAAACTAAAAGCAAAAGGGCTGAGGGAGTGGCTCAAGTGGTAGAGCGCCTGCCTAGCAAGCTAGAGGCCCTGAGTTCAATTCCTGGTACTGGGGAAAATGCAGAAGGAAGAACGGCGGAGACTTGAGGACTGATGGCTTTGTCCCGGGAATGGATCAGGAGCGCCAGCTGCTTCTTAGTTGTTCCTGACCTCTGATCCTGCAGGTACAGGTTCCAGTGTAGCCCACCATGGGGATGGCTGGGTTCTGATACGGTAGAGATGGGGGCCCAGGCCACCCATACTGAGGCTTCTGACCCAGCTTCCCCAGGCTCTGGGCCCTGCTCATCCTGGCCACCTCAGCGCCCATTGGGCCACAGTCTCAGACATTCCCTTGGAGACCCTTGGTCTGGCTGCTTGCTGGGCAGTGCAGAGCCTTGTGCTAGCTGGGCAGTCCCAGTGCCCAGAAAAAGGGGTAGTGGCCTTCCCCTGAGCAACTGCTCTCATGTCACCTTCTCCTTAGGGTGTCATTGTCACCATCACAGAGACAAACACAGCTTAGGTCCTTTGACAGCCTAGCCCCTGATTCACAGAACTCTCGGGGGGAGACAGAGGCTAGCTGGGCCACCAGTGTGGGGTCCTGAGCTAGGTGGTGCTGGGGTGAACATGGCCAAAGAGCTGGGTCACTTCCCCAGCTGCTTGGGAAAGGCTTTGGGCCTGGGAAAGGCTTTGGGCTGTGACACAGGAATGTGACCTTCCCAGCAAGGCTGGCATGAGGTGTGAGGGAGGTGCTGCACTTGAAGCACTCTACACACTTCCAGTACCCAGTAAATGCTCAGTCAGTGGCGATGGCTAAGCCTTGTTTTTCAGAGAGCAGTGGGAACAGAGGGCCCAGGCTCCTTGCCTTTCTCCACCCCAGACCTGGCCATGTCTGTATGGCACCAGCTCAGAAGTCATCAGGGCCTCCTCTCTCTCTGCTTTTCCAGAAAGCCAAGGCTGAGATGGAGAAAGAGGCTGTACCCAAACCACCCTGCCCTGACACTTTTAGGCCAGGAGGCCTGGCTGGCATAACCAAAGTCTGAAGATCAAGGTCAAGGGGGGAAGGGATAGGGAGGGCAATGATGTCTCAGCCAGCCTCCTGGCTCTGATGGTCCCCCAGCCTTCTGACCCCTTCAGTTCCTGTTTCACAACTATAGGCCATGAGGGAAGGACTTGCCGAATTCATTGTGGCTTTAGGGACTTCCTGGGCCGCTCTCTGAGGCAGGGATGGGGTGAGGGGTCAGCACATCACACTTCAAACCGTCTCTGGAGCTGGGGAGTGGCTCAAGCAGTAAGAGCACCTACCTAATAAGCATGGGGCTCTGAGTTCAAATCCCAGTGCTGCCAAAAAAATAAATTAATGTCTCTGGAAGGGAAAATGTTTACTTTTGCCTGTGATTTCTTTGCTTTTTAAATTTTTTTATGTTTTTTGACTGGGACCTGCATGTGGTCTAGCCTGGCCTCAAATTTGCAAACCTCCAGCCTCAACCTCCTGAGTGCTGGATTCACAGGTATTCACCATCACACCAAGCTCCCAGTGCTTTCTGTATAGTCATTTTCTTCACCATACCTCTGAGGGGGGTGGCAGCCTTACTCCCATTTTACAGATGAGCAAGTAGAACAGAGAGAGAAGGGTCAAGGCTCCTTTTTCTAGCTGGGGGCTGAGCCACACTGTCTCCCCACTGTGTCTTCAAAAGAAAGGGTATGGCAGAGATGGGTGGGATGAGTGGGGAATCTGGGGGTGGGGTGGAAGCATTTTATCACCAAGGCTGGGACCCTGTCACCCCTGGCCCCTGCAGCAATGGCAGCCAGAGGGCAGAGGCTGCCCAGGAGTCTTGAGGTGACTCCAAGTGCAGCTTCAGTCATGGTGAATTAGTCATCCATCATCCATATTAAGAAAAAGAATTGCTTTGTAATGGGCCAAAGAGTGTGCGCTCCTGTGATTGGTGGGAATATTTGTCAAATGTCAAAAGGATTTGGAAAATAAATACCAACACACTAGTGTTTCTAGAAATGGGTATTAATGACTAGATTTTACAAAAAAGTAATGGTCTCTAGTGGACTTTTTTGTTTCTTTTGGCAGCACTGGAGCTTGAATTTAGGGCCCCACCCTTGCTAGGCAGGCACTCTATCACTTCAGCCACTCCACCAGCTCTATTTTTGTGATGGGTTTTTTCAAGATAGGGTCTCCTGAACTATTTGCATGGGCTGGCTTTGAACAGAGATCCTCCTGATCTCTGCCTTCTGAGTAGCTAAGATTACAGGTGTGAGCCACCGGCGGTCAGCTTAGTACTGTTTTTACTAAGTGGAACTAAGGTTTCACTCTTGCTAGGCAAATTCTCTGTCACTTGAGCCATGCCCCCAGCCTGTTTTTTGCTTTAGTAGTTTCTCAGATAGGGTCCCTTTTTGCCTAGGGCCAGCCTTGGGCCTCATCCTCCTTTCCTAGGCTTTCTGAGTAGCTGAGATTACAGGCATGAGCCTCCATGCCCAGCTGGTCCTTAGTGTTAATGGAGTACTTTGTGAGGACTGCCCTGTTTGTGCCTTAGTCCTTAGGGCCCTCGGAACAATTCTGGAGGGAGAAAACAGGCTTGGTCAAGATCAGACTGTCAAGAAGCTTGGATGGCCGGGTTTCAGAGTGGCTGTGCCTCACTGATCAGACTGCTGCTGAGGCCAGGAGGGGATAGCAGGGAGTAACTCCAGCATCTGCTTTTCGAGGAGATTCCAATCTAAGCATCTTGGGTTGGCAAAGAGGCCCCAACAGAACCTCTGGAGACCAAGTGGGTGCTTCCAGAGAGGCAGGGGTCCTTGATGTTGGGGATCTAACACCAAGGACATGAAAGAGTGCTGCCACCCTCTGCTTGGACTCAGAAATAAAGGGGTCCTAGGGGGTTTTAGTGAAAGGATGGGGTTCTGTAGAGTGGCAGTCTCCTAGGGTGGGAAGGTGCAGTGAAGAGGAAGGGTGGAATGAGGAGAGCAGGGCTCAGGATGGGAAAAGGTTTAATAAAACCTGTCCACCCTCTTTTTTTTTTTGCAGTTTTAGGGTTTGAACTCAGGGCCTACACCTTGAGCCACTCCACCAGCTCTTTTTTTGTGTGTGATTTTTGGCTTTTTTTTTTTTTTTGAGATAAGGTCTCTCAAATTATTTGCCTGGGCTGGCTTGAAACCTCGATCCTCTTGATCTCTGCCTCCTGAGTAGCTGGGATTACAGGCATCAGTCACCACCATCAGCACCTGACCCCTGTCCATACTCTTTTTTTTTTTTTTTTCTGGTGGGACTGTGGTTTGAACTCAGGGCTTCACACTTGCAAAGCAGGCACTCTACTACTTGAACCACACCTCAAGTACATTTTGCTCTGGTTATTTTGGAGATAGGAGTCTCTCAAACTGTTTGTCTGGTCTGGCCTCAAACCATGATTCTCCTGATATCAGCCCCAAGTAGCTAGGATTACAGGCGTGAACCACTGGAACCCTGCCTGTCTACTCTCTTGTTCTCTGAACACATTTGCCTGCCATATTCCCCTCACTCCTCAAGTGTCTGAACTCAGCAGGGTTTTCAGGTGTCATGAAGGTCCCAGGCTTCCTTCTGGTGAGGATCCTCGACTCTCCACCACCTCCTCATCCGAAACCCACAGCTCATCCAGCGATCTCACTGTCAGCTAATGCCTCCCTTTCTGGTTGCCTTTATCATCCTTGTATGGGGCCATCCTCTCTCTGCAGGGAGCCTCCTCACCTCAGTCTGGTCCCCAGTTGGAGGTAAGCACCAGGTCCCTATGTTCCTTTCTTCTCCCTCCAAGCAGCCCTGTCTGATCGCTGGATCCAGACTCATCCTTGTCCCTGTCTTCCTAATGGCCTTCAGTAAGTGGCTGTCTCTGAGTGTCAGTGTCTCCCTGAGCTCTGCAGAGGTGGTGGCCCATGTCTTGGTTGCCTCTTGGGGAGCCCAGGAGGCCAGATGGACAAAACGTGTGGTTTTGAAGGACAGCTGGACTTAGGTTGTATTTCAAAGTACTCAAATGGGAAGTTCTGTGCCTTTGCGTCAGTCCCCACTACATGTGGGGATTGGGAGGAGGTATCCCTAAGCCTTCACTGACTGACGGATGTACTGAGAGACTGAGGGTTGCCCCACCCCCTCTTCTCTGTGACAATCTCCTACTCATCCTCCAGAGTCCATTCAAATGCCTTCCCTCCCCTCTCAGAATCTCTCCTCAGTTCCTGAAGGCCCTGGTCTTCTCCTGACGCATCCTTTAGCCACTCTTCTTGCCTGTTTTTGTTTTGGGGCAAATGTTACTGTTTGTTTCTATTCTGAGACGGTGTGTGCAGTGGTCAGAACCCCGCCCAGACCACGCCCACCCTAGCCTCGCCACGTTCGACCCCACCTACTTCGCTCTACCGTAACCACGCCCAGCCCCGCCCCCTCACGCCCCTCGGCCACGCCCCTCACCCCTGCTCCTCCATCATCTCTTGAAGCTCCATGCACTTGAGCTCCACGCGCCGCTTGCGCTCGTGGTCCAGGATCTCGCGGTGCGCGCGCTTCACCAGGCCCGGCTCGGCGGCGCGCAGCTCCTCCTCCGACCGCGGCCAGGCCCCGGAAGAGGCGCCGGGCTGCGGGAAGCCGTTCGCGGCGTCGGGAGGGGACGGCATGCTGGCAGCTCCGTTGTTCACGGTGGAGGACATAGCGTCTGGTCTCGGAGGCGCTTGTTTCTGTCGCCGGCCCTGCGGGACAGACACAGATCCGAGGCGGGATGGTCACTTCTTGGCCACCTGCTAAACTCATCTCTGTGCGAGTTAATCCTGGAGATTTAGGGCCCAGCAGTGGCTCTAATCCGCTTCCTTTCAGGCTGCAGAGGGGGCAGGTGAGGGGCTTGGAACTTTGGGCCACATCTCAGGGCATGGACGGGGTTGGACACTGGGATTTCCATAAGATGGGTGGCTGCAGGCCGGACTAGCTGGCCTCTAAGGGCCAGTGGCTTGGACTCGGGACCTGGTCACTGCTTGGGCACCACCTTTCCACCAGCCGCCGCGCGCGGATGCCCGAGCACGCCCCCTGCTGGCGCTCCTCAGCAACTCTCCAGCCAACCGTGGCGATTTGCATGCTGTTAGTTTTATTTATTCTTTTCCTTCAAATTCAGTTTAAACGGGTCAAACACACCCCCCAGGCCCATTGTCCTGGTTCTGTGTCGTGGAGTCACAGACTACGGGTGCTTCTAACTCTCGGTCTGCCCCCAGGGCAAGTCCTGCAGAGATGGAAAATAGGACCTTCTTCAAATTCCACTCCCTTCCCACCCCAGTACGGTTTCCCGTGTGAACTGGCTTAAGTCCTCCAAAACCAACATTCGGGTGAGGGTCTCACCCAGATCGAGGCCCACAGGACCGGTCTCTCCTTTGTTCTGGAAATACTGCTTCTAATGATGTGACCAAAGGTGACATTGACACTAGCTTTCCAGGCAGCTTTGTCCTTTGGTGGCTGGGGGTGGGGTGGGGTGGGAGAAGGCTTGGCGGTAAGAAGCTCTGGCTCTGGGTTTCTTACCTCCAAAGTAGAACAGACAGACAGACAGACACACACACACACACACACACACACAAGGACCTTTATCTTAACAGAGGGAGGTACCTCTTGAGCTATTTCCATTTCTTTTCTCCAAGGAAAGTTAGTTGCTAAGCAACAGGAAGGCCTCATTTCCAAGGAGTGGGATGGGAGGGAGGGAGGGAAGGGAGGAAGAGAATGTATGGGCATGTCTGGACTGGGACCTTCCTGGCAAACTACCCCCCAAACTCTCCCCGCCCCATGCAATACAGCCTCCCCTCACTGGCCTCAGAGTGCTGAGGTAGAGGGTATTTGGACACAGAAACTGGAAGACAGAGAGGGGGCTGTGAGAGACACAAGCTTCTTGGAAAAGGACAGAGTGACAGTGATAATGAGGATGTAAGTTTCTCTAGTTCCAAGCCCCTGAGTTCTAGGCCAAGTTCTTCCGTGCTTGCTGTGTGACCCTGAGATGTTTTTGCCCCACTCTGAGCCTCTGATCCCTGCCTGTGCTTGGGAGCATCATCCAGACTCCCCAGGAGAAGTGAGATACTGGGGGCTTACAGAACACAACTGCTCCTCTAAACCCAGTCTCCGCCCCGAACCCTGCCTGCTTCCCATCTCTGTCTCTAGACCAGCCCTGCACCCACTCACCGTGCCCCCACCTCCTTTGGCCACAGTGCTTGGGAGATGGTAGACCCTCCCATCTGTTGGTCCCCTGAACTAGGAACAGGTGTGGAGTTTGGAGACCCTCATGACCCTGACCCCCTGCAGTTCACTTGTCGTCAAGTTTGGTCCCTAAACTGGGCATTGTGGTGTACATTTGTAATCCCAGCACTCAGGAGGCTGAGGCAGGAGGATCTCAAGTTCCAGACCAGCCTGAGCTACAAAGCCCATAGCTGCCTCAACAACAAAAAAGTTTGGTCCTTTACCCTCTCTTCTCAACATGACCTCCTTTATCCACTTCCTTTTCTCCTTCCCTGAAACGTTCTCAGTCCAAGAGCCTCCCTCTGGTTCATGACTTCAGTGTTCTCCCTGGCCTCCCTGCTCCCAGACCTCCATCCTTCACTTGATAGCCTGGCAGATCAGCCAGGAGCACACCAGACCATATTGGGCTCTGAGTCAGCCTTGAGTCTTCCTGTCACTTTGGTTTAAAGTTGTGACATAAGCTGGCCACAGGTGGCTCATGCCTGTAACCCTAGCTACTTGGAAGGCTGAACTCAGGAGGATCACTGTTTGAGGCCAGCTCAGGCAAATAGTTAGTGAGATCCCATCTCCAAAATCACCAGAACAAAATGGGCTGGGGGTGTGGCTCAAGCAGTAGAGTGCCTGCTTCGTGAGTGAAAAGCCCTGAGTTCAAACCCATCTCCCCTGCCGCCCTCCCAAAAAAGTTGTGATATCGCCCTACCTCCCAGTCCAGCTGCTATCCCCCTCTCCCAGGATGCTGCTGCTTCTTTTTTTTTTTAAGTGGACTTGGGTTTGAACTCAGGGCTTTGCTGTACCTCTTGAACCACACCTCCACCCTTCCAAGATACTCTTGACCTGGTTGTCTCAAAGTCACAGCTCATAGGTACCTCACCTTCCAGAGCCTCCCTCACACCTCAGCTAGTGCCACCCTCCCAGAGCTGTCCCTGGCTGCTGTCACTGTGGGTTCTACCGCCCTAGTTTAGCCTTCAACTCCTAGTGCCAGCCAAGTGCCAGCCACACATGAGGAGAGCTCAAAGCATGGGAGGTGAAATCTGAGACAATTACAAAAGGAGGTGGGGTGGAGGAACACATGCGCAACTTGCTTTCCTCCTGCCTTCTGCTATCTCCAAACTTCACTCTTTCCTCTTTACTTTTCCTTAAAAAAGAATTTTTTTTTTAAGCCGGGCGCCAGTAGCTCGTGCCTGTAATCCTAGCTACTCAGGAGGCAGAGATTAGGAGGATCATCATCCTATTTACCAGCCCTGGCAAATAGTTCAAGAGACCCTATCTCGAAAAAATCCATCACAAAAAAGGACTGGTGGAGTGCTTCAACGTGTAGGCCCTGAGTTCAAACTCTAACATCACAAAAAAAGAAATTATTTTGCAGTGCTGAGGATGGAACCGAAGGCTTTGTGCATGCTCAGCCACTGAAACTGCCCCCAGTCTGAAACTTCATCCCTTGCTACACTCTATCCTAACCAACCTCCAGTTCTAGCCTTGGGGATCACTCCCAATAGGTGACCTTACTCCTCTGATCCTTTGCCCAGGTGGTTCTCCTTCACTGGGTGAAGAAGAAAAGAAATTCCAAGGCTGGGTACAGGGGAGCATATCTGTAATCTCAGCATTTGGGAGGCTGAGGCAGGAGGATCTTGAGTTTGAGGCAAGCCTGGGATACCTACAGAGTGCTACTTAGAGGCCCAGCACTGGGCTACACTGGAAGAGAGGGAGGAAGGAAGAAAGGGAGGGAGGGAGGGAGGAAGGAAGGAAGGAACGAACTCTAGCTAGATTTGCCAGTTTGGACAAATAAAAATACAGAATGCCTTGTTAAATTAAATTTGAATTTCATGAATTTCATATTTGGGGCATACTTCTAAAAATTATTCATTGTTTATCTGAAATTCAAATTTAATTGGGTGTCCTATATTTTTTTGTCAATCAACCTGAGACGCACCCCAGATGAGAATCTCAGGGTGAGGTCGCTGGCGAAGGTCCCCCAGGAGCTATGAAGCTGTGATGGGAGGTGGTGGTCTACACCGCTGTCTTCAATCTTGTTGGCCTTCGGGACCCCTGAGGGGGGTTAACACAGAGACTGCTGGTCCCGATTAGTAGCCTTTCTGTTCAGTAGATCTGAGTGGGGCCTGAGAATCTGCATTCCTCACAAGTTCCCAAATGTCACCAACACTGCTGGTGCTTGGCCACCCTGAGAGGAGCAAAGGCCTGGCCCAGCTGCAGAAGACCAAGCCAGGACCCCAGCAGGGAAGTCCTCTAGTGTCAGCTTCAGCTCAGTCCAAGGAAGGGTTTGTTTGTTCAATAATCAACATGCTTTGCCGGGTGCCAGTGGCTCACACCTGTAATCCCAGCTACTCAGGAGGCAGAGATCAGGAGAATCACAGTTTGAAGCCTGCCCCAGGCAAATAGTTCATGAGACCTTATCTCAAAAAAAAAAACAAAAAACAAAACAACAACAACAAAAAAACCAAAACACCAAAAAACCCCCACAAATTAGGTCTGGTAAAGCAGCTCAAGTAGTAAGAGTGCCTGCCTTACAAGCATGAGGCTCTGAGTTCAAACCCCAGTACTGCCAAAAAAAAAAAAAAACCAAGACAAAACAAAAAACAAAGAGCTGGGATTTGGAGGTTAAAAAGGCCCCATCCTGGGGCCGGGGGTGTGGCTCGGGGTAGAGTGCCTGCCTATCAAGCATACAACTCTGAGTTCAAACCCTCATACCACCCCAAAAAAAGAAACAAACAAACAGACCTCATCCTGGCCCTCTGGAAGCAGCAGTATTGTGTGGCCAAAGAAAACTTGAGAGGTCTCTGGATCCCTGCTTGGCTGGGGAAGACTGGAGAGCAGGTAGGCTGATTGACAGTATGTGTGATTGGTTGTGGGGTTGGGTCTCCAGCCCGGGTGAACAGGTTGATGGTGCAGCCATTTGTTGTGATGGGGAACTGAGAGGGCAAAGCAGGGTGTGTTGAGGATGAGAGGTTGGTGGGGATGAAGCCAGCAGATATGGAGTAAAGTCATAAAGCTAACCTTAACTTAAACCCTGACCCTAACGTCTTTTGGTTCTTTTGGCAGAACTGAGATTTGAACTCAGGACCTCATGCTTGCCAGGCAGAGTGAAGCACTCTACCACTCTTTTTTTGTGATTTTTAAAATTCATTTATTCACATGTGCATACACTGTTTGGGTCACTTCTCCCCCCGTGATGGTTGTTTTGCAATAGGGTCTCATGAACTATTTGCCTATGCTGGCTTCTAACCACGATCCTTCTGATCTCTGCCTCTTGAGTAGCTAGGATTACAGTGAGCCACTGGCACCTGGCTTGTTTTGGTTCTTGAGGACACTGATGCTGCACCTCTTTGGAGGCAGAGCAGCAAATGGGAAATCTTTTCTCCACCCCTGATTGGCTGTGAAACCTAAGAGAGTCCCTCTTTCCCCTCTCTGGACCGTTTCCTCATTGGACAATGAGGAGATGGACTCAGGGATCACTCAGGTCTTTTCCTACTCTGGAAGTCTGGGTCGCACTAGCTCTATATGTACGTCACCAGAACTTTAGCCTGCTCACTTCCTGCTGAGGTCGCCAGTGACCAGTGCTACACCAGCCATTGCTGGGGCACAGCTGAGACCCCCCACTGCTGGGTCAAGTCCCAAGAGCAAGCCCAGATGCCAGAGATAGCCCAAAGTATATGGAGATTAAGCCATGAAGCTCTAAGTCAGTGCATACCCACAGAGAAGCACCCCTTTTTCTGCTAGCCAAGAAGTGACTAAAGGGACAGAGGCCTGATTTTCCGCCATCATGGGTGGGTCTCCGGGCTATTTCCCTCCCACAGGTCCAAGCATGGGGCTCTGAAGCAGGACTGGTTATGGATATTATGGGTCACAAACTGAACACTGGGCTGGCATCTGGGCCAGACTCCCACATGGAGTGGGTGAGCAGTCCCTGGCATTCAGGAGATGATGGTTAATTGAATGTGAAGCAGCCTGTCTGGGTGGCAGTGTCCACACTGCTCTGGAAGCTCAGCTGCTGACAGTCCTCTCAGCTAATGTCACCACTCACTTTGGGGCTCAGGAGAGTTAGATGCTCAGGTCAGTTAGTTTCCTGGCTAGGTTTTGGAGAGAGACAGTTGGCTGCACACAGGTGGAGGAGATACGGCCCTGCCCTGGGGACTCCTGGTTTGAGGGGGAGACAGAGCTGTGCCCTTTGGGAATTCATGAGCTGGGTGGTCTTGGGGATGTGACTTAAACTCTCTGTGTCTCCACCTTCTTGCCTGTAAAATGGAACTAATAATTGAATCCATCCTCATAGGTTTGTGGTCAAGGATGAACACCAGGACCTGGTGGTCATTCTGAGCAGTTGTCAATGGTGAGTGTCCTGGTTTTGGGGTTTTGTTTTTGTTTTTGTTTTGTCTTTTTGGGAGGTAGTAGGGTTTGAACTCAGGGCCTCATGCTTGCTAGGCAGGTACTCTACCACTTGAGCACTCTGCCAGCCCTTTTTTGTGTTAGGTATTTTTGAGGTAAGAAGCTATTTGCCCTGGTTGGCTTCAAACCTCCTGATCTCTGCCTCCTGAGTAGCTAGGATTACATGCATGAGCCACTGTCACCCAGCTGAGTGCCCTGTTTTAGACATGGAGTGTGTGAGCAGTCCCTGGACATCCAGGAGGAGATCATGGGTCTGGCATTTGAGAGTCTCTGATCTGGGTCTGATTTGGGAGCCATCATCATATAGCTGAAGATTAAAACCCCAGAATGAGCAAGGTCAGCTTCCCTCAGCTGGCCTCTGAAAAGCCTACCTCCCCATCTCTCTCGAACAGCTCGGGCTTCCAGCACCACGACAGCTCCTGCACCACCAACCCGGGGCCTCACCTTCTCTGGCAATGGCTCAGGACGCCAGCACTACGGACAGCTTCCTGTAACGCCTGCCCTCGGGGGTTCAGCACCACAGCCAGTGTCCCCCCCACCCCCGTGTTGCCAACCACAGGACTCAGGGCCTCCACACCCTCTAAGGCACAGGCTCCCATGGATTCACAGAAGGTCTCAGTCTGCAGTCACACACAACCACTAAGTCTGCTGTCTCCACTAGGCCCAGGGTAGGGGGACCTTAGACAAGAAGCACTGGAGGGGGAGTCAGACGATTTTAAACTTAAATTCTGATTCTTACCACTTCTGTTTGGGGGATCAGTGGAAGTCACTAAGCTGCTCTGAGCCTCAGTTTCCCCATCTGTACAATTAAAATGATCCTCCCTAACTTGTAGCTGGGTAGGATCATTCACTCTTTCATTCAGGGACAAGCTGGTGAGGAAATAGGTCCTTATAGGCACTCTGTGGTCCCTCTCTCAGTGTTTGGGGAGCCAAAAGGAACCAGGCTTTGCCTGGGATGGTCAGGAAAGGTTTTGCAAAGGAATGATGTCTGGAATGGCTCTTTAAAAGACGAATCTTGTTCAGGTCAGAAATAGGGTGTCCATGCAGTGGACTGCACAGGGTAAGGCCAAGGGTATCCAGGGTCCAGTGACATGGGACCATGAGATCAGGTTGAGAAAAAAATGTCTTTTTTAATACTTAGGTATGAACCCAGATCACTCCACACCTCTTGAGCTACAACCCCAACCCTTTTTGCTTTAGCTTGTTTTTCAGATAAGGTGAGAACCTGTGATGCTTTTGCTCTGATTGGCCTTGAACCAAGATCCTCGTTGGGTGTGATGCTTGATTTTGGAAGCTGCATTCCCATGAAGGTGGGGTTGTGAACACAGGATGAGGCCTTCTGGAGGCAGTGTGTGTGTGCATGTGTGTACGTGTTCGTGCAGGGACTCAGCCTGCTGAATTTTCTGGAGAAAGATTCTTTGTATCTGTCAGAAACGTGACTGGGTACTTCGGTGTAAAACTAAATCTGGTAAAGACAAGTGTGCAATAACAATGGTTTGTCAAGATATTCTATCAAGATGGAAGAGACAAATCATCTCCATCATGACTAAGGAATCTAGGTGGGTCCCCCACACTCCAGTCCCTGGGATTAAAGCCAGGTTGCATGAATACACTGACATATTTGCTGGAGCACGCTCCTGCAAACTTCTTTCTGTCCTGTAGGGACCCTGCACCAGAATTCCAGCCCATGAGAAGGGGAGGGGCACAGTGACCACATCAGTAACTGCCACAAGAAACTGGGGTCTCCCCTGTGATCTCCACCGAGAGTAAGGGTCACAGCACCTGGAGATACCCATGGGCTCAGGGTTGAGTCCCTCATTCAGGGCACAGCTTTATCTCCAGTGGCTACTCTACTGTCCACTACAGGACAAGTGAGAAATGCAGGGGAAGAGGTATTGATGCTTAAAATGTAGGGATGGAGGGCTGAGGGCGTGGCTGAAGTGGTAAAGCACCTGTCTAGCAAGCATGAGGCCCTGAGTTCAAACCCCAGTACTGCCAAAAAGTGCTGGAATGGGGGATGTGTGGCAGAAACATCAGACTGAGCTGGGGTGAGTGAAAAGGAGGATAGCTGGGAAGTCTTCCTGGAGGAATCAGTAGGAGGCATCAATAGAAGCTGGCAGGAGAAAGAAGAGGAGAAAAGTTGTCCTGGCAGAGTGTGCAGATGGCTATGGGCAGCTGAACTCAGGGACCAGGTGGGGGCAAGAGCCAGGCCACCAGGTATTCAGGGCTACATCATACCCTGCAGGTAAGAGGGAGCCAGTGAAGGGTGTTGAGCTGGGGAGGTCACAGTCAAATTTGCATTTTTAAATTTTATATATTTTTTTGGCAGTACCAAAGCTTGAACTCAGGGCCTCTTGCTTGCACGGCAGGCACTTTACCACTTAAGACACTCCACCAGCCCTTTTTTTGTGATGGTTTTTTTCTAGATAGGGTGTCATGAACTATTTGCCTGGGCTAGCTTTGAACAGCAATCCTCCTGATCTCTGCCTCTTGAGTAGCTAGGATTGAGGTGCAAGCCATCAACACCCAGCTCAAATTTGCATTTTGGAAAGATTTCTCTCCTAGCCTGGTGCCTAAACCTTGGGTGTCCCCTGCCCTTTGGAGAGAGGTTGATCCTAAAGTATGGCAAAGTTCACAGTATCTGAAGCATCTCTGTGCAGATCTGTGAGTACCTGGGTTCAAATCACTTCCTATGTGCCCTTAAGTGACTTAACCTCTGCACTGACTTTCCTCATCTGTACAATGGGCTGGTATAAGTATCCCCCTCCCAAGGTGGTCCACAGAACGAAAGAAGTGATATAAGTACAGCGCAGTGCTGTGACATACAAGAAGCTCTATGTATTAAGTGTTAGAGGTTATTGTCACGCACAAACTATGGCAACCAGTCTAACAGGTGTGGATTAGACCAGGAAGAAATATAGATCCCTATAAATCAGTCCAGGTAGCTACTGTACCTTTTCCCACCAGGCACAAACTTGTGAAAGCTAGCATGCCAGCAGGCCAGCATTCACAGCTACCAACTAGCACTTGCAGTAGAGCCGGGTCCATGCTTAAGAACAGATCCCTGTCCGCAGGGAGAGGCTGGAGAAGGTGGCTAGATGCGGCAGGGAGAGGGTTACAGAGCCTTCTCCTGCTCCTTGGAGTTTCTCTTGGGAGGCGCTTGTGCTGTGTTTGTTACCCAACCCTCCTGAAGATGTGGCTGCCACCAGGGAGGGAGAAATGCTGAAAGCCTTCTTTTTAATTATTCAGCAGCTGGCGCTTCCTGACTCCCCGCTGGAGTCAGAGGAAGGCCTTGGCTGGAGCTTCTGGGCTGAGGCTGCCTAGGCCAGGGCTGGTGCAGGAGAGTGGTTCCAAGAGGAGTAGGGAGCCTGACCATGCGGGGGCTGACACAACAGCCCAGTGCATCCCTGGTGGCCCTTCTCCTGCCCTCCCCTATCCAGTCCAGAGCTGGGTCCAGCATGCCTGGGGAGGGCTTGGCCTGTTTTCTTCCCTCTGTCCCTTCCCCTCAGTAGCCTGTCTGTGCTGTTGAACAGAAGCAGCTGAGCTGGCAAGGCTCCAGCACCAAGAAGGGTACCAAGGGCAGGCAAGCAGGGCAGACAAACAGGGCATCAGCCACAGGAGAAAGCCTAGGCTGCTTTGCTGGCATGTCAGTTTGGGCTGCCTGTCCAGTCCCAGGCTAGTTCCTGTCCTATATGCTGAACTCTGCTTCACCCAGGAGCACACAGGTCCATGCTGGTCCTTGTGCCTAGAATGCCCCCTTTTTCTCCACTCATCCTGCAAGACCTCAAATGTCATCTCCTCCTGAAGCCTTCCCTGACCTCCTAGAAGGATGTCATGTGGGGATGTGCCTCTGCAATCACTCTGTGGTTGCTACTCCTGGCACTTAAGTTGTTCTGGGCTAGTCTAGCTTATCTTCCTGTCCCTAGTACCTTGGCACAGAGCAAAGTCAGTACTTATGTTTTACCACTGCCATTTCCAGGAATTTCTTTGTTCACCACTCCTATATGCTCTGATTCTGTGTGTTGACATTTCAAACCTCATTGTCATCTACTTCATAAACCCTGGAGTCCAGTTCTATCTCTGAACAGACAGGAAGGACTTGCCTGGCACCCAGGCTCAGCCCACCATGATGCTTAGGGCCCCTGTCCTGTTAGCTCTGTTTTGTATTCCAATGAAGAAGTCTGAGTGGGCCGGGCGCCAATGGCTCACCCCTGTAATCCCAGCTACTCAGGAGGCAGAGATCAGGAGGATCTCGGTTCAAAGCCAGTCCAGGCAAGCAGTTCGAGAGACCCTATCTTGAAAAACCATACACAAAAAAGGTGCAGGCCTTGAGTTCAAACCATAGTACCCAAAAAAAAAAAAAAGTCTGGTGGCAGGTCCCCAGGGACAAAGAGGTCTCTGCTATGTGCCAAGGGACCAAAGTCCTGGCAACAAAGCCCAGTGAGACCAGTGCAGACCACTATAGCCCTGGACAGGCTGTAGAGACCCTCATATAGAACAGACCAAGCTGAAACACCTTCCAACTAGCTACGCCAGTAGAGGAGAGTGGGGACCCACACGCCAGCCCTACAGGCCTAATGGGGCAGACCAGAACATGCAATACTGGTTATGATCCAATCCAGCAGACAGCTATAGAAACCAGAACTGATACTGCAAAAGCAAGTGGCATTTCAGTGTCCCCTTCCTTGCACTCTGTGGGGAGCCTTGTGATGTCCAGCCCACACAGTCCTCTTTGGGGCCCTCGGCAATATTGCATGTTACCTACCAGCTGGAAAGCAGCTCCCCCGTGGTTGTCAGAGCTGGAAGGTAGATTTGGGGGTGGGCTGGGGGGGCTCCCCAAACAGTAGCTTCAGCTTAGCTGGACAAAGGAGCAATTCGTAGCTGAGCTGTCACTGATGGGCTGGGTGACCTTGAGGTGGTGCTTTTGTCTGGGGGAGGGTGTAGATCAAGTGTCCACACTCTCTGAGGACTCATCCACGCTGGGTCTGGGACTGATTCTGCTGTGAAATACAAGGAGCCCGTGTGCTCTCCCCAGCCTCCATCACCTCCTTCCCCTCCCCCCAGGATCAGACTGTCCCAGGTCACACCTGGGAACTGGACTGAGGAAGGCAAGATGGGCTAGGAGCTATATGACTGGACCTTAGTTTCCCTCCTCTGGACCAAATGTCAGGGGTCTGGATACTAGTGAGGTCCAAGCGGGGCTGGGTTCTGAATCCCTGGCAGTCCAAAACTAAGAAGAACCAAAGTTGGGAGACAATGTATCCACCCCCAGAGCTCTCAGCAGGAAAGGTGGATGCTGGACAGACCGATGGGACAGCCCCTCCCCATGTCCCACACCCAGCCCCACCAGGGAGGGTGCCGGGAGAAGCCAGGAGCAGCTTCTTCCAATGCTCACACAACCTTATTATGGAAAATTCCCTCTATTGACTCAGCTTTAATCAGGCAGGCCGCCCTGGGCATCCCCCCCAGGTTCCTGCTGGGCTGGCTGAGATCAAAGAGAGAGCCAGAGAGAGCCGGGCTGGGGGCTGGAGCATCGCCTGCCTTTCCCATCGATCCAGATGCGCCTCTTGTTGCTAGGCAACAGCCTCCAGTCTCTCCTGGTCCTTCCTCCCCCAGGGGCTACAGAATTGGGTAGTAAATGGGGATAGATAGAGACCCCACATTCATTCTTTGTGACTTCCCTTGCCACACTAAAGACCTCTGTCACCAAACAGGGAGTCCTTCTTGCTGGGGAAGCACCCCTTCCCAACAAGCTGGAAGCTTGACCCTACCACCAAAAATGGACCCCTTTTCTCTCATTACATTTGAATGTGTTTCTAGCATACTCAAAACTCACGCCATCTCTGCTCCATGTAAATACTCTCTTAAGAAGATAGGCCAGGATCTCAGCATTGAGGAAACTGAGGCCCAAAGAAGGGAAGGGACCCCTAAGGGGTCATCGACAAAGTCAGGACAAGATCACAGGCTCCTGACTCTCTCCATGTGGAAGTCATTTGGTCTGGAGAAAATGTCTCTGAAGATAAAATTCACACCCTTATTTTTGAGTGGGCTGCCTTTTTTTTTTCCTCTCTCCTAAAACGTAGATGTGTTTCATAGTAGTTTTTTTCTGTTGTTGTTTTAAAGTGCTATAATTTAAAACTGTAAGTTGTGTTTTTAAAACAGGCATTAAACGTACTGTGGGTTTGAGGGGCTGTAATTGACTCAATAATGTGATCATTTCATCAGTTTAATAATTTTGCATATTTTATCAACCCTATACTGCTCATCATTCCTGCTTTTTTTTTTTTTGACTGAATATGTGTGCTGCATCCCAGCAGTTGTTATGTGGTGACCTACTTACAGCATGGCTTATTTAGGATTTTAAGGTCTTCCCCCCTCGAGATCTTTATGGTCCTTGGGGATGTAAGAAGGAAAGTTTCTTGCTTTTCCCCCAATTTCTTACAAACCTTTCTTTCTTTCTTTCCTTCCTTCCTTCCTTCCTTCCTTTCTTCCTTCCTTCCTTTCTCTTTCTCTCTCTCTCTCTCCCCCCCCTCTCCTTCCCTCCCTTCCCCTCCTCTCTTCTCCTCTTTTTTGTGACAGGGTCTTGCTGTGTATCCCACACCAGCCTCAAACTTGAGATCCTCCTGTCTCAGCCTCCTGAGTGCTGGGATTACAGGCATGTGTCATCATACCTGGCTATAAGACCTTTTTTTTTTTAATGTAACTGAGGGAAAAGGGGTTCAGCCCTGAGTGCTGCCAGGAGGAGCTCAGTCCCTGGGCACCAGCCCCTGTTACTCTTGACCCTGCTCCTGCCTGCTACCTGTCACCTCCAGCTCTATAGCATGGTGACAACTCCTCCCCGAGTCTCCTGCCCAGTGCCAGTCACGCACTTCAACTCTGAGAGGGTTTCCAGGGTCCTTGACAAGTGGTAACCAATTAATGTCAATTAATCTCATTAGCCTGAATAGTTAATTAAGCAGTTAATTAACACATCATTGACAATAACCCAGGGCTCCAGAGGGTTTGTGGGTGGGAAGCAGGACTGGTGGGCGGCCCCTCATTGCTCTGGGAAGGTGTGAGCCCTTTGAGGTCACACTGGTAGTGGAGGCTACTCAGGCAACAGTGGCTTCTCCAAGTCTCCACCTAGCTCCACCATTAGCCCAGAATCTTCATCAGACATCTGACCCCACCCCAGCTACAAGCTCTCCCCAGGCTCCTGGCCAGGGTGGAGAGGGCGAGATGTCTTTGGGAGAGGCGAGCAGAGGAGGGGACAGGCCTTCCATCTGGGAAACCATTCTGCTCTAAAATCCCAGAGGGAGTTCCTGCTGCCACCAATTCTCCCAGACCAAGTACAATTTCCACTGGGTGCCTGGACTTCCCCAGGGCAGAGCAGCCCTGGAAGAGAAGGTCATATATTACCCCACCCTACAGATGAGGAAACTGAGCACCTGCTGTAGGCAGCCTGTGCTTGTACTGGGGACCTCCAGCAATGAGTAACACAGGTCGCTCTCTCAAAAAGCAACCAGCCTGGGGTACCCCAGAATAGCACAGCCCCTGCAGTTGTACCACTTCTGAGCTGAGGGATGTGAAGACTCTGTGAATTTCCCTGTGCCTTGGTTTCCCTCAGCTGTGATCTCCCCCTTCATAGGATTCCATGAGGACAAAAGAGATGAGTTAACACATGCAGCAGGACCTGGCACGTGGGAGACACCAAGTGAGATGCAAGAGTAAGCAGCTAGAGAGGACAGAGAATAAAAGAGGCCAAGCAAGAAGCAGCTCTGGGCACTCGAGGACACACAGAAGAAGAGAGGTCAGCAGAAGGAACCACACAGAATATCTGAGCAGAGCCTGAAGCTCAGGGAGGTAGAGGAGGAGGAAGGCAACAAGGCACGGCTTTCCAACTCCAGCCTGTACGGTCACCTGAAAGCTTTCAAAATTGCAGCCCTAGCCAAGCGCCAGTGGCTCACACCTATAATCCTAGCTGCTTGGGAGGCTGAGATTGGGAGGATTGAGTTTCAAAGCCAGCCTGGGCAAATACTTTGTAAGACCCATCCCCAAAATAACCAAAGCCAAAATGGACTAGAGTGTGTGGCTCAAATGCCTGCTCTGCAAGTGTGAAGCTCTGAGTTCAAATCCCAGTTCACCAAACTCCCACTCCCAAAATCAAAATAAAACAAGACAACAACAAAAAATCCTGCAGATCCTCAGACTCATGGCTGAGATTCTAAATCCATCATTGGGGTGGGTCCCAGGAATCTGCTTACCACAGACTGTTATAAAAAATACAGAAGCAGGTGTCGGACACCTTTGGGTTAGAGCTGTGGTGTCCCAGATCAGCTGTAGGTCAGGTGACCTGTGTCCTGAAAACATACTGCAGGTTCTTCTTCCCCTCCTCCCTCTGTTCTCTCCATCTGTGCAAGTCACATTCACCCTTGGTGGGTGAGTGTCCTCAGGCAGCTCTGGCCTTTGCCTACCTACTGGGGACATTCCTTGTGTTCTATGCAGAAAGACAGAGCTTCGCCTGGCACTATTCCAACCCCCTACCATGAAGCCACCCTCTCCAGCTAGGACCCAGGTCCTTGGCACAGGCCCAAACCCTCCTGCCACACTGTTCCCCGAGCCCATGGTGCTGTTCTCTCCTTTGTCTCAGCTCCTGCTGTCTCCTCTGCTGAGGGCCCTCCCCCTGGCGGACCTGTACTCATCATCTGATGAGGTCCATCTGTGAAGCCAGCTCCAAAGTCAATCAGGGAGGTAGTCCTTCCCTGTACCAGAGTCTGGGCTGATCTCGGACACTCCCATATAACTCCATCCAGCAAAATTCTGGTTTATGAGCCTCACTCCTCACTGCTGAGGGGGGCTCCAGTGCCAGGGTTGTCCTGCTCCTTCCTTACTCCAGTGTGGGGGACTGACCATGACAATGGAGCTTTTTCAGTCCATAGAAGCGGCTGAGAAATGTTTGATGAATGACTGTATGAATGTGTGAAGGACCATATGTGCTTTCTGCTATCCAAGGAGCAGGGGAAGAAGAGAGAGCTAAAGAGGCAGAAGAGAAGAAGTGTTCTGGGGTGTTGTGAGAAGAAGCATGTGTCAGATAGGGCCAGATGAGGAAGGTGGATAGGAGTTACCAGAGGCAGGACCTGCTGAATAGGCCACCTTCCCTCCCTCCTTCCCAGAAGCCTCTGCTGCCCTAATTGGGTGGCCCAGCTACTCTGCCAGTCCTAAAACCCACTCTGCCAACCTGGGGTCTCTGCCTGATGCCAAGTTCTGTGCCACCAGTCAGGCAGGGGTCTGGGGGGCAGACTACCTGCCTCCATCTTGCCCCTGCCCTTGACTCTGTCCTACTCACAGGTCTTCCTTTCTCCCTGGGAGTCTAGTCTGGAGCACTGCCCAGGGGCCATTTGTGTCCCTCTTTGATTGTGCCGTCACCTCCTGCCCAGATGGACAACCCCTCCTCCCCAGCCTCTTCTCTTGGTTCCGTCCTCTTCACCTCTCTGTGAAGAGGACCTGCTGTGGCAGTCCTTCTGGAATTGACAACCTAACCATTTCATGACACTGATCTGAGGTTGCTGTGACTCTCCTTGCTTCCCAAACAAACAACCAGATCCTACAAGGTTGTCAGTGTCCTTCAAGGCCCAACCCAGCCTGGCAGTCTCCCCAGGCTGTCTATTTCCTGGCATGCCTCTGCTTCAGCTACATTGATAACCATGCTCCCCTCACTCAGCCTGGACTTAGATGCCCTTGTGCCATTCCATGCACGAAGGAGGCACCTCTCTGTCTTTTTTTTTTTTTTTTGGTGGTACTGGGGATTAAACCTAAATTCTCATACTTGCTTTGCTAGGTAGGCGCTCTACCACTTGAGCCATGCCCTCATCCCTTTTTTTACTTTAGTTTGGTTTACAGATAGGGTTATACTTTTGCCCAGGGCCAACATTACACCAAGATCCTCCTACCTATGTTTCCCATGTAACTGGGAATACCGTATGTGGCTTGTTTTGTTGAGATGGGGGTCTTTCTAACTTTTTGCCCAGGTTGTCTTTGAATCACAATTTCCTGATTTCTACCTTTCAAGTAGCAGGGATTACAGGTGCAAGCCACCAAGCCTAGCCTTTTTCTTCTAAGTTCCTATGAGATCCATGCTCTCCCCAATGGATGTGTGACCTTCTCATACTATCCCCTGCCAGCAGGTTTTGCTAGTCCCTGGCAAAGGATTCAGGGCCACCTCACTTTCTGACTGGTCTGCCTGGCTGTTTTCCAAGGGAAACCCATAGCAGGCAGACCCCGAAGATGTGCCCACTCAAGGGGGGAGGAGCAGGGGCGTGGCTCTATCCCCAGCTTTCATTGGCTCCCTAGGAAGCAGCTCCACCCACATTCAGTCTTCATTAAGGGTTCAATTCCCAGCACTGGAGGGAGGGGAAGATATAAAAAAAAATCTTTAAAGACGTCAGAGAATGCTTCTGATAGAGTGAAAACTTTGATACAGCCCTTTCTGAACAGAATGCTCCCAGTTGTTTAACTCTGCCCTACCAGATCCATCGTGCTTATCTTAGGGTGATGGGGTTCTTTTTCTTTTCCTCTTTTCATTTTGGTGGCAGCACTGGGGATTGAACTCAGGGCCATGTGCTTGCTGGACATGTGCTCTACCACTTGTGCTAATCCTTTTGCTTTTAGTTTGTTTTTCAGATAGGGTCTAACGCTTTTGCTAGCCTTGGATCAAGATCTTCATACCTCTAACCTCCTGAGTGCTGGGATTACAGGAATGTGCCATCATGCCTAGCTTGTTTTTTTGTTTTTTTCTTTCTTTTAATTTTCTCTCCCCTACCCTGCCCTGAGACAGGGTTCTCACTATGTAGCCCAGACTGGCCTGGAACTCACTGTGTAGCACAGAGTGATCTCAAACTCATGATCTCCTGTCTTCCCCTCCTGAGTGCCAGGATTATAAGTGTGTACTGCCATACCAGGCAAAGCATACCATTCTTAAAAGTCAAAAGAATTCAGCACAACTTGCTTTTACCTGCCTTCATCCTGGGCAGTTCTGAAACTGATGTAGGAAGGGGAGCCATAGCTCCCCAGCTGAGAAAGTTGCCTGGACTCCAGGGTCTGGTGAGGCTGGTCCAGCCTCCTCACAGCCCTCAGAGGCTCTGGCAGGGTGCTGAGGGAGCTGGATACTGTCTTCCAGCTGGCACAGGAGCCTCTGCAGTGGGCAGGAGGCCAGTGTGAGGTGGCAGGAAGCTGAGACCAGGCTGCCTGCCGAGGAAGCAGCACTGCAGACTGACAGGCTGGTGGCTCTTAGCTACAGGGGCATCCCTAGGGGCTGGGGGCTGCTCTGGAGCCAAGGCACATATGGCTACTGAGACCTTTCTCACAGGCCAAGAGTCAGCCTGGATCTGGTTCACCTGGCCAGGCCCCCATTTGGGATGACATGGGGCAAACAGTGCTGGGCCTCTGAGAACACAGCAATCACCCTCCTGTGCTCATGACTCAGAAGAGAATGAAAGAGCAAGAAAGCAGAGGTGTCACCACGTGAAGTCCTAGGCTGGGCCAGGCTTGGGGTCTGTGGTTGCTGGTAATGAGCCTTTCTTATCACAGGCCCCTCTGCTCCTCTGGGCCTCTTTCCCTATCTCTGATCTCCTCCTCCCCTCCTCACCACACTCCTTTCCTTACCTAACTTCTATCCAGTCACTGACCACAGCTCTCCACTGAGTGCCACTACCCTGAGGCACTTCTCCTCGCTCAGTCTCCTGCCCCTCAGCAGGTCTCTGTCACTGGTCCCCCTCTGCCCTTGTTAAACCTCTCTCTTTCTCTCTGAGATTCCCAGCCCTTTGCCAGCCACAGTGTTGGGACTGAGCTGGATTATCTCCATTTCCTTCTGGCCCTCCTACTCACCTGGACTAGCTTCCCCACTCAGGCCCTGCCTTCTTTCTAGAACAGGGCTTCAAATTCCCTTCTTCTCCCCAAACTCCATGAATTGTCCTGGCCACTGCCCATTGCCTCCCACACCTGTGCACAGAGGTCCTGGGACCTCCTGGGCTCTGGGGAACAAGTGTGGTAGGTTTATGGAGGGCATCTTCAGTGTCCCCACAGGTCACCTCAAATTCAGGGCTGCAGGAGGCAGTCTACTCTTGGCTTAGCCAGAGTCTGGGGTCTTCAGGTGTGCAACGGGGCTTCTCTGAGCTGTGTTTTCCCCTCAAACACAAGTCTGTCTTTGGGAGGGACAGGTAAGTTTGAAATCTCAGCTGCAATTAATAAATCAAAATTTGAAATAACTGCAGGTGACTTCTGCCTCTGCTGATAGAACCATAGGCTTCCTGGTGCACAAATTTACAGAGCAAGGAAATCTTACAATCTCCATGGTCACAGAGGCTTTGGGGGTTATTTAGTCAAGCCCATCATTTTATGGTCCTGAACACTGACTCTGAGATTGGAAGGGACAAATTCAAGGTCATACAAGAAGCCAGAATCAGAGCTGGGCTCTGAAAGAAGGTCCTTGGACTCTGACCGGAGACTTTCAGTTTCTCCGCCATGTCACCTCCCTGACCCCCTGCTGGCCCACAGTGCCAGGAGTGACCCTAACCCAGGAGAGGCTGGAGAGTTGAGGACAGTGGTGTTGTGGGAGTCACCCTGGGGCCCCTGAGGCAGTGGGCTTGGGTTGCACCAAGACCTTGTTCTGACCTTGGGGAAGTCACATTACACTTCTAGGCCTTGTTTTGCTGCTCTGTGAACGGGTGACATTGGCACTTTGGGCTCTGGATCACATGAGAATGAGATGGAGGGTACATGCGAAGGTCGGGGTGTGGGCGTGGCTCCTAGCGTGTGCAAGGCTGAGGAAGAGAAGAAGGGCTCCCCTATCCACCTCGTCAGCATGCTGGGATTGGAATAGCTATGTTTGACTCTGTCCCTGGGCCCATAAGATGTGGGTGGTAAGGGAGGCTGACCCCAACAGTTGCTTGTGATCATGAGCCATCTCAGGGGGTGAAATTGAACTGCTCAGAAAGGAACAAACAGTTGAGGTCAGCAAGAGGCTGCCAGGCAGAGGAGTAGGGGTGCAGGTACAGCAGTGAACAGATGGTCCTGCCAGAGACAAGAGTCCCCCTTTGGAGACGGGACAATAGCAGGGGAAGGTTGCAATGAGGGCATCCAGCTGCCAGTTCAAAGCAGTTTCTACCATCAAATATTCCAGTGACCTTGGGAGAGTGCTCTCCCGGTGCTGCACACCCTCCCCTGTCTGCCTCAGGCTCCCCACCTGTAAAGCTGGCACTTAACTGGCCTTGATATCAAAAGGTTGGGAGAAATCATCAACACTTCTGCCACAAGGAAGACAGCTTGAGTGGCTTCATGACCTTGGGAAAGTAACTCAAGCCTTGTTTCTCAGCTCTGTAAAAGAGACAATGATGTCTTCCTTGTATCTGTGTGTGTGTGTGTGTGTGTGTGTGTGTGTAACCTAACAGAGCCAGCTGTGGCATCATGCCTACCATAGAGGCTGGTATGAGCCCTCAAACCAATGTCCGCCTCCTCTGGGAAGAGAAAGGTGTGCCTCAAACATTGCAAACACTTTTCACCTTCATCCAGTTCCTCCTAACGGAATTAAGAAAAAAAAATTGAGACAGTATCTCACTATGTAGCTCACAATGGCCTGAAACTCATTATTGTAGCCCGGGCTGCCCTCAAACTCAGGCTCTTCTTGTTTCTGCCTCCTGAGTGCTGGGATTATATGGGTGTACACCTTGACACCTGTCAAGGAAGGCTTCCTTTCTTACTAAACTCATTCAGAATCAAACAGCTTAAAAGAAAAAGTAGTTTCCCATCCATTATAGGGATGATTCCTTTTGACAGCAAAGGAGATATTGTTAACACTAATTATACCTGCTCTGCAGATTAGGAGACAGGCTCTGAAAGGTTAAGTGGCTTACCTGAGGACATGTAAACCTAGATTTGATCCCTTGTCTCTCTGACTTCAGAGTTCATGGTTTCCCTCACCCACCCTACCTCTGAAAACCCAATTCACTCTTTAGTCACTCTTCAAGAATTCCTCCTCCACCCCACACAGAAGAGTGGGATGGGGCAAAAAGTTAAGGACCTCAAAAGCTAGCATTGTGTGGGAGTCATTTCCTAGCCAACTTGGTCCTATTTCTGGCTGATGAAGAATTTGGTACAAGCTGAGGCCATGACCTTAAGATGCCCCCTGAAGAGAGGAACTATCTGGTGTCTGTTCTATGTTCTGTCAAAGTACGTGCCTTGTCCTTTGACACAACACAAAACACCAGCCCAGGTCCTCACACCAGGAGTGGTGAGTGGGGAGGTCTCAAGGGAGTGAGAAGTTATGGCTGGGAGAGAACACAGGCACTGGAGTACCAGGTCGGTACTCCAGGGTGTCTTTCCCTGGCTCTTCCCAGATCCTCCCTCACAATGGACCTGCTGCCAGGAGCAGGAACTGCAGGAGGCTTTGACACTGTCCAGGCAGGAGCCCTGGGGAAGGAGGGGGAGGAGGCGGCAAGACAGAGGCTGCGTCTCTTTTCTCAGCCCTCCTTTTTTTTTTAACCAGGAATTCGCTATGGGGCTGGGGCCACTCTAGGCCTTGGAAACCCTGGGTATCCAGAGAGGGCACCAACAACCCTTCTCTCAAACTCCCAGGGGCTATTTTGTCATCTGTGTCCTCCATCCGCTTCCTGGTGTGAGAATATATGCCAGCCTGTGTGAGACCCAGTTCTCACTGCCAGCTCCTGCCTCCCTAGGGGGCATTTGGGTAGCTGGGAAAGGGGCCAGACTGTCCCCTCTTCGGGCACCCCTGCTGGACAGAGGCCCAGCATCCAGGTGGGGACCTGCTTCCTCCACATTAGCCAGCGATCAGCATCTCCACAATGTCCCTGCATCTGTCTCTCCCTTCCCTTGGGAGTAGGTCCTCCTTCTAAATTGGGGGAGAGCAACTGGATTGAGGGGGGCCTCCCTGGCATCCTCAAGGGCTGAACCATGGTCACTTATACCCAGGAGAGTTCTGCCCATGACCCCACTCTCTTCTCCATCCCTCAGCCTTTCTCCTTTCTGTTCCCCCATCTGCCTTGCACCCCTGAGACATGCACTTCAGGAGCCAACCCTCCGCCCCAACACCGGCCCTCTGCCCCAAGGCCTGCAGACCCCTCCGCTGCGGAAGCCTGAGGTTCAACCCAGCCCCAGCCCCTCTGGGAAATGCCCTCGCCCCACCAGGGGCTCTCACCTTCCCGCTGATCGCCGCGCTCTGCCGGGCGTGGGAGCCAGGTTCTCCGGCCCCGCTGGTCCGGGCCGCCTCCTCCACTCGGCTCCGCAGGGCAGCTCCGCGGCCCCCGCGGCCCCGCACCCCCGTCTTCCCGCGGGCGCCGCCACCGTCGATTGCTGAAATGCTGGACAGCGCACCACCATAGAGACGGCCTCCCGGTCCTCCCGCCGGCCAGAGCAACCCAGCGCGCGTGACCCACAGCGCCCTCTGCAGTCCTGGAGGGCTTTCAGCAGCGGGGTAAGGGATGAGGCGACCTGCGTGGCTGAAGGCGGGGGGTGGGGGTGGGGGTGCACATCTGTCCAACCCTTTGAGGGTGGAGCACGCCAGCCCTGACAGACACCTAGGGACAAAGGAGGTTATTAAATTAATTTGCATCTGGGCGTGAACTCGGGATCCAGACACCTTACTAGGACCAGTCCCACAGCAGAGGTCTAAGAAGACTCTGAATCCAGTTAGAGGCCACCCAGCCCTCTGGATGTCCTTGTCATTGTGCTCCTGGTGGCTGAACCGAGGTTAAGCTGTTGGGGGGTAGGAGATCACCTAATGGGGAGAGAATTTTGAAGATGCAATGGCTGGCCATTCTGTGTTGCTGGGTTAAAAGTGTACAGTCCTGAGTTGAAGTCACTCTGTGTGATCTTGGAAGTCTGGTTTTTTCGCCCTTTCAGTGAACAGACTGAGTGGAGGAAATTCAGATATCTGCGTTGGGAGCCCAGAAATCTTTCTCTAGTGGAAACCAAGAATGTGAAGGCTCCTGTTTCAAGTCCACCAGAGGTGTCCCCAAACAGCCTGGAAGGAGCAGGACTGGGGTGGGGCAAGCCAGGTGCTTGGGCAGGGGGCAATTTTACAAAGCATTTGCATAATGCATATCCCTGGGTCTAAATATGTTTGTCATAAATCTGCACTTGCAGATCTGTGTGTCTGTGTGACCATCTGGGTCTGTTTCTGTATCCATGTCTTCCTGGAGTCTGTGTGTGCCTTCCTTCCCTCCCCTCTTCCTTTCCCCAAGTTTCCTCACCTGCCTGTGTCATTGGAGTGTGTGCCATGTGCGTGAGGGCTGTGTGTGTATGTAGCTGGGCTCTTCATACTGTTTCAGAACAAAGAAATGGGGAAGTGGGGTGGGCTTCAGCTGCTACTGCAGCATTGCAGCTCCATCACCCCAAGGGCAAGTCCTGGCTGCCTTCCTGCCTTCTGGCTACATGAATATTTAATCAGCTGGGGCTTTGAGCTGGCCAAGCATCAGCCAGCTTTGCTCCCCCTTCCCTTCCAGGGAAGTGCTGCCCCTCTCTGCCTGGCTGGGCCTCCTGTGGCAGAGCAGAGAACAGGCAGATCAATGATCAATGACCAACCGGGAGAGTGCCCCCAGAGGGCCTGCCACCTCTTCTTATTTCAGGCTCCATGGAGAGGGCTGGAAGAGCCAGGGAAGGCGCAGGGACACGGAATCTTCCCATCTCAGAGTGAAGTCCGTTCTTAAAATGAAATTGGCTTTATGAAAGCTCACCTTGCTGATTATCCTTGGCTTCAACTGTTTGGAGCTATTGCCTGGGAACACTGCTCCAGCTGGGCACCGCTCTGCTGGTCCTCCCCTTATCTCCTTCTGCAGCCCCTGCCTCCCTGGCTTTGCAGTGGGAGCTGCTTCAGGGAAGCAGTGTTGGGGCCTCCAAGATGGCTTCAAGGGAACTTCCCTAGATATCTTGGGGTCCTTATCCTTCCAGGGTTGGTTCCTCCTGTTCCCTTGGACTCCTGTGGTCTGGGTCATCAGATAGCACTCTACTTTGGTTGTCCTACAGGTTCATGTGTGGGAGGTTTGATCCATAGCTGGCAGCACTATTTTGGGAGATGTTGGAAACTTTAGGAAGTGGAGCCTCACCAGAGGAAGTAGGTCACTGGGGCGCGTGGCCGTGCGAGCTGTATGTTGTCCTGGCCCTACCATGATGTCTCACCAGGTCCACAACAATGGAGCAAGCAGAGAATGAACTGAAACCTCTGAAACCATAAACCAAAATAAATTCTGCTTTAAATTGCTATCTCACGTATTTGTCTGCTAATTTCTCAAAAAGTGCTCCTGCCCTGTGTCACTCATGTCAACAAATGACAGCACATTTGTGATCGTTTTTCTCTGTCCATCCCCGGGCACTGGGAGGCTGACCTCTACAGATGGATTTCCCAGAGTTCCCTGCTGTTGGCTTTTAGTGGGGTTCATCCAAGGAGCATGGAAGGTAGGAGAGACAGTGGTTAGCAGTTTCTTTCTCCTCTAAGTTCTCCAGCTCTGCTCCAGTGGTCCCTGTTTGAATTCCAGTCAAGTTCTGGCTTTTGTGACACTTGAGACCCTGGGGTGGTGACAGCTTCTCAATCATGAAGTCTGGCTGCTTCTCTTTCCCTTGTTGGTCCATTCTTAGAGCCCCACCCCCACCTCTGCGCTGTCCCTTCAACTAAATCTTTGAAAAGTGCTGTCTCTGTTCTCCAGTCTGGTCTCCAGGTCACAGCCCCAGGGATCCTTGAGTCCTCCTTTCTTCCTCCCACGTCCGCCAACTGAATGAGCCTAGGTCCTCACTAATACTAGTCAAACGCTCTATCTACTTCTTGAGCCACAGCACTAGATTTTTTTTTTTTTGTCTGTCTGATATCTTGTCATTTGTATTGTAAGAGGTGATCAAACTGTTTTTGCTGAAAGCACTAACTCTTTCTGGGACCCACAAATTAACTAAAAACAGGAGATGCTTGGCATCCCTGCCTCCATTTTGTATCTGTCTTTGCTCTAAGCCACTCTCTTTGCAGTCACTTTGCAATCACCTTGGACTACAGAAAGGACAGGACTGATGACATCTTCATGACAAGGGACTGAAACTTCCCATAAGGAACAGTGGGGACTTGCAGGACAGACACCCCTCCAAATGAGGACAATGACCTATAGTGATGAGGCTGCACCTGGAGCAGGAGCGGTCATCTCATGGGAACTGATGGCTCCCCTTAAGTGATGACAGCGATGACATCTCCTCCGGAACCCCTCTGGGAACCCTTGGACTGAGACAATGGTCAACCAGACCACACCTGTGACTGGGACTGTTTAACTATGCAGACCTTTGTCCCCTGCCCCCAGTTCTTTGTCTACTTAAACCTATAGCTCATGTCTGTACCCCGAAGATGGCTGAAGATGGGCTGAGTGTAACCCTGCCTCTTCCCATGGATGTCCCGAGCCGTGTCATAAACCTCCTTTCCCTGCCTCCACCAGGCCTCGTTATTTGGCGTTTAGGGGCGGGTGGCGGACCTGGCATATGGAGTCTCAGGAGTTTGGGCCTTAGGTCCAAAACTCCGTTGTCAGTATTAGAAAACAACAGTGCCATGAATGCGTCTTTCTAGACGAGGCACAAGGTACAGATTCTCACCCAAACTTGGAATCTGTAGTGGCTCAGGCTCCATTGTGTCCCCCATATCCAACCTGTCCTAAATTTGGCACTGCTCCCTTCCCCTGTCTCCTTCCTTTCTGTCCCTGTATTCTCCCTGGCCTTTACATTGGCTGTTTCCCATGTGTGACATATCTCCCTGCTTTTCCTTCTCCTTCCACACTTGCCTCCCCTTCCAGGCAGCCCCCCTCCCTGTGCCTGGTCAGCAAATCTAGGACTCTTTCACTCAGAGGCAAGAAAAAAAAAAAAAAGACCTGTGATGAGGGGATGACCTCCATCCCAGAATTGATCCTGCCCTGTTTCTTTTATTCTGCATTGTCTCTAGCTCCCTCTGTGCCATTTTGTGTCTAGATCACAAGATCCATGAAGGCAGGGATGGGCCTTCACGCACCTATGTGAAAGAGACAAGAACATTGCTTTTTTTTTTTTTGGTGGTGATATGGGATTTGAATGCAGGGCTTTGTGCTTACAAATCAGGCGCTCTACAGCTTGAGCCACACCTTCCTTCAGTGCATTTTGCTCTGGTTATTTTGGAGATGCAGGTCTTGCAATCTTTTTGCCCAGGCTGGCTTTGAACTGTGATCCTCCCAATCTCAGCCTCCCAAGTAGCTAAGATTGTAGGCGTGAGCCACAAGCGTATCTCACAAACTTGTGGGTTAGAATTTTGTGCAGGGCCTGACTTGGTGGCTCTTCTGCTGCACCTGCCATTCAAGGCGTATCCCATGGTGGCTTTCAGCTAATGGGTGGGTTGTGGGCTTCAGGGTGCAGAATGCCTTTTCTCATGTCTGTGGCTCTGGTAGGGGCAGCTGGAGGGCTGGGCACAATTGATATCTCTCCCTTTCTAGGTGGTACCGGGATTTTCCATGTGAGCTCCACTTCTCACTTGGTTCAGAAATCTAGGATCAAGTATTCCAAAAGAGAGGAAGTACAAGTTGAAGCCACCAATCTTTAAGGTCTATGTTCAGAAAATTAGCATGACTTTCCCATTCTAGTGGTCAGAGCAGCTATAACTCCACCCTTTCTAATATAGTACTTTCCTTCCCATATTGAAAGATGGGGGAAGCTGGGTGCAGTGGCCCATGCCTGTAATCCTAGCTAATTGTGAGGCAGTTCGAGTTCAGCTTGGGCAAAGAGAGACTCTATCTCAACCAAAAAAAGCTGAGCGGGGTGACACACTTCTATTATCACAGCTATGCAGAAAGCATAAATAGGAGGATCTCAGGCATAAAGTGAAACCCTATTCAAAAAAATAACTAAGTTGGGAACCAGTGATTCACACCTGTAATCCTAGCTACTCAGGAGGAAGAGATAAGGAGGACTGAGGTTCAAAGCCAACCCAGGCAAATAGTTCACAAGACCCTATCTTGAAAAAACCCATCACAAAAAAGGGCTGGTGGAGTGGCTCAAGGTGTAGGCCCTGAGTTCAAACCCCAGTACTGCAAAAAATTTTTTTTTAATTTTAAAATAGGGTTGGAGGCTTGGCTCAAGTGATAGAGCACCTGCCTAGCAAGTGCAATGCCCTAAGTTCAAAACCTAGTCTCTCCCTTCCCAAAAAAGTGGGGGACATGGATCTCACCTCTTGATAAGAGGAGGGGTCAAGGACTTGGTGGCTGCTGTGGATTGAGCGTGTCCCCCCCAAGTTCATGAACTGGAGCCATCATTTCTCCATGTACCAGCATTGGGAGGTAGGGTGTGTGAGGTGATATTTAAGTCACAAGGGTTCTACTTTTTTTTTTTTTTTTTTGCAGTATTGAGGTTTGAACTCAGGAGACCTACATCTTGAACCACTCAACCAGCCTTTTGTTTTTGGTGATGGTTTTTTTTGAGGTAGGGTCTCGTGAACTATTTGCCCAGGCTGGCTTCAAACTGTGACCTCCTGATGTCTGCCTCCTGAGTAGCTAGGATTACAGGTGTGAGCCACCAGTGCCCGGCTAAGGGTTCCACGTTCATGAGTGGATTATTGCCTTTCTCTTGTGAGTGAGTGGGTTCTTACAGGACTGGGTCAGTTACCTTCAGAGCAGGGCTGCCTTTCATGCTTTGCCTCTCTCTCCCACACATGCACTGACCTCCAGTGGTCCCTGGTGACCTGAAGCAACAAGAAGCCTACCCAGAATCAGAGCAGAGGCCAGTGCCATGCCTCTGGTTTTCCTAGCCTCCAGAGTGTTGAGCCAAATAAACTTTGATTCTTTATCAAGCACCCCGTCTCAGGTGTTCTGTTACAGCAATAAAAAAAAGGAATGGAGCCAATGGCCAGCTAATCTGCTGTACCCGCTAACCACGCTCTGTGGGGTGAACAGACCCATGGTTGCCCTGGTCCTGGCCCACCCTCACAGCTCATGCTCCATAGCCCAGGCTGAGCCCTGCCCTGCACCAGGGGCTCAGTTGCTGTCCTGGTCCCACACTGTCACTCACCAGCCACTTCCTCCTCCTCCTCCTTCAGCCACACACTGACACCTTTGTACTTTTGTGAGGGCCGTATGAGAATGGTACAGGAGGATGACAGTGTTCAGGCATGCTGGCTAGCAGGCCTGGGCTAACTATCTTCCAGGGAGCACACAGTAAATGTTTAATTATTGCTTGTTCCCGATCTCACTGGAGGGAAAGGCCTGGGAGACAAAAACGGTCCTTTGAACTTCAACTTGTTGTCTGTTTTTCTTGTTGTTGTTGTCGTTGTTTTCCCCAGTACTGGGGCTTGAACTCAGGGCCTCGTGCTTGCTAGGCAGGTACTGTACCACTGGAGCCACTCCACCAACCCTTGAACCTCCACTCTGTGGACTTTGTGAAACGCCATCCAGGGCACAAAAGCAAGAGGAGACAGACACACAAAGCAATGAGGTCACCTGGACTTGTTGACCCTCCAACACGTGAAAATTAGTGAGTGTGGGTGAGTGCCTGGTTGCCCTCCTGGCTGGCAGTGGACTTGACTCTCTGAAAGTATGCCCATTGTCCTCCCCACGCAGCTGGAATGGAGATGGCGCAAAATCCTAAAATGTAGTATAAGGAACAGAAGCTAACTGGAGCAATCTGGGAGGTCTTCCTGGAAGCAGGATCTCAAGCTGGGCCCAGAAGGCCAGAAGGATGTGTTAAAATAATGGCATCTGCAGTAAAACCCAGGATACTTGGGAAAGTGATTTATGCCCTCCTGAGCCTCAGTTTCCTCACCTGTCAAATGGGGCTGACCAGACCAGTCTGTCTGGGTTATTAAGGTCTCCTTTTCTAATTATTATAGATCTTCTCCTGACCAGAGCCTGGAGGGAGCTGGTGATGTGTGAGAAAGGACAGTGATATTCTAGGGCCTTATATCTGGAGAGTGACAAAAGTGGACCTCTGAGTTCTTCCCTGCCCAGATTTCCTAACTGTGATCCCTGCTATCGGGCTGTGGGCTGTGTCTTCTTCTTCCTCAGTGCTCAGCTTCCCACACTCAGGGACCACACTGTCTCCCTCGGCTCCCCTCCCCTCTCCTCCCCTCCCCTCCCCTGTCTCTTCCTCTGTCTCTTCCTCCGTCTGTCCTGGAGATGGAAGGCAGGACCATGCTAGGTAACTGCTCAATCACTGAGCTGTGTCCCCAGTGCTGTCTCTTTCTTTCTGTGCCCGGCTCTGTTTAGCCCACCTGGCTTCCTCCTCTCTGCTTCCTCCCCTCCTCCTCATCCTCTTCCTCACCCCCTCTCTGCAGAGCCTGGGAAATTGAGGAGTCCCTTGTGGCAGACAGGCAGGCTGACCTTGAAGTAGATCTTTAATAAAAAATGAGCAGAGGCAGTAGCACCCACCTCTCACTTCCGCTACAAGCCCCTCCTCCCGCCAGCCTCTCCTCCTCCTCTCCTTCCACTGCAAAAGGCCCATAAGGGGCCAGGGCGCTGGGGTAAGCACCTCCCTCATCAGGAGCTTTGCAAGGGTGTTAATTGTTCAGTTTATCCTTGGTCTGAGGCCAATCTAGGAATCAAATTCCTGGGCCTGGGAGTTACAAAGACCAGCATCTTTGAGAATTGTGCTCAGTGATCCCTGTATCATCCGCATCACCCTGAATCCTTACAAAGAGCCATGGTCCCACCTTACTTATGAGAGCGATGAGAGTGCCAAGGGTCAGAGTGGCACAGACCTTAACCACACCACCAGTCCCTAAGCAAACAGGGTAATGACTTGAGTCAGGATCAGCCTGACCCCAAACTGGGTCTGTCCCTAAACCACTGGCCCTGGAGCTGTGCACACCTTTCTTTCCCAGGGTTTGCAGTCCAGGTCTCTCCTCTGACCATGGCACACTGCTCCTCGCCCTTCAAGAGCCCAAGTGCCTGCTGGAGGGACAGAGCTCCCTGAACCAGGCCACCAACTTCCTGTTGCCTTAGCACAATTCTCTCTTATCCTGGACCTCTTGGTGAGACAAAAGGGCACAGAAGGACCCCTGTAAACCTCCATCACGACCTCCCTGTGGCCTTAAAGAGTGGAAAGAAGGAAAAAATGGGACCCATCAGAATAAGGGCGATATAAGGATTGACCAATCAAAATGTTACAGACACAGCCAATCGAAATGCTGCTTTCTGCACACCTAATTAGCATATAGATTGAACAATGCCCTGGAGAAAGTGGATAAAGACCTTGGACCATGTCACTTCTCAAGCACCTGCTCTTGGGACCCCCACCCAACACTGGGATGCCAGTTCTGCCGCTTTACACTTTTATTTATTTTGTGGTACTGGGGTTTGAACTTGGGGCCTCCACCTTGAGCCGCTCCACCAGCCCTTTTATTTGTGAAGGGTTTTTTCAAGATAGTATCTTGGGAACTATTTGCCTGGGCTGGCTTGGAACTCTGATCCTGCTGATCATTGCCTCCTGAGTAGCTGGGATTACAGGCAAGAGCCACTGGGACCTGGCCTGCTTTACACTTTTCTATCCCAACAAACTCTTCCGGTTTACTCCCCCTCTTGGTCTTTGAGACAGAAACCTAGAACTCCAGCAATCAAGGTAAAGTGGAGGCTCTCAGTCCTACAAAAATCTCCCGTTTCATTGGGACCCTAGAGTCCCACCACCTCTGCCATCTGCATGGTTGTATGTGACCCTGGCTGGTCCAGATGCTCTGTCCAGACCCTGGGCCTTGAATGGGTTCTACAAGATGTACAGATGTTGTATAAATGCATGTGCACAGGTGGGTGGACAGATTTTGTGTGGGGTACAGGGGAAAAATGAGCAAAGGAATAAATTCTTTTTTGTGTGTGTTGAGTATTTTTTTCTTTTTTGCGGTAGTGGGGCTTGAACTCAGGGCCTCACACTTGCTAGGCAGGCATTCTATCACTTGACCACTCCACCAGTACTATTTTTGTGAAGGGTTTTTTTCGAGATAGAGTCTCTTGAACTATTTGCCTAGGTTGGCCTCAAACTGTAATTCTCCTAACCTCTGCCTCTCGAGTAGCTATGATTATAGGCCACCCCAGTGCCTGACAAGGAATAAATTCTTGAATCAATTTGCAAATGAATGGATGAGAATTCACTTGAATAAGTGAACAAGGTATTGAGTCAGTAACAGCCTGTCAGGCATGACTGAGGCAGGACGAAGGGACTGTGACCTCCCTGGTCCCTCCCATCACATAAGGCCCACGTGACAGAGATGCATACCTTCCAGAGGATTGAATTGTTAATGGGACAAGAATGGCTTATCTAAGCCTGGGCGCTGATGGCTCACACCTGTGATCCTAGCTACTCAGGAGGCAGAGATCAGGAGGATCGCAGTTTGAAGCCACCCTAGGCAAATAGTTTTTGAGACCCTATCTCAAAAAAACCCATCATAAAAAAAAAGGGCTGGTGGAGTGGCTCAAGTAGTACAGCACCTGCCTAGCAAGTGTGAGGCCCTGAGTTCAAATCCCAGTAATAAAAATTTTTTAAAAATAAAAAAGCTGGGTGGGGTGGCACACACCTGTCATCTCAGCTAGTCAGGAAGTATAAATGGGTGGCTCACAGGCAGGTTGGCCTGGGCATAAACGCAGGACCTTATTCAAAAAAATAACTAAAGCAAGGGCTGGGGGTGTGGCTCAAATGGTAGAGTGCCTACATCTCCCAGAATTCCTTGCTGGTATGGAGATGAGGCCATATGACTAATTCTCACCAATGGGAAGAGGAAGTGACTTCTTCCTGGAAGAGCCTCGAGGAGGTATGGTCCCCTCCCTTCTCTCTCTTCCCCCATTGGCCGAAGAGGCCTGGGTGCCTGATGTGCTGTCACAACAGAAGTCAGCATTGCCCTGACGTGTGTGGACAGAGGACCGTGCCCAGAGAGCTCAACCAGGGGCTGTGGAGACCCTTGACAGGCACCTGTGACCTTCTTCTTTGCCTGCCAAGGGTTGGGGACAGGCTACATCACCTCACAGCTTCCTCCCCACCCCTCACGGCCCTGGGAGGTGCCGATGCCTCTGGGACCCAGCTGAGGCATTGGGGTGAGAAGTGACCACTGAAAAGACTCATCAAAGGTGTCGGAAGTCAGGAGAGTGGCTTGCTTGGGGGGAGGGGTGGTCAGAGGGGGCATGAAGATGTCCGTTGCATTCTTTTTTATGGCACAGGGATTTGAACTCAGGGCCTTGCACTTGCTACACCTCCAGTCGACCACGTGGGTCACACCACAGTCCTTTTGCTTTTCTAGTTTGTTTTTCAGATAGGGTCTCTCGCTTTTGCCCAGGCCAACCCTGGATCTTGGTCCCTCTACCTGTGCCTCCTGAGCTAGGATTACAGGCATGCCGCACCACTCAAGGCACACTTCTCTCTCTTGATCTTGGTGCTGGGTGCATGGGTGTGTTCAATCTGAACAGGTGTATGTTGTGTGATTTCTACACTTTCTGCTTGCATATTGTCTTTCAATGAAAGTTTTCCAAAACACCCCAGAGAGGGAAAGTCAGGGTGAGGAGAGAAAAAAGTGAAAATAACTAGCAGGGTGTGGTGGTACACGCCTGTAATCCCAGCATTCAGGCATTTGAGTCAGGAGGATGAAGAGTTTGAGGCCAGACTGGGTTACACAGTGAGACCCTGTCTAAAAAACAGAACAAGCTGGATGCTGGTGACTGATGCCTGTAATCCTACTTACTTGTGAGGCTGAGATCAGGAGGATCTCAGGCCAGTCTTCCTCCCTAAACCATCACCCACTCAACATACTCCCCTCCTCCCATACCAGGCACCTACCTGTCCAGGTCCCCTGAGCAAGTGCACCCTGGCCTGGGCATCCTAAACATCAAGGAGTGTCCAATGGCCTTTTCTGGGAGGCATGGAGCATACACCTAGGTCCACGTGTTCCCTCTGAGGACAGGCAGGCAGGGCAGGGACAGCTGGGGCTGCCTTGCAGAAGGTGACCCAGTTTCATCTCCAGGATCCATCTGCCAGCAGAGTAGATCCTGGTCACCTAAGCTCACCACACACACACACACACACACACACACACACACACAAGTTACATGACACATGCATGGTCTCACACACCTTCCCACCATGCGTCTCTGTGCCCCACAAAGTGCTCACCCGTACCCCTTGCCCACTCCTTACCCAACTCATGTACAAACACAGCAACCCCTCCTTCACCCACTCTTTCCCCAAATCTCAGCCATGCTCATCCTTGAAGCTCCTCAGACTCAGCGCACAACCCACCACGTGAACATGGGTATTCTCCATGTGCATCCATGAACACCTGTAACAGGTGCCTAGAAACTGATTTTCCAAAAAGCACTGACTCCTTGCTTGGACCCATGAGTTAGCTGAAAGCAGGAGAAAAGCTTGACATCCCTGCCGCCATTTTGTATCTGAGTTCTTGACTCTGGGTCTCTCTCCTGTAGCCACCTTGAGTTCCAGGAAGGACAGGACTGGTCAATGACATCTTTATGACTAGGGACTGAAACTATACCCACCCACCCCCCGGAAAGGATCAGCAGAGCCTCGAGGCACAGACCACCCCCAAATGAGGACAAAGACCTGTGAGGAGGAGGCTGCACCCTGGAGCAGGAGGAATCATCTCATGGGGACCAGATGGCTCCCTCAAGTGACAACAGCAATACCACTTCCCGAACCCCTCACACTGTGACCAGGACTGCGCAATTCTGCAGCCTCCCTCCCCTGCCTCAGTTCTCCCTGTTTAATCCTAAAGCTCACTCTGCACCCGGAAGATGGCAGGAGAGATGACTTTGCTTCTTCCCATAGCACCTGTGCCAAGTCATAAGCCTCCTGTCTCTGCCCGTCACCACGATCCTCTATTTGGTGGACTGGGGCAAGTGGCCAGAGCTGACAGGTGGAACCCCTTGAAGGTGGGCCTCTGGCTTAGGTCTCAGTTACATACCCTAGGTACAGGAGTGGAATAATGGAGGATCCCTTCATGGGGTCCTAACCCTGGCCCCCATCTTCCCTGGGACGCCTTCTATGACTGTCCAGGCACCTGTGAGCAGCTGCAGAAACTTCCACGTGTGTGTGGGGTTAGATAGTGCAGATCCCTGCAGGGGACTCCGACCCACGGGGGCAGAAGACATGGTGTGAGTGCTGGGGTGGGGCCGGGAGGCCAAGCCAGGCTGGAGCCTCTGGGAAGCTTCAGGGTCCCTGGATTGTGCCCTGGGCCTGCTCACTCGAGTGGGAGCATGGCTTGCATGGGTCCGGCTGTGAATATGGGACACAGAGAGCTCTGGCGTGCCTGGAGCTGGCTGCATGCATGTGCACCCGCCTTGTTGCTGTAAATACGGTACAGTGACGTGTGCACTACCCAACAGACACTGAGGGCTGAAGGGTCCCTCTGTCCCTGCCAGACCTGCTATAATGGCTCCCCAGGGACCCACAGAGGCTGAATTTCCTCCCTGATCCTGGGCCCAGCTCAGACAAAACCCCTGCTGGCCCTTCCCTGCAGGAGGACAGTCCAGTTCTGCCCCAGGACCCTTGATTCTCTTTTTTCTGCTCCCTGATAGCTGTCTCGTTCCTTCTTCTGCTTGGCTATGTCCTCCTGTCCACAGTCCCCTCCCCTTGAAGCAGGCTGTAAGGTCCCCAAGAACGGTCCAGTGAGGTGACCATTTGTCCTTTAATGAGCTCATCTTCCAGGATGTCCTGAATTATTTCAGGCCTTCTTACTTCTGGAAGGTTCTAGCACATGGGAAATATGAAGTCAAATTTATAATATAGCATGGTATCATTTATTTATATCTATTAGGGATTTTTTTTGAGACAGGGTCTTACCATGTAGCCCAGTTGAACCCAAACTTTCAATCCTCCTGCCTTAGTCTCCCATGTGCTGGGATTATAGGTGTGCACCACCAGGTCTGGCTCAAGTCAAATTTTTTTTTGTTTTTTTTTGGTGGCTCTTGGGTTCTAAACTCAATGTTTCATGCTTGCTAAGCAGACACTCTACCACTTGAGCCACTCCAGCAGCCCTTGCTCTGGTTATTTTGGTGACAGGTCTTGCTTTTTGACTAGGCTGGCACAGCCGAAAGCCTCCTGTTACGCTTCTCACTGTCACCGATGACAGGTGCATGGTGCTAAACCCAGCATTTTTCCATGTTGATGAGTCCTGCAGACTTTTCACCAGGGCTGGCTTCGAACCTCAATCCTCCTGATTTTAGCTTCCCAAGTAGCTAGGATTACAGGGGTGAGCCACTGGCACCCAGTTGTAGGAAGTTTTTTGTTTTGTTTTGTGGTGCTGGGGTTTGAACACAGGGCCTACATGTGAGCCACTCCACCAGCCCTTTTTTGTGATGGATTTTTTTCTAGATAGGGTCTCGCAAGCTATTTACCTGGGCTGGCTGCAAACTGTGATCCTCCTGATCTCTGCCTCCTGAGTAGCTGGGATTATAGACGTGAGCCACTGGTGGCCCTGCTACAAGAAGTCTTTAAACACAGAAATGAGAAGGATTATTCTGGCTTTTTGAAACAATAGTCCTTGGTCACAGTGAGTAATAACAAGAAAGTCCTCAGCCCAACGTTGAACAGACAGCTGCTGGGCAGACGTCCTGGTGGAAGCACTTTCTGTACAAGGTCACAGTGGTCCCTGTGGAAGCTTCTGGTCCCAGCAGATAGGGACTGTCAGTAATCATACACAAGAACCCTTTCTTCACAACCTGCCCATTTTATTTGTTTTTGGTTGGGGTTGACACAAGTGACTCCATTTTGATTCTGAAAACAGTCTCATTTCTTTCACAGAGGCCATCAGGACGCAGTATGATAGCATCTACTTTGTACACAGCCACTTCTAGGGTTTGTTCAAGTGAGAAACAGCCATAGCTTGGCAGGTCCTACCTGGCCCTGTCTTTCCCAAGTCAGATCGTTCCCCTGAGCCCTGTCCAGAGCATATCCATTGGTCGCTGCTATGACTGACAGCTTACAGTGCCCACCCCCCAGCTTTCCCACCCCCCATTCCACACCTGTGCACACAACATGTGTACTCACACCAGACCTGTCAATCCCATAAACACTGTACACACCACCCACCAGACACACACCACACACACTACACCTGCTATGGTTTGGATAAGGTTCCCCAAATTCTGTGTGATAAGGCTTGGTCCCCAGGTGGGCTGATGGGAGATGGTGGAATATTTAGGAGGTGGGACCTAGTGAAAGACCTTAGGGGGACTTAAAGGAGGTCCCTAAAGGGATCATGGGACCCTGGTCTCTGCCTCTTCCTCTCTGACTTTTTGCTTCCTGGCTCACGAGGTAGGCAGTTTGCTTCCTGACTTGCTTCTACCACATTGCCGCTTTTGCCAGAGACCCAAAGCAATGGGGCCACCTGATCTGGGACTGAACCCCCAAAACTGTGGGCCACAATAAACCTTTTCTCTCTCTTTTTCTTTACTTTTTTTTTTTTTTTGACAGTATGGGGTTTGAACTCAGGGCCTCACACTTGCTAGGCAGGCGCTCTTACTGTGTGAGCCACTCCACCAGCTCTAAACCTTTCTCTTTATAAGTTAAGTCTCTCGGGTATTTCGTTATAGTGATGAAGGGTTGATTAACACAACATCCACACACGTAACACATACATGTACATACGCAGGCATCATACACATGCCTACACCCACAAACATGCCACACACACACACCACCCACAAACATGTACAGACCACACATCATACACACACACAGAATCATTACAAATGCCCCCCACCTGGCCCCAGCCAGGCACCCTCCTTCCAGCCAGAGCGAAGGTAACCTAATTACCGGCCTGGGTCTGCCTGGCACAGCCAGCTGGGAGAGTATTAAGCCAGCAGGAGCCAGCAGACTGCAGACAGAGAGGAACTATTTTTAGGCAGCGAGGTGGGTCTGCAATGGGACTGGTGGCTTGTGGGGAGAGGAGGGCTGCACAGTGTGATGGGGGCTGAAGTCGGGGTTGGGGGGACAGGGTGACCTGGGGGTGGCCTGTCCTAAGCGGGGCCAGCCCACCCTGGGGGTCCAGGAAGGTGAAGAGGAGCAGTTGGGAATGAGGAGAGAGGCTTGACGCCACTGGGCCTGGGGTACTGGGCAAACCACACGCAAGGGTGGCTGGGGACAGTGAAATGGTTCTAATACGGACAGAAGGCTCAGTTGTGATTTTGCCACCCCTCCCCAATACTCACAGATAGACAAACAGACACACACACACAGCTGAGGTTGCACCATTGTGCCCTAGACAGCCCTGGGTCCAGTTAGCTCCGCTGTGAATGGCTGGTTCCCTCCCTCCAGGCTCTGATCTGGGGTTGCCCCTTTCCCCCATTTCTCATGAAGTGCCACCAAGACCCTGCCTGACAGTGGGCACAGCAGGGCTCTTCTACCCTCCACCTGGGGACCATGAGCACAGGAGACATCAGAACTTGGTGAGGCAGAAATCAGTGAATCCCAAGGGTCTGCTTTCAGGAAACAGAACCCATTCAGGACAGGGGCCTGGGGGTGAAGGAAACCAACCAGATGCCTGAGAATTCTTCACAGCAGCAGGGATCCACAGCCAGACTGCCTGGGTTCAAATCCCAGCTCCCCTGACCTGCTGTGTGACTCCAGACAAGTTACTCAACCTCTCTGGGCATCGTTCCCTTAAATGGAGAGTGGAGATGCTAACTGTCCCTACCTTTGAGGGCTATGATGAGGACACCTTGAAGGGCATCCTGGTTTCCTGTGGCAACAAATGACGCTACACTTAGAGGTCTAAAACAATACAAGTTTATTATCCAACAGTTCTGGAGGCTAGCATTTCTAAAATCAAGGTACAAGAAGGCCTGATTCCTTCTGGAGGTTCCTTGCCTTTTCCAGTCCCCAGAGCTACCTGCATCCCTCTGCTTGTGGCTCCTTCCTCTGTTTTCAAGGTTAGCACTGTAGCAATTTCACATCTCTCTCTGACCTGCATCATTTCTCCTTCTTCCTTCCTTTCTTCTTTTGGTGGTACTGGGGATGGAACTCAGGGTCTTGCACTAGCTTTGCCACTTTCTTTCCCTTCCTTTCCTCTCCCTCCCTCCCTCCATCCCTCCCTTCCTTCCTTTCTTTCCTCCTTCCCTCCCAGTACTGGGGTTTGAACTCAGGGCCTGCACCTTGAGCCACTCCACCAGCCCTTTTTTTGTGAAAGGTTTTTTCGAGATAGGGTCTCGTGAACTATTTGAACCTCGATCCTCCCATCTCAGCCTCCCAAGTAGCTAGGATGACAGGTGTGAGCCACTGGAGCCTGGCTTACATTTCCTCTTTTTATAAGGACACCAGTCACATTGGTGGGCTCTCCTTGTATCAGCATGAGTTTATCTTAATGAATTACATCTGCAATGACCCTAAACAGGGGCTTAGGACTTTGACACAAGCACTTTTAGGGACACATTCAACCCATCACACAAAGTATGGTGTGAAAAGTTGAGAGCACCGCAATAGCAGTCTCCACTGTAGAAGTTTACACCAGCTGCCTGGCGTGCATTCCTTCAAACCCTTTTCCATGCATTTACATTCAAATGCTAATACATCTTAGGGAGGTTAGCCCCCACACACTCAGGATTACAAACCCCACATTTGTTTTTTTCTCTTTATTTTTTTTCTTTTATTATTCATATGTGCATGCAAGGCTTGGTTCATTTCTCCCCCCTGCCCCCACCCCCTCCCTTACCACCCACTCCGCCCCCTCCCTCTCCCCCCCACCCCCTCAATACCCAGCAGAAACTATTTTGCCCTTATTTCTAATTTTGTTGTAGAGAGAGTATAAGCAATAATAGGAAAGAACAAGGCAAACCCCACATTTGTATCATGTGCGTGTGTGTGTGTGTGTGTGTGTGTGCTGGAGATCAAACCCAGGATGTTAGGCAAGTGCTCTACCACTTGAGCCACAATCCCAGCCTTTTCTTTTTTTGTGGTACTGGGGTTTGAACTCAGGGCCTAACACCTTGAGCCACTCCACCAGTTCATTTTTTTTTTTACAGTCAGCATAATTTTATTTATTTATTTATTTATTGTTTTATTATTCATATGTGCATACAAGGCTTGGGTCATTTCTCCCCCCTGCCCCCACCCCCTCCCTTACCACCCACTCTGCCCCCTCCCTCTCTCCCCCCACCCCCTCAATACCCAGCAGAAACTATTTTGCCCTTATTTCTAATTTTGTTGTAGAGAGAGTATAAGCAATAATAGGAAGGAACAAGGGGTTTTGCTGGTTGAGATAAGGATAGCTATACAGGGCATTGACTCACATTGATTTCCTGTGCGTGGGTGTTACCTTCTAGGTTAATTCTTTTTGATCTAACCTTTTCTCTAGTTCCTGGTCCCCTTTTCCTGTTGGCCTCAGTTGCTTTTAAGGTATCTGCTTTAGTTTCTCTGCGTTAAGGGCAACAAATGCTAGCTAATTTTTTAGGTGTCTTACCTATCCTCACCCCTCCCTTGTGTGCTCTCGCTTTTATCATGTGATCAAAGTCCAATCCCCTTGTTGTGTTTGCCCTTGATCTAATGTCCACATATGAGGGAGAACATATGATTTTTGGTCTTTTGGGCCAGGCTAACCTCACTCAGAATGATGTTCTCCAATTTCATCCATTTACCAGCGAATGATAACATTTCGTTCTTCTTCGTGGCTGCATAAAATTCCATTGTGTATAGATACCACATTTTCTTAATCCATTCGTCAGTGGTGGGGCATCTTGGCTGTTTCCATAACTTGGCTATTGTGAATAGTGCGCAATAAACATGGGTGTGCAGGTGCCTCTGGAGTAACCTGTGTCACAGTCTTTTGGGTATATCCCCAAGAGTGGTATTGCTGGATCAAATGGTAGATCAATGTCTAGCTTTTTAAGTAGCCTCCAAATTTTTTTCCAGAGTGGCTGTACTAGTTTACATTCCCACCAACAGTGTAAGAGGGTTCCTTTTTCCCCCATCCTCGCCAACACCTGTTGTTGGTGGTGTTGCTGATGATGGCTATTCTAACAGGGGTGAGGTGGAATCTCAGCATGGTTTTAATTTGCATTTCCTTTATTGCTAGAGATGGTGAGCATTTTTTCATGTGTTTTTTGGCCATTTGAATTTCTTCTTTTGAGAAAGTTCTGTTTAGTTCACTTGTCCATTTCTTTATTGGTTCATTAGTTTTGGGAGAATTTAGTTTTTTAAGTTCTCTATATATTCTGGTTATCAGTCCTTTGTCTGATGTGTAGCTGGCAAATATTTTCTCCCACTCTGTGGGTGTTCTCTTCAGTTTAGAGACCATTTCTTTTGATGAACAGAAGCTTTTTAGCTTTATGAGGTCCCATTTATCTATGCTATCTCTTAGTTGCTGTGCTGCTGGGGTTTCGTTGAGAAAGTTCTTACCTATACCTACTAACTCCAGAGTATTTCCTACTCTTTCCTGTATCACCTTTAGAGTTTGGGGTCTGATATTAAGATCCTTGATCCATTTTGAGTTAATCTTGGTATAGGGTCATATACATAGATCTAGTTTCAGTTTTTTGCAGGCTGTTAACCAGTTTTCCCAGCAGTTTTTGTTGAAGAGGCTGCTATTTCTCCATCATATATTTTTAGCTCCTTTGTCAAAGACAAGTTGGTTATAGTTGTGTGGCTTCATATCTGGATCCTCTATTCTGTTCCACTGGTCTTCATGTCTGTTTTTGTGCCAGTACCATGCTGTTTTTATTGTTACTGCTTTGTAATATAGTTTGAAGTCAGGTATTGTGATACCTCCTGCATTGTTCTTTTGACTGAGTATTGCCTTGGCTATTCGTGGCCTCTTGTGTTTCCATATAAATTTCACAGTAGATTTTTCAATCTCTTTAATGAATGTCATTGGAATTTGGACAGGAATTGCATTAAACATGTAGATTACTTTTGGGAGTATCGACATTTTTACTATGTTGATTCTACCAATCCATGAGCATGGGAGATCTCTCCACTTTCTATAGTCTTCCTCAATCTCTTTCTTCAGAAGTGTATAGTTTTCCTTGTAGAGGTCTTTCACATCTTTTGTTAGGTTTACACCTAGGTATTTGATTTTTTTTGAGGCTATTGTAAATGGAATTGTTTTCATACGTTCTTTTTCCGTTTGCTCATTGTTAGTGTATAGAAATGCTAATGATTTTTCTATGTTGATTTTATATCCTGCTACCTTGCTATAGCTATTGATGATGTCTAGAAGCTTCTGAGTAGAGTTTTTTGGGTCTTTAAGGTATAGGATCATGTCGTCTGCAAATAGGAATATTTTGACAGTTTCTTTACCTATTTGTATTCCTTTTATTCCTTCTTCTTGCCTAATTGCTCTGGCTAGGAATTCCAGTACTATGTTGAATAGGAGTGGAGATAGTGGGCATCCTTGTCTGGTTCCTGATTTTAGAGGAAATGGTTTCAGTTTCTCTCCATTAAGTATAATGCTGACTGTAGGTTTGTCATATATAGCTTTTATAATATTGAGGTACTTTCCTTCTATTCCTAGTTTTCTTAGAGCTTTTATCATGAAATGGTGTTGGATTTTATCAAAGGCTTTTCCTGCATCTATTGAGATGATCAAGTGGTTTTTGTCTTTGCTTCTGTTAATGTGGTTTATTACGTTTATTGATTTTCGTATGTTGAACCAACCCTGCATCCCTGGGATGAAGCCTACTTGGTTGTGGTGAATAATCTTTTTGATGTGTTATTGAATTTGGCTTGCCATTATTTTGTTGAGGATTTTTGCATCAATGTTCATTAAGGAGATTGGCCTATAGTTCTCCTTTTTGGAGGTGTCTTTGCCTTCCACCAGTTCATTTTTTTGCAAAGGGTTTTTTTCAAGATAGGGTCTCATGAACTATTTGCCCGGGCTGGCTTTGAACTGTGATCCTCCTGATCTCTGCCTCCTGAGTAGCTGTTATTACAGGCGTGAGCCACTGGTACCTGGCTACTACCCTTTTGATTTATTTTGTTTTTGAGACAGGGTCTCACTGGTTTGGAACTCTCTGACTCCTTAGTAGCTGGGATTACAGATGTGTGTCACCATGCCCCACAGAACTTCAGTTTTTCTGTAGGAGGAGTGCTGGTCCACAGTGGTATTGAAATATTTACCCACCAGAAACACTTGGACCCGGTGTGGACAGGTTTAGGACATCCTATACTGCTACCAGGAGTTACCCCTTTACCGTGGGGAGCCTGGGGAAGGGTGTCTGGGGAGGGATTCACACTGGACAGCAGTCGGTGATTAGCTGGGTTTGCTTATTAGCTGTGCTGGTGCAGACCGGCCCCAAACCAGCCCACCTGCCCCTCCCTCCCTTTCAGCATCTGGTCATGCCTGCCCCAGGGTGACCCCACTGGACTCTACAGAAGAGAGTGAAGAGGAGGAAAAATAGGGCAGGTTCTGGTTGGCTGGCTCTGGGTGCTGTCATGAGTTTGCCCCAGGCATATGGCCAGGATGCAGGCAGGGGGAAGATGTGGTGCTGTGGCCTCTCACAGCAGGTTAACTGAAGAGATCCATCTTGAGCCCAAAGAGGCAAGTACCAGGGGACCGAGGCCATTCTGGCAGGGCCTGTGCCAGGAGGCCAAAGGCCGGATGAAGACTCAGAACCTGTAAAAATCAGACAGATTGCTGCTGATGCCCTGCTGAGGCTGCAGGACAGGCCCGGACTCTCCCTCCTGGCTACCCAGCAGGGTGTTTAATCAATCACCCTTCCCCTTAGGGTATCAGGCCTGTCCTTGCTGTCCACTGTCCAGGGCACTGGAGATAGGAGGAGCCCAAGATTGCCGGGTTAACTCATTGCCATCTTGCTTCTTTTGGGCAAGGCTGGCAGGGTGGAGGCAGTGTGAGAATTTGTCTACCCCTGCCACTTCCTGCATTGATAAAGGCCCAGGTCTTGCTTCCCAACCTGGGAGCTGGCTTCCACAGCCTTCCCTGGATTTGTTTCCACCTCCATGATCTGTCTAGAGGCGGCAGTCCCCTCCCACCTGGATGAGCCAGACCAGACAGCCCTGGGAGCCAGATTTGTCTCTGGAATGCTTCTCTCTCTCCATGGTGACCTGGCTAGGCCTGGGAGCTGCGTGCAGCCAGCAGCCTCTAGCTCCCTCTTCAGGCCACAGGGAGAAATGCAGGGGAGGCTTGGTCTGTGGCTGGACCAGGCTCTAATGGAGGTCAGGGTTCTTTTGGTTAAACTGTCCTTGTCCTCTGCCCTTTCACTTTTTTTATAATTACCAGCGTGGGGCTGTCCAGGACTGCTCAGAAGTAGCTTTTGCAGCCCTGGATTTTTTTTTGGTGGCATTGGGGCTTGAACTCAGGACCTCATGCTTGCCAGGCAAGCCACTTCACCTGTCCTGTTTTTTGTGTTATTTTCAAGATACTGTCAAACTATTAGCCAGGCTGACTTCAAACTGTGATTCTCATGATCTCTGCCTCCTAGGTAGGTAGGATTACAGGGGTGAGCAACCGGTGCCTAGCTGCAGCCCTGCATCTTTCTACACCACCTTATTGTCTTCATTGGTCCTCCACTGCCTCAGACCCACTCCCCTCTATTCCCTGGTGTAGGCCTTTGGACATCACACACTCAACCCCTGGTTTTTGTTCTCATCACAGGGACAATTTGCTGGTCAGGGAGGTGGTCAGAAGTTGAGGATGGCTGTCCAGACTGGGAGGGGCTAATTGGAGCTTGAGAGCAGGTGCAAGGTGAATGACTCACGCCAGGCAGCAAATGGACTTCTAGGGGCAGTGGGGATGGGAGATGCTCAGGGTTTTCTCCATGTGTTTGTCATCCCTCCCCAACTGCTCACTGCCACCTCATTGCTGATCCCCAGCCTTTGTGCCTCCACATTGTTCCAAGCGTGGGATGCAGGCCTGGCTGGCAGGCAGAACTTCGGAGAGCAGCGGGAATGCAGTGTGGGCCCTGTTCCAGGCTCCTCAGTCCCACCCTGAATGAGAATGAGACCTTCCTTTTTGAAGCTGAAACTTCACCCTGTCCCCAGAATGAGGCTGGCCTATGCTGCATCAGTCATTCCTTAATTGCAGCCTGCTTCTTACCAGCTGCAGTGCTACCCACCTGCAGGGCCAGCCCATCAGCTTCTCCTGGGTGACTCAGTTGGGGTAGTCTCCCCAGATTTTTTATTGCTTGGCAGTACTGGGGTTGAACTCAGGGCCTCAAGCTTGCTAGGCAGGCTTGAGCCACTCCACCAGCCCCCCATTTTGCTTCTTGATCTGCATCTTTCTCATGCATTTTCACAACCTAATTTGTTGGCAAGTCCTGAAAGGCAGGAGTATGCTCTTGATAAAAAGAGCGCTGAGACAGCTCAGTGTCTCTCAAGCATGGGTCACCCCCACCCCACCCACAACCTTAACAATCAGAAGTATTTTAGGTTTCAGGCCTTCCTCCTCCTCTGCTAGATCTGAACTTCTGCGGGGTAGTGAGGGTCTTATGTAGTACCTCTTGTATGCAGCAGAGCCCAATCATCCTACATCAACATGTCACTTGGCCTGGCTCAGATCCCAGGTCCTGCCTCAGGGTTGCTCTGAAGCAGCAAAGGCACCCCAGATAGAGCTGGCACAGAACCACAAGGAGTCCAAAAGGACGGTGTCGTGAGTCATTAGCGAAAGCTAACCCCATTAATCAACTGTGGAGTAAGTTACAGATATTAGATTCAGATTAGCCAGCTATTAAAAATGACAAGAAAACACGTGAAATGGTCATGCATGGTGGCTGATTTCCAAGAATCACACTTCCTGGTGTCCCTGGCATTGGGTAAGTCTTACCACAGGTAAGGGCACAGCAGCTTCTGCCTTTTGGAATCCCGAGACACCAAGAAATCTACACACGTTTCTACCGGGGGCCCATGGAGAATCCAGAGCACACGTGGCAAAGCCCAGCTGAGCTCCAGAGGACCATGGCATGAGCCAAACCATGAACCAGGAGTGCCCTGCTGAGCATGCCAGCTGTGGGATCCCGAGATAGAAACTGGCCTAAGAGCAACAGCAAAGAACCAAGAAGGGCAGGCTACAAATGGTCTGTGGGCCATATCAACTTCAAGAATATTATGCAAAACCACCAGTGATTACCTTCCTGCTTTATTTTCTGACTTTTTTAGGTTTCACACAACGAGCACATATTACTCATATTTTTACAGTGTTGGGGATGAAGCCCAGGGCCTTGTGTATGCAAGCAAGTGCTCTACCCCTCATCTCAAAGTCATTTTATGATAAAATCATTTTCAGTTTTAGTTTAAAAAAACCAGGCTGTTTGAATAACACCCCACCCCCCCATAGAACTTTTCTATGATGGAAAAGTTCCTTCTCAAGTACAGAGCTGTTTCCACTCCAGGGGCCACAGCTTCTGGAGAACAGGCTGTCCCCAACACTAAAGGGAACGAAATGGCCCCTTAATTCCCTAAACCTCAACCCAACCAAGTCCTTTCTTTAGGCCCTTAAGAAAATCTAAGGCTAGCTGGTGGTGTCCTCAGCTCTGAGGGAGCAGCTGGCATTCTGGTGCTTCTGTTCCCAACCCCCATTTCCTACAACTCTGGCCATCCGTCACCGAACAGCAGGGCTGACAGAAGAGGATGAGACTTGGAAGAGGACAGAGGCCAGCCAAGGCAGCTCAGTGAGATGATGCAGTCTGCTTAGCCTGACACTGGCTGCTGGGCTACCAAGGTGAGGGAAAAAGTACAGGCTAAGAACTGGCAGGTTGACCTACTTATGGGTGCGCACACAGAGCTCAGGAGCAGGGACCAACAGACTTTGAGCATTTTATCCTACTTCATAAGCAAACCTTAGACATTCTGGAAGCTACTGATGCCTCCCTTAACATTTAAGTACCATCTAGTTCTGATTGGCCATGAGAAGTGGTGAAAGACACTCTGGTCAGCTGATGGGGAAAAAGGACATGTATAGAGGGGACCTTGAAAAAGAAAATCAGAGTCTGCTTTTATTGTTGCACCAACAGACCAGCCACAATTTGAAGGGATGGTGGTGCTAATACGACTGATAACCATCACGGAAGCAACTGACAACACAGAGGTCTCTGAAATGGCTCTCCAGTGACAGCATGCCACAATGAGCAAAGGTGCCCACTGCAGAGCCTCACTTCATGCTCTTAACGAAGTCTTCTCCCTTCTTGATGGAGGCTTTCAGCTCAGGAATGGCGTCGGCGATCATCTTCTCCTCAAAAGGGCTGATTTTGCCGATGCCCAGGTTCTTCTCCAGGCCCTTTTTCTGGAGGACAGAGAGGAGGAGGGACACTAGAAAACACAGTCTCCAGCCAGGTGAGCTGGTTTACTTGGGAGGCTGAGGCACAAGGATCACTGGCGCTCACGAGTTCCAGGCCAGCCTGGGTTACATACATTGAGACCCTCTCTCAAGAAGGGTTTTAGGGCTGTGAGTATGGCTCAAGAGTGTCTGCCTAATGAGTGTGAGGCCCTAATTTAAAATCCCAGTACTAAAAACAAACAAACAAACAAACAAACAAAAAACATGACGTTTCTGTGAATGTGTTACAGAAAATCCAATTGGTACCTTCATGTGCTCTGCCTGAACCCCACATACCCTTGACAGGGTCAGCCAGGAGCTCAGGCTTCAGCCAGCCCATCCCATGTGGGATCCTGACTGCATTCACTGCATGCTGCAGTGTTTCCTCATCTACAGTGACATTTCCTCTACCTCCAGGAGGCTGTGGGTGCGCTCAGGACAACTGAGCACAGCACCTGGACCAGAAAGTTCTCAGAATTAGCAGCACAAGGTACTACTCTCCCTGACACAGTCTATTTTTGGATCTAGTCTCTTCCCCAAGTTGGCCAAGGACTGAGGAAATGCTTTTGGTTTTCTTTGGAGACAGGGTCTATGTTGCCCAGGATGGTTCTGAACCTGAGCTCCTTCTGCCGCTGCCTCCCTGCTGGAATTACAGGTGTTGGAGGTGCACATTTTAATATTCACTGACATCAAATGTAACCAAGAAAGTGAATTTCTGGGCACATGTGGGCAGCTGCTGAAGTCAGGCAGATGTTCGGTGCCTCACCCCACACGGGCCACCCAGGGCCTTTATTGCGAACACACTGATGTTTTGAGATCCTTAAAACACGACCCCAGACTGTCAGGAGACACCCATTGTCAGAAAAGCCAACAGGTGTCTGTCACAGTGTCACCTTCCCAAATGGAGCCCTCTTTGTGCAAGTGCCAAGGGCATTTCCCTGCAAAGCTGTCTCCTGCTCTCTGGCTGGCTTCAGCCCTGGTGCTCCTCCTTCGTGGCTCTCACTACACCCTGCACTGACCTGAGCCCTTAACTAAGCAGGGCACGGAGCCCCAAGGTCCTTTGTTCAAAGCTCTCCCTGCTGCCTTGTCAGAGCGTCTCCTCAATAAACACTCTTAGACCCACCATCAAATCCTCAGGGAACGGGACTGCACCGCCCAGCATGAGGCTTCTCCCAGCTGTGGTGAGCCTTCACCGCACAAAGGAAACTGAACTACAGAGCCAAGGGACAGGGAAGAGCAGCACCCTGCCGCCTGCAGGATACGTACCCCCAGCAGCAAGGGCGTGGAGAAGTAGGTGCAGTCTGTCTCCTGTGACTTAACGAAGGAGCACTCCACAACTCCTTCCTTCCCGTTCATAGCATCCACAAGAGAGAAGACGAAGCGGGCACCAGCATACGCCATGGACAGAGTGGCAGAGCCTAGGGGAGCAAGGGGGTCAGCCCAGCGGGCACCACATCCAGAACTCAGGGGTTCTGCATCTGCAGCTCATCACAGAGCATTTGGGTTGGTGTTCCTTCATTTGACCTGTTCCCAAATGTAATGGAAGTAGCTTTGCCAACCTCAAATATCCCCCCAACCCTACATGGCAAGCTGAGCTGCCTTCTCATTAAGTGATGGCAGGTATGACACGGAAAACCACCTTTGCCCAGGGACAAGCAGTCTTTCTCTGCCACTCCAACCTCCCAGGTCCTTGGGCACCAGCACCTCCCCCAGTCTGAAACTTCACCTGCACCAGCCTTAGCCTTCACCACCTCCGTGCCGGCCTCCTGGATCCTCCCAGTGAGTGTCGCCAATTGGTCTTGGGGAAAGTCCACCTTGGGAGTGCACTGGAAGCCAAGAAATGGGTCACATGAGCAGTTTTGGGCTCATCCAGGTGCAAAGTCCCCCATCCTGCCACTCCCCTTCCCCCTCCTCATAAATGGCTCCCACCTGTCACCGCGACACGGGAAGTTTCCTTTTTTTTGGTGGTACCGGGGTTTGAACTCAGGGCCTTGCACTTGCTAAGCAGATGCTCTAGCACTTGAACCACTCTTACCAGTCCTTTCTGCTTTAGTCATTTTTCAAACAAGAGTCTTGAGTTTATGCCCTGGCTGGCCTGGACCATGACCTTCCTATTTGTTTCCTGCTAGTTGTGATAGGATCTTGCTAATTTCTTGTCTGGGCTGATTTTGAGCTTTGATTCTCCTTATCTCTACCTCTTGAGCAGATGGCATCAGGTGTGTGCCACCTCATCCAGCTTCTACTCATTTTTAAACATGGTACCTCTGCCTGAGCTTATCTATGGAATTCAGTGATGTCTCCCACAGCAGTTTTCCTGTGTGCCTGAGCTGGCTGCTTTGATCCCCACAGCCCTACAGGCATGTCAGAAAAGCCCTAGCTAGCCAGGGTGGCTGCCATCACCAAGGAACCCTTCCAATGCAGTCTTTCCAGTCTGTTCCCAGTGCCTCAAAGCAGCCTTGTGAAGGTATTTGTGATTTTAAAGCCTCCTGCAATGTCACCCACACTGTACCTGGGAGATCAGGGGGATGATGGTTTTTCCAGCATGGCCACCGATGACAGGAACACTGACTCGAGCTGGATCCAAACCCTGCTCACCAAAGCGTGAAACTTAATTAATGGTCCACAAGTATAAAACATGTCATTTCCACCTAAAACACCAATGCTGGGAAAAACCGCAGCACTCAGAACAAAACAAAGAAGCCAGGGCGGTGGTGTGTCTAAGCCCAGCCTTGCTTAGCACTCTGGCCCAGCATGTGGTAGGAGGTCAGTGTAACTGGCGGTGGTGGGGGACAGCTTGTCAGGGAGGTCAGTAAGGCTCCTCCTTTACCAGCTGAGATAGCTAACGCCTTCCCATTGTCCACCATGGGCCCGGCATTCTCTCAGAATCAGACGCCGGCAGTGCTGTTCCCCAGAGCAAATGCCATTTCCATCCTCTATGGATGGAGAAGCCCACAAAGTGTCCCCACACAGTCACAGAGACACATCAAATTCCTTTTTCTTCATTTCAGAGAGAAAGCCAAACTTATTCCCAGAAACCTAAGGGTAAGAAGTCTGGCAACTCAACTGCGTTAGGGTGGAAGGAACAAAACAGAAATGGATGCGATCAAAACACCATGATTCCATCTCCCTGCAAAGCAGGGCTCTCTAGAGAGGCTGATGCACTTGTAAAACCAGAGGTATGATGCCATGAGAACCTGTGACCCAAGTATTTCTAATGATAAAACAAACAAACAAACAAAAACCCTGGTCAGGTGATGGAAGGGAAGTGAGCACCTACCAAAGTCACACCACCTTCCCCAGTGCAGCGGCTGCTGAAGAGACCAGCCAGATGTGGGGGACAAGCCTGGCCTTGGAAAGAGAGGCCCACCTCCAGGGGGCAGCCAAGATGCAGCAGGCAGACAAAGAACAAGAGATCACCTAGTGAGCAGGGCCTGTGCCAAGGCACTGCATGATCACCAGAAACAATCAGACAGTCTGGTTTGAATTGCCCTTGTAATACAAAGGATCAACAAAGTCTCAGTGCCCTGTGTTAAGACAGTGGCCCTAGGGTGGCTCTGAAGTAAAGGCAACTCTTAACCAGGCAGGAAGAAGTAGGAGTGGTCAGCAGGGAAGACTCTAAACTGGAAGGACTCAAAAACACAGTGCAGTAGGGCATAAGACAAAAATGGCAGGAGGTGCGTGAGTCAAGGCAAAAGCGGTAGCAGCAAAGGGGGCTCAAGACCACCAAGAGGGTCCAGGGAAGAACCAGGCGCTGGAAGCTTAAAGGCTCATCAGTCCTCATTCTTGACACAATTGCGGAATTTCCCAGAATGCCAAGTGAACCTGAGCGACAGGCAGTTCCCTCCACTGAAGCTTTTGGGTCACTAAGCTTCTCTGCAAAGGCCAAGATCCCCTGTCCCCAACCCAAACAGTCACACGATTCTAGCCTGAGACAGCTCTGCCTAACAGAAACTGTTGTTGAGAACTCAGGAGCCACCTGTGGCGATCGCACCTGCAATGCGGCTGGAGTGACAGAGGACAGTTTTAGTTAACTCAAACAGCCAAACGCAGCCAGTGGCCACTGTGCAGCAGTGTATGACCGGGCCCTGGGGGAAATGGCTGTCAGCTCTGGAGAGCTGCAGGTACCACAAAAGCCTATGAAGATGCTTGGATGCTGGTCTCTGAGCTTTCACTGTCCTATCCTTCCCTGTGGGTTCCACTACTCTCCAGACACCTGCACAGAACTGGCTGTTTGAATTAAGTCATCTCTTGCCCCTGCACTGCCTGGAGCTTCTGAGGCCTGGGGCCATGTCTGAATGATCTCCAAGAGCCCAACACCTAGAACAGGCCTCACTTGAGAGCTGGAGAGTGAGTCAAGTGTGGCTCTGCCTGGTAGTTCAGGATTAGGTCTGTCTAGTGCACAAGAGACAAGGGTTCATCCTGTGTGGGCACCTGCCACCACGTTTGTGCAGGGCAACATGCTCCCTGCTTCTGAGAGGTTCTCCTCAAAGTCAGAACAAAATGACACCTTTTGGGTCCAGAGGAAGTGGCTCCCTTAGATCTACCACCAAAATGATTCAAGAGCAGACTGTGAAAGGTACCAGGGACTCCAGACTAAATGCTGATGCCAGCCAAATCTACCTCAAGACAAGCTACCATAGGTGACCAAGAAAGGGAGTCAGAACCAGAGGCCTGCAATGACAGTTCTGGAACTTTCCTAAATCCTTCATGTTTGCTGATTTTATTACCTTTTGTCTAAAGACTAGCAGGTGAATCACGGCAGTGCTTGTTCCCAGGGACAATGCTAATGGGGGAACAGGGAAGCAAGGGAGTGCAATCCAAGTTTGGCCACTAAGGATCCCAGGGCGGAGGGAGCTGAGAAGACAGCAGCTGGCCAGAGACCTGCCGCATGGATTCCCCAAGAAAAGGCAGGACCCACTGAGGGCAAGCTATAAAAACATTCAATGCCCCAAGTCCAAGGGTCCTGTCATCTGTGCTGTAAATGGAAAGGGTCACTGAGTAAGTCTAGACAGGTAACGCTAACGACACTCATGAAATCCTCACCTTCAGCTCTGCTACAAAAGTGTTGGCTCTGACAATGTCCAGGGTGGTCACACCGAAGATCTTGTTGGGGTTGTAGACGCCATGCTTCTTGAACACTTCTGCTGTGATGGGGATGGTGGAGTTGACCTAGGAAACCCGAGACACAGGCATCACTTGAGCAGAGCTGAGCTGAGCAACATAAGGAAAAGGTCTTTTTGTTAGACTGCCAGCAGGTCTGAAGGCGCCGATCCAACCGTGCTGACAACTCTGCTTATAGGTAAGCCATCTGTAAGGCAGGCAGGACCACACCATGGAAGACTTCAGCGTAGACATGTGATGTGGAACAGGTTTTTAAATCACTTTATTTCTCTTATATAAAAAAACCCCTATGCTCTAGCCTGGGTCATCTGAGTGCAGACTGTGGCATAGGTTTTTATAAGGTAGTTGGTGAACTCCTTATAAGGACACTTGATAGAGACCATATCTTTCCAGAGGTCGGAGGTCAGGTAGCTACAGATCTTAGAGATGGCATCAAAGGTGGCTTTGGCTGGAGAAGTCAGGGGAAGGTTGGTGTCCTGACTTGAGATGAGCACCCCCCCACCAGAGGCTGTCTCACTACCTGGCTGACGTAGAGCAGGCATTGATAGTGGCCATCAGTAGAGCTTCTTGGGTACATGAGCTGGGACCATGCCAGTGCCTCTATGGGTGGGGATGAGGCCACCAGCACAGACCTGCCTGAGCCTGTCACCTTGCACAGGACAGTGTGGGGCTTGCCAATCCTGCTCCCCCTGTTGGCTGGAGCTTATTAAAAGCAGATGAGCTAGAGTCAAACCCCAGCTCTGTCCCATGTTGTGACCCTGGGCAAGTCACCTAAACTCCCTAGAACTCAGTTTTTCAACTATAAATTGGTGAAAATGACAAGTACTTCATGAGGTATTGTGAAGGCAAAATGACAACATAGTAAGTACTTAACACATAACCCAGTACATAGAGAAAGAAGAGAATAAAAGAGCAAGGCCTGTATTAGACACGTTATCTTCCAGCAAAAGAAATTGCCGCCATCCGCCAAGTAAGGTGAGCGAGTGGGGGATGGCAGGACCTGCTCTTCTGAGGCCAGGAGCACAAGCTCGGGGTGTGTATTAGGAGCTGTCCCTCAGTCCCTGTGGCTGCACTGTCCCACAGACCCTTATCACACCAGGACCCAGAGGCAGCCAGAAGGGAAGGATGCAGAGGACTGCTGTTAAGTACAACCTGAAGCTCTGCCAGGTCAGGCCCGGGGACCACCCGTCTCCCCCGGGTGTTCTGTGCAGGGCCGGGCACCAGAGATTACGTGTCTAATGGTGGAGAGATGGGGTGAGTAGAGACTCTGGAGGTACAAACCCTAAGTAGAACACAACAATCACAGGTGAAAAAAGGTCATTTTAGTTAAGTGTGTGGTGCCTGCCTGCAATCTCAGCACTTGGGAGGCTGGGGCAGGACCTCAAGTTCAAGGCCACCCTGGGTTCTTTGGTGGGACCATGTCTTCAAAAAAGAAAAATGAACTATTTTCCAGGTGGGGGAGCTAAGACACAGGAGGTGACCTGCTCAAATGCAGTGAGCTGGTGGAAGAAGTTTGGGCTAGAAGGAAATAAACGCCAGGACCTCTTAAGAGTATTCACTGTGTCCATCACACACGATCTACAGTGACACACTTGTCTGCTGGGCCCACTTGCACTCACCGGGTTGGAAATGATACAGATCATGGCTTCAGGGCAATGCTGGGCGCAGGCGGTGGTCAGGGTAGCCACAATTGTGGCGTTGGTGTTGAACAGGTCATCCCGTGTCATGCCTGCAATGACCCAGAAAAATGCTCCTTCACAAGGAACGTGGTCAGGGCACCAAATAGGTCCCAGGGCTGGTGTTAATACAGAAAATTCAACACAAGCAAGACAGGCCCAGTCAAGTAAATCTGTCTTGCAGGGAAAATGATGCGGCGTGGCAAGTGCCAGAGAGAGGTCTGTGGGAGGCTAGAGGAGGTGGAGGTGGCTGAGAAGGATCATCCCATGGTGGAGTGGGGTGAGGAAAGGACATTCCAGGTATGATGGGGGACCAGTGGGACATGGAGCAAGGGAGAGACATAGTGACACTTCTGGGCATTAAACACCAGGCCAGCAGATACAATGGGAACCTAGTGGAGGGAGAGATGGGGTGAAATCCGTGCTCAGCAGACAACTCCTTTCTCGGTTCACGTGTAAGGAGACCCAGGCAAAGCTTTCCAACACGCACCTGGCTTTCTGGGGACTCCAGCTGGAATCACCACAACGTCACATCCCTTCAGGCAGTCTGGAAGCTGTTCAGGTCCCAGGTAGCCTAGAATAAGCACCCCACAGAGCCATGTCACCCTTTCTGACCCACAGAAGGCCTCTGGAGGACAAAATCTGGGCAGGACTGCCCAGATCGGGAGGGAGGAGCCCTCCCGATTTCCACAAAGCCAAACCTAGCCATTCACCAGCCTGGACAACAATGTGGCCTTTCACAGTACAAGCTTTGACACGCTTATACCCACAGACTCCACTTTCCGCTAAGAAACACGATGCAAAGACATATTTACCTTGACTTACAACAGCCCAATGCCAAGAGTGTGGGCACAGTAACTAAATGACAAATTACAGAACAGTCTTAAAAATGACATCACCAAGAATTTGGTGATATGAAATACTGTTGCTATTTGATCATGAAGGTCAAATAAGCATGCTGTGTTACGTGGACTTGCAGATGAGTTGCCTATGTTCTAGGCATTGCCTTCTGAGGAAGGGCAGATCTCCCCCAGGTGGCCATGGTTTGGGGACACTGGCCACGGGAGGGACAGAACCACAGTGTGCTAGGCAGCTGCACCTCTTATTATCCTGACACTTATCTTTCTTCCTTGTGCTACTGTTCAAATTAGACAAAGGGAAAGATCAACATTGGGCCACCTTGTCTTTCTAAGACACTGCTGCTTAAATATTTGCAGACCCAAGTTCAAAACAGTATAGTTTTCTGTAAAATTTACTTCTAAAATGAACACGACTACCCCTCTGAGGCTCTGAAGATCTAGCGTCATCTAAGATGCAGAACTCAGATCCTGTTCTGCTGGGCAGACAGCAGTCTTCAGGGTGGGCATACCCAGTACCTTTCACTTTCGCTCTGGTCTCGATGTGGCTCAGGTCTGCAGCAACCCCAGGTGTGTGGGCGATATCGTAGAGGGTCAAGCGGCTCACTAAGGGGCTGTTCTTTAGAAGGAGTGAAAGGGGCTGTCCGATTCCTCCTGAAGCCCCAAGCACGGCTACTTTAGCACTGTTCTAAAAAGAGGCACAGAGAAAACTCTCAGGACAGAAATGACCTATGTGGCATCCCACAAAACATGGCCGTGGGCTTAAGAAGTGTCAAAGCAAGATACTGTCACACTGCCACCAGCTTTACTATGCTGGAGTTCTGGACCTTCATTCCAAAGGTCTGCTTTCAGTGGGGAGAACTTAGGTGGAGTGAGGTTGTGATATTCGGGTCAAACTCCAAACACCCTCCTGGAACATAAAATAGCAGCTTTGTCCAGCTGGGCAGCTGGACTGATAACAGCAGCCCTCCCTTCAATCTGCAGCTTTAAAACTGAAAACCAACATTTACACAGCTTCTAGCAATAGACCTGCCATTGCACGTGGGGTGCAGGAATGAAGACCCTTGCTGGCTCTGTGGGGACAAGTTAACCAGATATGTTATGACGGAGGGGGAAAGAGCTAGAAGTATAGTCATCTCTCTGTGTCTGTGAGGAACTGGTACCAGGACACCAAATTCGCCAGGACTGTTTATCTAACTCACATAACCCTCCCACATATCATGTCTACATTACCTGTAATATCTAATTCAATGCAAATGCTATGCAAATAGCTATCAGTACTGTTCAGGGAATGACAAGAAAATGCTGGTATGTGTTCAGTGAAGTAGTATTTTTCCTTTTTGAGTATTTTCGATTTGAGATTGGCTGGATCTGCAGAGACTATATGTTTTACAGTAACTGATACTGTTTAATAACAGGCTTGTTATCAAACCAAGACCAAAACTGAACCGAAACAACTTACCCAGCCTATTTCTGCTTGGGAAGTCAACTCCCTAAGCATATCCTACAACCATGATTTGAACTCAAACAGGTTTTGTCTGTTGTTTTGTTTTTCAATGATGTTTTAAAGGTTGATCCTTGACCTAATGAAACTAGTCCCAACCAACATAGAACCAGAGGTCTGGAAATCTCACTTTGGGATCTTCCTCTATCACAATCGCATCTTGCTTCCCACATCCCAACTCTGCAGTTCTGAGGGAGGTTGGCCTCAAACTCCTGGGTTCAAGCTTCCAGAGTAGCTGGGACTACAGGTGTTGAACACCTTACGTGGGTCCCAACTCTGTGGTTTGTTCAGTACTTCACTGGCCCCACTGTCTATTTACCCTGCTTATTCCTCCCTATTCTCAAGTGGCACTTGTGTTCTGCCAATCAAACTTCTAGAACCAACCTTCAGAGCCACCATATCTCCAGATCGTCCCTCCTAACAACCAAACCTTCACCATTTCACTGCCTTGCTCAAAGATCCTTAGAAGCACTTCTCATGGCTTGCTTACTCAGTCTGGCTTCTGAGGCTGATGGACAGTGGCCCAAGCCATTGCAAGGGGGATAAAGGATGAAAAGATCAATATTTGTGAGGTTTTTTTTGCCAGACACAGTGGCTCAAGCCTAAATCCTAGCTACCTGGGAGGCAAAGACAGCAGTTCCAGGCCAGCTGGGCAAAAAGTTTGCCAGCCCCCTTCTCAACTAATGGCTGGGCGTGGTGGAGCACATCTGTCATTACAGCTACAAGGGGAAGCACAAATGGGATTGAAGTCCAGGCATAAAGTGAGACCCTATCTCAAAAATCACCAAAAAAGGGGCTGGCAGAGCGGCTCAAGTGGTAAAGCACCTAACAAATAAGAAACATAGGTTGGGGGGTATGGTGGTACACATCTGTAATCTCAGCTATTTGGGAGGCAGAAGCAGGAGGATTGCAGCTTCATACATTTTTTTCTTGGGAACAGAGGATCCAAAGACCACCTTTCTGACTTATTTAACTGTCTTCTCAATATCTCCACTTGGATGACCACCTACATTTTAGTTTTTTTTTTTCAAGTGGCATTTTAAAGTCTAAACTGAGTTGCTTAAGCAGTAGAGCGCCTGCCTAGCAAACATGATGCCCCAAGTTCAAACCCCAGTACCACCAACAAACAAGCAAACAACCCTACATAAGCTGCTGGCTCTTCCCCTGCCCAAATCTGCTGTCTTCCAGAAGTGCTGCCCATCTCAGCAAATACCAACTCTAAGGTCTCAAACCTTGCCGTCAGCCATGACTTCTCTTCTCTTACCCCTCATCTGATCATTATCAGCAACTCCTGCTGGCTCTCCAGGCAAAAATACCCAGAATCCAATACTTTTTATCACCTCCACAGCTGTCACTCAGATCGCCACAACAGACCCCACCTATCTTTCTTCCTGACCTAAGACCATTTTGTTAAAATGGGAGTAAGGCCAAGTCATTATACTCAAGTCCCAATTTCTTTCTTTCTTTTTTTCCTTTTTAACAGGGTCTGTGTTGCTTTGGCTGGCCTCAAACTCACAATATTCCTGCCTCAGTGTACCGAGTGCTAGGATTACAGGTGTGTACCACCATGTCAGACTGGCTGCTCCATTTCTGGGAAAATGCCCAAGGTTTACCAAGTCCTGCTTCATTCCCTCCACCACCCTCTCTTCATATTCTCAAACACTCCAGGTATGCCTGCCCCACTCCCACTCTCTGCCTGAAATACTTTTTTTTTTTTTTTGTCTTTTTTGGTGCTGGGGATAGAACCCAGGACCTTGTACATGCTAGACAAGCACCACTGAGCTACACCCTAGCCCCTGAAATTCTCTTTCTCTATGACGTAAGCTCTGCTTTCTTCTAGACTGTAATGTCACATTCCCTGACGGATGTTAAATTGAAACTCTCTTCCCCCTACTTCTGTGCTCCTCGCTAAGATACTTTATAATGGAGAAAAGAGACAATAAAATATAGTTTGTGTTTGTATTTTAAGGGCCTAGGTGCAATGCCACCAGAATTCAACCACTTGAGACTGGGCTTGCAGCTCATGCTTGCAGCCCTCAGCATTGCAAAAGAAAAGTGACAACACCTCCTCACCCCCCAATCTTACCTTTGCTCATCTGCCCTACCATTATTCCTCATCACCTCCACCTGTCTTAAGTTAACTGGCTTCTGGTCCAGTGCTGCTTCTCACTCACCGTGGCATTCCTTGCTGCAGACAGCACAGTTGAGGGCAAGCAAAGATACTCAATATACTTACTCATATCTTATTTTTCAACTGATCAGACTGTACAGGAAACTGAAGGTCATAAGCTAAATTGATTAGCAATGTGGAGTCTCCTTTAATAATCACTTCCCATTTGGACATGGTACTTAAGAGGCAATGAAAGCACCTAGTGAGTTCTCAAACCTAGGTCATTAGAGTCACTGGGGACATGTAATAAGACTACAGAGGCCCTGTCCTAGCCTCCTGTAATGAACCTGGGCTGTTCTTTATTGGTCTCAGGTGGTTCTGACACCCAAAGTTTGAAAACTAGAAGATGGCTAAAAATAGCTTAGGCTTAAGTGCTCTTAGGCCAAGTCATGCACTGTCAAAACGTCCGGGGTCAGGCCCAATCCACTCAAGGCAGGGAGGATCCTCAGAAAGGTTCTTAAAAAGAGGACAAAGGATCGTGAGGCTCTTAGAGGGAAGGCCACACTGGCAGTCAGTGGTCAGAAGCGCTGGCCAAAGTACCTTAACCTTGGCCCAGCTGTACTGCTTGGAAGCCTCAGCCTGCCTGTACTAACGAAGTTAGTATTACACATTTCTCCTACTCACGCACAGCTCTCACGGATGCTGCAAGGAAAGCAGGGCTGTCAAAGCAATAAAGTTGCATAAACATGTAAGTAACTTCCGGACCGAAGGACTTGGCTCCTCATCCTGGAGGGACGAGAGCAGACCCTCTGGACCACGAGCTGGGTGGGGCGGGGAGACGGGACTCGGTAAAGCGCTCCCTCCCTGAAGCGAGGCCACCTCGCTCCTCTCCCTGGCTTTCCCTGCACTTCTTGCATGGCGTTAGAGCTGCCAAAGTGCGCCATAACCTCCAGCCAGAGCCAGCCGGCCCTGCTGTCCAGGCTGGCCATGGGGGACGCGGTCAAGTTCGGGACGCACATGGCCCGGGCCGGGGGATTCTCGCCTGCAGGATGCCCTTAGTCGGGCCTACCTGGGTCGAGGTGCTGAAACTACGGCGGAGAGCGGCGCCAGCAGGCCGGGCGAAGGCGAAGAACATGGCTGGGGCGGGCGGGGCGCGGACCTGCAGGAGAAGAAGCTGGCAATGCACAAGTGACTCCAACGACCTCCACACTGCGCAGTGCAGCCCGGCTCCTCTTCGCCTGGTCTCGCGAGAGCGACCCGCCTTCCGGTCACGCCCACCTCTCTGATCTCGCGATAGGATGGTCACTTCCGGGCTCTGGGGTAGTAAGGTGCTGAGAGTCTGCTGGTAACCCGGCGCCTGTCTGGCTGGCTCCAGTCTTTCGTCCGGGTTGGTGCTGGCGGGTGGGGAAGCCGCGGTCTGAGTGGGAGGAAGAATCTGCGCCCCAAAGGCGGAAAGAACTGGCTTTAGGCTGAAAGCTCCTTACGGTAGCCATTTTCCAGGTGGGGCTCTAGACAGAGGTCCTTACAGGGAGCCTCGCTGAGGTCGCGCAGTAGGTCAGGCGCAGTGGATCCCAGACCCAAGCCCACGTCCTCAACCAACCGCGGGAGGGGGTCTGAACTTCAGAAAGGATGGGAAAGTGGGGGAGGGGAAGCTGAGTCCTGGGGCGGGGCGTCATCAGTTGCGAGCGTGCACCCGCCAGTGCCATTGTCCTTTAAGTTGCACAGACCCTTACGTTACAATTTACAAAGCTTTTCAGACACCCTACCGCTAATAGCAAGTACAAGACTTAAGTCTTACTAGCATGCACGATTACAACAGTCTAGTGTTACGGAGGAGGACATGGGTTTGAAGACCTTGACTCGCCGCCCGACCGTCCAGCCCTGCCCGCTCCGCCAAGTAGTGCTGTGAACACGGTCCCACTTTTCTGACTTACAGGGAAGGCGCGTGGCAGAACTTACGTAGATTTGCTCAAGAGTCAGCTCAAAGTAGAGCTAGGGTTCCTAGCCCTTTATTTAAAATTTTCGAGGTTTCTTTGTTTTGTTTTTTGGTGGTACTGGGATTTGAACTCAGGGCCTCATACTTGGTGGGCAGGCGTTCTACCCCTTGAGCCACTCCACCAGCCCTGTCATTTAAAGTTCTTAATTATAAGGTTCACCTCCTCCCCACTATATTTTGGGCATATAGAGATTTCTCAGATACCGTCCTTTCCCTTAAAAGTTCAGAGTTAGCCAGAGGTTGGTGGTGCACACAGGAGACGGAGGTAGGAGGAGGGATCACGTTTGGAGACCCTATCTGAAAAACTAATACTAAAAAGACTGGGGGCGTAGCTCAAGTGTACAGCTGTGGCCCTGAGTTTAATCCCCAGTGTGGAGTTCAGAGTTTAGGGTGTGGTGGCCTGTGGTCTCACCGGGGTAGGATGATCATGAGTTCAAGGCCAGCCTGGCCAGCAAGACCTTGTCTCAAGAAAAGGACTGGCAGAGTGACTCAAGTGATGGAGCACCTGTTTAGCAAGTGGGAAGCACTGAGTTCAACCCTCAGTACCACCAAAAATAAATAAATAAATACTGCAGGAGATGAAAAAATAAAAAAGTGGGGGCAGATAAATGTGCTATAGGTTGCTGCCTAGATGGAGAAATGGAAAGCCCAGATGGACCAATGACAGTCTGCCTGGGGACAGTGGTGGGGGAAGCAGGAGTGGAACGAGCACATGTGCTAAAGAACAGAGCATCACAAGGGAGTTCATGATGGCTGTCTTACTCTTTCTTCCTTCTCCTCCACTAATTTGATGAGCCACTAAGATGTATTGTTGCAGTTTTGGAGTTGGGTGTTCTGTGAAAGAGATCCACATATGTTCTGCATTCAAGGAGCTCACAGTCTCGTGGGAGGGACAGGTAAATCTCAGGCATCCGTAGGGGGTGGCAGTTGGAGAACTGATGGTGTGCTGTGGGGACACAGGAGGTGGAAGAAGTGTGAGGGACCCTTTGGAAGATGAGCCATCTAAGCTGAGAAGAGTGGGTGGTACTCAGTGGGAACATTGAACCCAGAGGAAGGAGAGAGCCTTTGCCAGGAAATTGGAGCTCTCAAAGTAGAGCTGAAGGAGCTGGACCTTTAACGGTGGGAAGTGTGCAGACCAGAGGATGGAAGGGTCCTGGGGGAAAGCTGGAGGTAGGAAAGCATTGGCCTATATTCAGGGAACATTAGGACAAACAGTGTCCTGAATCTTAGCACTAATTGTGTTCTCTGGTAATTTAACTTTTTATCTTCCACTACAACAAGATTACCTTGGGGTCAGAGCTATGTCTTTTGCTGTCTTTATTGACCTACTTGTGACTGGTCTAAGAGGGGCCTTAGTGATTGGGAGAGTTGAGTGCTTTTAGATAAGGTTGGAAAACTCAGGTTTGAATGTTAGCTGAGAAGCTTGTATTATATTCCTTGGGAAAAAAGCGTCTAGCAAAGGCTTTTATGAGGCCATCAGATTGTGTTCAGGGAAATTAGACTGACTTCACATGTTAAGGATTAAACAGGGCAGGGACGTTGTTTAGGAGAGATTGTACAGTGAGAAGGTGAAGATCTGAGTGATGGTGGTGGCCATAGAAATGGACAAGGTGGGCCATTCTGGGGCAGGTCTCAGGGTAGAATGGATAAGAGTTTGCGCTTATCTGGGTTTGAAGAGTGAATGAAAGGGACATGGAGAATTGGTCTGGGAGAAGTATATGTACACAGAACAGAAAATCGAGTTATGTGGAAGGAGATCTGGCTGGAGCTCCATTTTAAATGGGCTGAGCTGGGAGGGGTGGTGAGTTGTCCAGAGAGAAATACCAGTGGGCAGATGGGAGAGTTACTGCATGAAGAAATGTGGGATTGAAACTCAAGAGACCCTACAGAAGGGAGAGTTCAGGCCATGAGAGAGAGCCTGGAATCATAGGTGCTCAGGCTCGTTGCCACACCTGCATTCAGTTCCCTTGGTGTCCCTCTCGTCATCAGCAACTCCGCAGAGGAGCTCACTAGCTCGCGGCTCCTCTACCTGGGCCATCCAAACAACTTGATGTCGAAAAAGCTTCACATTCATCTGCTACCTGCCTCATTGTAAAACTCAGTTATTCACTCCCTTAACAGCTGCTGTATCAAAGGTAGGCTTTGTGCTTCGCATGTGTAACTCACTGAATGATTAGGCCATGGGCAATCATGAGGCAGAATGCAGCCATCAAGTAGCATTGCATCTTTGTTCCCACTTTGTTGTTTTCAGAGATTGAACTCTCCAGGGTCCACGCTTACTAGGCAAACTTAAGCCACTTAAGCCATACCCCTAGCCCTTTTGCTTTCAGTTTTTCAGATAAGATCCCATGCTTTTGCCTAGGCCAGCCTTGGACCACATCCTCCTACCTCCACCTCCTGAGTAGTCGAGATTACAGGTGTGCACCACCATGCCTGGCCACCCCCACTCTACATGAACCATAAAACATTATTCTAGAAAGTTCCCTCAGGGTCCTTTCCAGCATGCTTTCAAGACAGCTATTTCTTGATTTGTATTACCAGAGATTTGTTTTGTCTGTTCTTCATTGTATATAAAAATACAGAAATACATGGACATCTTCCTCACCCTGTCCCACACATCCACATGTACTGATGGTCTTGTACCTTACAGTGGGCTAAAATACAGTCCTGGGCTAAAAATTTGGATTAGTTACATGTACATATGCTAACTTTCCTTCTTTTCAACCCCTGAAAAGTCTACCTCAAGTGCAGTCATTTAGATCCCTAGAACTAAAGTGGGCAGTTAGAAAGATGGTCATTGTGTCAGGTATGGTGCTTCACACCTGTAATCCCAGCACTGGGGAGGCTGAGGCAGGACAATCGTGAGTTCCAGGTCAGCCTGGGCTACTTAGTGAGATCCTATCTCAAAATAACAAGGACTGGGGATGTAGCTCAGTGGTAGAACACTTGCTTAGTATGCACAAGGCCCTGGGTTCCAACCCCAAACTGCAAAACAAACAAAAAAGATAGTGCACCTACCTAGCAAGCATGTAGGCCCTGAATTCAAACCCCAGTACCACCAAAACAAAAAACCCTTATTCTGCCTTGCACAGGAGTTTGATTTTTTTTCTCTAGGCTCTAGGATATTGGAAATTGTGGACGTATATTTTTAAATAGAATCATATTGTTTTATGGAGCTGGAAACTGAACCCAGAGCCTTATGTTTACAAGTTCTCTACCAATTTAGCCATCCGCCTAGCCATTTCATTCTTTTTGGAGGTGTAGGATTTGAACTCAAGGCTTCTCACTTGGTACCTATGCCTCCAGTATTTTGTTTTTGAGATAAGGTCTTGCTACCTTTGCCTGGGCTGGCCTCAAATTGTCAGTCCTCCTTTCTCTGCTTCCTGAGTAGCTGTGATTACAGGCATATACCACCACGCCCACCCTGACTCAGAAGTATTTAGATAAATTGATTTAATTTTTCACTTGTGACTCAGGGAGACAGGGTTTGGCTCTCCAAGATCGATTCCAGCAGAGCAAGTAGGTGGTGGTGGACTGGCGACAGCAGAGGCAGCAAGAAGCTGCCAGCAAGGAGCTCCCAAGAGCTGACAGTTGCCAGTGGTGGTGGATCTGGGTCTAAAACCAGGATGTGAGAACAGAGCCAAGTTCAAAGACTGGGCAGGGCCAAGGACCTGTATCCAAGAAGTAAAAGGTAGGGCTGGGCGTGGTAGCCTGCCAGCCCAGCACTCAAGGCCAGCCAGGGCTACATAGCAAATTCCAGGCCACCTTGGATACATAGTGAGACCCTGCCTTAAAAAAAAGTGGCTCAAGTGGTAAGTGCCTGCTTTCCAAGTGGGAGGCCCTGAGTTCAAACCCCAGTAACACCAAAAAAAAATAATAAAGTGTACTTCCACTGGCCTTTAGAACATTAAAAAAAAAGGGGGGGGGGTGGAGGGTGAGGGAGTGGAAGATGGAGCCTAAAACCAATGGAGAAGCAGGCTCCAGACTGTTGGAAGAGGTGCATCCAGATGTGGTCCTTGGGAGGCACTGGGGACTTCACCAGCCCCTACCTCCATCCTTCATGAGCTGCCTCAAAGGGAGGTGTATTGCCTCCACAGGACCACCAGGACACCTCTCAGGTATAGTGGGCCTAGGTTTGGGGATGTGGAAGTAAAAGCAGGATGTAAGAGAAGGAGCAGGGATGTAGGCAGCTGACCTTTGGTCTCTACTCTGCACCTGTTCCTTCCATAACAGGCAGTGCCTAAGACCCCAGGCCTCATCTCCCTCTCATTCCTTCTCTCCTTATCTCCTTATGTAGCCCATGCTGGCCTGGAACTCATATCCTGCCTTAACCTCCCAAATGCTGGGATTATAGGCATGAGCCACCATGCCCAGCTTCTCTCTTTTTTCATGTATGCCAGTGGGACCTGATGTACCTCTGAACTGAGAGATAGGTTTGAGGACCACTTTAGCCTCTGCTGCTCTAAGGGTGCTATGGCCTGGGATATGCTATCCAGCCATTGTTGTGATGGTTCAGGCCACATGGAAGGTGTCATACTTCCACAGTCTCTCAAGATCTTGACCCTAGGAGCACTACAGGATCTCTGACTTATAGACTTGACCAACTCCTGCTCTGGTCTCTGGCCTGGGATTCTGCAAATGGTGTTCTCTGCCTGTTGGACCTGTAGTTCTCAGAAGGCCCTAGATACAGCTGAAGAGAGAGGAGAGGGCAGGATAAAGGAACTTCTCTCTCCTCGGCTCCTGTTATATGTCAGACCCAGAGCATTCCTACAGCCTTTCCGGCAGTTTATAGGTGAGGCTACTGATGCAACCACCATGGTTAAGCCTGGACCATCTTGGCACAGTCTGAGTTTCCCACAGAGATCAGGGCACTAGTGGCATTGGCTGTGAACTTGACTCTTCTGCCAGTCCCTGTTCTTCCAAAGTGAAGCTTTGTGGTCTGGCTTTTCCAGGAGCATCAAGTGATGCCGTCTACCTGAGGTAAATGCCTATCAGTTGTGTCCACAGGACTGTCTGGGGACTTGATGGCTTGGCAGTTGAGCACTGGCCCAAGCACTCTATGTCCTGGAACTTTTATGAGAAGCTGTGGTCAGGCCCAACCTCTGACAGCCAGAATGGCAGACCCAGAGAGGCAGGGAGAAAAGATGCATCTGGTTGGCTCCTCTGTGAGTCTCTCCAGTAACCCCTAATGAAACATGCCTTCCCAATTGGCTGTTTTTTCCCAAATACAGCCATGTGCTCTTGCTAGAGGTGAGCTTGTTGCCCAGTGCCTCTGGACTGGCTGAACAAGGGCCACACATAAGTCCTTGGTTTGAAAGTCAGGCAAGGGTCACAGTGTAAGATGAAGAACCTTCTCACTGGAGTGTGTCCAGTGTGCAGGGACAAGGCCCAGTGTGCAGGGACTAGCACCCTATAGTTCTCTGACAGTGGGAGGCTTTGCATGTGTGGCTTTCCTACAGGGGTCAGTTCGTGGGAAGATCCATCTCTTTCTCACTCCTATCAAGCTGGGTCCCCCAAAGTTGTTCCCGCTGACTGTCCTCCCTTAAGAACAATTGCACTCGGTGCCCTGAAAGTCTCCTGAGGACAACTACACTGTGGAGGAAGAGGCCAGCACAAAGGGGACGTCTTAAACTTGTTAGTTTGACTCCATTGTTTTGGATGGGTCACCAGAAAAATGAGACTTAAGTAGAAAATGTCAGTGAAACTCACAGCAGCAAACATCTCAGCAAATTTGATACCATAAAATTTGAGTAAGGAACCAAATCGTGATCTTGAGAAAAATAAGATTGGTTCATTGATATTGAAAGTGGGGAAGAAATGGAACTGGGGAATTGTGAAATATGAATCATGAATGAAGGCATTAAATTGACTAAATCAAATCCACTAAGAAAAAATGTTTTTGTCAAAAAGTCCCGTGTATTTAATGTGCAAAGTAAAGGCATGATATCAGAATACCAAGACTCAAATGGTGGATGCCAAGAATATCTAAGCTTTTTAAAAAAATTTTAATTTTTTTCAGTGCTGGGTATCAAACCACATTTCTTGCGCTTGCTAGAAAAGCGCTCTGCCACTGAGCCACATCCCCAGCCCTTGTGTTTTTGAGTTAGGGTTTTCTCATGTGCCCTCAAAACTCGAGATGCTCCTACCTCAGCTTCCTGAGTGCTGGGATTATAGATGGCCACCACCATGCTTGTCATCTTGACTCTTTAGTTTGAGGAGCGCCGAAAGGGATGGTTACAGGTGCTCAATTCTCTACCCACCGAGGCTGGCAGTGCCCCAGTCTCAGTGAATCCTTTCCCAGAATCATGCCTTTAGGTTTGGGGACTGATTCCATCTGTTCAGCTTTGCCTGCCCGTAAAGGACAGTTGTTGCTTGACCAGGGCAGCCCCACTCAGAAAAGGTGAGGAATGTGAAAGAAGAGATCCCAAGGGCTAAGTTTTTACCTGGATCCTCAGATAATTCCTTTCTACTCAGAAGGTGGAGGTTGCCAGCGGGAGACAAGAAGGGGGAGCTGAGGATGGACACAGAGCCATAGACAAGATGAGTTAGGTGCTAACTTCTTAGGTTGACTTAATGAGGTTTTGGGACTAGACACAAAGCCCATCCTCTCCCTCCTATATTCACCACCCCCGACATGGCCTGGGGTGTGACTGGGTGTGGAAGTGAGGTGTCCTACTGAGGAATCCACATGTGGGTGATACCATCCCATTGGTGAACTAACTAGGTATTCATTCCATGTGTGATTATTGAACCCTGCTTCACAGCAGTAAATGCTGAGTCCTGGGTGAGGAGACAGAGGACAAAGCAAGCAGGTCTCTGCCTGTTCATGGGAGGAGGCCAACAAATAATCAAATAAGCACTGAAATTACAGATGTGGACAAGTGAGGTGAAGACAAGGACACTCGTAGATTGAAAAGACAGGCCTGACCACCATGTGAGGACTACAGTGTAGGGAAAAGACAGGAAACAAGAAGTCCCTCTGGACAGTATAGCGTCATCAGGACCAAGATGGAGTGTCTTGGACTAGAGCGGTAGTTCTGGAGATGGACAGAAGCTGGTGGGTTTGGAATCCAGTGAGGAGGTGGAGCTGATAGGATGGGTGGGAGGGGGGAAGGGAATAGAAGCTTTTAGTTAGGCTGCAGGATTGTGTAGATAACCGTGCTAATAGGTGATCAGGTGTGGTCGTGTGTGTGTGTGTGTGTGTGTGTGTGTAAAGTTTTGCCTTGCTGGGCATGATGGTACCTGCCTATAATCCCAGCTCTTGGGAGGCTGAGGCAGGAGGATTGTGAGTTCAAGGACAGCCTGGACTACATAGAATGGCCCTGTCTCTAGCTGGCAGAGGGGCTCAAGTGGTAGAGCACCTGCCTAGTGAGCGCAAGGCTCTGAGTTCAAACCCCGGTACCACCACCAAAAAAAAAGAAAAGAAAAAATGTTAAAAGGCCCTGTCTCAAAAGAATTAAAAAACAAAAGAGTTTTGGCCATGTTATATTTGAGATGCGCCCCCAGGCATCCAAGTAGAGTCTGGAGCAGAAAGGTCACGGCCAGGTAAATGGAATTCAAGACACCCTGGACCACTAGACTCTACATTTTACAGTGGTGCTTCTCAACTACAGGCAATACTGCTCCCTTCTGGGATATTTTTCCTTATTACAGCTACAAGAGGCTGGTACTGGCACCTACTGGGCACATCTTCCCATGCAGAGGTGGCCCACCAGCTGAGGAACGTCCTGAGGGAGGTGAGAAGCGAGAACCTGAGTGTCCTGAGAGAAGGAAGAATGCTCAGCTGTGTGCCATGCTGAGAAAGACGTCTGAGTCATTGCAGCACAGAGTGTCTTGATGAGCTAGGACAGAAGGACACTTGGTGATCTTGATCAGATCAGCTTCTGTGGCTTGGTAGGGTTAGAAGCTCCAGGGAGAGGCTGTGCTAAGTTAGACAATGCTTCCTAAGCATTTCTTCTTTGCTCACAAGCCCTTCTGTGAGTAAAACCATTCATCCACACCTAGCAGGCAGGTATTATGCCTTGTTTTACAGCAGAGGCAATACTACTACTGCTCCTGTCTCACAGAGGTGGAAACTGAGGCACAGAGAGGCTAATTCCTGCCAGGCAGCTGACAGGCAGTGGCAGATGCCAAGTTCAGACCTAAGAGAGCTTGGCATTACTGGAGGTGAGGAAGTAGAGGCAACAAAGAGACATCACAGACTTGCTGGAAAGAACAGATGAGGTCTGTGTGCAGATGGGAAGGACCCATGGAGAGGCTGAAATTGATCTTGGGGGAAGTGGGACCTAGAATCCTTTCCCAGCAGCATTGTTCTGGTTACTCTGAAGCGGAACCTGTTTTGAGCATGGTTACCCCAAAACTCAACATCTCCCCAATCTGCTAGCCTCCATAACCCATGCTCTGCTCCCCTTTTAGCCCCTCTTCTAGAAGGCATTTTCCCTGTATGGATCTGCCATGTAGGTCAAACCCTTCCAGAAACAGTTGTGCCTAGAAGTCAGGGTTCGAAGAGTAGCCTGTCCCCAGGAGCTAGCACCAGCTCTGTGCACATCGGTGATTCCTCATTGACGTCAACTGTCTTAACATAGCTTACATGGGATTCTTAACATAGCTTACATGGCTCCTCAGTGTCACAGACCCCTCCCCTCAAGTCAAGCTCCTTTTAGCTCTCAGGTGCTGAGCACGCTCCTCCTAATGGAATGTTTTCTTCTTCACCCTCTTTCTCTCCCTCCTCCATCTTGCCCAGCTTCTTGTCTCAGTTTTGAAGTCCTATCCTTCAAGTCTGGTTCCCACGTGGATAAGACCCTCTTATCGGCCACTGCTATGTTAGGTGGGCTGCCTCTTTTCCACTTTTACGGTGCACTTCCTACTTGCTTTATTTTACAGTTCAATGTCCCCATCCATGCTAGACCATGACCTCCATAAAATAAGGGTAGGTCTCGCTTATCTTGGTTATTTCCAGTGCTTGGCATATGATGGGTGCTTAAGTAATTTTTGATAAATAAACAAATGAATTGATGACTCTTTTATAGCCTACCTGGTCGTATTATGGCTCCACATGTTGGATTCAATATTTTATCCTCTGCACACATTGCATTTCCATTTTTTTGGGTGGTACTGAGGTTTGAACTCAGGGCCTCCCACTTGCCACTTGCTAGGTCCTACTTGAGCCACTCCCCCAGCCTTTTTTTTTTTTTTGAGGTACTAGTGTTTGAACTCAGCTCTACACCTTAAGTCACCCCACCAGCCCTATTTTTTGTGATGGGTTTTTTTTTCAAGATAGGATCTCATGAGCTATTTGCCCAGGCTGGCTTCGAACTGCTATTCTCCTGATCTCTGCCTTCTGAGTAGCTAGGATTACAGGTGTGAGCCTCAGCACCCAGCTCCCCCAACCCCTTTTGCTTTAATTATTTTTCAGATAGGGTCTTGCTTTTACACCTAGGCTGGCCTGGACCGCGATATTACTATTTATGCTTCTTTGTAGCTGGGATAACGTGTGGGCTTCCACGCCCAGCAGGGTCATTAGTATTACAGACATGAGCCACTGCACCTGGCCACGCTTCAAACTTTTGAAGACTTCCCAATCACTTATGTTATGAAGTTTGGGGGTATGTTAGAGGAAAGAATTTAATTCAGTATCCTATTTTGTGATCATTCATCTTAAGTGTGTTAAACTTGTCCATTACTGATTTTTCCCAGTAGGATGGCTGATTTAGTTTTCTGTGAACCAACAAAGCTTTACAACATCTTGAATCAGGTCACAAAACTGTCCAGATTAACAGAACCCAACTATCTCTGTTTATTGGGTAAGTACAAAGGCAAACAAACAAACAAGAGAAGTGTCGAGAACCTATTTTTATTAGGTTAATAAACTTTTGGGGGAGAGAGAATGAATGGCTTTAGAAAGCTGTTAGGCTGGTTGGCTCAAAGTCGAGTATTATATGACTTGGAAATTATCCCAGAGTAGATTTAGAAAGGTTCTAGAAGAATGGTCTAGTCCTCTTGTCATCATTTCAGAGAAATATTTTAAATGTATAACAAACATAATACTGAAACTCATGCACCTACCACTCAGATCTAACATCAGATGTTACAGACACTGATGTACCCTCTATTATACCTCATCCTGATCATGTTCCTTTCCCTCCCCAAAGATGACAGCCTTTGTATTTTCACACTTTGGCTACACATGTAGGCAGCCCCAAATAACGTGTGGTTTAAACATTTATACAAACCATGAGTGGTGGTGCACAACTGTAATGAATCCCAGCACTTCTGGGGCTGAGGCAAGAGGATCCCAAGTTCAAGGTTAGCCTGTGCTACATAGCAAGACCTGTCTCAAAACAAAACCCCCACAAACCAAAGTCACTTGTAGTGTTATGTACAATCATTCTGCAGCTTGCCTTATTACTAAAAGTATATTTTGGGGGAGTTTTTCCCCATGTTTTTGAGTAACCATTTAGTTAATTTTAACCGAATTAACTAATATATAATTATTCTAATTAATGTGTAATCAGAATTAATATCCACTCCCGGTGGATTGCAATAGCTGTGTGAATTGTGCTGCTGTTATAAACAGTGTTGGAATGAACAACCTTACTCATGCGTGCAAGTTTCGTTTCTTTTTTTAGTGGTACTGGGGTTTGAACTCAGGACCTTGCTGTTGGTAAGCAGGTGCTCTACCACTTGAGCCACTCCCCCAGCCCTTCTTGCTTTAGTTAATTTTGGGATAGGGTCTCTTATTTATACTGGGGCCAGCCTGGACCACAGTCCTCCTATTTGTGCTTCCCCATAGAGCTGGGATCACAGTGTGTGCCACCACACCCAGCTATTGGTTAAGATGGGGTCTCCTAACTTTTTGCCCAGGCTGACTATGATCCTCCCTCTATCTGCCTGCCAAGTAGCTGAGATTATAGAGATCAACCACCACACCTGGCCCTAGGAGTTTCTTCAGGAAATGTACCTAGAAATGCAATCGCCAGTTTGCAAATTCAGCTTCACTACATTATTGTTACATTGTCCTCCAAATGGATTGTATCAATTTATACCTCTATCAATAGTGTAAGACATACTTTCTAATACCTGTTTGCTAGTCTTTAATAGTTTTTATACGCTTGAGTACGTAACTGTATTGATATTTTAATTTTCCCTAATTGTTGCTAAGATTAGGCATATTTGTAATTGAATTTTTATTAGCATAAATTAATTGTGACATTTACAACATGCATGTACTGTATGGTGATCAAGTTCACCCCATCTGTATTACTCGTTGTTAATCCTTTCCCTCCTCCCTCTCCTGTTACAGGTTTTGGTGAGTTTCATTGAGCTGTTTTCATACATAATGTGCCTCTGTAATAATCGCCCCATCACCTTCTCCTTCCCCCTCCCCCACCACTGGTTCCTCCCCACCAAACAGCTCCTCTTTTATATTCATGTCATGTTATTTTTTCGGCCTAGATTCTCCATATGAGTGAAACTGTGATAATTGCCTTTCTGAGCCTGGCTTATCTTGCTTAACATGATGAACTCCATTTTCTTGCAAATGTCACAATTTCATTCTTCTTTATGGCTGAGTAATACTCCATTGTACATTTGTACCACATTTTCTTTATCCGATTGTGTTATTGGGCACCCAGGCTGGTTAGCTTGGCTACTGTATAGCTTGACTGCTGTAAACACAGGTGTGGTGTCTCTAATATGTTGATTTACATTCCTTCGGCTCTGTGTCCAAGAGGGGTAGAGCAGAGTCATACGGCAGTCCTATTTTTATTTTTTTGAGAAACTTCCATACTGATTTCCATCATGGCTGGCCTAATTTACATTCCCACCAACAGTGTATGTGTTCTTTTCTCCCCTGCATCCTTGCCAGCATTTGTTGTTTGTTTTCTTGATCGTGGCCATTCTGACTGGGGCGAGGTGGAGTCTCGATGTGGTTTTGATTTGCATTTCCTTTATGGGTAAGGATGTTGAGCACGTCTTCATGCGTTTATTCCTCATGTACTTCTTATTTTGAGAACTGTCTGCTCAATTAGTTTGCCCATTTGTTAATTGGATTATTCTTTTGGTGTTTGATATTTAGAGTTCTTTATATGCTGGATATTAATCCTTTGTCCAATGAATAGCTGGCAAAGATTTTCTCCCATTCTGTGGGTTGTCTCTTGATTCTAGAAATGGTTTTCTTTGGTGTGTAGAAGGTTTTTTTTTTTTCAGTACTGGAGTTTGAACTCAGGTCCTTACACTTCCTAGGCAGGCACGCTGCCACTTAAGCCACTCTGCTAGCCCAATGCAGAAGCTTTTTAATTTGATGCAATCCCATTTGCCAATTCTTTTATATCTTGAGAAATTAGAGTCCTATTTAGAAAGTTGTTGCCTGTGCCTGTGTCTTTGTTTTCCTGTACTAGTTTCAAAGTTCCTAGTACTTCAGATCTTTGATCCATTTTGAATTGATTTTTGGTAGGATCCAGTTTCACTCTTCTACAGGTAGATATCTAGTTTTTCCAACACCATTTATTGAAAAGACTTTTTCTCCAACATGTCAAAAATCACATGGCTGTAGCTGTGTGGGTTTATTTCTGGGCCTTCCGTTCCACTGATCTATGTGTCTGTTTTTGGTAGTATGACTCAGTAGTGTGATTTGAAGTCAGGTTTTGTGACACCTCCAGCATTGAGGATTGAGCATGTTTTGTATGTTGATTGTCCATCCTGTTTTCCTCTTCTGTGAAACACCAGCTCATAGTTTTCCACTTTAATATTGGTCCTTTGCTTCTTTTCATATTGATTTGTAGGAGTTTCTTACATACTCTGGCTACTAAATCCCCTTGTTGTTTACACACATTACAAACATTTTCTCCCACTTGTTAGTGTTTCTTGGACCTTTTTCTTGTGAAATACAACAATACTAACATAGAAAATTTGAATTTAGTGATTTATCACAAAGAAAACACCCTGTAACCACCATCGAGATCAAGGACTATAGAATTAACCGGAAGGCCCACTGCACCCACTCCCAACTGGTCTCCGTTTCCCCCTCCAGAGGTGATCTTTGTCCAGAATTCCTTGTTGTTTTTATGATCTTCTCAGCTAAGCATAAAGGCTTATTCCTCCTCCCTCGCACCATTTTTGGTAGTATTGGAGATTGAACTCAGAGCCTCCTTGCTAGGCAGACACTCTACCACTTGAGCCACAGCTCCGTTTCTTTTTCTTTTAGTTTGCTGGTCTTGTACTTTTTTCCAGGTCCAGCATTGGACCATGTTCCTCCTATTGCTGTTCTCAGAGTAGCTGGGATTACAGACGTGCACCACCACACCTGGCCATGAGTTCTTTTTTTTTTTTTTTCATTTTTCTTTTATTATTCATATGTGCATACAAGGCTTGGTTCATTTCTCCCGCCATGAGTTTTTATGCTCCTGGTTATGTTTGTGACGTTCATCCATGTTGTTGTGTTCAGCTGGTCATCACCTTTACTGCTTCATGGCATTCTATTGTATGAATATAACACAGTCCATCTGCTCTAGTTTTGGTGGATGTTTGGGCTATTTCTGCTTTTAGTAATTACAAGTAATAATTCTATGAACATCTTTGAATGTCTTTGGTTTATGTGCACATATCTCAGTGTGGAAATGCTAGGTCAAAGGGGAATGTATCTTAATGTTAGCAGATACTGTCTTTGGCTTATTTGGCTTATTTGTTAAAAGGTGAAAGATTTCTATGATCTGAAGAGAAATGAGAGATTTTGGCTTATTTACTTATTAAAGATGTTTTTATTTTTCAGCTTTATTGGGATATGCTTGAAAAAGACATTGTAAGGACTAGAGTTGTGGCTGAAGTAGTGCCTGCTTTGCACTTTTACTACTTGAGCCACAACTCTAGTTGTGGTGGTGGTGGGGAAATTGTATATTCTTAAGGTGATACAGTGTGGTGTTTTGATATTTTGTATGCATTGTAAATGATTATAATATTGAGCTATGTATCTCCACATAGTTACCAAATTTGTGTGTGTGCATCTATGTGCATGCATGTGAGACAATTTAAGGTTAGCAATGTTCAAGTTCAGTGTTCACGCATGTAAGACACTACTGTTAATGATAGTCACCATGCTATGACGAGAGACCTAGAGTTTATTCTTCTTCATAACTAAAATAACCAACTGTACCATTTGACCAATATCTCTGTACTTCTCCTGCCCCTCCAGCCTCTGGCAGCCACCATTCTACTCTGCTTTTTTGAGTTTGACTTTTTAAAGTTGACATATAAATGAGACCGTTTATCTTTCTGTGTCTGGCATATTTCACTTACAGTAATGTAATGTCCTTCCAGTCTATCCATATTGGTGCAAATGTAAGATTTCCCTTTTTCTTCTTAGTTATTTGTGTGTGTGTGTGTGTGTGTGTGTGTGTGTGACACTGAACTCAGGACCTGAGGTTTACAAAGCAGTGAGCCACTTGAGCCATGCTCACAGCTCCTTTTCCTTCTTTTTTAAGGCTGGGTAATCTTATCTTCCACTCACCTGCTGATGGCTGTTGAGGTGGTTTGCATACCTTGGCTATTGTGAAGAAAGCTTCAATGAACATGGAAGGGCAGATTTCTCTTCAAGACTGACTTAATTTCCTTTGGCTTTATACTCAGAAGTGGGGTTGCTGGTAGTTCCATCTTTTGCGAAATCTCCATACTGTTTCCACGATAGCAGTACTAAATTACAGGTGTACACCAACAGTATAGAGGGTTCCATTTTCTCTTCATCCTCACCAGCACTTATCTTTCAGATAAGAGCCGTTTTAACAGGTATGCATGATAGCTCAGTGTGAGTGTGTGTGAGTGTGTGTGTTTGCAGTATTAGGATTTGAACTCAGGGCCTCACACTTGCTAGGCAGGCACTCTACCATCTGAGCTACTCTGCCAACCCTTTTTGTGTTGGATATTATCAAAACAGGGTCTCGCAAACTGTTTATCTGGACTGACTTTGAACTGCAGTCCTCCTGATCTCTGCTTCCTGATTAGCTAGGATTACAGGCATGAGCCCCACTGGTGCCCAGCTTTTTTCTATTTTAAAACTTAAATTTGTATTTAAAATTTTTAGGAACTTTATTGTTTTGCATTTTACATTTAAGTCTGATTCCTTTTGAGTTAATTTTGTGATGGTGTGAGGCCTGTCTCTGATTAATAGTTTTGCATGTGGACGTCTCGTTGTGCCAGTTCTATGTGTTGAAAAGACTTTTCCATGTGCTTTGCTTTTGGTCCTTTATCAAAGATGAGTTGACTGCTTTTGTCTATTTCTGGACTCTATTGTGACCCACCAATCTAGGTGTCTCTTTCTTGCCAGCACCAGTACCATGCTGTCTTGGTTAGTGTTGCTTGGAATAAGCGTTGAGGTTGGCTTGCGTCAGTGGAACCTTCTTCTTCAGTGTTGAGTTGGCTGTTCTGGGTCCTTCTTTACTCCCTATGCCCTGGTGACTTTTCATTTTTGTTTGTGAATTCATCTTTCCGTAGCAGTGGTGAAGGTGTCCCTACAGCCAGGCCGGGTGATTGTTCTGACCAGGCTCTCACAGTTTCAGTGGTCCTGAACCTGCACAAAGCATGCCTGGTTTCAGTTTCTTATGGGTAGTCTTTTTAGACCCCTACCTCAGACTGGTGAGTAGAATTTTGTTTTTGTGGTACTGGGACTTGAACTCAGGGCCTCATGCTTGCTAGGCAAGCAGTCTATCACTTGAGCCACTCCACCAGACCTATAATTTCTTTAGTTCTTTTTTTCACAAATAAAGCTGAGATTGTCCAGTTTTAGGACTTAAGCAAAATGCACAATGCCTGTTCCCCATTTCTCCCAACTTTAAGAAGCATCAGGCCGGGTGCCAGTGGCGCAAGCCTATAATCCTAGCTACTCAGGAGGCAGAGATCAGGAGGCTCACAGTTTGAAGCCTGCCTGAGCAAATAGTTCATGAGACCCTATCTCGAAAACACCTAACACATCAAGGGCTGTGGAGTGGCTCAAGGTGTAGGCCCTGAGTTCAAGCCCCAATACAGCAAAACGAAAAAGAAAAAAAAAAAAAAGAAGAAGCATCAGCACCTCACCTTCTGTCCTCGCATAGGCATTGTTAGGATCTCACCTCATGGATTCTAGAGTCTGGGCTGCAGTCTACAATAAACTCACTCTGACTTTGATTTCTCCCTTCTTCTCCCTTTTTGGAACTCAGAGAAAACTCCTAAATTGGAGATACAAGGCCCCTTAAGGTAATGTGTGGATATGATTGGGCAGGGTGGGTCATGGGGTGGACATCCCAGAGTAAGGAAACTGCACACTTCAGCTTGTAAACAGACAGGAACCCATCTACCTGCCAAGCAAAATATATGTCAACTGTGACATAAGCATTCTAAATAGTTTGACCATGTGTTCCTTTGCAAATCCACTTCTGAGTTCAATCCTTTTTCTTTCCAGATGTCCGTTCCAAATGGGAGTATGATGAGAGTCATGTGATTACAGCCATCAGAGTGAAGAAGGTCTCTGGCAGTCAGAGTCTGGGCCAGGCTAGAGGCCTTGCAGGAGGGTGGGAAAGAGCAGGACGTTTTTTTGGCAGTCCAGGAGGCAGTACCTCACTGGGTAGCAGGGGCAGGACTGTTGCCTGTGCAAACACCTTGGCAGGGGCCGGGTATAGTGGCTTATGCCTGCAATCCCAGATACTCAAGAAGCAGAGATCAGGAGGATCGCAGTTCGAAACCAGCCCTTGGCAAATAGTTCTCGAGACCCTATCTTGAAAATACCCATCACAATAAAGGGCTGATGGAGTGGCTGAAGTGGTAAGAGCACCTAACTAGCAAGCATGAGACCCTGAGTTCAAATCCCAGTGCTGCCAGAAAAACAAAAAAAAAACCCTAAGAAACAAAAAAACACTGTGGCAGTCTTCCACATTCTTCTCACATTCCTAAAGGTGCCATGCCCCTCTTCCTCACCCCCCGCCCTGCCCCATGATGGTCAACAGTTGCAGGCAGAAAATACTGATGCAGTTTCTTGCTATGTCAGGCACTGTTCCAAACTGTGGGGATGCTGCAGGACACAAGGTACCCTTAGTGCAGTGTTCCTGCCTCACAGAGCAGATGATAAAGTCATAGAGTTATTTACCATAAGCCAAAGATGGAAGCCCCTCCTTTTCTTCCTCTCCCTTCCCTTCCTACCCTCCTTTCCCTTTCCCTGCACTGCCCTGTCCTTCTCCTAACCAGTTCTCTACGTCTTCAGGGTTCCCCCCCACCTCAACTTGTTGCTAAGCCTGCCTGCCTTCATTCAGGATTCGTCTCTAACCTCTGTAGTCCTGACTGCAGGCTCTGCACTTGACTTTGAGGTGCTTGCTTTCTTCTCTGCCTCTTGGGTTCAACTTTATTTTCTTCTTCTGCTGCCCAAAGAAGCCTGCCATTCTGTCCTTGGTCTCTTTCCTGTCTGTCAGGTCATTTTCTTGTCAGAGATTTCACTAAAGCTCTCTGTGCCAACCAACCCCATGCAGCAAGGAGTCCTGTCAGATTTTGTCTTGCTCAATTCCTCCTCCTCCCTTCCCCTCCTTTCTACTGGATATAGGCATTTCATCTCTGGCCCTTTTGCTACACCTAGCTCACCAGGGAATGTGGGCTCTGGTTCAAGTGTTTTTCCAGAGTAGACTTGCTTGCCAAATCCCACTCTCCTTCCCATCCAAATCCATCATTTTTTGCTTGCTTTCTCCATGGATTTTCAGTTCTCTGGCTCTGTCCTCTAGCTCTTTACCTCCATTTCAAGCCATTCTCTGCTTTTCTCAACCCATTCTCAGTTCCCCCCAGCCCCTCCTCCCAACCATTAGACTTTCCTTGCTGTGACCAGTAACCTGATATAAACAACTTAAGGGACAAAGGATTTATTTTGGTTCTTGATTTCAGTCCATCATAGCAGGGAGAGCATGGTGGAGCTGAGCAGCCCACCTTATAGCAGCCAGGAAGTAGAGAGAAATAATGCCTGCTCTCACTGGCTTTCTTCTTTTCCCCTTTTACTCCATTTGCCCCCCTCCCTCCCAATTCCCAGCCTTTGGGATGGTAGTGTTCAAATTCAGGACAGATCCCCTGTCTCCCTTAGTCAGTCCTCTCTGGAAATGCCCTCACAGCCCCCCCAGAGGTGTGCCTTACTAATTTCCCAGATGTCTCTCAATCCAATCAAGTTGACAATCAAGATTCACTGTGACGCCACCATCATGTATGAGCCCCAGTTCCCTGCCCAATGCTCAGATCTGGGTGCTCCTGGGATTCTGGCAGTACCTCCAAGTCCAGAAGACAGACATTCCCTCCACCTCAGCTCTTCAGAGCCCCTCAGACTGATCCCTCTCACCTCTCTCCCCCAACTTTCTAGGTAGCAGATTGAGGTCTTCAGGGACTCCCCCACTTCAGAAGGACACCAAGTCTCACAATTCGGTATTCACGGCCTCCTTGGATCTCATTCCATGTCCTCGCCAGGCCCCTTCTTTGTCTGGCATGCTCTTATTGTTACCTGTCACCTCCACAATACTGTTACCACTTTTTTTTTGTTTTTAGAAGTGCAGAGGTTGAACCCAGGGTCTTGCATGTTAGGCAAATACCCTTGGCTTTTTGAGACAGTGTCTCACTATACAAGTTAGACTGGCCTTGAACTAACTATGTAGCCCAAGCTGGTTTCAAACTCTTCATCCTCCTACCTCAGCCTCCTGAGTGCTGGAGTTACAGGTGTGCACCACTACACCTGGCTTAACCACCCTCTTCAGGAGGGGTTTTCAGTTCAGGCTGACTCTCCACCGCTTGTCCCCATGACAGGACATTCGCTTGTCCCCATGACAGGACATTACTAATTTAGTTGGCCACAGTTACTTTGATGCCAGGGCACCCAGTAGGCTGCTAGCCTATCAATGGAACAGGCTTTTTTTTGGTCAGGCATTTATCTGTGATTCAGTCAGCTGCAGCCAGCCCTGCTGAGAAGCGGATGTGGGTGGGGAAGGCCTTTGAAATTCAGCAGACTCTTCCAGACTGCACTCCTTAGGGGAAGGAGGACAGCGTTCAACCCATGCTTCTGTGGTGCTGCTGTGTGGGGAGTGTGTGCTCAGCCCAACTGTCACCAACATAGCTCTCTGTGGCTTTCTTAGAAGGGGGACCAGTACCTCATCCCAGAGTCCGTGGATATGGAGTGTGTGAAATACTGCGTGGTGTATGATAACAACACCAGCTCACTAGAGATGGGCATGAGAGGCAACCACAGTCACGAGGATGAGGAAGGCGGTGACGATGGTGATGATAACACTCAAGATTATGGCCCAGGTGGGTTTTTACAACAGTGACAAGAATAATAGTTAACAGCTGGGCATGGTGGTTCATGCCTTTAATCCCAGCACTGGAGAGGTAGAGATAGGAGGATGGACAGTTTCAGGCCAGCCTGGGCTACATAGGATTAGTTATCTGTTGCTGTGGAACAAATGATCCCAAACTTAGCAAGTGAAAATGACAAACGTTAATTACCTTATGGGATCTGTGGGTCCAGAATTCTACTCAGCTGGGAGGCACAGGGCATCTCCTCTTGAGTTTGCAATCAAAATATCAGCCTCGGCCAGGTGTGGTGGTGCACACCCGTAACCTCAGCATTTGGAAGCTTGAGGCAGGAGAATCATGAGATCAAGGCCAGCCTGGGCCACAGAGCAAGATGCTGCCTTGAAAAGAAAAAAAAAAAAGTGAGAGCTGCTGCCACCAAGAGGTTTGGGCCAGGACAACTAGCCATCCAAAGTGACTCACTTCCTGGCTATAGCCAGGAGGCTTGGGTCTCAGTACCAGACTTGGACCAGACTGTTCTATGGGATGGATAGGCTAGCTCATATGCAGCTGGTTTTCCCCAGGGTGAGCAGTCTCAGAGATGAAGGGAAGCTGTATGCTTTCTATTACATGTCCTCAGGACTTACATTTACCTCTGCTACATTCCAGTCATTAGATGTAGGTCCCAAAGGCCAGCCCACCCTCAAGGGGAAGGCTGACAGACTTGACCCTTTAAAAGAAGGTGTTTGAAAGAATCTGTGGACATATTTTCTTTCTTCCTTCCCTTCCCTCCCCTTTCCTTTTTTCGTGGTATTGGAAATGGAACCCAGGATACTAAGGAAGCTCTCTACTACTTGAGCTGTCCTAGGAATATGATACTTCTGCCTCCATCTCTCGAGTAGCTGAGATTACAGGCATGAACCCCCATGCCTGGCTGTGCATATATTTCAAACCACTACATGTGAAAAGTGGTGGGGTAAGGATTTAAGTGCAGGCAGTTTGACTCTGGCCTGTTTCTCTGGGCAAGAACAATGATAAGCTGGAGGGGAGAGCCATTTGGAGTTGGAGTGTTAAAACACATGGTCAGGCCCTAAATGCGCAACCAAAATTCTGAGGATGAAGCTCCACTGATCTTTTTTTAGCCCCTAGTTTGAGGTGACCACCCTTTGCCATTGTCAAGGTGGTGGGACTCTGCTTCCTGTAACTTACTTGGGTGCAGTTGCAGAGGCTGGGCACTCAGATTTCCTGCCACTGGGTGGTGCTAAGCTCTCACCTTTAACAGAACCAGCTTTTGAGATTTTCCTCCCAGGAGTCTTTGGGCTCTGGTTTGCAGTCCTAGGATTATAGGCTGGACCCTGAAGCCCTAGGTAGTGAATAAAAAAACCCCTTTCCATTCTATAACTGGCCTTATTGTGCTATGGGGCCCCCATTCCCACTCTGTAGGAAGCCACAACTCCACATACAACTCAGGCACTTTCTTCACTTAAAAAAATGCCATATTTTGGGTAAAAGCGGTCGTTTGTGTATAAAACCATCTTGAGGTCCCTCTCACCATCCCCTCCTTTATATTGTTAAAAACCCACTTCCTGGGTCCCCGAGGATATCTGGGTAAGCGGGTAGAAGGCTTCATCCCAACCTAGGAACAGGTTTGAGGATGTGAGATGTGTGTGGGTGTGGTTCTTTCCTGAGGACCTCTGAGTGAGACATAGCAGCCTGGGTGGGCCTCTAGCCACAGGGCACTGTCCTTTCTGTGTCCAAGGCTGAAATGCCCACAGCTGATACAAGTTGTGAGTGGTTCTCTGTACCTAGTGGTGCAGAGCAGTTGCTCATGGCAAACCCTGCCCTGTGCCCTCCTTCCCGGGTTCCCCACCTGGACTGCCCATCCCCTGGAGCCTCCTATACCTTGCCTCAGCCGTGGAATGAGTTTGGTTGCCTACTTCCTCTACTGTGGGAGCTGCAGAGTTCCTAGTGGGAAGTGGGCCACAGCTGTTCTTACCACAAGTGTGCACAGAGCCCCTGTATTTCCTCCACCTCAGCTCTATCTTCTTAGGAGCCAGAAAGTAGCTTCCTTTGGTCTTGGTTTCTGGAGCTTTCTCTCCACACAGCACCCAGAAGGCAACCCCTAGTCTCATGTTCAATCGTCTTTCCCAAGTCGGGCTCTGGACCTAGGAAGGACAGCTTTGGGGAGTCCTTTCCCTTCTTTCAGCAGAGCCTGACTTTGCTGACACTTGTCTGGCTTCGGGAATCTAAAACGCCCATATAAGCAGGCCCTGTTGGTCTAGGGGTGTTCCCCTCCTGTTGAAGCAGTGAGCACCCCAACTGAGTGTGGCAAATCTCACTGTGGGGACTGATGGGGGTAAACACGAGTGGATTCAGTGCTTCAGAAGTGTGGACTCCATTACTTCCCAGAGACGGTGGTTACTGGAGAGCTACCTCCCCTTCTGAGAAAGCAGAGCCTGCTTTCACCTACAGCTGTTTGGCAGGCTAGCCTGGGCTCTTCTGGAGCCTCTGACTATCCCTGGGAAGCTGGCCTTCCTTCATCACTGTCCCTGTTGACCTTGACTGTGAGTAAGCCTCCCACAGTGGGGAAGCAGCTGCCTGGCCTAAAGACAAGCACCATCTGGCCTAGGCCTCCTGCCCCAGTTCCCCAGGGACCTCTGACTTGCCAATCTCTTGCTCAAGAGGGACATGTGAGGCGGGATGACCCCCTGGCTGGACTCCCTGACTTTTGAGCCAGGCCTTGTGGGAAGGGCTTGAGCTCCTGCTTCTCTCCCAGCCTGGGCATAGACTTGACTCGTCCTCTAAACACCGTCCCTCTAGACAGGTCCCAGGCCACTGAGCAGTCCCTCCCGGAAGTATCCGTGTCTCCTTGAACAAAAGTCTACTTATAGAAGTCAGAGTCCATGCCCTTCTCCTGAGTTTGCTACCCAGCATTCCTCTTTCTGGGACATACCCAGGATCCAGGCTATCTTGGTTTATCTTAATTCTGCAGGCTATCATAGGTGTGCCATTTGCATATGGTCTAACTGAGATTCTGCAGGTCAGCGAAGGTGGTTAAGGTTAAATTGATGTCTAAACCACAATGAGAGCCTGGGTGTGTTGGCACACAGCTATAATCCCAGCACTTGGAGCCAGGAGGATCAATAGTTCAAGCCCAGACTGATTCCAAAACAAAAGAAAACCAAACCACAGTGAGATACCACTTCCCACGCACCAGGATGGGCCTGATAAAAAGACAGACGCTGACGGTTATTGGTGAGAATGTAGAGACATTGGAACCTCTTGCACTGCTGGCCAGAATGTAAAATGGTGTAGCCGTTGTAGAAAATAGTTTGGTGTTTGCTCACAGGGTTCAGATGCGTACCCCAAAGGGATGAAAACACACCCACAAAGAAATGTGTGTGTGAATGTCCATAGCAGCATTATTCCTTAACAGCCCAGTGTCGAGGCAGCACAACTGTCCAACACCAGATGACTGGATGAAACCAAAGTGGTAAATCCATACAGTGGAGTATTATTCAGCCATAAAAAGGAACAACATATTAATACACCTAAAACATAGATGAACACTGAAGAGATTATGGTAAGTGATGTAAGAGAGGCACAAAGTGTCACATGTTCATGATTTGAGTGTGTGAAGAAGCAAGTCCATGGAGAGATTGGACTAGCATTTAACTAGAGCTTGGAAACTGAAGCTGGCTGTTCAGGGTTTTCAGGAAAGTGAATGCCAACTGCACAGGGCTCTGTTTGGGGTGATGAAAATGTTTTCAAATTGACTATAGTGATGGTTACCTAACTCTGTGAATATACCAAAACCCACTGAATTGTATGCTTAATTTGCTTTTTTGTTTGTTTGTTTGTTTGTTTTTTGCAGTACTGGGGTTTGAACTCAGGGCCTCATGCTTGCTAGGCAGGGGCTCTACCACTTAAGCCTCTCCGCCAGCCCGAGTTGTATGAGTGAATTATTTGGTATACAACACACGGTATGATTTGGTATACATAGTGTACATATATAATGTGTATGCTTCCATGTATACGTATGTACCACAGTTTACAGGTTAAAAAATCTGCTTGGTGGTAGTTGCTTTTTGATTTCATGTATGTATGGATGGATTTTTTGGAAGCACTGGGGTTTGAACTCAGGGCCTCCGCCATGTGCTCTACCACTTGAGCCACTCCCCCAGCCTGTTTTTGAGTTTTAGTTGTAACATTCCTCTCTATTTGTCCTTGCTCCAGCTTCCTACGTAATTGCTTTTGAGAAGGACATGGCCATCCATGCCAGCTTTCTAGACAGTGTCGAGCCCATCCACTTACCACTTTGGTCTCTGCTCCTCAGACCTGGTGCCCGGACCCGCTGTGGTGTGTGGTAGGCTCCTGACCCACCTCACCCGCGACCCTGTCCATATCCTCCGAGGGGGCTATGAGCGCTTCACAGCCCTGTACCACTTCTTCCGCACCCAGAAGATCATTTGGATGCCCCAGGTGAGCAAGGAGCAGAGCATAGGCTGGCTTGTCTGGGACACAGAAGAGGAGAAGGAGACACAGGACATGGAGATGGAGGCCTGGAGAGATGAACTGGGGGCAGCCAGGGAGTCCAGTTCAGTGGTGAATTTGTAGCTGTCAATGATGGGACTCCAAGTCACACAGGCATGGTGGCTCGAGGCTCCCTCCATGCTTGACGAGTTCACCAAACCCTAGCAGGATCCACAGGATACAGAAAGGAGTGAGCTCACCATCCCCACCCACAGGGAGCTCTTGATCTATGGGGAAGACAGTGGCTGTAACAAGGGTGGGGGCTGAGGGACACACCAAGTCCCTAAGGGTGAGGAGTTCCAAGGCGGTGATTTGGATGCACGACATACAAGCAAGCACTGGCTGCAGTGATGCATGTACAGCCAGTCCCATGCTTTTTAAATATTTTAAATAACTTAAAATGAATAAAAACAGTCCAGTGTAAGCCAGGATAGTTTAACATTCTAGCCTTAAATCAGAATAAAATCTCACCTCTTCCCATCCCTTGGGTTAGCTGGGGGACGTGGAGTGGGGAGGGGCATCTAGCCCCTTTGGGGTCGGGCTCCAGCGTGGGGCCTGTCTTGTGTGACTGGCTGCTGGTGAGTGGTGGAGGGGCTGTCCCTGCTCTGACCCAGTCTGATTCTGGGTGCTGCTTGTGGCATCTGCTGCTGGGTCTCACCCTTGCCCCTTCCCTTGCTGTGGATTTCCCAGAGAGAGCCAGCCCCAACTCCATTCATCCCTGCCATGAGTCCCCCCAACTCCCTCCCCACCACTGGGCAGCTCTGACTCCACCTCATCCACAGTCCTTCCCTGAATCCCGGAAGTGTCCTGTGGGGAAGGGTCCAGTAGCCCTCCAGTGGCTCCTCCTTGTCTTGCTGCTTTGCTGCCCTAGCTGGCTTGGGTGATGAGGCAGGGCCGTGCCTGAGGTCATATCTGTTCCCAAAGCCAGAGTACCTGTGCCAGGCTCTCTTAAGACTGAGCTAACAGCACTAAGCTCAGCGGGTGTCTACCAGGCGCCCCTCCTGGCTTTGCAGGGTAGAGAAATTGACTTCTCCTCTGCAAACATTACATGCTGGTAACTCACCCCCGCCTTATTCAAAGCTCTGGGAAGCCGTGGTGGACATATAACAGGGTGCAGGTGTATCTACATCTGTCTGTCTGTCTGTCTGTACATTGGCAGTACTGGGGTTTTGAACACAGGGCCTTGTGATTGAGCCACACCGCACACCTTTTTGCTTTTGCTTTATTGTTCCACTTTTGTCCAGGCTGGCCTCAGACTGTGATCTTCCTACCTCTGCCTCCTGAGTAGCTGGGATGACAGGTGTGTACCACCATGCCCAGCTTGTTATTTTAAGTAGGGTCTCACTAACTATTTTTTCCTATATTGGGGATTAAACCTAGGGCCTCATGCTTGGTGGGCAAGCCCTCTACCATTTGAAGTATGTCCCCAAACCTTTTTTTTTTTTTTTAAACACAGTGTTTCACTAACTTTTGTCCTAGATTGACCTTGAACTCGATCCTCCTGCTTGTCCCTTCTAAGTAGCTAAGATCACAGACTTGTGCCACCATGCCTTCCTTCCCTCATCTCTTTCCTTCTGTACTATACCGCCATGCTGGGGCTGCCATTTGTCTTTCTGTGTCTGGCTTATTTCACTTGACATGTCTTCCAGTTCCATCTGTGTCACTGTGGTTGGACCCAGAATTCACTCTGTTTAAGCACCTCTCCTCTTCTCTCTGACTCTCCACACATTCGGTCCCTTCGTCAGAATTCATTTTCTAATGGCAGATCTGCTCTGTGTGTGGTTTCAAAGTTTTTGAATTCTCATGCCCTGAATTGTAATAAAAGGGCTAACGCTCCCCAACCCCTCCCACCCTCAACTGGATAAGTTCTGGGCCACAAGGCCCTGGACTCCAGTCTTCGAGCACATGGCCAGGTACAAACAGGTGCCATGGCAGGAGGAGGATGTCAGCATTGAGAGCCAGCACTGCTTGTGATGCTGTGGAGCCAGCCCTGTGAATCCTCAGCTTGTGCGAGTTATTCTTTGCCAATCTCTTGGAAAATCCAGCTCTGTGTCACTCACTGTTTTGGGATTGCTCTTTTAATCTGGTTTATGGATTCACATTTCTTTTTTTTTTTTAATTTTTTGGCAGTATGCCAGCTGACTCTTCTGAAGATTCACTGGAAACTGGAGTAACTTTTTTTTGCTGTTTTTGGTACTCAGTACTGGGGCTTGAACTCAGGGCCTCATGCTTGCTGGGCAGGCGCTCTACCACTTAAGCCACTCTGTCAGCCCCTGGATTCACATTTCAAGAGGTGAAAAGCCCTCCTCCCTGGGGCATCTACTCACAGCAGCTTGTCTTCTTCCCCACGCCAGGAGCTGGATGCCTTTCAGCCATACCCTATTGAGATAATACCAGGTAAGGTGTTCCTGGGCAACCTCAGTCAAGCCTGCAACCCTACAATCCACAAGGATTTGAAAATCAAAGCACATGTTAACATCTCCATGGCCTCGACGCCCTTGTAAGTAAGGAGGCACCATTGATTTCCATCTTAGCGTAAGTGTCACTTACCCACAGATGTTTGTTTCCAGGTGCCACACAGTTAGAAGGACTCTTAGCAGTCAGCACACACTGGAGGAGGGTCAGCACTGGTCTTCACCTGTGCCTGGCCTGGCCTTGGTCTCCTTTGCCCCCAGTACTTCACACTTGTCCTATAGACCTCACCAAAAAATAATGCTTTCCTGGCATTTAGCATCACTGTACAAAGTATCTTGTTCTTTTATGCTTCGCCTATCTCAGGCTCTCAAAAATGTCCTCTGTGCCTTGAAATTGTCCTTATACAGGGACACACACACTCTCATATTCGTGTCACTGTCCGATGTGTAGGAAACCCTACACAGTTCTGCTTGTCAGTCTCTGTCTCCTTGCTGTGTCCATTCTGGTCACAAAGACCCAGCACTATAATACCCCTCCCTTTCTAGCTCCCGATCAAAACTAAAAAAAAATCACCTGAGGGAGAATTTATGGAAGTAACACAAAAATTCAGCAAGACATATGGTAACAAAAAATACCATACAAGCAATTCATTTACTTTGTGGCTCGAGAAACAACAATCAGTAAAAGAGAAAAGATTGAATTCCCACTAGGAAAAAAATGGTTAGATTCTTAGGAATAAACTTAAGAAATGTGTAGAGCTTATGTAAAGAAAACAAAAGTTTAGGCCAGGTGATGTGGTTTATGCCTGTAATCTCAGATGCTTGGGAGGCAGAGATTGGGAGAATCTCAGTTTGAGGCCACCCTGGGTAAATAAATTAGTGAGACTCCATCTCAATTAGTAAGCTGGGTGTGGTTGTGTGCACCTGTGATCCCAGCTACCTGGAAGGTCATACCTGAGGTCTGAGACTGGCCCTGGGCAAAAACTCAAGATCCTACCTAAAACATAACTAAAGCAGAAACAGCTGATAGAGTGGCTCAAGTGGTAGAGCACTTGCCTAGCCAGTGTGAGACCTTGAGTTCAAACCCCAGTACTGGTAAAAAAACACAAAAGAAAGAAAGAAAACAAACTTTTAAGGAAGAAGATAAGGTATGAATGATGGGGAGACTTTTTTGGATAGGAAACCTAATGTGGTAATGTCAGTTCTCTATAAAATCATCTATAAAATTTAAAAACATATCTGCTACTAAAAGTTCACATAGAGAATGAAATTGTTTGTGATGAATGAGGCCAGCCTTCTAGCAAGAACACCTGGAAGAGCTGGATAAAATGTTTTTTTCTGCTTTATGTATCAGAGATGGACAAAACAGTGAAGAATTAGTGGTTAAAAATCTGGGAGAATATCCAGGCATGGTAGCATATGCCTGTAATCCCAGCACTTGGCAGGAAGAGGCAGGAGGATTACAAGTTTGAAGACAGCCTGTACTGTACAGTGAGACTATCTCAGAAAAAAAACAGAGATAAGGCCAGAGCTTGCCACTACTTTTTAATGAAAATTAAACAGTTATCAGAGAGCATGGGACACAAGTAATATTTGAAAAGATAACGACTGAGCATTTTCCAAAACTGAAGTGCATCAAGCCATTGATTCAAGAAACCTTATGAACTCTAAACAGCATAACTTAAAGGAAATCACATCTAGGCTTATGGTAAGACTGATAAATGTTAAACAAAGGGAGAACATATGAGAAGCAGCAGAACAAAGGATTACATTCAAAAGAGCCTGATTAGCCTAATGACTGACTTTTCAACAGACATCACTGAAACTAGATGAAAATGGAATATATCTTTGTGGTGGTGGCCTGCTGATATGCACACCATTGAGTATGGGCTGGACTTATGGATAGGATTCTAATGAAAAGTGGAAGTGATGGGCTGTCACTTCCAAGCTTGTATGTTTGAACTGCCCCAGGGAGAGGCTCATGTGGCAAGAAATTGAGGAAGACTTCCATACAACAGTTAGGAAGGAAACGAGGCCCTCAGGCAAAAAAGCTTCAATGAGCTGGGCACTGGTGGCTCACGCTTGTAATCCCAGCTGCTCAGGAGGCAGGAGGATCGTGGTTTGAAGCCAGCCTGGGCAAATAGTTCTTGAGACCCTATCTCAAAAAAAACCCATCAAAGCTGGCAGAGTGGCTCAAGTGGTAGAGCGCCTGCCTAGCAAGTGTGAGGCCCTGAGTTCAAACCCAAAGGGAAAAAAAAAAAAAAAAAACCCATCATGAAAAGGGGGTGGTGGAGTGCTCAAGTTGCAGGCCCTGAGTTCAAGCCCCAGTACCAAAAAAAAATTTTTAAAAAGCTTCAAGGAACTGAATCCTGCCAGTGGCCCCCATGAGTTAGTGTGGAAGCAGCTCCTTCCTCCAGTTGAGCCTTCAGACGAGACCTGGTCAGCAGCTTAACCACAATTGTATAAGAGCTCTTACCCAGCCAAGCCACTTCTGATTCCTTTTCAGTCATCTAATTTTAGGGTATTTTGTTAAAGAACAATTAATAACTGATACAACCTTAAGGCACTGAAAGAGAATAACTGCAAACCCACAAGTTTATGCCCAGAGAATATTTCCTTTGAGAATATAGGTGAGAAGAATTTCCACTTCCGGCCATGATGGAGCAATAGGAACCAGTTGTTAGTTGTTTTAGAACAACTAAAGTAACCCAAATAAAATCTAGAAGGGGTTTTCAGACAGTGGCTACCAGCAGCACAGGACAGTGATTCCTGAGAGAAGACAAAACAAAACAAGGTGAACCCCAAATAAGTACAGCTTATTGCCTGGGGATTATTTGCAGGCTGCAGAACAGAGAAGATTCTGTACAAAATCTGTCAACTCCTGAGTTAAGTATACAAAGTTGAGAGTGCAGAGAGGTCAAGTAGGCTAGAATTTATAGGAGAGACCAGCATGGAGAACAGAGCTGTGCACAAAGAAACATCTGTGGTCATCCCAGCAGGTTCCACCTGTGTCTTCAGCTGAGTGCTTGCAAGGACATGCATGTGAGGAAACTCGTCAAGGCTGGGGGAACCAGTTGGAAATGGCAGGAAGTACAATCCCAAAACTACATGGGGGCAGGAGTAGTTTGTGTTTGAGGTTACAGTGGACAAAGCTCCTCATGGATAGGAAATCAAGCGGAGTACTCAGAACAGCATTGCCTCAGTCAAGGGGGAACATTAGCCCTAGACTGGGGCTGACAACACAACACTGACATGAAAAGTGCACTGGAAGGATTTACAGAAGGTTGAACACTGTGGAAGAAAGGACTGCTGAATTCGAAGACACAGCAATAGAAAATATCCCGAATAAAACATCGGGATGAAAAAGATGGAATAGGGCTGGCAGAGTGGCTCAAGTGGTAGAGTGCCTATCTAGCAAGCACAAGGCCCTGAGTTCAAACCCCAGTGCTGCCAAAAAAAAAAAAAAAAAAAACAAAAAGAAAAAAATGCACATAACTTAAGGGAGCTTGAGATAGCACCAAGTGACCCAAACTATATGTAATTAGATTTTTCCAAATGAGAGGAAATTGAGAAGACAGAAAAAATATTTACAGATCTAATAGCTGAAAAATTCAATTTCAACAGAGCCCAAGCACAGAAACAAAGAAAACCACAGCAAGGCACATTATCTTAAATCCTTAAAACCAGTGTAAAGAAAAGAATCTCAGCCTGGTGTGGTTGTACATGCCTGTAATTCCAGCACTCAGGAGGTAGAGGGAGGATCATGAGTTCAAGGCTGGTCTTAGCTACTTACTGAGGAGAGAGAGAGAAAAAGGGAGGGAGGGAGAGGGAGAGAGAGAGGACATGGAGAAAGAGGTAGAAGGCAAGGGAGGAAGAGGGGAAATATTGACATTGGGGGCAGGGAATGAGAGCAAATCCTAAAAGCAGACAGAGACAAAAGATATATTACATACCAGGGAATACATACCAGGGAACAAAGATAAGGGTGGTAGTAGACTTCACAGTGGCAACAGTGAATTTGAGGACTGTGAAGTACTGAAAACTGAAGCCTTGACAGGTGCCGGTGGCTCATGCCTGTAATCCCAGCTACTCAGGAGGCAGAGATCAGGTAGATCTCAGTTTGAAGCCAGCTTGTGCAAATAGTTTGCGAGACCCTATCTTGAAAAAAAACAACACAAAAGAGGGCTGGTGGAGTGGCTCAAGGTGTAAGCCCTGAATTCAAACCCCAGTACCACCAAAAAACCAAAAAACCAAAAAAACCTACCAGTCTAAAATCTATCACCAGTGAAAATGAAAGCAAAACATGTTTTTTTTTTTTCAGACATATAAAAGCTGAACGAATTAATCATCAACAGGTTTGCGCTACTAAAAATGTTAAAGTAAGTCCTTCAGGCAAAAACAAAATGATTGTCTGATAGTAATCTGCATCTATATAAAATAAACAGTGACCACTGGGAGTGAGAATTATGTAGATAAGTGTAAAATGCTTTCCCCCTTGTTTTAAAATCTCCTCAAAGGATGTATATATGTAGGTATGCATATATATATGTGCGCATGCATACATATATATATTTTTTATTTTTTGCAACTGGGGCTTGAACTCAGGGTCTTGCACTTGATAGGAGACACTCTGCCACTTAAGCCACTACACTGCCCTTTTTTTTTTTTTTTATAATGTGATTCTAACATTTTATTTTATTTTTTTCATTTTTCTTTTATTATTCATATGTGCATACAAGGCTTGGTTCATTTCTCCCCCCTGCCCCCACCCCCTCCCTTACCACCCACTCCGCCCCCTCCCTCTCCCCCCCCACCCCCTCAATACCCAGCAGAAACTATTTTGCCCTTATTTCTAATTTTGTTGTAGAGAGAGTATAAGCAATAATAGGAAAGAACAAGGGGTTTTGCTGGTTGAGATAAGGATAGCTATACAGGGCATTGACTCACATTGATTTCCTGTGCGTGGGTGTTACCTTCTAGGTTAATTCTTTTTGATCTAACCTTTTCTCTAGTACCTGTTCCCCTTTTCCTATTGGCCTCAGTTGCTTTAAGGTATCTGCTTTAGTTTCTCTGCGTTAAGGGCAACAAATGCTAGCTAGTTTTTTAGGTTTCTTACCTATCCTCACCCCTCCCTTGTGTGCTCTCACTTTTATCATGTGCTTATAGTCCAATCCCCTTGTTGTGTTTGCCCTTGATCTAATGTCCACATATGAGGGAGAACATATGATTTTTGGTCTTTTGGGCCAGGCTAACCTCACTCAGAATGATGTTCTCCAATTCCATCCATTTACCAGCAAATGATAACATTTTGTTCTTCTTCATGGCTGCATAAAATTCCATTGTGTATAGACACCACATTTTCTTAATCCATTCGTCAGTGGTGGGGCATCTTGGCTGTTTCCATAACTTGGCTATTGTGAATAGTGCCGCAATAAACATGGATGTGCAGGTGCCTCTGGAGTAACAGTCTTTTGGGTATATCCCCAAGATACACCGCCCTTTTTTGAGATAGGGTCTCTTGAACTATTTGCTTGGGCTGACCTCAAACTGCAGTCTTCCTGGTCTCTGCCTCTTGAGTAGCTAGGATTACAAGCATGAGCCACTTGAGGCCGGTAGGAAGGAAACTAGAAGTATGCACTGATAAGGGCCCCCATTATTCAAATTAAGTTGTTTATATTACTTGGAGGTAGACTATATTTAGTAAGTGTGTGTCCTGTAAATTCTAAAGCAACCACCCCAAACCAAACCAAACCAAAACAAAGTTATAATGAACGAAACAACAAGTGATAGAAAATGAAATCACAAAAAGTAACCCAGATGGCAGAAATGGAAATGGGAACAAAGCAGAGATTAGACCAATGGGAAACAAGGTGGCAAACTTAAACCGATGTCAACCATCACTTTAAACGCAAGTGGCCTAAACACTCCCAATTAAAAGGTAAGGCCACCTAAAAGAAATGTACATTGTTTTCTTGCTGGGGATTGAACCCAGATCTTATGTATACTAGTCAAGCACTATACCACTTGAGTGATGGATGATGGGTGGATAAATGGATAATTGGATGGGTGGGTGGCTGGATAACTGAAAGGGTGGGTGGGTGGATAACTAGGTAACTGGTTGGATGGATGGATTAATGAATAATTGGATAGATGGATGGATGGACAGATGGGGAATTGTGTTTCTGTTTATCTCAGCAAACATTTATATAGAAATCGAACCAACTGCATGCCCTAGTGGTCTGCTTGTTCCCAAATGTCACCAGTCAATTATAGTCTTCCTGTATAAACTTTGTCAAGCACTTACTGCATGCTGGTCCTTGGGCAGGCTCCTTTCAGGTGTCCTCTCACACTTTGTCGCCCTGTCCTCTGCCCCCTGGGTAATAAAGCTGGAATGCTCTGCTCTCCCTGCTGTTTCTCCCACATGCTGAACACTGGTTCTCAGGGCTTGTCTGCTTGCACTCTCCTCTGCCATGAACTCCTTGTCCTCAGATACCTCACCTCCAGTACCCCGCTCTGAAACATCACCTCCTCAGTAAAAGCTTCCCCAACCCAGCTACCCCCAATAGCCATCCTACCACCTTCGTGCGGCTTGCCTTGATCTCAACCTTGGGCATAGCAGGCTCGTTCTCCAGTGCCATTAAATACTTTTACAAGACCAATGCTCTAACCTCCGAGCTGTGGGCCCATTAAATACCTTTCCATCCTTGCCCGATTACGGGCACCATACTTTGGCAAGTGTCATGTTTTTGTTAATAACGTCACATTGGTCGGGCACCTAAGGTGCCAAGCAGAGTGCCAAATGCCTTGCAATCTAAACAACCCCCTTAGGGGTAGGTGCTGTGCTTCCTTACCCACGTTCCCTGATGCCAGCCCAGGTCCTGTGGTCCTGCTGCTATGGTCGAGGGATGCCACAATGGGGCCCTGTGCAGGAGGGCCCCATTACGCATCCTGTTCTTCTGTTTAGTTTCATAGGTAACGCTGACAAGCTTCTGCACATCCAGATAGAAGATTCCGTGGAAGCCAATCTTACTCCCTTTTTCCGCCGTATCTGTCACTTCATGGGTAAGAATTCACTGACCAGATAACACCTTGCCTGTGCCCAAGAGGGGCCATGGGTGCCTCCCTCACACGCCTATCCCTGACTGAAAGAGCGGGTCAGGCGCAGGCCTGGCCTTGTGAGTGGATGAGCTCTTGAATGAGGGCTTTTCCTGAACCCTCAGCAGTTCGCAGCCATGGTGTTTATCTTGGAAGCAGTGGGACCCAATGAGAGCACCAGACTATGGATTGAGCACCCTGTGTTCTGGCCCCAGTTAGACTGCTATGCCCTCTTGAGCCTGTCTTCAAACGAGGGTGTTGGCCTAGCAGGGTGCACGTGTCACAGAGGCACCAGAGGTGCATCTGCCTCTGTTTCTTCCCTGAGCCCTGGTCAGTAGGGTGGGGTGTGGTGGGGGCCAAGAAGACCCTGAGCCCTTCCAGCCCTGTTTCCCTGATTCTGCATCTGCTGAACTCAAGCGTGAAGTTTCAGTCAGCCCCAGAGCTCAGAGCTGCCTGAGAAGAGCCTGCTCTCTGGGGAGAGAAGGCAGAGGCTAGGTCAGCCCCACATAGTGCTGGCCCCTCAGCCTGAACCGCTGTGTGAGTGGCATTGTAGCCCAGACACCCCTCATTTGCCCAGCAGATCACCCGTTACCTGACTAGGATCTGAGGCTGAGACTTCTTGTGTGTCCTGTCCTGTGGTGACAGAGCCTTGAGGTACAATGGCGTCCCTCCCCAGCCCTGTTTCACTGGGCAGCTTGGGACCAGTCCTTCACTGATGTGTGCCTCAGCTTCCTTATCTGTACAGTGAGGCAGCTTCCCTGAGTTCTCCAGCTCTGGCTGCCCATGGCTTTGCGCCTGGTGTTCAGCTGCAGTTCTTGGGGTCATCAGGCTACCTGGGATGACTCCCTCCTCCTCACTGGACGAGACTCGCCTTCGGGCCTTTTCCTTTCATTTCCCTTTTCTCTCCTACCTCACGCCCATGCCCCCAGCCCTTTTGGTTTTGTTATTTTTTTAGAATCTTGAGGTTTTGCCACCAGCCTGGACCTTGATCCTCCTACCTACAGCCTCCCACACAGTTGGGATTACAGGCGTGCACCACCAAGCCTGGCTTTAGTTTATTTTTGAGATAGGATCTTGCACTGTTCACCCTGGCTAGCTTCTGATCACAATTCTCCTACTTCTGTCTCCCAAGTATCTGGGATTACAGTTACGTGCCACCCCACCCAGCTTATTGATTGACATGGTTTCTCACTAATTTCTTGCCCTGGCTGGCCTCAATCTGTGATCCTCCCAATCTATGCCTCCTGAGTAGCTAAGATTTCAGGAGTGACCCACTATGCTCAGTTTCTGAGGACCGTCTTTGTCAGGCAAGCAGTGTCCTAGAGGAGGTGACTTGCACAGGACCTGGTGTGCTGGTTATCAACCCCTTCCCTTCCTCCTCCCTTCCTTCCCTCCTCCTCCCTCCCTCCCTCCCTTCCCCCCCTTTCTTTTTTTCCTTCTTTCCTCCCTCTCCACCCCTCTCTTTCTGTCTTTCCAGTGCTGGGAATGGAACCCAGGACTTGGCACATATAGGCAGGTGCTTTGCCACTGAGCTACATCCCCAACCATGGTTTTTGAGACAGGGTCAGTTTGTAGTCTGGATGGACCTTGAATTGCAATCCTCCTGCTTCAGCCTTCTAAATGCCAGGATTACAGGCACATGCCACCACACCCAGCCCAGTGTCCCCGAGTAATCTCTGATGGCCACTCAGGAAAAGAGAGCTAGGACAATCCCACCCCTTCCTTCTTTCTGCAGACATTCACCTTGAGCTGGGCTCTGTAGTTCTGGTCTTTTCCACTCGGGGCATCAGTCGAAGCTGTGCAGCTGTCGTGGCCTTCCTCATGCATAGGAACGAGGAAACTGCGAAGGTATGTGTTCCCTGGGCCTGGCTTAGACCACAACCACCCCAGGACGTGGAGTTAGAGCTGGTCCTGGGTGAAACAGGCCCCCGTACTTCCTTGGAGCCCTAGTTAGGCAGTAGCACGGGAGGGAGACTCCAAACTTAGGGTGTTATTCAGCCCCTGGGACCCAATAGTGAGGTCCCAGTGCTGCAGGCCAGAGAACTGAGGCTGGGCATGTGGGGCTGGCCTGGGTCACCAGGCTGTGGCTGGTAGAATGGACCTAGGTTGTTTGTCTGTCCCCCCAGGTGTGTTTGTGTTTGTAGATGGAGTCTTGGATATTTGGAAATTCTACTCTGAGCATAAATACCAAAGAAGTGAAAACAGATGCTGAAACATGTCTGCACACCCATGTTCATGGCAGTGGTATTCACAGTTGTCAAGAAGTGGACACACCCATGTGTCTGTGGACAAATAAATGGCTATGCAAAACGTGGTAGATCCCTGCAAATGAATACTATTCAGTGTTCAGAAAGGAAGGAGATCCATGCTACAAAATGGATGACCCTTGAGGATGCTATGCTCACTGAAACAAATCAGTTATAAAAAGACGCATTGTACGACCAGGAGTGGTGGTTCACATCTGTAATCCTAGCTACTTGGGAGGCAGAGGTAGGACATGGCCTGAAGCCAGCTGGGGCAAAAGTATGAGGCCCTCTCTGAAAAACAAACTAAAAAGCCAAAGGACTGGTCGTGTGGCTCTAGTAGAGAGCTTGCTAGGCAAGCCTGAGGCCCTGAGTTCAATTCCTCATTATTGCCTTTAAGGAAAAAAAAAAAAAGGTACATATATTATGAGACAGCTAGAGTGTCAAAACCATAGAGACCCAAAGGTGACTAGTGGGCGCTGGGAGTGGGGGTCTGTGAGTGTCTAATGCAGAGCTACAGGGTGGGAAGGTAAGCGCTCCTGAGGTGACGGTGGTGCAGTGTCAATGGATGTATGCCTCTAAACTGAATACCTAAAAGTAGGTGAAAGGGCAAATTTCATGTTCTGTGCATTTTACTGCAGTATAAAAGGAAAGAGTCCAGCTGTGTAATCAGAGAGAGTAGGATCAGAGATGTGAAGACCCCTGTTCTCTCCTGCCAAGAGGAGTTTTGGGGACCCCCCCCATGCTGGAGCGTACTACCTGTTTAAGGAGTGTTCTGGTGGGTGTGTCCCAGGGAGGACTGCGAGGTCATTGGTAAAAGGCGAGGGGAGGAGGTGCATCTCTGGCCCCCTTCCCAGGATTCTTTTCTGGAGGGGCCTCTTGGCTGCTTTGTGATCTGGGAGGGGAAGGTTGCACTGGTTCTGTCCCTTAGCTGAGTTGACTTGGAGAATTCTGAGACTTGAACTCCCCCTGGAGTTTGCAAGGGGCCCACTAGGGAGGGGAGGTCCTTTCTCATGCCCTGCCCTGCTGTGGCTGCTGGTTTCCAGTGAGAGGGTTGGGCACCCAAAAGTCTCCTGAGCCCTCCATCCTGACCTTAATGTCGACAAGCAAACCACAATCTTCTCCAGACTCAAAGAGATGTCACGGGCTGCTTGCCAGGGCTGGCTGGCGCGAGGGCAAAGTGAAGAGAACCCTTCTCCCGCTGGGCTCCTCTAAGTTCTCAGCAATGAGGCAGCTCCCCCGGGATGATGGGGTTCACACAGACCCAGCCTTAGGCCTTCACTGGTCCCTGCAGGGGTTCACAGCCCATGTTGTCTGGGCTTCACTGTCCCCAGCAGTGGTCAGTAGGTGGATACGTGCCAGGGGCCCTGAGCTCCAGGTTATCCTGCTCTCAGGAGAAACCCTTGCTTTCCCTTTCTGGAGCAGCCATCTTGTCTCATCTTCAGGAAGCCCTGACACTCTTCCTAGAGACACCATCTAGATCATTCTTGCCAAAGAGCTGTGTAGCCCACAGCGCAGGGGTCAGGAAGGGCTGCCACAGGTTAGATTTTTACCCAGGATCACAAGCATAGGTTGGTCTGGGCTTGACTCTCAGACACATTCCTGCCTCTCATTGTGTGATGCTGGGGGCTGGGGGGAGTGAGCTCCTTGACTGTGCAGCAGGGATGCTGTGTCCTCTGATGGCCATCAGCTAAGCTGTGTTAGCCAGAGCCCTCAGGACTGGCAAAGAAGGGTGTGGGTTGCTTTTGGGCCCAAATTACTGCCTCCTGGGCTTCAGCTCAGCTTCTTGGGTGCTCAGGCCAAGACGTGAGGACAGGGACTGAGGTGGAAAAGAACCTGGCACTCGGGGTGGCCACCTGTGACCTGGGTGTTCAAAGCTTTGGTGCAAGGTTGTGCCGAGTCTCAGAGCCACCAAGCCCTCAAGAAATCAAATTCAGCTCTTCAAGGTGCTGGGAGGCGCCCTGACTCTTAAAGACTTCCAGAGAACAGAGAAAAACAACCCAGGCCAAAGCATTAAGATGGCTGTTGGTGGTGGACCCCAGGGCAATGCGGGTGGAGCGCTTTCTATACGCCAAGAACTTTTAGTTCTTTCTGCTGCTGCTGTTTCAAAACAGGGTCTTGCCATGAAGCCCAGGCTGGCCTTGAAGCCATCATCCTCCTGCCTCAGCAGGAGTGCTGGGATTACAGGCATGAACCACCATACCTGGCTCTTTTAGTCCTTGGTGTATTAATAACACACTCACAACTAATCCTGTGACTTAGGTAACATTATTGTCCCCATTTTGTGGGAGGCATAACGAGGCTGGGTGACTTGCCAAAGGCCACATAGCCGTGCGTGGTAGAGCTGGAATCCAAAGCCAGTTGGATCTGTAGTGATGACTTCTCTTTCCCTTCTGATAGTGATAATTTGTGTCTTCTCTTTTTTATTTCTTAGCCTGGCTAAAGGCTTATTAATTCTATTGATCTTTTCAAAGAAACAGCCTTTGGTTTTGCTGAATTCTCTTTCCTATTGTTGGTTTCACTCTTTTGCATGTGGATATCTAGTTTTCCTGCCATTGTTTGTTGAAAAAAACTGTCCTTTTCCCTATTGGATGGTCTTGGCACCCTTGTCAAAAAACATTTGATGAAGCCAGGCTCACGCCTATAATCCCAGCTGCACAGGAAGCAGAGATCAGGAGGATCTGGTTGGAAGCCAACCTGGTCAAATAGTTTGAGAGACCCTATCTCAAAAAACTCCTCACGGCTGGGCACAGGTGGCTCATGGCTATAATCGCTATAATCCTAGCTGCACTGGATACAGAGATCAGGAGGATTGAGGTTCAAAGCCAGCCCTGGTCAAATAGTTCACGAGACCCTATCTGGATAAAACCCAACACAAGACAGGGTTGGTGGAGTGGCTCAAGTGGTAGAGTGCCTGCCTAGCAAGTGTGAGGCCCCAAGTTCAAACCCCAGTGCCGCCAACCATTTGACCATATCTGTGAGGATTTATTTCTGGGCCGTCTCTTCTGTTCCATTGGTCTCTTTCTCTTCATGTCAGCACCACAGTTTTGGTTACGGTAGCTGTAATGTTAGAATCGGGGAGTAAGAAATATACTTCCAACCTTTCTTCTTTTCATAAGGTGGGGCTTGTTTTTTCCTATTTGGGGTCCCTTGAGATTCCAAGTGAATTTTCATATTGATTTTTCTATTTCTGCAAAAAATGCCATTGGTGTTTTGATAGGAGTTGCCTCACATCTATAGATCATTTGGGTAGGATTGACATTTTAACAATGTCCAGTCTTCCAGTCCTAAACAGGGGATGGCTTTCCATTTATTTGTTTCTCCTTTAGTTTCTTTCAACTTTGCACGTTTTTGTTTGTTTTGTTGTTGCGTCTTGAGACGGGGTCTCACTGTGTATCACAGGCTGGCCTTGAACTTGAAATCCTCCCGCGTCAGCCCTCTGAGTGCTGGGATTACAGACATGTGCTGGGATTACACATGGCCTGTGCGCCATGGTGATAGTTCTGGGCCCTTAGTTGGGTGACTAGACTCAAATCCTGACTATGCCATGTGTTATGCACGTGACACTCTCCACATTGCCTCTGTGTAGATTGTGAATGTCAATAGCATGTGCCTCACAAGGTTGTGAAAAGTGAAGCGAGTACCGAATTGTAGAGCCCTTTGGTCAGTTCCCAGTGCACGGAAGCCCTCAGATATTATTCATTACTTTTATTTTTCAAGACAGGGTCTTGCTGTATAGCCCAGGCTGGCCTGTGAACCCCCTATGTAGCCCAGGCTGACCTCAAACTTGGCAATCATTTTGTCTCAGTCTCCTAAGTGCTGGAATTACAGGTGTGTACCACCACACCTGGCTAGTTTTCCGTGTGTAAGTCTTTTGTCTCCTTGGTTAAATATTTTCTTTTCAATGCTACTTTAGTGAAATTGTTTACTTTTTTTAATTTCCTTTTTTGGACTGTTCATTGTATATAGAAAAGCAGCTGAGTTTCATGCATTAATTTTGTTATCTTGCAACTTTCCTGATTCGTTTAATAGTTTTGACACATGTGTGGAATCTTTAGGATTTCTACATATGATATTAGAATGCTGGGTTTTTTGTTTGGTTTGGTTTGGTTTGGTTTTTGCCATACTGGGGTTTGAACTCAGGGTCTACACTTTGACCGACTCCACCAACCCGTTTTTTGTGATGGGTTTTTTCAAGATAGGGTCTCATGAACTATTTGCCAGGGGCTGGCTTCGAACTGTGATCCTCCTGATCTCTCCTCCTGAGTAGCTGGGATTACAGGTGTGAGCCACTGGCGCCTGGCTGGATGCTTGTTATTTCTTTCTTGCCCAATTGTTCTGGCTCGGACTTCCAGAACTATGTCAAATAGAAGTGGTGAGAGCAGGCATCCTTGTCTTTTTCCTGATTTGAGAGGAAAACCTTTCGGTCATTCTTCATGGAGTATGGGGTAAACTGTGGGTTTTTCATACACGGTCTTCATTAGGCTGAGGTGGTTTCCTCCCTTCCTTTTTCCTCTGCCCTCAGTCCCGCTGGAGACCAGCCATATGCCTTCTTTCATGTGATTGGAACCCATCTCCACTTCAGCTTGGATGCCTAAAGGAAGCCGCTTTGCCTTTCCTTCTTCAGAGAATTTGCCCACGCTTCTTGTCTTTGTCCAGTAATTTGACAGTCTCAGTGCCAGCCTTTGTTGCAGCAGCTCTGTGCACCAGGCTTGCGTAGTGTTTGCCCACCCCAGCTGGCTCCGTGTGTAATGGCTCAGTCTTCTCAGGAGCCACGTGAAGTCGAACTGGTTTCTGTCCTCCTGTTCAGAAGCAGAGGTGCAGTGGGGCCCACCCATAGCTCCTGCCCTCGTGAATCCACCGCTGGCTGCTAGTCCTTCTGTACCCAGCTCTCAAGCCATGCTGAGGGCCCCAGGAAGGCACCTCCTGTCCCTCCCAAGCTAGCTCTGATCCAGTTGGAAAGGGGTCCACCAGCAATCCTGAAGTCTTCCTTTTTTCTTTATGTTCACAGAAGTCCTGGACCCATGTCAAAATGTGCAAAAACGACGTCCGTCCAAATCGGGGCTTGGTGACCCAGCTGTTGGACTGGGAGAAAATTGTCCTTGGAGTCAGTGTCTCAAATGTCTTGGATCTGCTCTCCTGATGGGTACAGCCCAGAGATGGGTGCCGAAGAGCTCCTCTGGGCTTCTTGGGTGGAGGGCCAGAGTGTATATCAGGCTTGGTCTGAAGGAGAAAGCCTCTGCTGCCTGAAGCTCACTGTCAGCCTCCTGCATTGGTTCTTCCTAGGCCCTCGTCCACCTCACTTACCAGATGTGCTCTGCTCTGAGCACACTGGACCACCCCGACTCCTTCTGGGGAGCCTCCGACTGCTGAAGCAGCTACCTAAGTCACACATTTGTGACTTGGACCCTTTGGAGGATGCTTGCTTGGGGTGCCCCAGAGGATGCTCCAGGGGACTTCAAGTGTCCATCCAAGGGTGAAGACCCCCCCAGCCCTAAAGATGCCAGGCCCAGCCTTGGCCTAGGTTCTGGAGCTTCTGGAGTTCCCTGGAATAAGACTACTTGCCTTAGCCCCCAGGTCCAGTGCTCTGGCTGCTGCCTCTTGGTCAGTTGGTACAGATCTTCCCTGTCCCCGACCCCGTGCTGCCTGGCTGTGTTCACCAAGGAGAGGTTCTCACTGCCAGCACCCCCATGAGGTTTCTAGAAATTCCTCGGGTCTTAAAGGGAGTTGTCCAAATGTACTTCCCCAGAGTGGGCAGCTCCCACAGAACACCCTGGGGGATGGGTAGGAGAGTGCACATCAGTCAGTGAACATTTCTTTTCAGCACCTGGGTGAGGCTAGGACAGGAGCTGAACTCCATCTTGCCTTCCAGGAGGAGTGGGATTTGCCAAGGAAAGGGCCTTCCAGGCCACACTGGCGCTGGTCAGTCTGGGCTGGACAGAGCCTGGGATGCTGCAGAGAGAAGGCTGTGGCTGGGAGGGGGCTTCCTGCCAGGCTGGACAGTGCCCTTGGGAAGCTTTAAGCAGGGATGTGGTGGGGAATTACTAGCCTTGTGTTTTAGGAAGGGCAGTGGAGGTGAGCATGTAGGCAGGGAGAACAACTAAGGAGGCAGCTGCAAAAATCTTAGCTGGGCGTGGTAATGCATGCCTGTAGTTACAGCAGGCAGGAGGTTCCAGGTTCCAGGTCGGCCTGGGCTGTAAAACAATCTCGGAATTTTCGCCGAGGCGTAGCTTCCCCAAGGACGAAAGTGGTCTAGACAGGAGTCACTCCCCTGGGCCTGGGTCACGTTGGACCCCCGCGGGGAGCCTGGCCAAGGGCTGCAAGGGGCTCAGGCGGCGGGAGAGGCCCTCCGCGCACGTGGCCCCGCCTCGGCCCCGCCTCCGGCCCTGATTGGCTGCGCTGGGGGGCGGGGCCAGCGCGCGGCTTGCGCCTGGCCTTTTCCCGTTGGCGGCGGCGCGAGCCCGGAAGCGGGCGGGGGCGGTGGCGGAGGCGCCTGGCCGGCGGGGTTGCTGCGCCGAGCTCCACTCGGGAATCCCGCGGCCCGTGGCGTGGTCGCCATGCAGCCCCCGGACCCGCTGGGCAGCTGCCTGCAGGACTGGGAGGATCTGCAGCAGGACTTCCAGAGCATCCAGGTGAGCGCCGCGCATGGGATCCCGAGCCACGGCTGTCCGGTCGGCTCGGCTCGGCTCGAGGTCAAGGGTCGGGGAGCCGCGGGCCTGGCAGAGGGGAGCTGGAGGTCAGAGGTCGGGGGTCCGACATCGCTCCGGAGGGCTGCGAGGACCCGGGTCCCAGCGACCCCTCCCGAGTGGCCGGCGGCAGTCTCCTTCGCCCGCGTGGGACCCCACCGGGCTGGGCGACCTTGGTCGCCCGCGATGGTCCGGGCAAGAAACCGGGACCCCTCCTCCCGCCCCCTGTATCCCGTCCCCTCCCGGGACCCCGTCCCCTCTGGGAGGACAGCCGTCCTCAATCACTGCCGGCCCAGCCCGGCCCGGCGCCGTGGGTCACTCAGCAAACACGGGCGGGCAGCTCCTGGCCGACTGCTGCGGGAAGCGGCCTTTAGGTGAAGTCCGGGTCTGGATGGGGACGAGGCCGTCTCGGGCGGAGGGACAGCGTCCACCCAGGGAAGGGAACACAGGGCTTGGTGGGTCCATGTGGCTGCTGTCCGGAGGGACGGAGGAGTGGGCGGGGCAGCCCCTGCGGGGACCTTCTGGGATTGGAGTCTCCTGAGGTCACTGGAAGTGAGGGAAGAATTGTCTGGACCCGGCTTGTATGTGGGCAGTCCTGTCCCCATGCCAAGAAGCCTCGGGCCTCATGTAGGAAGGAGAGGGTGGTGGCTATGGCTGGCAGTGGTGGCTGTGGCTGGGGTCCTGGTGCGGTGGCCTCCTGGGCGTGAGGACCCTGAGTCATCTGGAGACTGGTTAGACATTTGTCTCTGCTGGGCTGCTTCCAGCCCTTCCTTGTCCACTGGCCCCTGCTGCTGCCCAGCTGCTGCCACTAACGTGTCTCCCTGGAGGCCTCAGCTGCCTGGCTGCCCCTGAGCTGGCTGGCCCCTGCCTTGCCTTCCCCACTCTGCCCCTTGCCCCGTTTCTAGGCTGTGCCTTCTTGAGGTTCACCCACCAGGGCAAAGTGCTCGGGGCAGCTTTGGGCCAAAGGTGCCGCGGAGCGGGGGAGACTGGCCTTGGAGCAGGAGGTGCCAGGGCAGTGACCTTTAACCTGGGAGGACTCATCAGCAATGCCCAAGCAGAAGGCATCAGGGATAACTGGAGCTCCCCCCACTCCGGTCTTGTAGGCTGGGCAGGCGGGAGGAGCTAAGAAGGGATGGCTTCAGGTGTGACCCACAAGATGGACTGTAAGCCACACTGAGGAGCACAGGGAGGAGTGCTGGTGGGGTCTCTGGGCTCTCAGGACGCCCAGCTCCTCGCCCACCTCAGGGCAGAGCAACCTCAGGGACAGCCCTGGCAGGCACAGCAAGTTCTGCCCCCTGGTGGGCCGGTGCCCTGCCCGGCAGGCTCTGGCATGGTTCCCCAGCCCAGCCAGCCCGCACCATGCCTTCTCCCTCGCCCTAGGAGACACACCGGCTGTACCGCCTGAAGCTGGAGGAGCTGACCAAGCTGCAGGGCAACTGTACCAGCTCCATCACTCGGCAGAAGAAGCGGCTGCAGGAGCTGGCCGTCATCCTGAAGAAGTGAGGGGTTGGGAGCGGGGTGCCTGACCTGGTGGGGAGAGAGCACTGGTGCTGTCTCATGGGGTGACCCTGGGCTGGCTTCTCCACTCTCTGGGCCTTGTTTGCTCTTCTGCCCCATGGGGTCCAGCAGGACTGCTCTGACCCTGACCCCACCCACAGATGCAGACCCTCCCTCCCATCAGAGGCCTCCGAGGCTGCCCAGGAGCTGGAGAACCAGATAAAGGAGCGTCAAGGCCTCTTCTTCGATATGGAAGCCTATTTGCCCAAGAAGAATGGGTAAGCAGGCTGGTTATGCTTGTGCACATCTATAATCCCAGCCACTTGGGAGGCTGAGATGGGAGGATCATGGTTCGAAGCCAGCTTGGGCAAAAAAGTTAGCAAGACCCCATCTCAAAGAAGAGGCAGGCATGATGGTGCATTTCTGTAATCCCAGCTGTTTGGGAGATGTACACTGCAGGATTGAGGTTCAAGGCCTGCCCAGGCACAAAAACACAAGTCCCTGTCTGAAAAAGCAGCTGTCTCGCAACTGCAAGGCCCTGAGTTCAATCCCCAGTACTGCCAAAAAGAAAAAAAAAAAAGTGAGGACAGCTTAGGGTAGGAGGTGCAGACTGCAAGACACAAGAGGGAGAGTTTCCAGAAGGTGAGAAAGTGGGGGTCCCAGCCTGAGATCAGGGGGTGTGTGTGGAAGGGTACCGCCTTAGGGATGAAGTGCTTCCCTGAAGCCAGGGCGCCTTGCAGAAGCATTTGGCAGAAGGGAGGGACTTGGACCTGGGGCTGGTGGACAAGCGTGGGCAGCTTGACAAGCTCTGCCATGTAAGGAAGGGGAGAAGTCACTAGATACAGTAACTAGAGGTCGCTGAGACAGTCAAGGGCAGCTTTTGCTTAGGTGTTACTTTGCAGGCGCGTCCCCGTGCCGAGCGGAGGGACCAGCGGGAGGGGGGATGGAAGAGCAGGGCGTGGGCCCTTCCAGCGCATCGTGCGGAGGCCCAGAGCCAGGCGAGGGGCAGGAGGAGGGCGACGTCAGCTGCCAGGCTGAGGCTGGTGGTGGAAGAACAATTTGGAGGGTGGGGAGAAGATTTAGTGGCCATTGCTGGGAACAGCACAGGGCCGTGTGGCGAGCCTGGGGTAGCAGCAGGACCTGCGTGGGTGCCATGCTGGGGGAGGCTTTGTCTGTCACCCAGCTGGATTGGAGTCCTTACCTCACCTCTTTGCGGCCTCCGGTGTGCAGAGGCGCTGACTGAGCAGGAGCCTGTGTGTTGGGGCTGTTGCCTGGCAAATGACTGACTGCTGTGGCACCGTGGAGTTGCTCTGGCAGAGGACAAAAGGGCTTCGTTGGCTGGGGGCTCACACCTGGAGCCCGAGTTTAAAGAAAGGCCGCTGGGGGAGGTCCAGGCTGTGGCTGGGGGTCCCTGAAGTGGACTTAGGGCTGAGGTTGCTGGAACTGAGGTAGCAAGGAGCCATGGGACCATCTGAGGAGTGACCCGGGATGTGGGGCGCTTCTGATGGGCGGGAGCTTCCCGGGGCCCCAGGGTGGGTGGCCGTGGCAGGCCGAGGGGCTGGGCACTTTGGGGGCTCGGTCCATAGCACCCCAAGGTCCTGACCCGCAGAAGGCAGCTGTGAGGCCCAGCACGCTTGGGATGGGACTGTTGGCTTCTCTGTCACCTGGACCTCTCAGCCCATCTGTCCTCCAGGTTGTACCTGAGCCTGGTTCTGGGGAACGTCAACGTGACCCTCCTGAGCAAGCAGGCTAAGTAGGTGTTGTCTTGGCTGGGTGTCACCGGGCTCCCCACCGTTCTGCCTTGACCCCGGGGCTCAGCCTTGGGGCCTGGGGACCGCTGTTGCTGTCCACGTCTGCCCCCCCCCCCCCCGCGCCCGTCAGAGGTGGTGGGGAGGGCGGCCCGCCATCCAGCCCAGCCCCACGGCCCCCAGGTTCGCCTACAAGGACGAGTATGAGAAGTTTAAGCTCTACCTCACCATCATCCTCATCCTCGTCTCCTTCACCTGCCGCTTCCTGCTCAACTCCAGGTGGGTGTCCTGGGGCTGGGCCGGCCCTGCGCCCTCCGAGGCTCTGGTGGCAACCTCTGTGCCCTCCCCAGGGTGACGGACGCAGCCTTCAACTTCCTGCTGGTCTGGTATTACTGCACGCTCACCATCCGGGAGAGCATCCTCATCAACAACGGCTCCCGGTGCGCCGGGGCGGGGCGGGGCTTCCCTCCCTGACCCGGTCCCCCTCCCTAAGCCGGTCTCGCTGAGGGGACAGGCGTGACAGTGACTCCCTTCTGCAGGATCAAAGGCTGGTGGGTTTTCCACCATTACGTGTCCACGTTTCTGTCGGGAGTCATGCTAACGTGGTGAGCAGCCGACCTCAGCTGGCGGGAGCTGGGACAGGGCGAGAGCCGTGTCCCAGGCTCCCCACACCTGTCCCTCCGCTCTCCCCTCAGGCCGGATGGCCTCATGTACCAGAAGTTCAGGAACCAGTTCCTGTCCTTCTCCATGTACCAGAGTGAGCGTCTCGGGTTTCGGGGGCGGGGGGCGCTGGGAGAAGGTGTGGCCCGGCGGTTCTGAGGCCCCTGCCTGGCCTGCAGGCTTCGTGCAGTTCCTGCAGTATTACTACCAGAGCGGCTGTCTATACCGCCTGCGCGCCCTGGGCGAGCGGCACACCATGGACCTCACTGTGGGTGAGTCCCGCTCGCTCTGAGCCCCCGGTGCTGGGGGGCAGGGGCCTCCCTTCCTTGGGGCCAGCGCAGATGCTGGTCGCTATCTGTTGGTCACTCTGCCTGGCCTTCTCCCCACAGAGGGCTTCCAGTCCTGGATGTGGCGGGGCCTCACCTTCCTGCTTCCCTTCCTTTTCTTTGGACACGTAAGCTAGACCTGGGTGTCCCCGTCCGTCTGTGTGTCACACCCGGCCCTAGCTCCGGGCTTGACCAGGCAAGTGGCTTCACTGAGAAAACTCCTTTCTGCTCAGTTCTGGCAGCTTTTCAACGCTCTGACGTTGTTCGGCCTGGCCCGAGACCCTCAGTGCAAGGAGTGGCAGGTGAGCCGGGGCCTGGAAGGGCACTGTGGTCCATCTTGACCCCGTCCTGACTGCAGCCTCCCCACAGGTGCTCATGTGTGGCCTCCCCTTCCTCCTCCTCTTCCTCGGCAACTTCTTCACTACCCTGAGGGTGGTGCACCAGAAATTCCACAGCCAGCGGCATGGGAGCAAGAAGGAATGAGCCAGATCTCCCCGACCCCAAAGGGACTCTGACCTGTGTGGCAGGGGGGTGGGGCACCTCGTGTGTGTGTGTGTGTGTGTGTGTGTGTGTGTGTGTGTACTGGGGTCCCCCTGCTCCCCCTGGGTCTGTGGGCTCCGTGGGCCCTGAGGAGGACCTGGGTCTGGCCCCAGCCTTGTGGGAGCCGGGTGCTAGGCCTCAATAAAGAAAGTAACCAAGGCACCTGACGGCTGTGTTCTAAGGAAAGCAGGGCTCGGTGTTCCCACTATGGCACAAGTTCTTGTGGGAGCCGGGTGCTAGGCCTCAATAAAGAAAGTAACCAAGGCACCTGACGGCTGTGTTCTAAGGAAAGCAGGGCTCGGTGTTCCCACTATGGCACAAGTTCTTGGGGTTCCTGATCTCTGGGGTCAGGCCACTGATGTATGAAAGCACTAACAAACAGGCAGATACAGAAAACAACTTTATTCCAAGGGCCAGAGATTATCTAAAATTATTTACACTCATTCAAAATGACAGGGCAGGACCTGGCCCCAGCATGGCTAAGAAGAGCCCCTTCTGCACACTGAGGAGAACATCACCGGAGGTGGCCCAGTCCCCCTGTTGTGCCCTGGGGCTGGGCAAAGGAGGCGCTGCTTAGTGCGCTGCCGAGGAGTCTGTCTGGGGCAGGGCCTCTGTCCCATGGCCAGCCCGGCAGAGGGCAGAGGGAGTGAGGAGTGACCACAGGGGGCGAGGGCCCCTAGCTCCACACGTCCAGGGAGTAGCGGCCCTTGGTCATCAGCTTCTTGACATAGTCCACAGCCTGGGCACGTTCCATGGCCCCAAACTCAGCCACAATGTCACAGAAGGTGTTCTGCACATCCCTGGCCATGTTCCGCGCATCCCTGGAGGCGAGGAGGTGGCAGTGGGGGCTGGGCAGGGGCCACCCCAGGAGGAGACGGGGCCTCCCTGCCCGGCCTCCTCCCTCACTCACCCGCAGACGTAGATGTGGGCGCCGCCCTCGTGGATCAGTTTCCACAGGTGCTCCCTGTCTCTCTTCATCAAGTGCTGGACGTAGACCTGGGGGGCAGGAGGGTGGCCGTCAGGGTGCCGCCTCCGCCTTGCCCAAACCCTGTCCTGCCAGCATGGCTGCCGCCCTCACCTTCTGGGCCTGCTCCCGGGAGAAGGCGACGTTGAGCCGCGTGAGGGCGCCGTCCTTGTGGAACTGGGCCAGCTCCTCGCGGTACAGGTAGTCCTCATCCGCGCGGCGGCAGCCATAGTACAGCACCGTCTCCCCCACCTCCTTGCCTGCGCAGTGGCCAGGTCAAGGTCAGGGTGAGCTCGGGCCTCTGCCCACCACCACGACCCTGCGCCCAGAGGCCCGTGAGCTCACCCTGCTCCCGCAGCCAGGCCCGCTCCTGGATGAAGCCCATGAAGGGGGCCACGCCCGTGCCGGGGCCCACCATGATGACGGGCGTGGTGGACTTGAAGGGCAGGCGGAACTGGGACTTGCGCACGAACATGGGTACCAGGGCCCGGCGGCCGTTCTCCCCCGCGGGGTCCTTGGCCCGCAGCCAGCTGGTGGCCACCCCCTTGTTAGTGCGGCCGGACTTGGCTTCGTACTCCACAGCCACAGCACAGATGTGCACGGAGTTGGGGTGGACCTGGAAGTGGGCTAGCGTGAGTGGCAGCCGGGACAAGGGCCCCATCTTAAGTGTCCCAGCCCTGTCACTGAGCCTCGCCCACCCTTCCAGTGACCCTGGAAGGCCCCTTTCCAGGCAGAAGGCCCATGGTTCTCACGCAGGCCCTGCCTGGCCTGTCCGCCGCTTCCCCCCGGGCCCCTCACCTTGGGGCACGAGGCGATGGAGTAGTACCGGGCCTGGAGCCGCGGCAGCAGCTCACACAGGTGGTCGATGGGGGGCCGCAGGGACGGGTAGTCCTGCAGGACGGCCAGGATGTGCCGCCGGGCCTCCACCACCCAGGTCAGGTACAGCTCCTGGGGAGACGCAGAGGTGCGGGGTCACCGGGGCGGGGCGGGGAAGCCGCGGGGCCGGGAGGCCGCGGGGCCAGGCTGGGCCGGGGAGCAGCCTCACCTTGCCCTCGCCGGAGGACGACGCCATCTTGCGCAGGAGCTCCTGCTCGGCCGGCTCGGAGGCGTACTGCGCCAGCTCGTACAGCACGTTGGTGCGCGGGGGGTTGGTGATGTCCAGGTAGTGGGTGAGCGCCGTGCGGTAGGACGTGGGGCAGGGAAACGGGTGCCTCTTGTTGGACTCCTCTGTAGAGGGAGGAAGAAAGGATTTGGGGTGACTGGTCACCCTCCGTGGCCAGGCAGAGGCAGCTGAAGTGCCCACTGGACCTGGTGAGGTCGAGCCTCAGTGGAACGAGGCTGGGTGCCAACCCTGCTCCTGCTGCTCTCAAGGCAGGTGGATCCTGAAGCTGAGGAGAAGGGTCGGTCCTGGTGTGCCACTGAGGACATGAGGGGGCAGGGCTGGCCCCATAGGTGTCACACAGGTGCTGGGCGTCACAAGGAGCAGCGTGGGAGACAGCACCCGGCTAGGGCTTCCTGGCACCCTTGAAGGGACCTGGTGGGCAATGGGGCTCCTGACTGCAGTCCCTGCATTGCAGCAAGGAGAGGTGGCCCAGGCCCAGTGGTGCCAGGACTGAGACCAGGGCTTTGCCTCACAGTCCCCTCTGCAGCAGGACATGGTGGCCTCCCCAGCCGCCTCAAGTGCAAGACCAGCTCTGCCTCCCTCAGGTCCACTCCCTCACTGTGACAGGGATGGGGCTTAAGGGACAGGGCCGAGGCTGTTAAGTATTTTTGTCTTGGAGAAAGGGCCCTGGGGAGCCTGGCCAAGGGGGCTCCAGTTCAGACTGACCGTCAAGATTGTTCAGGGACATGACGACATCCAGGTCAGCACCTAGGATCTCCCCAATCTGGTTGACGAGGACAGGGTCGTTGGCTGGGTAAACGGCCACGTGGTCCCCGGACTCATACCTAGAGAGGGCAAGCTGAGGCCGGCAAGCTGAGGCCGGCGGGAGGCCCCAGCCCCGCCCCCGCAGCCCGGAAGAGGCCGGGACGGGAGGCAGGTGTACCTGATTTTGGAGTCTGAGATGTCCAGTTCCAGGTGCATGAGGTGCCGCTCAGTCCCCTGGTTCAGCTTCCGGTTGGTGGTGACTGCAGCCAAGAATGGGTTCTTGGCGTCGAAGGGGCTGGGTGGGGAGAGGAGAAGCTGTGAGGGACTCTCCCTGTTCCTGGGGGTCTCTGGGCCGCCAAAGGCTACAAGGAGACCTCAGCAGTTATGTCAAGAGCTCTCTCAGGCCATGTGGTGCAGTAAAGTGGGCAGAGCCAGGTGATCCATGTCCCTATCCACCGACAGGTAAACTGAGGCTGGCCCCTAAGAAACCTGTGGCCTTCTGTGCCCGTGAGGGGCTGAGTGTGGGACGGAGCCCCACTGACAGGTCCCTCACCCACATGTCTGGGACGAGGGTTTTGGCCCAGTAGTAGGGCTGTGTCTGGCAGGGCTGCAGGCCTGCCTGCGTCAGGGGTCCCAGCAGGACCCCTGGGCAGCTCCTGTGCCAATCTTGAGCAGCCCGCAGGGGTACTTGGGGCCCAATGAGGAGCTTGATGGATTTTTTAATCAAAAGTCCAAATACAGACAGTAAGCCTGCCTCATAGTTGTGGTTTTGAAAAATTTATTTTCAATCAAAAGAAGTTCTGCCAGCCCTTTTTTGTGATGGGCATTTTTGAGACAGGGTTGAACCATTTGCTCAGGCTGGCTTCAAACCATGATCCTCCTGGTAGTTAGATTACAGGCTGGCGCCTGGCTTAATCAGAAAAAATTTCTAGAACAGAAACTTTAAATTCCCACTCGTGCATTCCATGGCTCAGTGGACGTGGAGCTTTCAGTCAGTCCCGTGCTGTTGTCAGTTGTGTTGAAACTGTTGTGTGCTCTGACCTTCATTTTCTGCAAATGCCTTCCCCAAAGCAAAGGGTGCCCCCAAAAACCAGGGTAAACGTGAATGTGCTCAACTGAAAACCTCGAGTGGAGATTGCAGATTTGTGAAAGGTGGAAGTGGGGCGGTGCTATGGGGAAAAGAATCAAGCATCCGGTCAGTGCTGAACCCTACAGCCTGAACGTGTGCACGTCTTCCTCCACAGCAGACCCCGGGAACCTCGTGCCCACGGATGCCGAGGCCTATGCACCGGTCAGCACTCCTGCCAAGTTCAACCTAACCTAGACCCTGCTCTGACCTTGCCGTGTCCTTGCCCAAGAACTGGTGGGCACCAGGGTGTTTATGGAGAGAGATGTAGAAGCAGAGGGAGGACGGACTGGTCAAGAGCCTCTCTCTCCATGATGGCGTTGCCCCAGTGGGGAGCAGTGGCCATCCTGTGGTCAGTTCCCTCAATTCTGGGTCTCAGCCCCATGCCGCTTGGCTACTCACGGCTTCTGGCTCTCGTAGCTCTTCAGACGGCCCATCTCGCCCACGTAGACTTTGGCTGTGTCGATGTCCGCGTGGACCATGAGTTCATACTGTCGAATGCTGGAACAAGAGACCGACGCCGGGGTCGGGGCTAGGACTACAGGGCTCCGTCCAGAGAGGAGGGGGTGGGACTGAAGAAGGGAAGGGCCCAGACGCAACCCAGGAGGCATGGGGACCCTGTGGCAGGCCCTGCTCACGTCAGCGCTCTCTGAGGCCTGGGAGAAGCCAGCTTCCAAGAGAAGGTAAGGAAGACCCACCCCTCTGACCGAGCTTCTGCCACCCCTTCTCATTGCGTCCCCAGGGCCACCCAGGCCACCCCCACTTGAGGTCTCCCACTCACCTGGACTCCTCTCCGGTGGCTTCCACCCCAAAGAACTCGCACACGGCTGGCCAGAACTGCTCTCGCCAGGTAATGAAGTCCTCCTCCAAGCTGGGCAGGGGAAGGGACAAGTCAGCACTGAAAACCTCGCACAGACAGCACCAGGCCAGCTTGGGCCCTCCCGCTGGCAGGACCTTCACCTCCCTTCCGCTTACTTCTCTGGGCCACCCAGCAAGGCGACCCAACACCCAGGAAGGCCCCAAGGAAGCATCTAGGCCAACTGAGTGCAGCTGTGCTGAGCTGGTTGGCCAAGGCCACTGATGCACATCCTCAACTTCAGCTACATGGGCTTTGCACCCCTTGCCCTGTGGCTCCTGACCCGTGACAGCAGGGGTACCTGGAAAGGCTGGGGTCCCACACAGCTGGCGGGCAAGGGGAGGGCACTCACTTCCCGTCGTCGTCGCCCAGGCCCAGCTCAAAGATGCGCTGGGCACCAAGCTGCTCCAGCCGCTGGTCCACGTATTTGCCCATGGAGTTGAAGTGCTCGTATGTCTTGTTCCCAAGGCCGAACACCTACAGGGCGGGTGGCGCCTGGAGTGGGTGGATGCTCAGGCCCAGTGGGCCTCTGACCTGCCAGGTGCCTGGCACTGGGGGCCCTACGAGGCCTTGTCTGCCCAACCCAGAAGCCTCCACCTCAAGACTTGCAAGGGGCACTACACCCTGCCTGCCTTGCCCAGTCAAATCTCAGACATCTTGCCACACTTCTCTGGCCTTTCCTCCCCAGGGCAGAATAAGGTGAAGGCCTGACGGTTTTCTTTGGACACAGGATCCCACACGCACACAGGAGTTGATGGGAGACTCACCGCGTACTTGACTCCACTAAGGTCCACGTCTGTCTCCTGCAGCCAGTCATAGAAATCCTGGGCATTGTCGGTGGGGTCACCCTCGCCATAGGTGGCCATGCAGAAGACCACCAGGGAATTGTTGATCTCTGGCAGGCTGCTCAGGTCGGCCTGGAGAGACAGGAGGGCCACCTGCCACCCTGACCAGGTCTGCTGGGGTCAGCCCAAAACAGCTGTCCATGGGGCAGTTCCCAGGGCTATGAGGTGGTGGGAGCAGAGAGGGAATGCCTGGCTCCAGTGGGGCTGATGCTGGAGCCAGGTGAACAGGATGAGAAGGTGAGGTCAGGGTGGTTTTTGAAGAAGGTGACAGCAGGCACGAGGAGCCTGGGTGAGGGCAGAAGCAGGGGACAGCTGGCATCTGGATGCTTGAGGGCTCACAGAACGTGGTCCCTTGTACATCAGGCCCTGGAGCACCCTGGCAGAAATTCACCATCCCACAGGGCCCCCCAGGGACATTGCCTAGAGATGGGTGGAAGACATTGGCACAAGTGAGATGACAGGTTGGGGTGGAGAGGGAGCTGGAGGGAAGGAACTCGGCTCAGGAGCCTGCAGCTCTGAGCAAAAGTCTGTCCTACCCTGCAAGGTGCAAGAGTGGCAGGTGTGTCCCTTCTGCCAGCCGGGTGGGGATGCAGAGGTGACTCCTAGGGGTTTCTTCCAGAACCACTTCCTCCCTGGCAGCCTCTCCCTTCCTAGGGATGAGCTGCCCACTGCTTCATCTGGGGCTGGTGGCCTGTCACTAGCTCTCCCAACCCAGAAACAAGCAAGTGGACAGCTGTGCACAGCCATCCTGTACCAGGGGGTGGGGACAGTCAATGCCAAGAGAATGAGCGGATGAACCTGGGGGCAGTGATGGGCAACCTGCATCCCCAGCCCTCAGCAACAGCTGAGGCCCGAACTTGTCTGCTTCTGTGGCCCAATGGGAGCAGCACACGGAGGACCTGACAAGAGGAGGAAGCCTGAAGCCTGCAGCCTACCCCAGAACCTCAGCCTCTCCTGGTCCTGCCCCATGGCCCCACTCTCGCTCTAGCTTTGACACACAAATTACTAATAGCATCAGTGCAAGACCAGCTGAAGGGTCCTCGAGATGTCCGCCACACTCCTCCCTGGACAGGGAAGGAAGCAGCCAGGCAGCCGGGGCAGGGCTGGTGCCCGGATCCTGTAACACTCCACCTGCCTCTCCTGCCTCTCGGGTGGGGGACAAGAGTCCCTCTCCTGCACTGTTGAGCCTCTAACTTTCCAAGCCACACCCCATCCCCTGGCCACTGCCCTTCTGCATGCACCTGCCCAGCGTCTGTGAAGCCCCGTGGGCTGCAGCCATCGGGGCTGAGCGCGAGCAGCACTGGGAGCGGTGCCTGGGCACGGAAGCCTGGCAGCACAAGTGGCAGAGCTGCGCGTGTCATTCTGTCCCTGTGCGGAAGTCGGGGCCAGTGCGGGGCTTACCAGGTCATACTCCTCGGGGTCCGCGGCCATGCCCCGCATCCCGTAGCGGTGGGCGTCTTTGGACAGGCGGTTGGCGAACTCCTCGGCAGTGCCCGTCTGGGAGCCGTAGAACACAACAATGTTCCTTCCCTAGGGGACGCCAGGCAGTGTCAGGGAGGGGCCCAGGAGTCCAGGGGCCGGGGGTTGCGGTGTGGGGGGGTTCCCTGCACCATTCTGGGGCTGGCATCTTACTATGACAAGGACAAATGTCACTCAAAGGACCCCAGCTGGAGCTGGCAAGGAAGCAACACTCAATGCTCAGTTGGGAGGATACGGGGAAAAGTGCAACACGCTGATAAGAAGGTGACCACGGAGAATGGCGGGGAGAGTGTTAGCCTGGGCATTGGTTCCACCACATGACAATCCTCTATGTGTGAGGGCACCTCCAAAACTTGCAATGTCTGGTCCAGTGTAGGTGTTAGGTAACTGTTACACCTTGTTGTTTAGGAATAAGAAGAAAAGTCTGTACAAGGCTTTTGTTTGTTTTGGGGGTGTGGCTCAGTGGTGGGCGCTTGCCTCACACAGGCAAGGCCCTGGGTTCCGTCCCAGCACCACAAAAATAAAAGACTGGGATGATGTTCCAAAACTCTGCGCTACTTTACAATGGCCGCTCGTATGGAGTACAGATCCCAGCGATGAAGCTCTTGCTTGCACGACAGAGGACTGGAGGCGTGGCTCAAGCAGAAGCACGCCTGTCTAGCAAGTATGAAGCCTGAGTCCAAACCCCAGTGCCGCAAACCAATGAATGTAAAATAATACCCGGCAAAACCATGAAAGAGAAGAGCAATGGGGAAGGGGCTAGGGTGTACCACGACAAGATGGTCAACAGATCACAAAACCTCAATTTAAATCACAAGACACCAGCTGTGAACAGACAGAGAGGTAAACACCAGGACAGGGAACAGACCGACCACAAATGGGAACTACGCGCGTGAGCATGGTCCATCTCAAGCCAGCGGGAGAAGATGGACGCTAGGACAGGGTTGTTCAGTCAGCTGTGCGAGAAAGGGTGATCCACATATCTCCCAGGCTGGCCTTGAACGCGCCATCCTCCTGCCTCAGTGCTGGGATTACAGATGGCACGACCATACTCAGTGAGATACATTTTTTAACCTAGAAAACTGTCAAACTCCAAACTCTGATAACAAGAGGGACGAGGGCCTGGTCTTACCCTTCAAAAGCAAAGCAAAGCAAAGCATCCCAGCAAGAGCGGAGCGGCCAGGAGCTCCGTTGGGAAGACACCCATGGGCAAGCAGGCCTGTAAGTGCTGCCCACCCAGCTCCCGCTGGTGCGGGCTACGCCTCACCACAGAGAGCAGACACAGAGAGAAAACTCACCGTTTTCTTCATCTTCTCCACGAAGCTACTCTCTTTGACAGAGGGGGTCCTGAAAAACAAGAGCCCGACAGATGAGAGACTCAGTTGTAATGGGATGGGGTCCTGGGAGGCAGGTCCCCTGTGCCACTCCCCATGACTAAGCCAGCAGTTGATGTCTGTCTAGCCTGGGGCTAGAGGAGCAGGCTGGGGGTTCTGGCTGGTAAAGTAGCCTCCTTCCCCTATAGTTTAACCTTAAAACTCTTGTGATACCAATATCTTGCAAAAACCTTCCATCCCCAGAGATGGGAACCTGCTTCCCTCTAACACAGAAGAGGTCAAAGTTTTCCTGTCTCTCTTCCTCCCCGCCCATGGCCAAAGGTCCCCCTGGCCTCACCTCATGTCCACTTCCAACCTCCTCCTCCCCAATCGCTACCTCACGCAGCTCCTGGTAGAAGAGACTTCGACTGTGCTCCCACCCTGCTCCCCCTAAATCCTTCAATGGCTCCCACAGCCCTCAGGGTGGGCTACACACATCCCCTCAGAATCTGTCCTTTGCCTTGCCTGTCACTCCATCAGCCATGCCCAGTGTGCTGACTTAACACGCCTCTCTATGTGACAGTCACCGGGACCGAACGCTCACGCACTTGCAGACCTCAGCTCCTCCCTGCGCACCGTGCTCGTGTATCAGCTTCCTCAAATACCCTCCCTGTCCTGAGCTGGGGCCGAGGCTCACTGTCTCTGCTCCATGTTCCTACCTGCCACAGCCTGGCACAGCCCCCTTGGGATAGGTATGGGCCTGACCCATGTACTTGCTACCTCCACTGCCCCAGGGTCTGGCCCCTGCCTCAGCCTCTCCATTTTCTGTCCCTTCTCTTCCCTTTGCTCTTGCCCCAGGCCTGCAGGGGTGTCATAATGAGCCACAGGGCTTCACCAAGGACCCTCGCCAAAGCCCAAGCCTGGCCAGAGACAGCGAGGCAGAAACACCCTGCTCTGCTGGTGAACTTCAGGCTGCTTGAAACGTAGCTGTTTGAATGCGGCAACAAGTCTGAAGGCTCCAGTACAGCTGCACCTGTTTAAGATGACCTGATAAGGGAATGAAACACAAGCCAGGCCCAGGCAGGGACCCTTGCAGCATACGCAAACCTGACCAAGGACATGGATGGAGATTCGAGGAGTCAATCAATCAGAAAAAGACTGCCGGAGGCTCATGCCTATAATCCCAGCTACTCAGGAGGCAGAGATCAGGACGATTGAGGTTTGAGGTCAGCCCAGGCAAATAATTTGCAAGACACCATCTTGAAAAATCCCATCCCAAAAAAGGGCTGGTGGAGTGGCTCAAGTGGTAGAGCTCCTACCTAGCAAGGGTGAGGCCCTGCGTTCAAGCCGCAATGTTGCCAAAAAAAAAAGGAAAAAAAAACAAGCAAGTCAACAGTAAAACTGTCAAGACTTCAACAGGCACCTGCTCCTCCTTCTCCCCCTCCTTCATTTTTTTTGAGGCAGGGTCTGGCTATGTAGCCTAAACTGGCCTGGAACTCGAGATCATTCTGCCTCTGCCTTCCAAGGCCTGGGATTACAGGCATGAACCACCACACCCTGCTTAAACAGGCACTTTTGTTTCCAGAGAAAGGAAAACAGAGCTGCATGAGATCCATGTTCTACCTGCTGGAATGGCAAAAACTACTAACACTGGCAACACTGAAGGTAGGGATGAAGTGGAGCAAGTGGACTTCCTGTGCCCTGCTGGTGTGGCATGTCCTCTTGTGCCAGCATCTGCCACAGTGCTCCGTCTGCCCTCAGTCATCAGCTCTCCTGGGCGCACAGCTGAGAGAGCGCGTTCACACCTGCGCATCGTCACACTCACAGGGTGTCAAGTCTGTGTTGCTGTGGGAAATGACCATGGGCTCCTGCAGCAAATAAACCCACTAGGCTACATCTGAGGACAGGATGGGCCATTCCCCCAGCAGCAGTGCAAAGGAACAAGTCATCCACGAGCCCTTATGAGATGCTAAGGTGGACGGATCTCACAGACACCATGTTGACTGTGGGAAGCCAGGGAAATGACCAACCTGTGGGGACAAAGCCAGGATGAAGGATAAGAGCCAGGATAAGGAGGGAACTCCTGGGGCTTGCTGGCCTGGGTGGCGACAGTTAGCACCCATTCATCCATCTGTACGCTGAGGATGCACACATACCCCTTTCTGTAGATACTGTGTTTCAACAAACATTCTAGCCAGGCGTGGTAGTGCTCACCTATAATCCCAACAATTGGGAGGCTGAGGCAGGAAGACCATGAGTTCCATGCCAGCCTGGGCTACACAGCAAGACAATGAGACACAGAATGCCTGCCTAGCACGTGCAAGGCCCTGGATTTGACCCACAACACTGCAAATAAATAAATAAAAACTTAAAACTTTATACCAAAAAAGTAATCTGATAACAGAATGCCAGTGTGTTCAAAAGTCCACACGACCCATGGTAAGATGCTAAAAGTGGCTTTTTCCCAGCGGTGAGGGATTTGGGGTCTCTTGTGCTGGGGGCTAATTTCTGTTCCCAACAACTCTGCCTTTTTATCTGAGGCAGTGCTGCCCGTAGGCCTAGACTCACGGTTGGCCTAGAGGCTACAGCAGTGAGGACAAGGGCACTAGCAGGACCAGGTAGGCAGGGTCAGGGCTGTTTAACAAGAGGCCGATGGATCGTGCAGCACCCCACTGGCTGCCCCATGCTCTGGCTGAGCCTCCTCCCCACATGTGCGAGCGGACACACGCACAGACTCCTGATCCCTGGGCCCAATCAGCTCCTGCGGTCCTCCACCACAGAACTGGAACTTCCTCTTCAGGGCATCCCCATCTGTCCCTCAACATAAGGGTGTCACCGTCTTCAACACTTAAGGCCTGGCTTTAAGAACTTCCATGGTGGTGTGGTGGTGGGAGGGGTGACACATTTGTGCATTTTTGCTGACCAGCACAGGCCTGGCACTAAATACATAGTGAGGCGTGGCCTTCCTGGGTGGTCAGTCCTGACCCCCTGTCCAGCATCTGGATGGAGGCCTCCAGGCATCCACCTCAGTCACTACCCTCTTTGAAAGGTCTGACATCAGCTGAAAAGCCAACTCCTGTGTCTGCTCAAAGGACAAGTGTTTCTAGAGGAGCCACATCTCCAAGGTTTGCAGGGGAGAGGGACATAAGACAACCCCAGGGACCCCGGGAGTGCCAGGCTATCCTTTTTCTATGGGCAGCATGAACCTACCCGGGTGGCCCAAGGACGGGCACCATGCCACCTCACCTGTGTCTTCTGAGGAAGACAGGGTCCCAGGGGAATCACAGCAGGAGGGAAAGAGCCACACATCAGGGGCAGGCTTGAGGGACAAGCCCCGCTCTCTGGAGACCCCAGGCTCCTCTCACAGCCCTTCCCATGCCCTGCACAGCACCGGGGACCTGGTTAACACCCAGGGGAAGCAGACAGCTGTCGGTTAGTCTGTGGCTGTGAAGATACCCAGGCCACAAGGTGGCACAGGCTGAGACTGTGGATGGACTGGGCACGTGGCAGGAACAGAAAGGAGTGGGGACCACAGGCAGTCACTGCCAGAGGATAGCAAAGGCCTCTTGGAAGAGCTCAGCCCCTCTCTCAGGGGCAGGAAATGGCTCCCAAGAGAGAATGCCACAGGGAGCAGGCTGCCAAGGGCCTGCCGAGGACCATACCGCTGCGGCTGAGCTCAAGTCCTTTTCCAGCAGCCTGGGGGTGGCTCTGGCTGAAGATGTCACAGGGTGGCCAAGGAGTGTGAGCCCTCGCCACCCAAGAGTAAGGTTCTCATGGAAGACCTAACATTTCTGAGGCTCAAAGCCTGTCTCTTCCTCAGCTTCCATCCGGGGACAGGAAGAGCTCTCCACCTTCTCCCCTGCCTGACTCTGGCTACCTTCCGGGACTTTGGCGGGGGGCAGCCGCCTCAGGGGGAGCCAGAGCAGGTGAAGGAGGCACTGTGTTGGCGCAGTCCTGCTAAGCCCCCGCTGGGTAAGGGGCCTGCCTGTGGAGCAGCTGAGACCCCTCCACCCCAAGGCCTGCTTGGCGGGTCTCAGGGGAGCTGAAGTCACCTGCTCAGCCCGAAGGTCTCTGCCACAGAGAGCTCTGCCCTGGCTTTTCCCTGCCTACAGTTTCTGACCCGACTTGCACAGGCCCCTAGTCCTCTGCAGGTGAGGTGAACAGGGCATTCCTAGCTTCCAGGCCAGGTCCCCTCTCCAGAAAGCAGGGAAATGTGGCCTGTGAACCCATCTCCTGGCTTAGGCCCCAGGACTGGAGAAACAGCCCCGAGAGTGCTCACAGCTCTGCTCAGGCCCCCGTGGGGTCCCCCACTCAGTCTGGATGCACTTGGGCTGAACTGACCTTCCTGGGGCGGGCTCCTCCCTCGGAGATGAGTATGCACACCCCATTGCTTCTTGCCCGACTTGGGCACTTAAGGAAAACAGAAGGTCACGGCGCTCTGCTGCAGACCGCAGGGAGGCAGCAGGCAGGAAGTTCAGCTGTGTCCATTGTCGGAGTGATGGGGCAGGCTGTCTGGGCCCAGGGACTCTGAAAGTGTTGCCGGACACCCCCAAGTCCTCTTGGAAACTCTGGGTGCCCCTGCCTGTCTCTGCCCCACGAGCCGGAAAACTCTTAACATCTGGCAGCTCCAAGCTAGGAGGAATCGGCACTGGGACTACAGCCTCCCGTGATCCCCTGCGGCTGGGGCACCCCCCCTTCTGTATGGACCGAGGGAAGGAGAAACCTTTCCAGGCTGACTCGGTCTCCGTGGTAACTGTTTATATCTGAGCCATTCTCCCACACCCTCCCCTTTCCTAATGAAAAAAGAAAAAAAAGGAAGCCGCATCTGGGGAACAAAGCTCTTCCAGCCCAAGACGACGAGTGTGTGCAGGTTGCTATGGCGGGACTGTCATCCCATGAAGGAAGCCAGCTGAGCCCAGCCAGGGTGTCTTGGGGTCCTGTCTTCCCCCCAGGAAAGAGCTGGGGAGCCTGTGACACTCGTTTTGTGTCAGCTGGAGCATCCTGTGGGCTGTGGGACAAACGCACCTTATCCTCCTGCCACATGCACAGGGGACAGCCAGCTCCATGTTTGTAAGGGAGCCCCTTTGAGGCACCCAGCACGGGCAGGCCATCATGCGAGTAAGCAGCTGACCCAGCCCCAAGCTCAGACACCAAGTGGGTCCAGAGCAGATTGTGAAAGGTTCCAATTAGGCCTCCCCAGCCGTCATGGGGAGCAGTAGTTCTGCCTACAGAGTGGCCAGAGGACAGGGAGAGAAGGGGAAGGAGGAATGACAGGGTGAACCAGGACACCCAGCTTGGTTCCTGCCCCAGGCAAGGCAGTGAATCACTCCTGAGAACTGCGGCTGAGTTCACCTTCCGTGCATGGGAGGCTGCTTTTGAACGCTCCTGGCAGTCTCATGTCGGAGGCCAGGCCCCAGACACAATGGCAGCGGAAGTACAGCAGACTGACCATGGCAGGAGGGGCAGTGACCTCCACTATGGCAGGAAGATGGCTTCCCTAGGGTCCTGGGTAACTTCAGACCTGCCTTGGTGACAATGGGAAGTGCTTTGCTGAGCTTAAATAAAAACTAGGAGCCGAGTGTCAACTTACACCTATAAACCCAGCTACTCAGGAGTCAGAGATCAGGAGGACCACCATTCGATCTCAGGGCAAATAGTTCCTGAGACCTTACCTCAAAAAACACCCATCACAAAAAAAGGGCTACCTAGTAAATGTGAGGCCCTGAGTTCAAATTCCAGTACCACAAGAAAAAAAAAATAGGGACAGGGCCAGTGGCAGCTGTGTGAGGAGGGAGCTGGCCTCACAGGTGGAAGCTGAAACAGGTGTGCAAGGTCTCAGTTCAGAGACAAAAAGGGACTGGGAGCTGCTACTTAGTGAGCGCCTGCTGTATGTCAGCTAGCATTGACAGAGGTTTTACTTCATTTACGCACCCCCCCCCCTCCCGCCCATGACACAGGGGAAAGCACCTGCCCTGTTTTACAGCCAGGGTAGCAGGGCTCAGTGCAAAGCCACAGCAGCCAGTGCCAGGCTCAGGGAGATCTCTCCCCGCCACAACCTGAGTGGACCCAGGCATAGCTCACAGGCCCCCAGAATCCTCGGCCTGTCACTCCAGGTGCTCTAAGGCTTCAGGGGGCTGTCAATCCCTCATGGTCCCCTACCCTTGTCCCTTGGGCATGTGGTCACAAGCACACCAAGCAGAACTCCACAAGCAAATCCACACAGCCCAAAAAAGCTACAATCAGCCCAGTGTTCTGTACTGCTGGTAGGACAGTCCCAAGACTGTCCTGGGACTGGACCCACTTGGCAGGTGCCAGATGGAAATAGCCACCACCCTTCCCAGGACAGAGGACCTGCTCAAGGCTATTTGCCCAGGCAATGTCAGGGAAAGGGCACCTCAGACACTAAGATGACATGACAGTATCACAAAGTGGCCCTGCCACCAGGAGCAACCAAAGGGGGAGGGAAGGAGAGGTGAGGTGGCCATGACAAGAGCCCAGGGGAGGGGGGTGGCAGGAATGAGCACAAAGGGGAGGGAAAGGAACTCCTGAGCTGGAGGCCTGACAAGTTTACTATGTCCCCGAACTGGCTTGGCCACATGTTTAAAGCATGACAGCAAGCACTGCTGCCCATGAGTCCCAAAGGGGAGCAGATGTCCAGATGCTCCCCCCACGTGGAGGGCTGGCGATGGTTGGGTGAGCATCGTCCACTTTGGAGGCTGGGAGGACGGGGACTCACCACAGAAGGCCCACACAGGGCTCTTTCTCCAGTCTGCAGATGTCTTCTGCTGTTTGTGCCTTGCCCTCCAGCTGGACTCAGGTGCCCCGCAGCATTGCCAGCCTCTGACCCATCTTCTTGCTCTGGGCCAGACCCCCCCACCCAACTCCAAAGGGCTCCTCGCTCAGGTCCCCAGCTCCTGTCAGTGTCAGGTGCATGGACTAAAGCGTGCTGTACAGTTTTTTAAGCAGTACTGGGGGGTTGAACTCGGAGCCTCATGCTTGCTAGGCAGGGGCTCTACCACCTGAGTCACTCCGCCAGCCCTTTTGTGTGGGTTATTTTTTGAGAAAGGGCTTCACTTTATGCCTGGGCCATAAAACGATTCTCCTATTTGTGTTCCCTACTTGCTGGGACAACAAGGTGTGTGCCTTTGGTTGAGATTCGGTCTTATGAACTATTTGCCCAGGATGGCCTTGAACCACACATTTGTCCACCTCCATCTCCCTCCTGCCCTCCTTCCACTAGGATTACAGGCTTCAGCCACCAGGCCTTGTCTCACTTTAAATCCCGACCAGTTGATTATGACTTAGTGAAGGTGGAAAGCCCCACAGAAGGCCTCCACTCTCCTGTCTCAGCTTCCTCTGTGACCTGACCCATGGTGACCCATCTTCCTTGGCGACCTACACCCAGGGTAGGTCCTGCTTGTCCTTGCACACACAGCCCTGCCTGAGCAGCCCCGTCTCCCAGCCTCCTCTGTGGCTTCCCTCTCATCCCTGACAACCCCGTGGGGCTTGGCCCCAGCATTGCCACTGCCCCAGCTACCACTCTGTACCACCTTTCTCCCTGACCTGAACTTGACCCTGCTTTAACCCTGTGCCCCTCATGCCTGGCACACAGAGAGCCCTGATAGCAAGCGCTTCCCCACCCCAGCAATGCCCGCTGAGGTCAGGAGGATGAGATCAGGTGGGTGGCGGCTGCTTGCTCCACATGCCACGTCACCTGGCATTCTGGGTGCTAGCTGGAATGGCAAAACCCACTGGTTCCCATCAGGACCTAGAAGGGCAGGTGACGGCCCCTCAGCAGTCAGAAGCCCTAGGCCTGTGTTTGCAGAGGAGCCACTTCCTGCTCATTTCCAAAGAGGGCAGAAGTGCCAGGCACTGGGCCGGCCCACCCTGCATGTCCACAGGTTTTTCTCTCTGTGAGGCTCATCTATGTTTTTATTCTCATGTTTGGTAGCACAAGGACATCTCTACAGAAAGTGACCCTGACGGACACAAAAGATAATGGTGGCCATAAACAGTGCGATACCAGAAGCCTTGACTCCCGGCTTTGCTGGGTGTTCTGACAAAAGCAAGTCCCAAAATAAAGGTCACTTGGGGAAAAGGGATCTTTCGTGGGTTTCAAAACAAGCCCCAGGAGGACCAAAGCAGCAAACCCCAGTTTGTGGGGCACTGTGGGATGACAGATGGGTGTCTTCCAAAAGAACACCATGAGGGAGGGACAAGGGACCAAAGGGACGTCGAGTAATCCACAAGGAAAAGCTGAGGCACAGAAGGTCGCGGCTCCAGAGCCCCTCCACCCATGTGACACTATTTCTACAGTGGCAGAAATAACATCAGTGGTTGGGGCGGGGGGAGGGGAGATGAGACAGACCGCAAAGGGACACGGTGTAGGGGGACAGGGATGATGGAATGTTGTACGTCTTCCCTGGGATACTGACTATGAAACTGAACACATCCGTTGTGACTCAACTGTACCGTTGAAGAGGGGGGATTTTAGGGCTGGGGATGTGACTGGAAGAGCGCTGGCATGTGTGAATGTGTGAGGTTCCACCCTGACCACCCCCCAAAAAAAGGTGGGGGACTCTACTGTATGCAACTTATACCTTACCATATGGGAGAATACCCCAAAATATAACCCCAAAAGAGAGAGGTTTATTCATCAATTGTAGTACATGGGTCTTATTTAGAGCCTGTATTTTTCTTAAGACCCTGATTTAAAAGCAAACAAACAAAAGCCGTTAACAATCTCAAACAAAACACTGACCAGACAGACAGGGAGCCAGGAAGGAATGTTGAGAAGAGCTGCTGACCCCTGACCCCCAGGACTGTGACAGCGTGTGTGGGATGTTTCCAGAGTCCTTTACCTTCAGAAGACACATATTTTCAGATAAAATAGTATTTCTGGGGACTGCTTTGAAATAACCCAGGAGCGGCACGGTGGGGTAGGGGTGAGACACAGGACAGTCCAGAGCTGGTTTTTGTTAAACTGGGCGATGGGGCTAAGGGTTCCTGCTCTATCTGTGTTATACTTTGGTGTTTGTCTGAAATGTTCCAAAATAAAAAGCTTTGTTTTTCTTTGGATCACCCTCTCGTGCCAGGGGTGGGAGGGGGCAGCTAGGGAGCCTTTCAGGGCCAGGGCCACAGCCATAGGCACAGCAGCCTGAGTCATCTGGTGGGGGGGTGACCAGAGAGGGCAAGCCCCATTCAGATGGGGAATTCTGTCTTTCTTTGGTGCTAGGGATCGAACTCAGGTCTCTGGGCACACTAGGCAAGTGTCCTGCCACTGAGCTACATCCCAGCCCATCCATCCAGATGCGGAGCAGGGATCACCTGGGGCCAGGTGTGGCCAGGTCCACTTGCTAGGTAAGCAGGTAGACATAAGCGGTGGCCACAAAAGGAAAATGGGGGGAAAAAATCACTGTAATTCACCTTCCCAAATCCACTAATCTCTATTTAAGATCAGATAGCCAGGGGCTATCACAGTTGGTTTGAAGTTCCCCATAAAGCTTAATTCACTCTCTACCCAAGAGAAACCCACACCCTAGCCATCAAAACCTAAGAGTTAGATAAAGCAAAGGTTAAGAATTTCAAACAAATTCTCCATCAGTTAGAGCAGGTAATTGTCTAGTTCCTGCTTAAGAATTGTCTAGTTCTTTCTTAACAAAACAATAACCCAAATCCAAGAAGTCACCCTAGGAGCCAGAATGACCCTCCCTGTTCTAACAGCCATCCCAGCCACCGGGACGCATGACCTTTGCCCGCTTGTATTCCCCCAGCTGTCAGGCGTAAGACTAGCAGACCATCATCTTGAGTCTTTGCTCCCATTTCCTGTGTGAGGAACAGGAAATGGCGCTCTCTCTCTCTCTCTCTCTCTCTCTCTCTCTCTCTCTCTCTCTCTCTCTCACACCTCCCCACCCCAACCTGACCCCTTTCTTTGTTCTCGCTGTAGAGACAACCAGCTTTCAGTCTGTTGAAAGCCTATTCCTTTCCCAATAAGCTTTACTGTTACTTTCACTGAATCTTTAAGAACTCAAGTCTTGTTTGAGTTCTTCTCCTGCCTGACACAAGAACTGGGATAAAATTTCAACGAACATGCTGAAGGCATGGGAGTGGGGTGGGGGGGTCTCAAATGGTAGAGCTCTTACCTGGCAAGCACAAGGTCCTGAGTTCAATCCCCAGTAATGAGAAAAAGAAGTTGTATGTCTGCGGTTTAAGTGGCACTGTCAGGTTTTTAATGCCCTAATAGTGAAAACGTTCCTGTGGTGCTTGGGGTACGGCCCGAGGCCCTGGTTTAAAACCCAGTACCACCAAAAACCAAACCAAACCAAACCAAAACTGCAAACCAAACCCAGCCACTGAGCCTCGGTTTGTCCCAGAGGCAGACATCTCTGCAAATCAACCCCCCACCCACCAAGGAGGGCGCTCAGGGAGCACAGAAGAGGCCAGGCCGAGTGGGCACAAACTTGTCACCAAAGATGGCCTGATGCTTCCGAATGCTCTTCGTTTACAGTCTTTATTACTACTGCAAACAGCTCAAAAGGACCGCCCTGGGGACACAAAACTACAGCTGTGAAATAAAGGTCACAGTAATGATAGGATGACAGCCCTCCCCAAAGTACTGCAGAGAATTCAATCCAGTGCAACAAGTCTCGGCAGGTGTTTGGTTTCACTTTCATTTTAAAAGAACAAAGCCACCAGGTACCAAGATGACAGTCATGAAATCACAGGAAACGCGCAGTGTGATACAATGGCTCACACAGAAAGCCACGTCAGTATCGAATGGATTGCACAGCTAAACAGAAAATTAATCCAGAAGAAAACAAAAGAACATCTTCGGGCTGGGCACAGTGGCACACACCTGTAATCCCAGCTACTCAGGAGGCTGAGAGTGGGAGGATCACAGTTTGAGGCTAGCCCAGGGAAAAAAGTTAGTAAGACTCCATCTCAGCAAACAAGCCAGGCATGGTGTTTCATGCCTGAAATCCTAGCAATTTGGAAGAAGGTACTGGTCCAAGGCCAGCCCTGGGCAAAACAGGTGAGATCCTATCTAAAAAAACAAAAACCAAAAAACTGAAAAGGGTGGGGGTTAGGATGTGGCTCAAGTGGTAGAGCACCTGCCTAATAAGCATGAGGCCCTGAGACCAAACCCCAGTGCCACCGAAAAAAAAGAGCCAATTTCACACTGAGGGGCACCCGAGAGAAATACATGCAGGTGGGAAGCTGTGGGTGACAGCCCCAGGCCATCCCCAGAAGAACAGTGTGACTTGTGGTTTACCTACAGGTGAAGAATACACAAATCACAGCCCACACTAAACTCAGCGGCTCTGGGAGGCCAGCAGTGATCTCAGAGGGTGTCATGTGCTGGTGGGGATGGGGGATGCTAGGGTTTCTGTGGGGTGCTGTTGTTATGACCGGCATGCCTTGGGCACATGTCCTGTCCTTTGGTGAGAAGTCCACACAAACAGACTATGGAGGCCTGGCTGGTACCAATTTCTCCTGGGCCTGCCCTGGTCTCCTGCTGGAGACGGAGTAGAGGCCACCTGATTCAGCTGTCTGTCTTCACATTTTCTTTACTTTTTTTTTTTTTTTTTTTTTTGAGACAGAATCTCACTACTGTAAGTCAGGCCAGCAGAAACTCATGATCCTTCGGGATTGCAGGCCTTTGTTTACAGAGCCCAGCTTAACTTTATTTATTTTTTAAATTTGATTTCACAGGCTTCCTTCCAACAACCTTGATCTCTTTTCCCCACTGCTCTCTGAAGGACATTCAGGAAGTCCCCAGTCATGGCAGGGACGTGTATAGTGCAGGACAGCACACCCAGGTAAGGACAGAATTTACGGTTATGAGCAGGAATAGTCTCAGCATTCTGGCAAAGAGAAGCAACTATAACCAACAAAACACAAGTGTGTCAGAACCTGAGGGTTCCCTGGGTCAAGAAGTGCAACATCAAGTCCATCCTGCAAGGCCAGAGCAGCAGTGCTGAGAACCATGCACAGGCGGCTCCCCACACGCCCATGTCCTCCTCTGGGCTGGGCAGCGCCACCACTTTACAGATGACCCAACAAGGGCCAGCTTGGAAGCTGGGACCTGACACCTGGCCCCTCCTCCCATGCACCTCACCTGTCGCCACAAACACTTGGAATGCACTTGGTACCAGGTCTCTGCCACCACACCCTGGGAGAAGCTGCATTCCAGCTCATTTGCCTTTCTCTCAGCTTTGGGGTGCGGCTCTGCCTTAAAGACCTGCCTAACACCTGGCTATAGGACACAGTTCCCAGCCTGGCACTACTACTCCCACTTGCTGAGCCCTGGGCCCATCACAGCCTCTGGGAAGAACAGAAAGAAAACCAACCAGGAACGACTGTGTCACAAAAGGCACCTCTACCAGCCACTCATAAAACACAAGGATTCTGGGCTTGGAAGAAAACCAAAACTGGGTTCCTACCCCAGCCCTGCCACTTGCTGGCACCAGGATGACTTCAGGGGGTTCCCTTAATACCATCAACCACAGCGTGTTCTGCTCGGAGTGGGTCCTGTGACATTCCAATATGACAAAGATATAAAAGGACACCCCAGACTCTAATGTGCTGCGACTCATCAGGATTATAAGGCAGATTTAACTCAGTTTATCAGAGGGGCCAAACCCAAAGCTCGACCTAAAATGCTCAAGACACCTGGCTTCTGCCAGTCTGGGGCCCAAGTGCAGGGTGCTGCTTGGAAGGGTGAGAGGTGCCAAGAATACCTAGAAAGAGAAGTGACAACGGGGACTCTGAGCAGCATCACTTACATTGGCTGCAGTTTTGTGAACTCAGGTACCTCTTCTTTTTTCTTTCTGAAGAGGAACCAGTAGGTGAGCAGACCCACGATGAGGGAAAACAGAATCATGTCCGTGATGCTGAACAGGGACACTTCTTCCGCTACCGCCTCAGGCACAGTGGCACTGGTGTCTGCGTGGGAGTCCCCCATATCGACGACAGAACTGTCAGGAGAGAGACAGCAGGCGTGAGTGAGGATGCGCCTGAGGGTGGGGGCTGCCCGTGGAATGCTTGGGGGTCTTCATGCCCAGGAGGTGCTCACTGCCCAGAAGCTGCGACCTTGCACAGGGACCTTGGACAGACTCACACAGCCGATGACCCCACAGGCTACACTCCAGCAAGGGTGCGTCCTGGCTACAAGCTGGGTCCTCTGCACACAGTCCGGGCACCAGCCAGGGGCTCCCAGTGCCATAAGCATCCAATCCCACAAAGAACGGCCCAGGGAGAGGCAGACACTTCCTGCACGCGCCTGTCCCCCTGGGTTGTCCCAAGTCCTGGAGTGCTCAAAGTCCAGGAGTTCCCAAACGGCTCCTGGGAAACAACCTCTGAGCCCGGGCACCCTGCTTGAGAAGACTGTCCGTATCTACCCGAGAGCTTGGCCTTGCACGCACACAGGGATGCTGACAGTGATTTATGGTGAACTTCTGCAGCAGACTGACAGCCAGGGCAGCTGGAGCCAGAGTCGGAGCTTCCAGGTGTAGATGCTCCCACCTGCCTTCTCCTGGACCCTGCTTTTTGTTTTTGTTTTTTTTTTTTGATGGTACTGGGGTTTGAACTCAGGGACTCATGCTTTCTAGGCAGGTGTTCTACCACTTAAGCCATGCCCCCAGCCCTTTTTGCTTTAGTTGTTTTTCAGATAGGGTCTCATGCGATCTTGGACTGTGATCCTCCTTCCTCTGCCTCCCAAGTACTGGGATTACAGGTATGAACCACCACACTCAGTCCTCCATGTCCTTGGTTCTGGGCCCTTTAGTCTGCATCCTCTTGCTGTTTTAAACCCTAAGCCTAAGTAAAAACCTTTCCTGACCTCTGTGAATCCTGGTTGAGTCACTGAACCCATGGTGGCCTTAGGGACCTTCAACTTACCAACCTGCTTCCTAGAAAGAGGATCAACTGGCTCATTCATCACTGAAACCTGGCAGGTCTGACATGAATCAACCCATGCCTGTGTTAGAAGTCCCTGAACCCTAAGCAGGCCACTTGGGTCCCTTTCAGCCAGGCTGAGCTCACCTCTGAAGTTGCATCATTCTGCCTTGCAATGGGGCTCTGACCAAATAGGTGGCTTTTACCACAACTCAATCAGAATGCCTGAGTCAGCTCAGCAACTCCGGCCAAAGGGGCTAGCTCTGTGTCTGACTTCCATTTGCTGTCACTGCCTTCTGGAAACTATAGGGTCTCCAGAGTTCCGGGCGTCAGTCCTGCCATTCTACACCCCACTCAGAAGCAGCTGGTTCTTTGCTTTCTCATTAACCAGAGCTTCTTTTCCAACAGCTGACTTGAATCTCAACTCACCCCCTTTTGCGGGGAGGTACTGGAGTTTGAACTTAGGACCTCAAGCTTGGCAGACAAGGCTCTATCACTCAAGCACACCCCCAGCCCTTTACTGCTTTAGTTTTTTGGTTTTTTTGGATAGGGCCTCATGTTTTTGCCTGGGCTGGCCTCTGTCTGTGATCCTTCTACCTCCACCTCCTGCATAGCTGGAATTACAGATGTGCACTATGATTCCTGACTTGTTGGTTGAGACAGGTGTCTTGCTAAGTTTTGCCCAGGCTACCTTCAAATCTTGAGCTCTACCTGGCTAGTATTACAGGTGTGCTCCACCACATCTAGCCCTCCACCTTTTGGGGGCTGCCAGTGATGGAACCCAGGGCCTTACGAGTGCTACCACTGAGCTACAGCTCCCTGACATTCAAGGACACATTTGACTCTGGTGTCCCCAAACAGCACTGCTTCTATTTAAGTGCTGCTCATTCAGTGCTAGTCATGTCTGTCTCTCCCAACCCACAGCCTATGGCAAGCCCACGCACCTTCTGCCAACTTTCTACAAACCAGACTGGGGCGTTAGAACCAGCTTTGGTGGATTCTGGAAGGACCTGTCCTGCAGAATCGTGATGTAACAGATTAGAGCCAGCCAGTTGTCTACTGAGGACCGATGTGCTAGATGTGCTGGCACAGAGAAGCCCCCAGTCTCTGGCACCAAAAGGCTCCCTGCCCCACCGCCCTCCTACCTCTGCCTCACTAGGTAGCCCAGGCCCCTTACTTTCCAGAAGGAAAGACAAATGCCCATGAAGTCTCCACCTGTGGCTGACAGTGCACCTCAGAAAAGAGAGCATGTGGGTGGATTTCAAGTTGATGGGGTGCTGAGGAGCAGGCACAGTAGTGCATCTGTACCCACATAATCACATCTTTGCCACCTACTGTAAGAGACTTCTGATGGACAGGTCACTCCCCACACAGCAGCCGAAGGGGGCCTTGAAGAGGAAGTCAGGTTGCACCACCTCCCCGATCAAAATTCCCAAATGGCTTTACATTCTGCTCACTACAAAATCTGAAGTCCACTCCAGGATATCAGGGTGCCCATCCTTTTTGTTTGTTTGTTTGCAGTAAATGCTCTGCCACTTAAGCCACACCCCTAGCCCACCCCCATACTTCTTACCACTCCCCGCCCCCTTCCTCAAAGGCCTCCTCCTACCTCAGGACCTTTGCCCAAGATCACTGTCTGCAAGTTTTTCTCCCTGACTTCACTCAGGTCTCTGCTCCGATGACCATCTCGGGGAGACTTTGACCGACTTCAGTACCTAAATAGCTCCCATCACTCCTCCCCTTCCCCTCATGGCTCTTAGCACTTCAGGCTGGCCATGTCCCTGACTGGAGGTTCAATGCCACTAGCATGGGGACTCTGCCTCGTTCACAGACTGGCATCCTAATGACAATGTATTGAACAAATAAACCTTCAACAAAATGCAGGAACCTCTTGGATCCTAGGAACCGGCAATGGTTTTACAATCTGAACAGAAGACTCCAGCCCATCAGCATGTCTTGTGCCTCCTCCCTTTGCTGTTTCTTTTTGTGGTGGTTATTGGGATTTGAACTCAGGGCCTCACGCTTGCTAGGCAGGTGCTCTATTGCTTGAGCCACTCCACCAAACTTTTTTTTTTGTGTGCGTGTTGAGTATTTTCAAGAGAGGGTCTCAAAAAGTATTTGCCTGGGCTGGCATTGAACCTTGACCCTCCTGATCTCTGCCTCCTGAGTAGCTGGGATTACAGGCATGAGCCACCGACACCTGGCTGGCTTATTTTTTCAAACAGGGTCTTGCATTTTTGCCTGGACTGCCCTGGACCACGATCCTCCTACTGATACCCCAAGTAGTTGGGGTCACAGTCACACACACCACCATGCCAGCTATTGGTTGAGATGGGTCATGCTAACTTTTTGCCTGGCTGGCCTTAAACTGCAATCCTCTAGGTCTCTGTCCCCTGAGTAGTTGGGATTACAGGCATGAACCACTGCACCCAGCCTCCTTTGCTGTCTCTGACACCTTTTCCTTGAGCTCAGTCAAGATTGCAGATTCATGTCCCACTGAGGAAAACGGACAGGTGCTGCCTGCCTCGAATGAGACCAACTTCCTCATTGGCACATCAGACACAAACAGATAATGTTCCCAGCAGCCTGGACTCTGAAGCATCATCCTCAGACACACAGGAGCCACACAGGGGAGGTAGAAAGCCCATGTGATCACTTTATCCAAGGCCTCAATCTATAGAGGGCCTAAGTGACAAAACTAAAAGGAGCCCCAGCTTTCCGAGAGAGCTGTGTTCACCCTGTGTACCCAGGAAGATCTAGCTGTATACCGTGTCTCTCGGTCTTGTGGCATGAGCCCCATAGGGAAGAACAGCATCTTTAGCACCTTGGGGTAAAGAAGCACTAGTAGGCTGGCAAGAAGGCAATCGAGCAAGGAGGGGACTGGGTGCAGTGACTCACACCTGTAATTCAGGCTACTCAGGAGGTGAAGATTCAGAAGATCATGGCTCAAGGCCAGCCTGGGGAAAAGCTTAGTGAGATCCCATCTCAGCCAACAAACTGTAATGGTACATGTCTGTAATCCCAGTCAAAAAAATAATGAAAGCAAGAAGGGCTGTGGGCATGGCTCAAGCTATACAGCGCCTGCCTTGCAAATGCGAGGTCCTGGGTTCAAACCCCAGTACCGCCAAAAAAAAAAAAAAGCATGGTCCCACAGGACACCCAGCATACCTGGGAGCTGAAGCCATGAACAGCCCACAGTAAGCCACTTAAGCAGCACTTCCCATGGAAGTGCACAAATACCCACATCTGCCCAGCCCCTCTCCAAATGAGCAAAATAAATTAATATACTAAGACACATGGAAGGTAAAATTTGCACGAGTGGCTAACATGAGGGTGAAGATGTAAGAACAATGCTGGGCTTGAACGGCGTTTCCCTGGCAACCCCCAGGACAGGGATTCCCAAACTTCTTCAGTTGGTGAAGCCCCTAATATCCCAGCAAATTATTCATGGTATTCCCTAAACCCAAAGAAGTAGTTAACAAAGCTGGGTGTGGTGGTGCACACCTGTAATCCCAGCTACTCGGGAGGTGGTGGTAGGAGGAATGCAGTTCAAGGTTGGCCCAAGCAAAAGCGCGAGACCCTATCTGAAAAACAAACTAGAAGTAGAAGGGTTGGGAATGTGGCTCCAGTGGTGGAGTGCCTGCGAGGCCCTGAGTTCAATCCCCAGTACTGCCCCAGCACCACCAAGAAGTACTTAAGAAGGAAGTGGTTAGGTCCAAACACTGCAAACCCAGCTTTGCACTGATGTTTCAGCATGAACCAATGCTAAAACCGTGGATCCACACTGCTGCTTCGCAGGGAAGGCCATGGTGTGGACTCTGCTGCATGTGGAAACTAGGCACCTCTATGCCACAGTGCCCTGCGGTACCCGGCCTCACACAGTGTGGGAACCACCTCTACAATGTGAAACTCTTTGATGGGGAAATTCTGGTCATTCTGGCCTCTGACTGTCCTTATGTCAGGGGGTGGTGGTAAGGGTGACCACAAGATGGTTGCACTAGAGGCCTGGGTGACTCTGTTCTGGGAGGATGTTTAGTCTGTGACTTTCTTCTTCTCCCCCATGACAAAGGAACATAGGGCAAGGCAGGGCTACAGGCCTAACATGTATGCCAGAAATAGCAGGAAGAAAAAGCAAAGAGGAGAGGAGGAGAGAGGAGAAGAGGACAGGAAAAAACAAGAAGAGTAACTTCCTCGCTGGACCAGGCTCTTTCGTTTTTTCTCCTGCACTGGCAGTCGAACCCTGAAGCGCTCTGCCACTTCAGCAACACCCCTAGCCCTTTTGTTTGAATTCTTTGTTGGAGATAGGGTTTTGGTAACTTTGCCCAGGCTGGCCTTGAACTTGCAATCCTCCTGCCTCTGCTTCCCAAGTAGCTGGGATTACAGAAGTGTACCACCATGCCCAGCTATGGACCAGGCTCTTGCTACAGCCCTGGCACCAGCTGGCTGAGACCCTGGTCAAATCTCTTCCCTACAGCTGGTTTCAATGTTCTCATCTATAAAATGAGGCACAGAAAAAGACATGTCAAAAGACTAGCCACATAGGTCTACCCAACTCAAAACACCAGCAGAACTGAACTGATCACTTATAATAAATCAGGTCTCTACAAAAGTTTAATAAAATATAACATACACACAGAGGGCAAAAACTATACAGGTGTCCTTTAAGATTTAAGAGGCAATGGTTCCAGGACCCCGTGAATACCCAAATCCTTCGATTCTCAAGTTCCTTTTATAAAATGACCTATCGTTTGCATATGACCTACACACAGCCCCCTGTACCTTCAGTCATCTCTGGAGTGACTGTAACACCTGATGCAGTGAAATGCTGCATGAATAGTTACTACATTTTATTTGTACTGTTTATTGATATCTTTCCATCTGTAGGTGGCTGAATCACAGGTGCAAAACCTGCACGTTGGGAGAGCTGACCCTACATGGACAGCCTTGACCTCTGTTCCTCCTGATTTCAACAGCAGACAGTTTCTGCTAGCCTTAGAGCAGGGGGAAGGACAGGAGCTCCAGTCGTACCAGACTGGACAAAGCAAGGTGGACACTTGGGCCAGAGAGCGCTGGTGGAGCACTTGCTACCAGTCTATGAGAAGACAAATGTGGTGAGAACAGAAGGGCCCCCTTCAGCCCGAGCTCAACCCTGGAGCACAAAGTCATTCCGCAGGAAGTGTGTACGCAACTTCCCATCAGCAAACAAGGCTGAGCCACCAGAGATGTTCGGTAACTCCTCTCTCCAAGGTGACATGAGAAAGGGTGACACAATCTTCCCTAACTGGCTGTCCAGGAAGTGCGGCATTCAAGCAAGACATTCGTATGGACTTCTTCATCTTTTTTCTGTTGGAGGGGGTCACTTAGCTTTTTGAAACTGTAGATTTACATCTATCTCTAAATGGGGAGATTTCTCAACCATTCTTTCCTTCCTTCTCTCCCTCCCTCTCTCCCTTTCTTTCTTTCCTCTCTCTCTCTTTTCTTCCTCCCTCCCTCCCTCCCTTTCTCTTTTTCTTTCTTTTTCTGAGTTCTGGGATTCGAACTCAGGGCTTCAAACTTGCAAAGCAGGTGCTCTACCACTTAAGCCACACCTCCGGTCCAGTCCTCACCTTTATTTCTTGAAAACTTTTTAGCCTCACCTTCTTTTTCCTCTCCTTTTGGGACTACAATGATGTGAAGATTAAATCTTTTTTTTTTTTTTTTTTTTGGTAATGCTGGGGATAAAACCCAGGGTCTTGTGCACGCTAGGCAAGTGCTCCATTGAGTTCACCCCTGTCTTTTCCTCTACCTTCTCCATTCACCCAGTGGTGAGACTTTTTTTACTTTCTTACTTTGGCTACTGTGCTTTTCACCAGTTCTAAGCTGTCTGTCTGGTTCCTCTTCGTGTCTTGTGTAATTCCAACTGCTGTGTCATTTTGATGCTGACACTGTTGACCGTCTATCTCACTCAACTTGAGATCTTCTTGATTCCTTGAATGATGAGTCATTTTCTTTTATTATATCTTAGGCATTTTGAATATTATATGACCCTGAATCTTATTTAAATTTTGGCTGGCCATCTCTGCCCCCTGCTGGTGGGAAAGGAGGGGAGGGTGCCACCCCCATGCTTTCAGATGGGACTTCAGCCTCCCCACCACACCTCTACCAAACCCTAGCTCAGAGGTTACTGCTCCCCTCCTGGCTTCCTGACACCGTGAGAAGGGGTAGTGAAGTGCTTGCTGGCTGTGACATCACACCTGGGGACAGCAGGTTTCACTGCTTCCTTGGGGAGTCAAGACTCCCTTGGCTTTTATGAAGATGTTACCAATGCTGCTGTGATGTTTATTCAAGGAACCGACACCAGCATTCTCAAAGGACAGACAGCACTGGCTTAATACAACCTGAAGTGAGAGCTAGGCTGTGTTATAACTGATGGTGGGAAAAAATATATATGTGGAGCCAGGTGCAGTGGCTCACGCCTGCAATCCTAGCTACTCAGGAGGCAGACATCATCATCTTGGTTTAAGGCCTGCAGAGGCAATAAAGCTCACAGACCCTATCTCAGACCAATGAAAAGCTGGATGTGGTGGCACACGCCTGTCAGCCCAGCTACACAGGAAGCATGAATAAGAGGATCAAGGTCCAGGCCAGCTCAGGCATAGCATGAAACCCTCTTCAAAAGAATAACTAGAGCTAAAGCAAAGCAAAGGCAAAGAGGCTGGAGCATGGCAGTGGTAGAGCACCTGCCTAGAAACCACAAGGTCCTGAGTTCAAATCCCAGTAGCTGCAAACAAAACAAAACAAAACAAAACAAACCAGGCTAATCTAACAGAGTAAGTGCTCCCTTCCAATGGTTAACATGCCCCATTAAATCACTGCTCATGGATGGATGGCCATCAGTATTTGACAGTGGCCATTAGTGTGAAAAGTCATTTTCAAAGACGAAATGTAAAATCTCATTACAGATCCTCATTAACAGGTGAATATTTGCAAATGATTTTGATGAAGGAAAAAACTTTGATGAAAGAAAAATGTTATCCTGACTAAAGTAATTCCATTCTTCTATTAGAAAACCTACATTGAAAGTTGTCAGTGGCTCACGCCTGCAATCCTACCTACTCAGGAGGCAGAGATCAGGAGGTTCGAGATTCAAAGCCAGCCCAGGTGAACACTTCTAAAGACCCTATCTTGAAAAAAACCACCAAAAAGAAGGGGCTGGTGGAGTGGCTCGAGGTATATAGGCCCTGAGTTCAAACCCCAGTACTGGAAAAAAAGTTATACTCAGAGTCTAGGCATGCTGGTGCGTGCCTGTAATCCCAGCTATGTGGGAGGCAGAGGTAGGGAGATTGCCCTTTAAAGCCAGCCCGAGGGCAAAATTAATCCAGCTCCTACAACTAACAGCTGAAGGAGCTGGGAGTGGCTAAAGTGACAGTCCTGAGCTCTAATTCCGTTCTGCCCCACCCGCCTCATTATTGTTTGAATTTTATCAACAAATGTCCTGGGAAGTTGTTTTCCATGCTGTTCCATAAGTACTTGCACAGTATTCTCAATTTTACCCTGGCCTTTGGCCTACGAGGCCTAAAGACTTACTACCAGGCCCCCTGGAGGGAAAGTTCACGCGCTAACAGTGCACCTAGTTAAAAACAGCTATGCACTGAGGAAAAAAGTAACAAAAAAGTGACAAAAAAGTAAAAGCTCAAAGTGGTCCTGCTGGCTGCTAGCGGTGCGCTGCTCACTCAGCCTCCCTGGACCTCTGGTGTCTTCTCCGTAACATGAGGACCACACTCAGCCCTGACAAATCAAGACTTCCCTGTGTCTTCCTGGAGTCCGACGGGAAGCACCTTTGCCACATTTCTATGGAGCCACCCGTCACTGTGTGATCTACTCAGGACCCACTGATGCATGCAGAGGAGGCTCCTGGGTGCTCGGAGATTGTCCAGCTGTGTGCCTTCGTGCTCCTCCATCTCTGCAGGTGCCATGGTTGGTCCTCTGGTGAAGGCGGGCTGAAGCCCCCACAGGAGGGCCCACAGTCCTGACGTGGGTCCTGCACTCATCAGCTGCTCTGATGTGCTGACTGGGAAACCCGCTCCCGCTTGTTAGAACTGTATCTGAGACAGGAGTGCAAGGGTCTCGAGCAGGGCCTACCCACCTTTACATTCTGACCCTGGAGGCCTAAGCTGGTGCCTGGTAGCCTTGCAAGCTACTGCCCTGTGCCCATGGCTACCAAGCACTCCTGCCCAAACAGCCCTGCAGCCTGTGCCAGCGCTCTCCTACTGGCCATTTTGTCACCTACCCGTGTGTCCCAAAGCACTGGAGATATTGGGAAGTGCAGAGCAGGCACAGCAATGTGGAGTGGGCTCTCGAGAAAGTTCAAGTACCAAAGTCACATGGACATGCATCCAGCCCATAGCAGGGGAGCCCGTCTCACGCCAGGAACCAAGAGGGGAACGAGCCTCCAATCTGGCCTGGGAGTTTGTCACCTATTAGGAAGGGCAGTCACCACCCATGTCATTCACAGCTACAAGGAAGATGAGGGCAAGATAGTGAGGAAGAGGCAGGCAAGACGTGCCCAGGGTCCAGCATCTGAACTGCTCATGAAGAATGAGCAGGGTCCACGGGTCAGGCCAGGGGGATGACAACATTTCTAACAGGAAGCAGGGCCACCAGGGCCTGAAGTGCATTTGCAAGCAGGGGTGTGGTGACAAGGTAAGAGTTGAGCTTTGTAAAGGGACAGCTGGGCGAGGGGTGGCCGCAGGAAGGCTGCCGCAGGAAGGTCACTTTGGAGATGGTGCCCACGCTGCATCAACAACACAGCCATGGGGCTGGTGGCATGGCTCAAGTGTTAAGAATGCCTGCCTAGTAAGTGTGAGGCCCTGAGTCCAAAACCCCAGTGCTGCCATGAATAAAATAATAAAAAATAAAATAACATTAAAAAAAAAAAAACAAAAAAACACAGCCATGGCCTTGACTGTGGTGTCCTAGAGAGCTCCACCAGACATCTAATGCCTCCAGCCGCCGGCTTTTCCCCCACATAACAGAGCTTAATTTGGATACACATGACCGCCACGAGTCTGACGCAGCACTGTGAAAGGGGAAGGTGACCAGCTACCAGCACTAGGTCTGTCCCAGCATGACTCTGCAGGGTGGGTATCGCTCTGTACAAGTCTGGCTGACCAAGCCCTAAGGGCTGATGGCTGCAACTTCTAGCATCTCTGGGGCTTGGGCTGCCAGGCCTGAATTCCAAGTGGCCCAACCCAGGGCTCTTCAAAGCCTTTGGCAGCCCGCTGCAGGGCATTTCATGGGTACAATTCAGTAGCATGATTCAGAGGTGGCTCAAGGTGACCTGTGGGCACAAAACGCTTTGCATGCCTTCAGGGTGGTTCGTGTCCTCACTGTCCCCTGGTGCTTCAATTTATTTTGTATAAGAATGTGGAAAGAGAAACACAGAGTGCTGGGAGGTGTGCCTCGGTATCAGCCAATTTCTGGGAAGACCAGTTCTGATGTCTGCTTCTACCTCTTAGCACATCAACAGAAAAACAATCTGCTGAGAGTGATCAGAACCCCATGCGCGAACACGCCACACACACACACACAGCAGCAGCAAGCCGCACCCCGGGTGACGCCAGGCCCTCTACCTTTTACAGAAAGGACAATGCGGCAGGCCAGTGCCAAGGTGCCCCTCCCAAAATGGAAGCACAGTAAAGACTGACTGACAGTTACAGCCCCAGAGAAACAAACTTGACTACCATGGGAAAGAGGGCCTGGGAAGGATGGCAGTACAGGAAGTGGAGCCACTCCCCGCCAGAGAAGACCGAGGACCAGTGGACCCTGCTCTGGGCAGAATTCAGGGCATCTCCAGGCTGGCCATGCAAGCCTTAAAACAGAATGAGTCATGGTGAGCTATGTCCACAGAGGGCTGTGTGACATGGCTCAGTGACATAAGTGTCCGTGCCCCGAGGGACTGGGCCACAGACCAGCCAAGAACGTTGATAGAGCTGAACTCTGAGTTTCTGACCTGGCTGGTGGCATGGCTCAAGTGGTAAGAGTGCCAGCCTAGCAAGCGTGAGGCCCTGAGTTCAAACTCCAGTGCTGCCAAAAAATAAATAAAATTCAAGTTTTTGAGTTAAGATTTAAATACAGGTTCCTGGATCTTTCCTTCAACCCTTGTGAAACACACACACCCCTAAGAGCCTAGGAAAGATGAGATACTGAGGTGCACAATCCTGTGCGGGTCCGAAGGACTCGGGAAAGAGCTGTGGAGACAGGGAGCCCCACAAAGGCAGCAGGTCTTGAGAAAAGCCTATGCCTATCTCCCAGGTGGACTCTCACAGCCTGCCACTCCCAAAGCCAGTGCCGTGTCTACACAGGGGCTTTCCAGACCCATGACATCCCCAGATGAGGCACTGCTCACGATAGCGTCCTCCTGCTCCTTCCAGCTGGAGGAGGAAAGGAATCGCAGGCCTCTGTCCAGTCACTCACCCACCTCTTGGGTTGAGGGACTTTCTGGCCTCCAAGGAGCTCATCAATCCCATCCAAGTATCACTGTGCTTCAGGGTTACAGAGCAAAGAATGACTGTGACCTTCCCCCACCCCAAACAAAGCTACTTTCTCTCTAGAATTCACCTTCACACAAACATAATGTGCTACACATACATACGCTGATAAAAAAAACCTCCCCCCCTCCCTGCTCTCTCCCTTCCTTCCTCTCTCCATCTCTCCACCCCTCTGGCCCTCCCTCAGGAGAGTGAGTGCACTTGCTAGGCAGGCATTCAACAACCACAATACTTTTTTTTTTTTTTTTTGTAGTACTGGGATCTGAACTAAGGGTCTCACACTCTACCACTTAAGTCACTCCACCAGCCCTTTTGTGTGATGGGTTTTGAGATAGGGGCTCTCAAACTATTTGCAGGGGCTGGCTTTGAACCGCAGTCCTCCTGATTTCTGTCTCCTGGGTAGCTGGGATTACAGGCGTGAGCTGTCAGCACCCAGCACACCTCAGTCCTTTTGCTTCCTTTGCAGATGGAGCCTCAAGCTTTTGCCTGAGCCAGCCTTGACCATGACCCTCCTCTTGTCTGCCTCCCGAGTAGCTAAGACTACAGATGTACCCATGCCTGACTACTATTCTACTTTTTGAGCCATTTCTTCCTGCTGCTTCTTTACATGGTATCTTTCCTGGCTATGTGAGTAGTCAGTCCACTGACCTGATGGGCCACTGCTTGCTGTTGTTTGCCAATCCTTCCCCGAGCACCTAAACGTAGGCCAGGCCAGGGGCTAAGGCAGAGGAAAAGGTATGAAAAGAACATGGTCTGCTGTACAGACCTTCAGTCTGCCCAAGGAAACAGTCTACACTGCAGACAAATGGGGAAATGCTATAAAAGAATTCACCAAGCCCTGTGGGCTGGAGAGGAAAGAGAGGAATCCACCCCAAGGAAGTGGAGAAATCTCCCCAGCTGGGCTATTATCTCCTTCTAAATGCTGAAATCAGAGCCCAGAGGGTTTGTTTTGTTTTTTGGTAATACAGGGGTTTCGACCATGCCCTCAGCTATTTTTTTTGCTTTAGTTATTTTTCTGGATAGGATCTCACAGTTTTGCTTAGGGCCAGCAATCCTTGTAGCTATGCTTCACAGTAGCTGGGATTATAGATATATACCACCCTGCCCAGCTTCTTGGCTGAGGTGGTGTCTCACTGATTCTCCCAAGTAGTTGTGATCACAGGTGTGCACACTACCACATCCAGCCCACGGCTCTGAGGGCTGAAGTGGTTTGCTTAAGGTCACACCACTGTTTAGAGGTAGAGATTAAATTAAATGTGGATCTGATTCTCAAGTCGTCTCTGACCTCTGACTTCCCTAAATAACATTAGGAAAGGCACCTTTAGACAAATAGCTTTGTTTTTTATAAAAATCTTTACATTTTCAACTAGACTTAAATCTTTATAGTTCCTTTGAGTGTGTGTAGTATTACAGATTAAACACAGGGCCTCGTGTGTGCTCTAAGCAAGTTCTCTAGCACTTGAGCCATATCCCTCGATCTGAATTTTCCTAATTGTCAGTATCAAAGTTGCTTTCAAAGAGGATTAGCCTCTAGCTGGACTGAGGCACAAGTCACCACTGCACGGAATGAATGGGGGTGTCCTTACAGTCTTCAGTCATTGAAGCAGGGGTGCCATTAGACTCTACAGCCATTAAAAGGGTAACCTGGAAATTATTAACATCTTTCTGTCAACACTTGATAACTTACATGAAATGCATGTATTTCTTAAATTAACCAGCAAAGCTCAGCCATGAAAAATAAGACAACTTGAATCTACCAAAGAGTTATCACTGGTAGGAAAAAAATCTTCAGCAAAAATGAACTCCAGTAGGATGCAGTGACTCATGCTTGTAATCCCAGCTACTCAGGAAGCAGAGATCAGGAGGGTGGTGGTTCGAGGCCAGCCTGGGCAATGAGTTTGACAGACCCTATCTTGAAAGAACCCAACACAAAAAAGGGCACATGGAGTGACTCTAGTGGTAGAATGCCTACCTGGCCAGTGTGAGGCCCTGAGTTCAAACCCCAATATCACCAAAAAAATTAAAAAAAAAAAAAAAGAACTCCAGAACCAGATGGTTAATTGGCAAATCTTGATTGAACATTTAAGAGAGAAATAAATGCCAAATCTATGAGAACTCTTTCAGAAGATAGAAGACTTCCCAGCTCATTTTATGAGGCGTGGATTGCTCTGACACTAAAACCAGACAAATAGAAAACTGGAGACCAACATGTCTCAGGGACAGAGGGGTAAAAATCTTCTAAACTATTAACAAGGTGAGCTGGCATGGTGGCTCACATCTATAATCCCAGCTACTCAGGAGGCAGAGATCCGGAGGATTGTCGTTTAAGGCCAGCCTGGGCAAAAAGTACCCTATCTCAAGCAATAAAAAGCTTGGTGTGGTGGTGTATGCCTGTCATCCCTGCTACGCTAGTGAGGGCAACTTGGGCTGCGTCACACACCATGGCATCACAGCAGCAGTGTGTGCAGGAGAGAGAGATCACACAGCAGGACAGGAAGCCAGAGAGCAATTCGGGTGCCAGGTTAAGTTTTTGTAACAGCTCTGTTGCAGGAACTGACCAGGATCCCACAGGATGTACACCAACTACTCCTTCTGCAGGCAGCACCTCCATGACCCAGGTACTTCTTCTAAGCCCCATCTCTTAAAGGCCTCATCACCTTCACACTGGAGACCCAGTTTCCAAAACACCAAGTCTTGGGGAAACCAAATTCAAACTGCAAGCAGCAACCATTGTCTCAGACAATCATGAGCAGTAGGACTTGGGAAAGTCTGATAAGTAGCCTCTGATTACAAAGGGAAAACAGGATTTTACAGTGGAGAATTTGGCCATCCCTGCCATGACCAAGCAGTAAAGGTCAGTGGTCTAATACTGGGACACAACGACATCAGAGTCACTTGCTGTGGTGTGAATGGAGACAGTACAATTTCTGTGACTGGCCATACAAAATACACACCCTGATTCTTATCACAAGAGCACATCATAGGAGCCCAAACTAAGGGACATTCTACAAAGAAATGGCCTGATTTTTTGGAAAATGTCAAGGTCATAAAAGACAAAGAATAAGGAACTGTTCCAGATCAAAAGAGAGATTGGTTACAGTCAACTGTGATAAAATCTTTAACTGGAAAAAAAGATTTTTCTTCTGCTGTAAAAGATATATATCTGGGCATGAATGGGCACACCTGTAATCCCAGTTATTGGGAAGATAGGTAGGAGGATTGTGGACAGAGGCCGACCCCAGTGCAAAAAACTCAAGACCCTATTTGAAAAATAATTAAAGCAAAAAAAAAAAAAAAAAAAAAAGGGTGGGGGGAGGCTGAAGGCACAGCTCAAGTGGTAGAGCACCTGCCTAGCAAGTGCAAGACTCTGAGTTCAAACCCCAGCACCACCAAAGAAAAAAGCTAGGGGCTGGGTGTAACTCAGTGGCAGACTGCTTGCATAACAAGTTTGAGTCTATGGTTTCTCTCCAACACCACAAAATTAACTAATTAACAAAGTAAAAAATTAAAAAAGAGCATCCTTGCCACCAGGCCTTCCTTACAGCATCCCTGGATCTCTGGGCACATATCTACCTTGTTCCTTTACTGGTTTTTTTTTTTCTTTTTTTTTTTTTTTTTTTGGCAGTACTTGGGTTTGAACTCAGGGCCTTCACCTTGAGCCACTCCACCAGCCCTTTTATGTGATGGGTTGTTTTCAAGATAGGGTCTCGTGAACTATTTGCCCTGACTGGCTTTGAACTGCGGTCCTCCTGATCTCAGCTTCCTGAGAGGCTACGATTACAGACATGAGCCCTAGCACCCAGCATTTGACCTCAGGGCCTGGCGCTCACTAGGCAGGCCTAGGCTGCTTGAGTCAGGCCTCCAGCTCTTCCTGTATCGTTCAAGTGAGCATTTACCCAGGCAAGCATTGTGTAAGTAGCTGGTGACCCGGATTTATCATCTCTGAGAACAAGAGTGGGTATCCTTGGGTCTCAAAAATAGAAAAGCCCTCAGCAGTGCAGTCGGGAGAAGGAAACCTCTGCCTTGAACAGCTAGCGGCGACGGGTTTCCTGCCAGTTCCCTATGCAGGAGCCGAGAGGAGGTGGGAGGGGCCACGCAGCACACTAGGAACCTGATCGGCCCTTTCTTCTCTCCAGTGATGAGTCTGTTGAGAGAAGCCTTATCTCACCACTTGACAGACACAGATTCAAAGATGTAGAGACCACGCAAACTACTGAAGTTCCCGAAGCCAGCAACGTCCAAAGTGTGATTCAGGGACCCTGTGGGACCCTGACTGCCACTTCTGCTGCAAGCCAAGCTATTATCTGCTACCCAAATGGCACAAAAGACAAGGAAGGTGTAGCCTGGCTCCTGGCTCACAACGGTCCCAGTCCTCCAGTACAGCTCAGCCACCCAGACTCAGCCAGCAGCAGGCTGTGTGTGAGTACCTTGCTTCTGCCCAACAAGTGACTTGGGCCACCTCTGCCACAGCTGGCGGGAATTAATGCTGCCACCAAGTTGAGGCCTCAGAGGCTCAGACAGCACTCTCTCGCTCTCGCTCTCTTGCTTTCTCTCTCTCTCACACACATACACCCTGCTAGCACTTCACCTTGACATCAGGCCACTGTGACGCATTAAAGGCTGTTGTGATTTTCAGTTCTATGACATGAGCAAGTCAGTAATAGTGAGATCCCAGCACTATGGGACACAGGACTGTCGTGTGTCCATAAAAGCAGCCACAGTTTACTAAACCATTAACCAAGTGACTTTTTACTGCCTTGACTGTGATGTCCCGTGAGTTAAGGAGACAAAACCCTTTGGTGCTGCCGGCCCAGGACAGGTACACAAGGCCATAGGACTCTCCTTCAGGCTGATGGCTTAATTCCCTACTGACAGACACCAAGACAGCTGTGTACCTGGCTGTACTGACAAGCTTGGGTCATGAGAATTACTGCTCTGTAGTGCAGCCTTCTAGTTACAAAAGATACCCAACTCCATCACATGTCATACCTGTATGAAGAGGAAATTTCTCCAGGGCCATGTATCGGTACATTTTTGTAGCTGTAATTAAACACCAGAGGCAGGGTAATTTTATAAAGAAGACAGGTTCACTAGCTCAGAGTCTGCAGAGTCAAGGGGATGGTGCCTACATCAGCTCAGCTCTGGTGGTGGTGGATAGCAAGAGTGTGTGTGGTAGGAAGAAATCACATTAGGCAATTAGGCAAGAAGAAGGAATAAAAGGAATACAAATAGGTAAAGAAACTGTCAAAATATCCCTATTTGCAGACGACATGATCCTATACCTTAAAGACCCAAAAAACTCTACTCAGAAGCTTCTAGACATCATCAATAGCTATAGCAAAGTAGCAGGATATAAAATCAACATAGAAAAATCATTAGCATTTCTATACACTAACAATGAGCAAACGGAAAAAGAATGTATGAAAACAATTCCATTCACAATAGCCTCAAAAAAAATCAAATACCTAGGTGTAAACCTAACAAAAGATGTGAAAGACCTCTACAAGGAAAACTATACACTTCTGAAGAAAGAGATTGAGGAAGACTATAGAAAGTGGAGAGATCTCCCATGCTCATGGATTGGTAGAATCAACATAGTAAAAATGTCGATACTCCCCAAAGTAATCTACATGTTTAATGCAATTCCCATCAAAATTCCAATGACATTCATTAAAGAGATTGAAAAATCTACTGTGAAATTTATATGGAAACACAAGAGGCCACGAATAGCCAAGGCAATACTCAGTCAAAAGAACAATGCAGGAGGTATCACAATACCTGACTTCAAACTATATTACAAAGCAATAACAATAAAAACAGCATGGTACTGGCACAAAAACAGACATGAAGACCAGTGGAACAGAATAGAGGATCCAGATATGAAGCCACACAACTATGAGCAACTTATCTTTGACAAAGGAGCTAAAAATATACGATGGAGAAATAGCAGCCTCTTCAACAAAAACTGCTGGGAAAACTGGTTAGCAGTCTGCAAAAAACTGAAACTAGATCCATGTATATCACCCTATACCAAGATTAACTCAAAATGGATCAAGGATCTTAATATCAGACCCCAAACTCTTAAGTTGATACAAGAAAGAGTAGGAAATACTCTGGAGTTAGTAGGTATAGGTAAAAACTTTCTCAATGAAACCCCAGCAGCACAGCAACTAAGAGATAGCATAGATAAATGGGACCTCATAAAACTAAAAAGCTTCTGTTCATCAAAAGAAATGGTCTCTAAACTGAAGAGAACACCCACAGAGTGGGAGAAAATATTTGCCAATTATACATCAGACAAAGGACTGATAACCAGAATATACAGGGAACTTAAAAAACTAAATTCTCCCAAAACTAATGAACCAATAAAGAAATGGGCATGTGAACTAAACAGAACTTTCTCAAAAGAAGAAATTCAAATGGCCAAAAAACACATGAAAAAATGCTCACCATCTCTAGCAATAAAGGAAATGCAAATTAAAACCACACTAAGATTCCACCTCACCCCTGTTAGAATAGCCATCATCAGCAACACCACCAACAACAGGTGTTGGCGAGGATGTGGGGAAAAAGGAACCCTTTTACACTGTTGGTGGGAATGTAGACTAGTACAACCACTCTGGAAAAAAATTTGGAGACTACTTAAAAAGATGGACATCGATCTACCATTTGATCCAGCAATACCACTCTTGGGGATATACCCAAAAGACTGTTACTCCAGAGGCACCTGCACATCCATGTTTATTGCGGCACTATTCACAATAGCCAAGTTATGGAAACAGCCAAGATGTCCCAGCACTGACGAATGGATTAAGAAAATGTGGTATCTATACACAATGGAATTCTATGCAGCCATGAAGAAGAACAAAATGTTATCATTCGCTGGTAAATGGATGGAATTGGAGAACATCATTCTGAGTGAGGTTAGCCTGGCTCAAAAGACCAAAAATCGTATGTTCTCCCTCATATGTGGACATTAGATCAAGGGCAAACACAACAAGGGGATTGGACTATGAGCACATGATAAAAGCGAGAGCACACAAGGGAGGGGTGAGGATAGGTAAGACACCTAAAAAACTAGCTAGCATTTGTTGCCCTTAACGCAGAGAAACTAAAGCAGATACCTTAAAGCAACTGAGGCCAATAGGAAAAGGGGACCAGGAACTAGAGAAAAGGTTAGATCAAAAAGAATTAACCTAGAAGGTAACACCCACACACAGGAAATCAATGTGAGTCAATGCCCTGTATAGCTATCCTTATCTCAACCAGCAAAACCCCTTGTTCCTTCCTATTATTGCTTATACTCTCTCTACAACAAAATTAGAAATAAGGGCAAAATAGTTTCTGCTGGGTATTGAGGGGGGGAGCGGGAGGGGGTGGAGTGGGTGGTAAGGGAGGGGGTGGGGGCAGGGGGGAGAAATGAACCAAGCCTTGTATGCACATATGAATAATAAAAGAAAAATGAAAAAAAAATAAATAAAAAAAAAAAAAAAAAAAAAAGAAGACAGGTTCACTAGCTCAGAGTCTGCAGAGTCAAGGGGATGGTGCCTACATCAGCTCAGCTCTGGTGGTGGTGGATAGCAAGAGTGTGTGTGGTAGGAAGAAATCACATTATCTCTTGGTAGGCAATGAGAGGTACTCCCCCAGGGCATGCTCCCAGTTAACCCAAGGACCTCCCACCAAGCTCCCCCTCTTCAAGGTCCCACCACCTCCTGACATGGCCACACTGGGGACTAAGCTTCTACCACATGAGCCTCTGAAAGGACACACCTAAACCAAATCCAGACCACAGCAACACAGAACAAGATAAATTCCTCCTGAGCACAGCCCACATTCACTGGCCTCTTGGTTGACTTTATCACAGGCCAGCTAGAGCACTTCAAGTAGCTTTCTGCTGGTCACCCATCATCTCACATGTAACTTCCAGGGTGGGGATGCTGGGGAGAAGCTGTCAAGAGCCCCAGTCTCAATGATTCTGTCCAGAACTGACCACACCTCTTCCTCTCAAGATGATTCCCTGCGTGAACTCTCAGAAGGCTCAGTCAGAGATGCAGGGAACACAGAAACACCTGGAGGACAGAAGGTGTGCCAAATTTGCTCAAGGCCATGGAAGGGGAGCTGATGGCAAAACTGGCCAGAGACTACTTGCCCAAGAACTCGTGACCTATCAACCTGATTTTTAAAAACTAAGACCAGTCACACACCATAACTTACACCTGTAATCCTAGCTACTCCCAAAGATGAGATCAGGATGATCACAGATGGAGGTCAACCCAATATTGATGTGCTAAATAAATACTAAAGGAACAAGATGTCCTGGACCAGAGGTGCCAGGTCACACTCCACTGCACAGCGCAGTGCCCACTAAGTGGCAAAAAGGCAAGGTAGACTTTTGTACTTTCCTATCAAGATGGCAGGACAGCACGTGGGAGGTACCAAGCACATAGCACTCCACTAGGACTGACTGCCTTCCACTGGGGCAAAGCACTTTTTCCCACTCATTGTACCAGGTCCCAAGCTCTACCCCTGCCTGCTACAGGACATGACTGTGACTGTCCTCTTGCTCCCATGCCCCTATAGTGTGTTATGACTGAGCCTGAAGCCCCAGAATCTGGCCTGATGGATCTAGGTAGCCCCCCCGCCCCGCAACAGTACCACTGCTCTGTTCTCTTTCCTTTTCTTTCTTGTTTTAAGAAACAAAAAAAAAGGGGGGTACCCTAAGACTGCAGATTCAGAGATCAAAGACTGAGAGGACTTAATGGTGCCAGGGAAAGGGAAAGGTATCTTTCATCCATAGAGCCTTGGGGACTAGGAAGATGGTGAGGCCACTGTCAGGGGGGTAGACTGGATGGGGACTTTCACTGCTGTGGAGGCACTAATTGACTTTTGCTTTCTTCTTTTTGTGGTACTGGGGTTTGAACTCAGGGTCTGCATCTTGAGCCACTCCACCAGCCTTTTTTTGTGATGGATTTTTTCGAGATAGGGTCTCACAGACTATTTGCCCTGGCTGGCTTCAATCCTCGATCCTCCTGATGTCTGTTTCCTGAGTAGCTGGGATTACATACGTGAGCCACTGGTGCCCAGAACTGACCTTTCAAAGTTGCAAATCACATAATAAGAACACTATTAACAATGCTGGGAGCGAAACCCACACCCAGCACATGTTCCCCCACTGAGCTCCACCCCAGCCCTCAAATACTGTTACATAAGGGCCCGGGGCCAGCGTGTGCACATGATACTGTGTGGTTTCATAAACCATCAAAGGTTCTGACCAATAAATAGCCTTGCTGTTGCTCACAGACCACAAGTCCAAGATAGAAAACTCTGTAAACCTGGAATATGTACCAACCTAAACTTGACCCTGAAAGAGCCCGCACAATTGGCCAATCCAGGCTCCTGTGTGTTCAAGAGCCACCATCACTGTTTGCAGTGTTGAAAACTAGCCCCAGGTGACCGAATCATTGCACATGTGTGCTGAGACGGTAACCACAGGTTCACATGTTCCTACGTGGCCCTGCCAACTTTTCTCTGCACCCAGTTAACCTAGTGCAATGACTTCAACGTGACTTAAGGATGACAGGTCACTGTGTTCTCAGATGTGGACATAAACACCAGAGGGAGTGATGATGCGAACGCTGAACTCTGGGCATGGGGCAGGGAGGGAAGGGCAAAGGAAAGACACTGAAGACAGATGGGGAGATAAAGTAAAAGGGACTATGATCTTCAATGATGTCAGTGCCACAGGGGGACTCAATGAGTCCACCATCCTCCCTGTACTACAGCCATGTGAACAAAAGCCAGCCTCTTCATTCTATTTTTATACCAGGGCTGTCACTTGAAGAACTCAAATCTCAGACCATTGCCCGTGGCACCACAGTTCAGGGCATCATAACATTCTAGCTTATTCTTGAAACTGATGAATTTCTGGAAAGCATTAGCTATGTACCAATGCCATACAAAGGAAATCAGAAAGGCCTCAGCCTCCAGCCTTCCAGTGAAATGACAATGCTCACATCTGCCACCTCCCAAGACGCCTCTTCAAAAGTGAAATAAGGGCCAGGCATGGTGATTCATGACTCTAATCCCAGCTACTGAGGAGGAACAAGATCCAAGGCGAGCCACAGGCAAAATTGTGAGACTTCATCTGAAAACCAAACTGGCTGAAGTGGCAGTGAGCTTGCCTTGCAGGCATAAGGGCCTCAGTTCAAACCCCAGTCCCACCAAAAAAAAAAAAAAAAAAGAAGTTTGAAAATTTTCACTGTAAGGATATGATGAATGTTTGAAGACACAGAGGTCTTCAGCCTGATTTAAACATGGCACAGTGACACATGCATTAAAATACCATGTTACCTATTAATATGTGTAACTTTTATGTCTTTACGTATCAATAAAGAGTGAATGTAATTTAAATTTTAAAAAGAAGTTAGCCAGGCATAGTGGCATAAAGCTGTAATCCCAGCATTCAGGAGGCAAGATGTGAGTGCAAGGCCAGCCTGGGCTACATAGGAAGACCCTGTTTCCAAAAGACAAAATAAATGAAAATTTAAAAAATAAGATAAAAAGCCTTCCTGGCAGTTTGCATGGTTCATAAGACCCCTGAAGGCAAGCCCACCACACAACCTCAGTCTCATGCAATCCATACCCCAGGCCCCCCGGAGCGGGGGTCAACATGAAACTTAGGATTCCTAGTGGCCTGCCGAGACCCAACTCAAATGGCACTTGTCCAGGGGAGCCTTGTACAATCCCAAAGGCAGCTCCCATCCACTCTGCTGCCAACGCTCTGCTCCTGTAACGCACACCAGGCCCAGCTCAGAAGCGCTTCACACCCATCACCAGTGAATTCAGCACACTCTGCCACGCTTGCTCAGTGTTTGCTTCCCTCCCCAACGGAGTCTCAAGGGCCTGAACCAAAGCCCACACTCTGACACAGCCCGAGGACTAAACAGTATTTTAAGTGTCATTCCACAGGGACCTAGCTCTGCCAAGAACAGGAAGAATCAGGTTGCTATAAAAGCAACCTTCTAGTGGGGTGCAATGGGGTGTGCCTGTAATCCCAACACTAGGGAGGAGGAGGCAGGAGGATGGCAAATTCAAAGGCAGCCAGGGCTACAGACTGAGTTCCAGATCAGCCAGGGCTATCTATAGGGTTTGACCCTCTCTCAAAAAAAGAAAAAAAAAAAAAAAAAAAAGACAGGTTGGGGGTTGGCTCAAGCAGCAGGGCGCCTGCCTAGCAAATGCAAGGCTCTGAGTTCAAACCCCAGTACCACAAAAAAAAAAAGAAGCAACCTTCTGAGTAATACCAGGAAGCAGAGCAGGTAGAGCAGGGACTCTTTCCCTAATTGAACTGATGAAATCAAGGCTGGCGTGGGCAGGTAAGCTGCCTCTAGCCCACAGCTTCATCCACTGTAAGTCTATCTATCCCAGCTAAAAGAATTGCACAGGAAAAAGCTCTCCTCTGCAGCCTGTGTAGAACATAAAAACAGAGCAACCGAAATTCTCTGTCTCTCTGGAATAGCTCTGGAAGATGTTCATGTTTCTTATCCTGTAAGAAACATGCCAAGAGATGTGTAAGGTGGCCCACACTTACTTGTGCATCATGGCAGTGGTTCTATTTTTGTTTTCTTTTAAGACAGGCTCTTGCTATGTAGCCCAGGCCTGGCCTCGAATTCTCCATCTTCCTCCCTCAGCCTCCCGTGTGCTGGAGCTGCAGGCATATGCTACCCCACCTGGCTGCTTTGTGGTACTGAGAGTGAAGAGTTGACACATTTTTCAGTGGTTACGTGTATTAGGATTTTCCCCTCCATTAAGTAACTACTGCTGTACAGCCAAAAGATGAGAAAACAGCACAAAAGGAACAAGGGGTCTGGAAGCAGCCTGCCTGGAGTGAGGCCTTGGTTTTGCCCTCATACCCTCTAGCAAGTGAGCCCATCTCTGACATGGCTGCCCCAGCATGAAGGGGACACTGGAACATGAACATTGGGGGTTCATCAGAAGAACCTGAAGTTCTGATATTGTGGGAGCAGGAGGACTGTGTATATAAATACTACAAAACAGTAGTCTGGCTCAATTTTCCCTGAAACACAAACATCTCTGCCAGTAGCAGTTAGCCTTCACAATTGGGCTTGGAATTCTGAATTTAAAAATGTTGAGTGCTACCAGGCACCAGTGGCTTACGCCTATAATCCCAGCTACTGAGGAGCAGATATCAGGAGGATTACAGTTTGAAGCCAACCGGAGCAAATAGTTCATGAGACCATATTTCGAAAACACCCATCACAAAAAACAGCTGGTGGATTGGCTCAAGGTGTAGGCCCTGAGTTCAAACCTCAGTCACCACCAAAAAAAAAAAGCCGAGTGCTGGGTTGGTGGAGTGGCTCAAGTGACAGAGCACCTGTCTAGCAAGCATGAGGCCCTGAGTTCAAACCCCAGTACTGCCAAAAAAAAAAAAAAAAAAAGTTGAGTGCTTTTTTTTTTTTAGTGAGAATGTAACAAAATAGCACCTTTTGGTACTACCTAGCAACTTTAAAGCCATAACACCCCCCCCACACACACATGCACACATTCTTCTGTGCTAGTTTCCTCTCTAACACGGGTTCTCTACCCCACGAGAAAGTCAGATCCAGGAAGAATTCATCCCTTATTCACTTCTATACTGCCCCTCCACACACACCTCAGGTTGAGCCAGGTGCATAGCAGGCGACCAGAATCTGTTAGATAAATAAATACAATGCAAAGTTTGCACACACCCTTCCAGCTCTTCTGCTGCTAAGAATTCATTACACAAAAATATTTGCTCAAGTACACAAACAGAAGAACAGGCAACTCACCCCAGCATTGTTCCTAACAGCAGAAAGTTGATAGGACACAAAGCTTCTTCAACAACAGTCACGACTGGAGTCACTTTTTTGATACTAGACACTAGACTATTGGTCTTTAAAAGAATGAGGTTAAGGGCTGGGGGCGTGGCTCAGGTGGTAGAACACCTGCCTAGCCAGTGTGAGGCCCTGAGTTCAAGCCCTAGTACCACCAAACAAAATTAAAATTTTTTAAATTTCAGAAAATAAAAAAATAAGAGTTTTTAAAAAAATAAATGTTTTTGTATGTGAAGAAAAATATACCATTAGTAGTGACTTTTTTAATCTCAGTATAAGGCTATGAAGGACACTATCTGTATTACATATTTCTGTAAAAATTTTCTTTAAATAATGAGCACTTAAATTTTTATAAATAAAAATAAATGTTTATGTGACGAGTCCCTTCTCCGTTTCACTTTTTTCCTCGCCTTAATTGCAGCACTAGGGATGGAACCCAGGGCCTTGAACAAGCTAGGCAAGCGCTCTACCACTGAGCCACACCCCCTCTACTTTAAAAATGAACTTGACAAAGCACCTTTGGCATGATGTGCCAAACAACACGCAGTGCCACCACCAGCACCTGCCCTCAGTTTGTCTGTTTCCCAATCCTGGGCATGGCTCCCTGAGGACAAGGAAGCCAAGCTGTTGTGGGGATGGGAGGCCACTTGGAACCACAAAAGGTTCTGTCACTACACAAGCTTCCACTTGCCAGTACTGGGATTTGAACTAAGGGCCTTGTACTGGCTGAGCAGGAGCTCTACCACTTGAGCCACACCCCCAGCCCTCAGCACCACCCCCCTTCCAAGTTTCTTTTCTTCTTTGTTTTTCAGTACTGGGGCTTGAACACAGGACCTTTACCTTGAGCCACTTCAACAGTCCTTTTTTTGTAATAGGGTTTTTCAGGACAGGGTCTTGCGAATTATTTGCCCAGGCTGGCTTCGAACTGCAATCCTCCTGATCTCTGCCTCCAGAGTAGCTAGGATTACAGGCGTGAGCCACTGGCACCCGGCTTCCAAGTTTCTTAAGAGCTAGATTGTCTTTTGCTTAAAATGTTCCATGGACTTAACAGGCAAATCTGAACTGCCAAGCAGTTCTGATTTCAAAGAGTCTTATCTCCTTAGTATATGTGGACTTACCTGTGGCAAAGCCTGATTTTCAAGGGGTTATGGGAGCATCAACTCAGAATCAATGGCAGGTCCTGAAATTTCAGGTTTGTAAGGCCCCAGACATCCCCAGTGGCTGGTTAGACACTCCTACTACCCAGGCGATCCACCCAGCTTACTATTCACCTGACTTTACCCTGGCTACAGTTAACTCTGTGACTTCCAGGTGCCAAAGTACATCCCTGGGATATGTTCTATTCTAAACACAACTTGACCCTTGGGTCAAGGGTCAGAGAGAAGACCTTTGGAGAGGTGAGACCACTGAACACAATTAGAAGCTAATATTCCATTTTCTCAAAGGCAGGCCTATTTCCTGCCACTTGTGAACGTGATTAAACTATCTGCTCAATGAAACAGGTACCCACCCACATCACTCTCTTAAGCTGGACGGGCTGGCACACACCTGTGATCCCAGCACTCAGGAGGCTGAGACAGGAGGATCACGAGTTCAAATGTAGCCTGGCCTACATTTGGACCCTGTCTCAAAATAAAACAAAAAGAATCACTCGGTCAAAAGGGAAACAAGAACTCTTTAAGTGGACTGTCTGGGTTCCCTAAGTGGTCCCTTTGTGTTTTTTCAAGCAAGCCAACCTCAGCACCACTCAAAAGGGACGTGCGTAGATGTAGTTTGTGTATGGCTAATGAAGCAATGCCTTCCCCACAAACGGGAACCGAGGAATTGCAGCACTGAGGAGACAGCAGATCCCAGAAGGTTAGATAACTGCTTGGCCTACAAAGATGTCAGTTCTCAACACCACTCTCCAGACCTTATCTTGAACCTCAAAACGTCAGAGTAAGGTGGCATTTGGGCCACTGAAACCCAAACAGGATCAAAGAAGTCATGCATACTGTCACAATGACAAGATTCAAACCCAGGACCTCCTACACCAGTGGAGTCTCTCTTTAAGCTTGCATTATTCCCCAGCTCGGCCCTGACTCAAAGCAAAGACTGCAGCATGCAGCTTGCTGAACCCCAAAGTCCTCAGTAATGGTGACTCGCCTTGAGAAATAAAAAGGAAAAAAGCGGAGGTCAGGCGCCCTGATGCTCCCCTCCAGCCGCCCAGCACACCAGAACCTCTTACCCAGTTGCTCCCACAGGTGAGGGTGTCACCGCTGTCCAGGAGAGGCTGGAAAAAGTGTGTCGCAGAAGCCACTGGGGAACCTGCCTGGCAGAGTCACCGGTCCTGGGATGCACACCGGGAGATTCCCAGGAGCCTCAACCGAAGCTACCTGTTGCTGCACGGTCTAGTTCATGTTACAATCATCGGGCACCACCTTCGAGCGACCCCTTGTTCTGCTGCCTCCCCAGCCTCGTCGCACAGATGGGGAAACTGAGGCTTGGAGAAGTTAAGCAGTTTAGCCCGGGAAAGAGGGGAAGATTGGAGCCCCTCAGACGCTAAGATTCGGACCCTACCCAGCACGCTCCGTCGTGGGCTGTGGAAACCGCGACCCTCACGCCGCGACGCGAGATTAACTCGAGGGGAAGAAGGGCCGAGGTGGGAGCCGCGCCTTTCGCGCGATCGTCGGGTGTGACGCGCAGCGACACCGGAACGAGAGCCTGTGCCAACGCCGATGGCCGGGAGGGCCAAAGGGGTTCGACACTACGAAGCCCTCCCCATCCCCCAAAATCCCGACCTCACCCAGGAGGCGCCTACAATCCGCACACTCACCGCCGACAGCCCCGCAGCTCTCTGCAGCACCTGGGCAGGACGCAGGGCCGCACCACTGAGGCGCTACCACCGCCCGCGCGGCCGCGGGGGTGGAGGCGTGGCCTCTGCAGCTGCCGCCCCGCCCACTAGAACAACGCGCGCTGCCAGGGCGAGCGGGCCTCTCCTTTATTCCTCCCCTATGATTTCGTGCTGTTTGGTACGGCCCGTCTCGGCCACGCCCCCTCGGGTCTCGGCACAGCCACGCCCCCGAGCCAGGCACTCAGTTCCGGGGCGGGCGGTCCCGGCAGTTTCCGCGTTCGACCTTGTTGTTCCCCCCGAGCGCGCTGTCCACTGTTATGGGTCACCCCGGGGTCGTGGCTTTGCGTCACCTCGTGGAGCCTCTTGCTGTCAGCTGTCGCTCGTGTATGATCGTCCTCCACGACCCTTGGTTTCCTCACCTTGAAAATGGCGAGGCTGCAAGCAGAGCAGATCTGAGGTGCCACCGCCTGACCATGCGGAGGGCTGACCTTTTTTTTTTTTTTTTGGGTAGGGGAGTGGCCAGGCAGAGGGGTGAGGGCTCAGAGGGTTTGAAAAGTCTGGCTGTCTGGGTTGGGGGTTAAGAATCTCACCTCTATCCCCTTCTGGTTTCTAGGTAACAGAGATAGGAGGATTTTGTAATAGAACCTTTGTTCCTAAAGGATTTAGTGTCATGCAGTAATACTGACAGCTGTAGAAATGTAAGCCATTGCCATTTTGACTATCACTATTATAACAATAATATTATTATCGTTAGAGACTCAGCTGTGAATTCCTTTTGGAACAGTGAGCAACTCACTTCTCTCAGATCCTATACTCCATCTTTAAAAATGGGACCAACCAACCAACCACCAAATGTGAACATACTGAAGTCCTACATAAAAGAGGGCGTTATTACCATGGCCCCAGTGTTATGCTTTCTAGGTCCAGAAACCAATCTGATCCATCTGTATTGAACCTGCCCTCCAACAGGTGTGGTGCTTGGGAAAGCCCTCAGGGTAGGGCACAACATGTCTAACTAGAGGACTGAAAGAGGGACTCCTACACTAGGCCCTGGAGAGAACTTGGAGGGGGGGAAGGAATTCATCCCCTAAATAACTGTACTCTCCCACCTTTCAACACCCAGTTGGATATCTCCTCCAGGTGTTCCTCTGATTTTTCAAATTTTGCCTTTGACTCCTCATGGGGCCTCTTCTGAGGCCAGAAAGCCTAAGGACACAGCTCTGGTCTCTCTGCAGTTTTCTGCATTGATAACATAACATCAGAAAACAGGAATCTTCTTTTGTTCAGGAAACAGGAATCTTCTTTTGTTTTTCCCCATGAACCGAAAACTCAGTCCTATAGATTCTGCCTTCAGGATCTCTGCTTCTCCTCCTTCCTGCCCCTGCCCTGGGGGCCCACCTGGGCTCACCTAGCTGATTCCAGCAGCTTCCTGACTGTGTTACCTTCAATTTGTCCTATAATCCCTTCATTTGCTGTCCTGTCACTGCCCTCCCTCCGCACCCCCGGGGGGCGGGGGGGCGGGGGGGCGGGGGGGGGGAACACTCTCTAGCTAGAGGGCTTGCCTAAAGAATGGGAGGCCTTGAGTTCAAACCCCACTACCACACACACACAAAATATCTTGGCAGAGATGCCATTTTTCAGTTATGACTATGATCATGACCAAGTCCAATAGGAAAAGGGGACCAGGAACTAGAGAAAAGGTGAGATCAAAAAGAATTAACCTAGAAGGTAACACACATGCACAGGAAATTAATGTGATTCAGCTCCCTGTATAGCCTTATCTCAACCAGCAAAAACCCTTGTTCCTTCCTATTATTGCTTATACTCTCTCTTCAACAACATTAGAAATAAGGGCAAAATAGTTTCTGCTGGGTATTGAGGGGGTGGGGGGGAGAGGGAGGAGGCGGAGTGGGTGGTAAGGGAGGGGGTGGGGGCAGGGGGGAGAAATGACCCAAGCCTTGTATGCACATATGAATAATAAAAAAAAAGAAAAGAAAATAATAATAAAAAAAAGACAAGGAAGCTCACTGGTGGTATAGAGCAACTGCTGACATAAATTGATAAAGTAAAAAAGACTAGGTGCTGAGCAGTAGGGATAGAACACCACTGTTAGTTGGTGACTCACACCTGTAATTCTAGCTACTCAGGAGGCAGAGATCATGAGGATTGAGGTTCAAAGCCAGCCTGGGGCAAATAGTTCTCAAGACCCTGTCCTGAAAATACCCAACACAGCCTGGCACCAGTGGCTCATGCGTGTAATCCCATCTACTCAGGAGGCAGAGATCAGGAGTACTGTTTGAAGCCAGCCCCAGCAAATAGTTTGTGAGACCCTATCTCGAAAATACTCAACATTAAACAGGGCTGGTGGAGTGGCTCAAGTGGTACAGTGCCTACCAAGCAAGTATGAGGCCCTGAGTTCAAATCCCAGTGTAGCAAAAAAAAAAAGAAAGCCACTGTTTGAGGTTTTTCAAATCATTGTGGTGGGATGCAGGGGAGGAATTATATACATATTTGCATCTATATGCATGAAGTGCCTCTGAAAAGAAAAATAAGGGAAGTTGGGTGCTGGTAGCTCGCTCACACCTACAGTCCCAGCTACTCAGGAGGCAGAGATCAGGAGGATCACAGTTCGAAGCCAGGCCAGCCAAATAGTTCTGAAGACCCTATCTCAAAAAACCCATCACTAAAAATGGGCTGGTGGAGTGGCTTAAGGTGTAGGCCCTGCGTTCAAAGCCCAGTACCACAAAAAAAAAAAAAAAAAAAAAACAATTATTATCTACAGAGAACCAGAAGAATGGAGACACAGGGCAGAAACTTTACTCAGTACTTTATATTTTTCCAGTTCTGTGCCTTGTGAATGTTTTACTTATTTAAGCCAGATACATAAATAAATACTTTCTCTTCTTGTTGTTTTTACAATGCTAGGGATCAAACCCAGGATCTCAGGCTTGCTGGGCAAACTCTGAACCACTAAGCTACAACCCCAGTCCCATTAAATACTTTTAGTACCCGAACAACTTTGTCATTGGCCAAAGAGCCAATCAATACCTGAAGAATAGTGACTATAAATTCCATGTTTCATGAATCAAAATTACACCTGGGGGGAGAGTGTTATAGACAACAGTTCTCTGCCATTTCCCCCTCCCCCTCATCCCATCCCATTTTTCCTTTTCCTCACCCTCTGTTTCATACTTTCTTTTTATTTATTTAGTGGTACTGGGATTTGAACCCAGGGCTTCATGCTTGCTAGGCAGGCATGAGATCTCTCCACCAGCCCTGTTTCATACTTCCTTCAGGTCTTTTTTGTGGCTGGCTTTGCCCTTTGTCTATTTTAGATACTACCTCTTGGGCCCTGCTAATGATGAGGTAGGTCATTTAAGCAAGTTCCCCTCCCTCCCTCACACCTTCCTAACGTAATTATTCATACACTGAACTTAGTTGCTCTGTTAGTCATCCTGATAACTTAAGCAGTAACCTTGGACCTTTAGTTTTTGATCCATGACTGTAGGCAGTATCTCCTAATATTGTGTAACGTAGCACTCCTGCCATGTCCTTGCCTTGAACCTGTCCCACCTCTGCCTCCAGCTTCACCCATCTGAACCTCTACAGTGGAATCATTCAGCCTGAACATTGGCATTCTTTCTCCTTTTTTTTTTTTTTTTTGGCGGTCCTGGGGTTTGAACTCAGGGCTTTGCACTTGCTAGGCAGTGCTCTACCTCTTGAGCTACACCCTTAGTCCTTTTTACTTACTTATTTTTCAGACAGTCTTGTGAGGTATTTTTTTTTAGAGTTCTTCTCTCTGTGTCTCTTTCTCTTTCTCTCTCTGTCTCTCTTTCTCTTTTTCCTTTCTTCCTCCCCCCCTCCTTCTCCCCTCTCCTTCCTTCCTTAACTCCTTCCTTTCTTCCCTCCCTCCTTCCTTCCTTCCTCCCTCCCTCCATCACTCCCTTCCTCTCTTTCCTTCCTTCCTTCCTTTCTTCCTTCCTCCTTCCCTCCCTTCGTTTTTTTTTTTTCTTTTTTGGCACTGGGATCAGCCTCAGACCACCATCCTGCTACCCCTGCCTCCTGCATAGGTGAGGTGAGAGGTGAGTGCCACAACACTCAGATGATTGATTGAAACGGGGGTCTTACTCACTTTTTGCCCCAGCTGGCCTCAAACCTTGATCCTCCTGATCTCTGCCTTGCAAATAGTTAGAATTACAAACAACATTTGCATTCTAAATATGCTTTCCTTGCCTGGTCGGTAGCCAGAGACTAAAAGTAAAGTCAACACTGTCACACTGTACCAGGTGTGTACAGCAGTGGCATCCATCCCCAGAACTACAGGGTCCTTCCTGTGAAACCCTCCTCTTCCTGGAGCCTCGCTGCTTATTCTGTTTTGTTTCTGGCACCATTTAAAAGAAACAGACCTTCAGTTCCCCAAAGATCCAGCGCTATCCAGCTTTTTCCTGAGATTTCCAAGGGCTTCCAGACAACTCTGTCCCCACCCAGACTGACTCATGCCAAAGAGGGAGGCTGAATTCATGTTTCAGTTCTTACAGCAGGTGCATCATCAAAGATTGTGGAATGAACAGAGTGCAGTGCTTCATGTCTGTAATCCCAGCTACTTGGGAGATTGGGAGGATCTCAGTCTGCCCAGCCTGGGCAAACAAGCCTGGCATGGTATTGCAATCCTTTTCATCAGCTTCATAGGTATATCTTATATGCTTAGAGTTATTTTTTCTAGCAGCAATAGCAAATATTTGAAATGTGTTAGTTTTGTTTGGTTTTTGGTTTTTATTCTCATACTGGAGTTTGAACTCAGGGCCTTTTGCATGCTAGGCAAGAGCTCTAGCACTTGAACCATGCCCCCCCCCCACCAGTCCTTTTTTGCTTTTAGTTTGCTTTTCAGATAAAGTCTTATGCTAACTTTGCTCAGGCCAGCCTGGATGAAGATCTTTCTGGTTTTGCCTCCTGAGCATCTGGGATTACAGGCATGAACCACCATGCCCAGCTAGAAACGTGATTCTTTCCCATGTTCCTCTGTCCATATTGGTGGTACCCAAGCTGCCACCTCTGCAAAATATCCCTCTGCTGGAAGTGATGGCTCCTACAGGAATGTCCAGCCCTCTAAACCCTGAATGTTTCCTAGTTTAAATGTGTCCCCAGAACTGGCCACTGGCAGCTCACGCCTATAATCCTAGCTACTCAGGAGGCAGAGATCAGGATTGCAATTTGAAGCCAGCCCAGGCAAATAGTTCCCGAGACCTATCTTGAAAAAACCTAACACAAAAAGCACTGGTGGAGTGGCTCAAGGTATAGGCCCTGAGTTCAAGTCCCGGTACCACAAAAAAAGTGTCCCCAGAGTACTGGAATCCCAGTAGACCAGTTCTATGCCAACCATCAATTCCCTCTGCCTCCCCATGAAAAGTCCTGCCCAATGCAGGCAGCAGGAGGCAGGTGCTGGGTGAAGCCATGGAGGCTTTGGGGAAAATGCCTGGATCTAAGGAGCTTGGGCTTGGGTGAAAATAAGTAGGAGTCTTGCTGGGTGTGGTGATACGTGCCTGTAATCCCAGCATTGAGGAGGCAGAGGCAGGAGAACTGCAAGTTTGAGGCCAGCCTAGGTGACATAGTGAGACCCTGCCTCAAAAGCCAAAAAAGTAAAAATAAATAGGGGTCAAAAGGGCAGGAACCCCAGGCAGGATGGGCTGCAATTGCAGCCTGGTGTTTGGGTTAGAGCCTAGCCAGGGCAGTGGACTGGGGTCACTGCAAAACAAGGACTTTGTGGCTTGTCCAGGGCTCTGCATGTTTGTGTTTTAGGGAACTGTCTGCACTAAACCCAAGGGAAGGAGAGGTTCGTCCCAGTGTGGGTGCAGGTGCAGCTGCCTCAAGAGCCACTCAGGACGGGGTGACCTTAAGAGACCATAAAGGGCCACCAGGATGATAGGCACTAAGCAAGTGCTCTCCCACTGAGCTACACCCCCTACACGTTTAAAAGGAGCTGACCTTTTAAACACGTAGCATCCTCTGAATCCAGTGTACCCTGTCTGTATTGTACCTTTATTTATTTATTTATTTAAAGACAGGGTATCACCTTGTAGCCCAGGTTGGCCTCAAACTGGCAATCCTCCTGCCTCAGCCTCCCGAGTGCTGGCATTACAGGCACGCACTACAGTACCTTTTAACGCTTGTGATCCCTTTACAGTCTTTTATGAGTTGTAGCAGTGGGCTCCCACTTGCTGTGGGCAGGGGGAGGCTGTCTACCATTCACTGAACATCAACCAGATCACAAGTACCATGTTAATATACTCCTCATGTTACTGCAAATCTCTCAAAAGTATAGACAAGCATCCCCATTAGGCAGATGGGTACACAGAGGCTCAGAGAGGTAAAGGAATTTGTCCCAAGTTCTCCAACAGAAGGGATTTATTTGTGACCTGGCCTGATTGTTATCAGTGGACTTGCCAAGAATGTTCAACTCTTTCCAGCTTCACTCTGTTCTCGGACAGCCTCCCTTCCCCAGTGACTGGGTCTGGGATCTGACTCCCCAGAGCGCCATCTCAGCCCCTGGGCAATTTTCAAGTAGCACTATTTGCTGTGCCACCCACATGCCCCTCCTGACTGAGAGTCGCAGGAAACAGGAGCGCCATTGCAGCCACCTGACTCTTTTCTGTTCCCTTCAGACTCCGGCCTCCTTCCCTTCATGGACAGGCAGACGCTTAAGGAATTCCAAGGTCGTGCTGCACGACCCTCTGCCGTGGGTAGGAACTCACTCCCAGTGTGGCCAAGAGTCAGTGATCTGCCCTCGTGTAAAATGAAAAAAGCACCCCAGATCAGTATGGTGCTCACAGAGGTTGGGGTGACACCCCCCTCAGATGCCACAAGGGTGTGGGTACTTCTTGAGAACTACAATTTGGAGAACTGAAGGTGTGACTCAAATGGTAAAGCATCTACCTAGCCAGCACTAGTCTCTGAATTCAAACCCCAGTACTGCAAAAAATTTTTAAAAAATATAAATTTGGGGCTGGAGGTGTGGCTCCAAGGTAAAGCAACTGCATAACATACACAAGGCCCTGGGTTCCATCCCTAACACTGAAAAAAATAAAAAAATAAAATAAAAGTCGAACTACAGTCGGGCCCTGGTGGCTCACGCCTGTAACCCTAGCCATTCAGGAGCAGCAATCAGAGAATCATGGTTCGAAGCCAGCCTGGGCAAATAGTTCACAAGACCCTATCTTGAAAAACCCATCACAAAAAAAGGGCTGGTGGAGTGGCTCAAGTGGCAGAGAGCCTGCCCAGCAAGCATGAGACCCTCAGTTCAAACCCCAGTGCCACCAAAAAAGAAAAAAAAAAAGAAAGCAAAGTACAATTGTTACACTAGCTCTCTCACAGTGCACCTGAATGCTGGTGAACTGAGCTTTTTCCTGGCCATTTCCCTTGAGAGTTTTCCCAGAAAGTGTGGGAGTGTGAGGTAAGTGAACTTGTGAAGGTCTGCACAGACCTGGGATGACCCTACAGGGTCAGGACAAGGTGGTCACCAAAGTTCTCAGCTCAGAAGCCAAATTCCACTTTGACTGCTAAGCACAATCAAATTTGAACATCATTGCCTGAGGTCAGAACTGGAGTTCATGGGTGGGTGTCTGAAGTGTGGGTAGGTAGATCGAAACCTGAGATGATGGAGTCGCTGAGGGGAAATGCAAAACCCCTAATGATGGAACCAGCCTGGCTCTCTGTAAGGTTTTGAAATCATATCTCAGAACTTCTCCACGTGCCTGGGTCTTCCTAAGGGTGACCGAAGTTCAACAAAGAGGTGGCCCTGGGATGAAAGAGCAAACATGGCCTTTAGCCAGTTGATCGAGTTTCCAGTCTGGGCTGGGCCAAGGCCCAGCTCTCTATGCAACTTTTGGTAGATCTTGGGGGTCCTTGGACCCTAAACCCTGGTGGTTTGGTTGAGGATACTGATGGGTTGAAGTGTGTCACTTGACCTCATGAGTAGCAGTTTTAGGGCCTGGGATCCTTTCTTTTCTCTTTCCTTCTCCCCCACCCTCCCTGACCATGCCCTCTTCCCTTTGATGCTGTCTCTGTTATGCAAGGCTTGCCTGGATTTGCTTCTGAGGAAGTGGGAGGGTGGCCAGCCACCACGACACAGGGGGGACTTTGAAAGCCACACCCTTTGGGCAGTCTCTCCCTGGGCACGTTTTTTAGCCATGTGTTGTTAGGACAGTCCCTTTGCCCTCTCTTCCCAATGTGGCCAAGAACCCCACGTTTCTGTTTTCCCCACATCTCTTGGCTACTGCTGGCTGTTGCTATGGTAACCAGCACTCCTGTGAAAGGGCCAGTGAGGAGAGGCCTAGTTGGCTCTCCCACCGAAACTGGTCCCCTGGCTCCTGGCACTGGCTCTGTGTCTCTGGGCAGACACTCAGCAAGATATGGAAGTCGATGGGAGTTGTCCCTGGCCTTCTGGAGCTGGTGTCTTCCCACAGACACACATCCAAACACCTATTTGTTCTAGATTCTCAAAGCATAATCTCCAAGCCAAGAGCGTCCTCACAATCTGGGAACTTGTTAGAAATGCCAAATTTCAGGCAAATCTACCTACTCAGAAACCGTGGGGGGATAGGGCCCAGCCTTGTTATCACAAGTCCTCTAAGTGACATGGATACAGGCTGAAGATAGAGGACCACAGCTAGAATTAAAACCTCGATGGCTCACACCAGTACTCTTAGCTACTTGGGAGGCTGAGATCAGGAGGATCGAGGTTTGAGGCCAGTCCTGACAAACAGTTCATGAGACCTCTCTCCAAAATAACCAGAGCAAAATGGACTGGAGGTGTGGCTCAAGTGGTGAAGCCCTTGCTTTGCAAGTGTGAAAGCCCTGAATTCAAATGCCAGCCCCACCAAAAACAATACCAAAATCCCTCACACAATCCTCAAAGATGGCTAAGCTTCCCTTATTATAGATGAGTAAATTGAGGCTTGTCCTGCTCTGGTGTGGGGACTGAATGACAAGTTCTATGGGGTTGGACTTGGGGCATTATATAATGTCACACTGTATCTTCATATCATCTGTGATGAGCTAAGATGCTTGCTGGATCCCAGCTTGAGAAACTGAGGCTACTGGTTGTATCCTGCACTGTATTCAGAAGGTCAAGGGCTGAGCTGACCCAGGCATCCGGGCTCACTTTGCACCTCAGAGGACAGAAACACAATCACGCAGAAACAGAAGCCTCGAAGCAGAGCAGGATGGGGCTGGGCAAGGTGGCTCACACCTATAATTCCAGCTAATCGGGAGGCAGAGGTAGAAGAATCATGGGTGGAGGCTGTGCAGGGCAGAAGCACAGGACCCTATTTGAAAAGCAAACTTTAAAGCTCACGTGTAGAGCACTCGCCTAGCAAGCCCAAGGCCCTGAGTTTATCCCCAGTATGGTGGGTGTGGAGTCAGAAAAAGCCTCTCCCAGTGACAACCTCCTGTCCCAAATCCACCCAAACTCCAGTCTTGAGAATTTCTAACCTACACACTAGGTTGGTCTCTTTCCAAGCTGCTGCCTCACAGACTCTCAGAGTCCCATTTTACACAACATCCATCTGAACTCCACCCCAGTTTGGAATGTTGTCTTCAACAACAGGCGTCGGCTTTGCATACACCCCATGATGGGGAACTCACCACCTTTGCAGGCAGCCCAGCCTTCTGTGAGATCTGTGATGGTTTTCAGTTTTCCTTTGAATAAGTTAAACCACATCCGTGTAATGTGTACCTTTTATAATTCGAGCACCTAATACCCCTTACCAGCAATTACAGGATTATTTTTAGAATGTGATAAGAACTAAGACTACCCAAACCATCCCCTTCCTCTGAATCTACCACCCACCTTTGTGGATTAGCATTACTAGTTAATTACTGACCCATTACTTCTGGGACAGTAGGAGCAACCAGCTAGGGTGGGGAGTGGGACTGCCAGAAGGTCTCTTTCTCACCCCACCCCCAGAGATCCTGGGCAGACTAGAGCAGGCTTTGTGGGGTTTGATGCAGATTGAGGTCCCCTGCAAGAAAAAGAATATGAAAATAGGGCATGGTGGTACTAGCCTATAATCCCAGCATGTGGGAGGATGAGGCAGGAGGATCTTGAGTTGCAGGCTAGCCTGGGCAAATAGGGAGACCCTGTCTCAAACAAAAAACAAAAGAAAATGCAATAAAACATGTCCTTGTCACCAATCACTACTTTGGAGTTTTTTAATTCTCATGAGACTTAAGTACATTTTGGGGAGAGGGGCTTTGCTTGCATTTGGGTTCAGAGAGACTTTTCACCCCAGAGGCAACTCTTGGGGTACTTGCTTCTGAGGTGGAGGTGGGGTCATTGTCTCAGAAGGAAGGAAACCTGATCAGGCCCCTCCTGTCCACCTGCAGGGAATGATTACAGGATTATTTTCATGGTTTTGACAATGTGGGATCTGCCAGCAGAAAAAAGAGTGCTACAGCTCATGGAAGAAAAACAACCCTGGAACGTGTTTTTCAAGGGGGATTAGTGTTTTTGCACCAGGAGGAAGGAGCCCTATAAACTCCCATGGGAAGCAGGGTGCATGTGGCTGTCCATGCTCTTGGTTTGAAGAGAGTCTCCTTTCTTAGGTCATCTTCTCCCGGATATGGGGATTGAACCCAGGGCCTCCTGCTTGCTAGGCAAATGCTCTACTGCCTAAGCTATGCCCCCAGCTCTTTTGTTTTGATTTTTTTTGCTTTTGAGACAGGGTCTTGCTAATTTTCGTGGGGGCTGGCCTTCAACTCACCATCCCCCTGTCTCAGCCTCCTGAGTAGCTGAGATTACAGGGACGCACCACCATACCCGGCTATCTCCGCCCTTTTAAAAACTTTTTTAAATTCAAAAACAGGGTCTCCTTATGTAGCCCAGGCTGGCCTTGAAGTTCTTTGAGTAGCCTGGATTACAGAAGTGCACTACTACTCCCATTCCTTTCCTTTTTAAAGGGTTTCCACGGTAGGATGCCTGCCTCGAAGGCCTGAGTTCAAACTCCAGTAACACCAAAAAATTAGTCTCCAAAGAACACTCCAGCTACTGGCCTGAAAGGGGTTCCTTGGGGTCTCCAGTTCTGGGTAGCTGCTAGTGCCTACCCCAGGATAGTCTGGGATCTGGGTCACCCAGGCTGCAGGTGACATTCCCATTCCTTCTGTAGAACAGCACATGGAGGAGACCAGACCCTTCCCAGGTTGTCCAGGGCAGAAGCTTCTGAGCTTCATCATGCAGAGGGAGCCCCTCACACACTTTGTGTGCGCGTGTGTGTGTGTGTGTGTGTGAGTGTGTGTGTTTTTAAAATTAATTTATTCACATGTACATACATTGTTTGGGTCATTTCTCCAGAGTGTGTGTTTTAAAGACAGGGTCTTACTATGTGGCCCAAGCTGGCCTATACCTCACAATCCTCCCACCTCTGACCCCTGAGTCCTGGGATTACAGGTGTGTACTACCAGGCCCAGCTTCTGCATGCATTTTCACCCTGCACATGGTCCTGGAAGCACAGACTCCAAACAAAAGGAGTTCTCCAAGGTCTCAGCTCTACTCCCTGCAGCTGGGCTACACTCCCAAGGCCCCTACCACCCCAAGATCTGCCGGGATGGGGTAGTAAGCTCTGGCCTTGCCAGGCTGGCTGTATACTCATCCATTTCCTTCAGCTGATAAGGCCCACCTGGCTCACAACATCTGTGGCTCACAAGACCCTGAAAAAATGACCCAAAGTCACCAGCCCTTGATTTAGAAACTCAGGGATGAAAATCAGAATGGCTGTAATATGAGATGAAGGTAGAAGAGGCAAACCAACCCCAAACTTAACACAGAGACTGTCACCTTACCTTCTCATTCTACATATGAGAAAACAGCCCAGAGAGAGTAAAACGTCTGCCCAGGGTCACACAGAAAATCAATGACAGGGCTAGGATTAGAGCTTTCAGTTCACCACCCAGGCCTGGGCACAGGTAGGGGATGAGATCTATACCAGCTCCTGCCCGTCCCAAACTATGGCAGGAGCAGGGCAGAGTTCCACCAGCCACTGGGTCTCCTCACCACAGTCCTGTCCCCAGCCACATCTCAGCTCTCAGTTCTTGTGGCCCATCAGGGACGAGTGGCAGTTCTTGGCATTTCTCCCCTGAACCAGGCTTTTCTTGGAGGGGGCAGGGAAAGGCAGGTCCATGAGAGGTCCTAGGGTTCAGCTTTTGGCCTCTATCCCCCTGTCCCACCCTGTCCCCGTGCGGAGGAGGCACCTACCTGAGCAGCTGAAGGTGTGGGTGTCTGAGGCAGGGCCGACCAGACGGGCCAGGTCTTGTGCTGAGGACTGACCTGGCTTTATAGGGCTTAAGCCCCACGCAGCCCTTTATGGGCGAGGAAGGCCTGGTGAGGGAGGTGTAGCCCGTGGTATCTGCGCCTGACAAATGCCCCCACCCTGAGTGTTCTGCCATGCACCAAAGGCAGCTGCTGAAGCTGGACCTGGTGTTGGGGCAGCCTCTACGATGGCTGAGGCCAGTCCTCCTGCAAAAAGGCACAGAGGTTGCCAGGCGCCGGTGGCAAACACCTGTAATCCCAGCTATTCAGGAGGCAGAGATCAGGAGGATTGAGGTTCGAGGCTAGCCTGGGAAAATAGTTCAAGAGACACTATCTTGAAAATACCCATCACAAAAAAGGGCTGGTGAAGTGGCTCAAGGGGTAGAGCACCTGCCTAGCAAGTGCAAAGCCCTGAGTTCAAATCCCAGTACCACCAAAGGAAAAAAAACCAAAACACAGAGGTCCCATGTAGCCAGCCTCAGGTTTCCTATGGGATCAGGCAGACAGGGCCCAGGGGAGTGAGGCCCACTGGAGACAAATGACCTGTAGTCCTCTCTTGGGGTCTCAGACCCCGGCATCAGAAGCAGGGGCTTCTGGTTGTTTTTTGTTGTTGTTTTGTTTTGCTGTTGGTACTGGGGCTTGAACTCAGGGCCTCACGCTTGCTAGGCAGACACTCTACCACTTGAGCCACTGCACCAGCCCTTGAAACAGAGACTTCTAATGCAAGGCTGACCTCACAGTCCCCCCTACACTGGGGTTTCTAACACGTTCTGCTCCCTCTGAGCTTCAGTTCGTTACATCCACAGTAAAAATACCACTGCTACTCAGTTTATAGGATCCACATAGGACCTAGCATTCAGCAGATGCTTGATAACTACGGCCCCTGCAATCCGCAATTTCACTTCCATGTTTTTTAGTCACCCAAAGTTAACTGTGGTATGAAAAATTAAATAAAAAATTCCAGAAATAGCCAGGTGCTAGTGGCTCAGGCCTATAATCCCAGCTACTTGGGAGGCTGAAATTAGGAGGATCACAGTTTGAGGCCAGCCCAGAGAAATAGTTCAAGAGACCCCCATCTCCAAAATAATCAGAAGAAAAATGGACTGGCAGTGTGGCTCAAGCGGTAGAGCACCTGCTTTGCAAGTATGAAGCCCTGAGTTCAAACCCCAGTCCCACCAAAAAAAGAAAAAAGGAAAAATTCCAGAAATAACTCAGAAAGTTTAAATAACTTGTATGGCAATATTGTTACAGTAAATCTATTATTTATTGTTAATTTCTCACTGTACCTAATCTACTTATTTCTTGTTTTTATATTGGATCTTGCATTCAACAGGCAGGCGCTCTACCACGTGAGCCACACCCCCAGCCCCTTTCAGTTCATTTATTTATTCATTTAGGTGCACTGGGGTTTGAACTCAGAGAGATTTTTTTAAATTGGTTGATAGGGAGCCTTGTGAACTATTTGCCTGGGCTGGCTTTGAACCATGATCCTCCTGATCTTTGCCTACTAAGAAGCTGGGATTACAGACGTGAGCCACTCCATCTGGTTTCTTCATATCTTTATTGACAAAAAAAAATAGTCAACAGCATTTCAGATTTTGTGCAGACATATGAAAGGTAATAAGGGCACCTGGTGACAGGTATGATTTCAGAGATATGGGTCAAAACCATGCTAGAGGGCGTGGTATCCCTTCTGACCTGCTCCCTGGCATCTCTCTATGCCTCACTGACACCCAAGAGCACTTGGTTGTGTGGGGCCCACTCACCCCCAAGAAGAAGACCAGGTTCTGAGGAGCAGACAGCGATATTTCAGTGCTCACGAGACTGAGCACTCCTGGGCTCAGCCAGCATTACCCAGAGCCCAGACCTGGGGGCAGCCGAGACTGTGGGTCACTGGTCATGGGGCACCCCCAAACGTATGGGCAGACCTCCCTCTGATGGACAGCCAGACTCTCACAGGAAGAAGTTTTCTGCCTTTTTTTTTTTTTTTTTGGTGGCCCTGGGGTTTGAACTCAGGGCCTCACACTTGCTAGGCAGGCGCTCCACAACTTGACTCACTCTGCCAGGCCAGGAAGATGTTTCAAGCAAGAGGACCAGCGTGGTTCAAAGGGCCTGGGTAAAATAATCCCCAGAAACCTTAAGAGACAGAGACAGAGAGAAGCAGACAGAGAGATAGATACAGATAGCGAGAGACAGACACAGAGAAACAGAGGGAGAGAGATACATAGGGAGACAGATTGAGAGAGAGAGAGAGAGAGAGACAGACAGAGAACATAGAGGTGCGTCTGCACTCCCACCATGATGTGATATAGTCCAGGGAACCCTGGATGGAACCTGTGCCATGTGTTTGGATCTCGAGCCATTGAAACTGTGAGCTGAATAAACCTCTTTTCTCTGTCAAGTAGCCTGCCTTGAGTATTTTGTTATAGCCACAAAAACTTGATTAATACACTCCCTCTCCCTGCTCAGTAATCCCTGGGTCTGCCTCCCCCTCCCAGCAGAAGACACACACATTTGTGCAGACACAAAGAGGCAGGCCAAGTCCTGACGTCGGCATCCTTAGAGCGAGAGTTCAAATGGGCCTTCACACCATATGACTTAACATTTAAAAGGTGTAAATGGGGCCAGCACATGATAGTAAATTATTAAATTTCCCAATGTGATTTCATGACTAACTGGAAGGTCAAGTTCATGTCTAGCGATCTCAGAGTTCCATGCCTGAGGGTGTGGTGTCGCCAATCCCCATTCCGCAAACCCATGGGCCACTTGTTCTCTTCCTGCTTCTTCTTTCTTTCTCTCTCTCTCTTTTTTTTTTTTGTGGTACCAGGGATTGAATTCAGGGTTCATGAGTGCGAGGCAAACACTAAAACACTAAGCTATGTCCCCAGCCCTCTTCCTTTCTTTTTTAACATTTTGCCATTTTTATTATTTTTTTGAAATAGGATTTTCCAGGCTCCTACTCTGCCATTCCAGGAGTCCTTCAGCCCTTTTTCTTTTTCTTTCTTTCTTTCTTTTTTTCTTTCTCTTTCTTTCTTTTTCTTTCTTTCTCTCTCTCTCTCTTTCTTCTCTCTCTCTCTCCTTCCCTCCTTTCTTCCTTCTTTCCTTCCTCCCCTCCTCTTCCTTCTGTGGTACTGGGGTTTGAACTCAGGTCCTACACCTTGAGCCACTCCATCAGCCCTTTTTTTCATATGAAGGTTGTTTTTCAAGATAGGGTCTCACGAACTATTTCCCTAAGCTGGCTTCGAACTGTGATCCTCCTGATCTCTGCCTTCTGAGTAGCTGGGATTACAGGTGGGAGCCACCGGCAACCACTCTTGTTTCTAAACCAGGCTCAGCCTGCACCATGGGGGTCCTCGGTCCTCCTGCCCCCTCATGTGGATGTCCCAGATTCGCAACCATCCCCACACCCCACAAGTGGGCACCTAGCACCGGGTCCCTTCTCAAGGCGGTGGACTGGGAAAGGGTCTGAACAGCTCTCTTCAGCCAGGCTGGGTGTCCTTTAGACCAGGAATTCCAGGGACCAGGACATTGTCTAACGGGGAAGAACTTGGACTCCAAGCTGGCATTTCCCGCCCCCCCTTGGCCTTGAGATGCTCAGGGACCACAGCAGAGGCCCCTTTGGCTCAGAGCCAAGTCTGTCCAATACAAAGCCACAAACGCGCACCGGTACACGTGCGCATGCGCCAGGTTGGTCCAGGGAGGCGAGGTCTCTCCCCCGAGCTCCTGGGCTCACCTTGCAGCTCTCCCTGTGTTGGTCCCTGAGGCCCTGAGGCCCTGAGGATCCTTCCGCAGGATCATCTACCCAGTCCCTGTCCCCTTAAGGGGACACCACTGCTGGGCTCTCACCACAGAGGAGAGCCAGGCCTGGAGGACCAGTACACCCCCACAAAGGGAACTGTGTTCCCATCTCCCTGGGCCCCATGGTGCTGTGAAATGAACCCTAGTTGTGTCCCAGCAGGCAGGCAGGGTGACCTGGAACCATATGGATTCCAACCTCACTTCTTAAGTACCTGATCTTAGACTATCTGCTGTATGAAAACGGGCACCATATAATTCCTGGGACTGCTGCATTCATTCAAGAGTTAGGGTTCTCCAACAGGTATCTGTGGAGAGCCTAAGGACAAAGGTGTGAGTGAAACTGAGGCTCGGGTCTGCTGGCTTTGCCATTCTTGGGTGGGAGGAGTCAATGCAGAAGGTTTGTGGGGGGAGGAGTTGCTATGGAGAATAGAAGCAGGTGAATGGAGGAGGGATCTCAGGGTGCCAGTTGGAATAGGGTGGCTCGGATGGGCATCTCTGAGGAGGACACAATTGTGCTGAGACCTGAGGAGCCCTGCTGACGTCTGGGGGAGGAGCCTCCAGACAAGGACAGCATGTGCAAAGGCACTGAGGCAGAAGCTTACTCCTCTCAGCTCTTCCTCTGGGACCTGGACTCACAGGCTCAGCAGAGAAGAACCATTCTCTCTGCAGCAAGTGACCATGTCCCTGTCTTTGCCTCCCCAGCAGATGAACACTGCTGGTACTGAAAGTCAGCAAAAGCATGGAGAAAAGGTCCAGACTTCACCTTGACCTTACCTGTCCATAGGCAGCTCAGCCTCCCTCTGGGCTCCTGTGAATGGCCTTGGCTGAAGATTCCCTATGACTATGTAAAATGGCCAGAGGTCTTCTCTGGCCCTTAGTGGGCAGTCAGAATGGTCCCCAAAGATAAAACTAGAAAATGAAGAAGATACAGGGGGGATTAGGACATGGCAAAGTCTCATAAGAGGCCACCAGGGTTGCCCACTTTCCCACCACCCCACCAGGGGACAGTAACTTAGCGTCCTTATTCCTCAGTGCAGATCTCTGCGTCTTCCTCTCTCCTGGATCAGAGGCCAGATGTCTCCTCTCAGGTCCTAAACGTTCACAGCACTGGGGGACTATTCTCTGGCCTTTAGAGTGGTGGTGAGGGTGGAGGCTATCGTCCAGCTCCAGGGCCAGGACAGCAGGGATATTGGTGAGTAGCAGAGAAGACTAGGACCAGAGACCTTAAAGTGACACTTCAAGGGCAGGCATAGTAGTGCATGCCTGTAATCCCAGCTACTTCTACTGAAGTAGAAGGATCTCAGTCTGAGGCTGGCGCTGGGTGGGGGAGGGACTGAGACCCTAACTAAAGGAAAAAGCAAAAGGGGCAGAGCACCTGAATTCAAACCCTAGTACTGCCAAAAAACAGACCAGTGACACTCCAGACTCAAATGCAGCTTTACTTATGGCAGGGTGGCTGGTAAGACGGGAGGATCCTTGATAAGGGAGGAGTCCCCAAGGGGGTGGAAGGGAGGGAAGCTCCTGGCCGGGAGGAGAGGGGGCTCCCTGCAGGGCGTGCTCATGGAGAAGGAGGGCAAAGATGAAGGCACTCGATACTTGGACCCAGAAATCCAGGGCTCCTACACACGTCATGCACACACGTCACGCACACACACCACACACACACGTGCTATGCACACATGCACACTGTGCATCGCTACCATGCACACACGTGTGTACACAGAGATGCATGCTTGCACATGCATGTGCGCTCGCACGCACATGAGCAGCCAACACAAGACACACACACACACACACACACACACACACACACACGCACACACACGCAGATGCAGGCACACACAGAACTCTGGGAAGACCCAGGTTGCGTGAGCCACATATAGCACCCCCAGCTTCTCCAAACCCCTTCCCGGTCTCCGGGGCTGCTCGGATCAGGAAGGCACATGTCTGCGTGCCTGTGTGCAGGTGTGCCCTGTGTGCTTCAGGACCACTGCGCTGCAGACCTAGATCAAGGCTCTTCCCTGAGCCGGGCATGGTGATACCCTTCTGCAGTCCCTGTATTCAGGAGGCTGAGGCAGGAAGTTCTTCAATTCGAGGTCAGCTTGGGTTACCTAGTGAGATCCTACGTCAAAACACCACCAAAAACCCTAAGTCCCTTCCTTCCCTGAGTCTCATTATATAAGCTGTAAAGTGGGGGGCAGGGACCCCTGCAGGGCCACCCCTGGAGAATGAAGCTTCTTGGACTTCCCCTTCTAGGCCTGGGAAGGGGGTGGGCAGGCTTCCAGGCTGGCAAGGGCTGAGTTGTCACCTAAGCCAGGAGGCCTGGAGCTTCCAAGGCAAGCAGCAACCTGAGCTCTGGCCCTTTCCAGTTGTCACCACTGCAACCTGAGCCTCTAGCCCTTGGTTCTCAGGAAAGCTGAGCCTCTCCCAGGTGCATGGCCACCAAGGTACTCTTAGGAAGGGTGGGGACCCTGACCAGCAGGGAGGTCCTGTTTCTTCCTCAGGACAGGGGCTGCACCGCAGAGATGGAGGCTGGACTCGTGAGCAGATAGTTCCACTCCCAGCATCCAGGAGGGATTTTGGACCCCAGGAGGGGCATGGCTCCCTTGCCTGGAGAAGCCTGGGCAGGGACCAGGGCTGTCTTCACAGCACAAGGCCTGCAGACTACAACAGCCTTGGGAGGGCCTTCTTTCCTCTCAGGGCCGCACCAGGGTCCCTGTGGCCTCCCCTGAGCACCCCTGGCCCAGGCCACCGCCTTCTTCTCTGCAGGAAGTAGTTCTACTTGTCAGGCCCCTTGTACTGTCACCAACACCTCACACTGATTCACACACAGTGATGCACCGCCTGCAAACACCCTTGCACACACTCATTCCCTCTTGGCTGTGCTCCTGTGTGCTCTCGTTACTAGGCCTTTACCCACCCCTCACCCCCTGCCAAAGGCCCCCCTCTCCTCCCTCCTCACATCTGCCATCTTCCCTTCCAGGACAGGAAAGACTCAAGCTTGGGACACCTATGGCCAAGACAGCAAAGAGCTATCCTCCCCTGGAGGGGTCCTAGAGAAGTTGGAGCAGGACCTCTTTCTCTTTGTCTGGGCTCCATCCTGCCCTGCAGGACGGCAGGGAACTTTCTGTGCACGTGGAGCCTTGGGAGGTAGCAGATTTTGGGCCACACTTGGGTGGAGAGGACAGGGAAGAATAAACAGAAGCCACAAAGGCCTCGCCAACTACAGGAATGCCCCTGGCCAGGCACAGTTGGAGGAGTGGCCTGTCACATGGCTGGCCAGGAGACACAGAGAGGCCTGGCTCACCCCTTGGTAAAGTGGTTAAGTGCTACAAGGGGCCAGTTACACCTGCTGTATGTGTCACGGAGACTCAGGGACAGTCACAGCTCAGGTCTTGGGTCCAGTAGAACAAACAGAGAAGTCTTCTCACCCTCTGCCACCCACAGGGTCCAGTTCAAACTGCTGCCAGCATACATTCTCTCTCCTGGCCTACCCTCTCCATATTCCATTTCAGGGTGGTCTGGTTGGCTTTCCAGGTCAAGTTCATGGTCACCTCCCCTGAGCCCTTGCCTGGGGGTTGCGGGGTGAGGGGTTGGGTGGGGTGTTCTCTGCTGTGTGTCACAGGCTGTGAGCAGAGGTCTCTCCTGCACCTGGGCCTTCTGGGATTACCTTGGGTTCCTGTCATCTTGTCCTGGGCCCAAGTGTTGGTCGTCTGTGCCCACAGCCCCTGGGATAAGGCCAGCACAAAGCAGGGTTTTGATGAGTGAATGAATGAGTGAGAGGGTAAAAGAGGGCACAGCCGGGACTCTGACCCTTGACCCTGAGTCCCTTGTGGGTCATATGGACAGGTCATCCAGGCACAGAGCACTACGTCCAGAGCAAGGGTTTGTCTTCCCAGAGCCAGGCTGCCCTTGTGAAATGTCCAGGACGAGCATTTATAGAACACCTGCTGCATGTACCCTCCCCCCATGTCTTTCTCCCCCAGCCACTCCGTGTGTGTGTTCGTTCGAGAACATGCTCAGCTCATTCCCGCATGGCTCAGGCTCCCGTTCTCCCGGCCACCTGCAATGCCCTTTGCCTTGCCTCTTTCATGGCTGTTTCAGATCCCCACAGGTCAGGGAAGCCTTGCTCTACCAGGGGATTGACAGTTGCCACCCTCTGTGTCACTACTGCCTTGTTTTGACAGCCTGCACTGGGCTGACTGCTCATTTTACCACACCAGGTAGGTATTTTGCCTCATAGCTCGAACCTCATGTTTTCCTGGTTTGGCTACTTGCCTCCCCCGTCTGTCTGTCTTGTCTCTTGTGTGTGCTCTCTACTTTCAAGCTAGGCAGTTGGCCATCTTGCTCACCCAGAATGGTGACAAGGCCGTAAGTGCTTCGAGGATATTCAGTAAATAACCTGCCAGGCTCCAGGACTGAACACCCAAGCAAGGGACGATCTCTGTCCTCAAAGATTTGCAGTGCAATGGACAAAGACTGCCCCAGGAGGCCAACAATCCAAGGCTCTTCTCGGAGGCCCCTCAGCAGGACTTGCTCCTCCAGGTTTGGACCTCCATCTGAGTGCTGGGATTACAGTAGTGCTCGGCTATGCCTGGCTCTCTGTTCCTCCTTTTCCTCCCTTTGCACTCCATCCTGTTGCTCTTTGGAAATGTGCCTCACTTCCTTCCTGCTGGCAACCAGGATCCCTTTCTGAGTGTCAAGTCACCTGCTCCAGAACTGGGAGATTTCAGGGAATTGTTTCATGCAAAGAGCAGAGGTATAGTTGGGCCTTAAAGCTGTGAAGCTGTGTGTGTGTGTGTGTGTGTGTGTGTGTGTGTGTGTGTGAGAGAGAGAGAGAGAGAGAGACAGACAGACAGAGGCAGAGAGAGAGAAAGGGATGGAGGGTGGGAGGAAAGAGGGAGAGGTGGAAGGAGGGAAAGAGAGGGAGAGGGGAAGGAAGGGAAGGAGGGGGGAGAGGGAGGGAGGGAGGGAAAGACAAAGAGGGGGAGAAAAACAGAAAGGAAGGGAGGGAGGGGGAAGAGAGAATAGAGAGAGGAAGGGTGGATGGAGAGAGGGAGAGGAGGAGAGAGGAAGAAGTGGAGGGAGGGAGAGGGAGAGAGAAGGAGAGGACAGGACAGAGGGAGAGAGAAAGAGAGAGGGAGAGAGGAGAGAGGAAGGGAAGGAGGGAGAGAGAGGGGGAAGAGAGATAGAAAGGATGGGAGGGAAGGGGGAGAGAGAGGGAGGGAGGGAGGGAGGGGAGTGGGAGAGAGAGAGAGGGAAGGACAGGGAGAAAGGGAGGAAGAGGGAGAGAGGGAGGGAGGTGAGGGTGACAGGGCAGCAATAAGAACAGGATGACACACTGCCAATGGCAAGGGGTAGAAGCCATGGGGAAGAGGCAGGTGAGGTGCAGGACACTGTGTCCTCACCATGGAAGCTAAAATCTGGGATGGGTAGCTGACCAGGTGGAGGGTTTGGGCCCATCCAGGCTCAGGAGGGGACACTCTCCATGTAACCATCAGTTTTGCTGTCACCCAAGCCAGCCAGTAATAACTCAAGAGACAGAGTGATGGGAGAAGCCAAGGTTTTATCAGCAAGGAGCCAGCATGCTGGGAGATGAATGGTTCGTGCCCATGTCCATCTTGCCTGGTGCCACCAGAAGGTCACATAGCATCTTTTATGGGAACGTTTTCTCAGCCTCAGGCAGGTAGGCGCCATGGTGGTCCGTTAGTTCTGAGAAATGGCCACGCTCTGGACCCTGGAGTGTGTGCATCTTATTTCTGTCTGGAGGCCACCGATTGTCCTGGATGGGAATCTGAGAAAAAGCATCCACAGGCTTGTCCTTTGAGGGCTGTGTGTCTGGCTAGCATCACCTTTATGCTTCCTGACACCTACCTCTTAATCATTGCCTTTCCTTCCAGCCTGGGAACAGGAAGTACATAGGGAAAGGCTCACTGCACTTTAACTAATTCTACTCTTAGTCATTAAGATATGGAGCAGCCTCACGCCTGTAATCCCAGCTACTCAGGAGGCAGAGATCAGGAGGACACCAGTTCAAAGCCAGCCCGAGCAAATAGTTACATAAGACCCTCTCTTGAAAAAAAAAAGCCATCATAAAATAGGGCTTGTGGAGTGGCTCAAGGTGTAGCCCCTGAGTTCAAATACAGAGCAGGGTGCAGGAAGAAAATAGAGGGTTTTTTTGTTTAGGTTTTGGTGGCAATGGGGTTTGAACTTAGAGCCTTGTGCTTGCCAGGCAGGCGCTCTACCACTTAAGCCACACTCCCAGCCCTTTTTACTTTAAGATATTTTTCAGATAGGGTCTCGAATTTTTGCTCCACCTGGTGTAGAACTGGGATGGTCCTACCTCTGCCTCCTGAGTAGCTGGGATTACATATGTGTATCACCATCCCTGCCCACCCCAACCCCCCAAGAAATCTTTTAACTTAGGATATGGCTTCAATTTCAGATGTCAACCAGCTGACTCTCAACCAACCAGGACCAGAACCAGGAGACCTGGGTTCTGTGCTGGCTGTCACAGGCTCACGGTGTGACCTTAGTCAAGTAGCTTCCCATCTCTGGCCTCGGGTTCTCATGTGCAGTATGAGGTTGGTCTGAGGGGTCCACATTTGAGAAGTGTCACCTCTGGGCTGAGGTTGTTGGAGAGCCTGCAGCCTGGCTGAGTGGAACACAGCTCATGATCATGGAGAGAGAGAATACTGCTGGGCAAGAGACCAAATTCTCTGGGACGACTTAGTGCCAGAGAACAGTTTAAGAACTGTTTTTCACCCTCTGTGTCTGACCTTAACATCGTTGTGACTATTAGGTAAAACTCTGGGAATTCGTTGTTGTTGCTGTTTTACTTTTCGAGATAGGATCTCACTCTGCTGGACACGAACTTGTGATCCTCCCGCCTTAGCCTCCTATGTGCTGCAATTACAGGCATGCACCACCATGCCCAGCTTCCTGGGAATGTATTGCTTAGCTTAGCAGACCTCTAGCCTCCACCCCTAAAACTAAAACTTCTTTATAAGACAACCCCTGAGACCTATAAAAATTTCCCCACCGTGATGAGAATGGTCTCCCTGATGCTCCCATTAATTGATAAATGTATTAATTTGTGACCTTTGTTCTGTAGCTATTAAGTTTATGTAATCTCTTTCACAGGGGAACATTTATCATCGTGGTAACTTAAATCAGGGTTCAAGACCATGGCCACTCATATTTGGGTCAATATAAATAGCTTTTTTGCTCTTTTTGAGACAGGGTCTCCCTTTGTATCCCAGGCTGGTCTCCTGTCTCAGCCTCTCCAGTGCTAGAATTACAGGCGTGTGTCATCGCACCTGGTTGTCTTCTCGTTTCCTTAAAACATTGCTATTTTATGATGAAAAACTCCTATGATGACACTCTGGTCATCAAGATAGGCTATCTTGCTTATCAAAGATGCCATGCTCACTCTAGAGCAGTTAGTGTCATGGGAAGAGAGTGGTGGGAGACCAGACTGGGGAAGGTGGCCAGGGTCAGGTGAGGAGAATGGGAGGAGGAGGAAGGGGGAAGTTAGAGGGTCCTGCCTGAGTACTCTGTTCCCTGTGAACGCACATCTGTACACACGCGTATGTATGCAGGGTGGGTATGTCCACGCCCTCTGTGTGTAAAGAACACCTGTGTGTGTGCTTTAACCAGACACATGCATTTCTGTGAGTGGGTAGTTACCTGTTGGAATGCTGTATGCAGGTGGGGCCAGTTTGTGAGGTCAGAATGTGTGCACGGCATGCATGCACTGTGGGTCCTGTTTCTGACTGCCCGGGGCCCTGGGGGAGCCAGGGCCGGTCTGTGACCTCTATGGACAAGAAGCTGATTTCCCATCCCAGGAGGCCCCTCTGCCCCTTTGCCCCTGGAGGCTGCAGCTGAGCCCCCCCAGGAGGAGCACAAGCGCTATCAGGGAGACGGCAGACGGCATGCAATGAGACTTGGCTGTGGCACAGGGCTGGAGCTTTGGAGACCTTTCTTGAGGTTCTTGGCCAAAGGAGCAGGGAGCTTGAGTTTAAAAACAAACAGTGGAGAAACAACCCAGGTGGCCAATTGCATCCTGGAGTGGCAGGCGTGAGGTACCCCCAGGAGCCAGGCTTCAGTTCAGCATGTCCAGGCAGAGTGACCTATTAGAACTCAGGTGTCCCTGTGGGTCTCAGAAACCCCAGCCAGCGCCCAGCACCCAGCTTTACAGCTACCCTCATGCTTACAGAGCCTCTGCCTCCAACTCTACCCCACTCTCCTGAGTGCGCATGGAGGACAGCCTGTGACTGCTGTCACTTTATACCTTAGGTTTCCATTTCTGCCTGGTCACCCTCAGTGGTCTGGACCACTGCAGCCATCTCTTGCCTGCCCACCCTCCCAGGGCCACTGTTCCAAGTCCCTCCCTGCTGAATGGCTTCCCTGCTGGCTGCATTCACACAGTCCTGGGCCAGCTCTCTCTGACCCTCCTGTGTGGCTCCCCCTGTCCTGTGAGGGTGTCACAGGCAGGGTCATGCTCTTTCTGAACTTTTTTAGCTTAGTCCTGGAACTCCAAAAGCATTTGTTAAATGAAAGAATGAATGAAGCCAGGTGCTAGTGACTCCTGCCTCTAATCCTAGTTACTTGGGAGGCTGAGATTGGGAGGATCATTGTTGGAGGCCAGCTTGGGCAAATAATTCATGAGACCTCATCTTCAAAATAACCTGAGTAAAATGGACTGGAGGTATGGCTCAAGTGGTAGAACACCCACTTTGCAAGCGCAAAGCCATGAGTTCAAACCCCAGTCCCACCAAAAAAAAACCAGTAAAAAAACCCCATGAATGAAGGCTGATACCTCAGGGTGGACCATATGGGGCTCTGTATCTGCAAATTTGCTTTCCTCCCGCCCTGAGGTCCTTGGATTACACAAGCGACTTCTTTTACTTCTCTCCCCTGTAGCCCCAGCCTGCCCCAGGGAAGAGCTGAAGTCTGCATCGGGCTATTCTGCCTTTCTGCTGCCCCCAGCTGGTGAAGTGGAGAAACGGACAACTGGCTTCCATGGCCAGGCAATCCTGCCTTTCCTGGAGATGGCTGGAAGGCTTTGGGGTGCTGGCATGCACGCAGGTGTGAATCTCTTTCATGTCGAAACAGCAGTAAAGTCCTCCTCAGCACCCAACTGACCCTGGCTCCTCTCAGTTCCCGAGGGTCCACCAGAGCTTCTCAGCACATGGTATGACAATTTTTTTTTTTTTTAAAGCAGTACTGGGGATTGAAATCAAGACTTTCAGCTTGCTAGGCAGGTGCTCTATCACTTGAGCCACACCCCCAGCCCTCTTGGCTGTAGTTATTTTTCAGAAAGGGTATCACTCCTTTGCACTGGGCCAGTCTTGGACTGTGATCCTTCTGCCTCTACCTCCTGTGTGGCTCGGATTATAGATGTGCATCACCATGCCTGACCCTCTAGACTGAGCTGCTCAGGGTAGGAGTCACCTATTCATTTGTGTGCTTGACAAACATTTATTGCGTGGCAGGTCCCATTCTGGGGCTTCCTGTATATGTACAGTTTAACTTTATGGCCACAGCCTGGGGCTGGACACAGATTCAGAGACAGTTTGCAGGCACAGGACGGACCACTGACAGGCAAATGGGGGAGGGGGTTGGAGTCCCTCCAGGACCTCTAGAATGCATGTGGAGGCAAGAGATGGTCCCACTCTGACCTGGCTCCAGGCTGCCCAAGGAAAAGTCCAAGGGACAGAGACAGAGGGGAGCCAGTCTCTGAGTAGCCGGGGCCAGAGCCCAGCTCAGCTGTTGGCAGTGATCGACTCATCTGCGTTTCTTGAGCCCATCAGTAAAGCCCAGGAGTGGGTAGCATAGCTGGGCCAAGTGACCCAAGGACTCTAGAGTTGTTACTGGGAATCTGTGAGGACAGCCTCAAGGCCATGGCTTCTACCATTCCAGTCACGGTCCCTGTGGGAAGGCCAGAGAAACCAGGAATATGACCCTGCCACATCAGGAGCAGGTGCCTTTGTATCTGTTTCCATTCAGGCCAGGACTGTGTGGAAGAAAAATGTCTCAAGAATGTGCCTGTACTCAGGAAGCGTCACTACGGAGAAAGTGCTGGGTACGGCCAGCCAGAGTCAAAGGCCCCAGGTCTGCCAGCCTCGCTCTGTGCCTCAGATGAATCCCAGCTGTCACCTGGGCGCCCAGCTCCTTTGGCTTTGAGCCCAATCCAAGTCAGGTGTCCTGATCATTCCCTGCCTCCTAACCCCATTAAGCAGCTTCTGGTCAGGCCTCAGAGGCTGCCTGGGTATACCTGTCATCAGGAGGGATATGTTGGGTAAGGTATCATCAACCTTGACACATCTAGAGTCTCAGAAAGCCTCACGGCTCCTGGAAGTGGAGGCCATGAGTTGCATCACGAACCCCCATGCAGCTGGCATGCCTTTGTGATGGCCTGCTGGCAGAGCCCAGATGACAGCTGTCAGCTCAGTCAGGTATCCTCAGTCCGGGCCCTGCTCCGCTTCTAAGGGGCTTTTCCCACCCAAAACACCCCTGGGCTCACGGCTAATTAGTTCCTGGTCAACCTGGCTGACAGATCAGTCAACATGTGGAGAAATCAGGGCTCTGTTCCCTCCTTCTCACTGCCAGTGACACCACTTCACTTCCTGGTCTATGGTTCTGCTGACAACCCTTGTGGCAGTGCCAGCTCCCAAGCTCAGGCCACTCCTCCTCCTGCTGTGCCAATCCCTGGATTGCCCGACTTTCTCCCCACGTCATGTCCCCACTTTTTTTTTTTTTTCTGCAGCACTGGGGTTTGAACTCAGGTCATACACCTTGAGCCATTCCACCAGTCCTTTTTTGTGATGGCTTTTTTCAAGATAGGACCTCTTGAACTGTTCATCTGGGCTGGCTTCAAACCATGATCCTCCTGATCTCTGCCTCCTGAGTAGCTGGGATTACAGGTGTGAGCCACTGATGCCCAGCTAGGACCTCACTCTTGATTCACCAGGCATGGGCTGTTGGCCTGATGCGATCCTGGTCCCTCTCACCTCTTTGCCAGCACACCATTCGTTGCCAATATTCAAATCTCCATGCTGTCTTCCCCAGGCAGATCACAAAAAAGTCATACGCTGTGGGCAGGTTGGAGGCTGGTTCTTTATACAAGGTAACTGACACAGTGGCCCACCAGATACAGCTGCAGGTCACCACAGCCAGACAGGAGAGTTGACATGGGGACAGCTGCAGCGAGACTCACTGCACAGGGACACACGGACACTACAAAACCAAGACAGGAAGGAAGGGTGGGCCCAGCAAGAGCCATCAGCAGCCACCGACAACCCTGCCCTTCCCTCCCATGTCCTGGGAGGATCCAGGCTTGGAGCTAATGAGCCCAGCTGTGCTGTCACAGCCTCGATACGGCATGTCATCTGAGTGTCTCACTTTTCATATCTGAAAACTGGGCCAATAAACTGTATGTGAGCAAAAATAAGGTGGCAACAGGGACAGTAATCCAAATCTCAACAGAGCCTGGCACACAGGTGTTAAATAAATAAATCTTGTCAACAGAATCCTTGCTCAGACAGGACGTTCCTTGGGAGACCAAGGTGTGCGACGCCTTCCCCAGAGACTCCCTCAGGGCATGGGGACCCTGGAGGACTCCTTGGAGCTTGAAGCCCCTGGGGTGCCAGACACCCCGGAATGTACTGTGCCAGGGTAGCTGACGGGGGCCGGGGTCTGCACCCCCTGGGAAGTACCTGCGGAAGCTGGGTACACACTGGAGGAGTTAGGGTTCGGACCGAAATGGTTCTGCACGTAACAGAGGCCGGAGGCAGGCTGGTATGGAGGCAGGCTTGGCGTGTGGCCAGGAGCGCAGGCTGGCCAGGAGGCTAGCTTCTGGCCGCTGGCATGCTGCATCTGGGTGACAGGGTAGCTTGGGGACAGGTGAGGGTGGCAGCTCTGGGTGGGGTAGGAGCCAGGTGCAGGGTTCAGCCTGGAATGGAACAAGAGAGAAAACAGTCAGTCCGCTAGAAGTGACAAGGTACACCCTGTCACTCCTCAGCGGAGCGTGGTGGGGCTGTGGCCCAGCTCTTACTGCGGTTGCTTTGGACACTTCCAGTCACAGCTCTGGCTTCCCTGTGAGAAGAAAGATGGCCCAAACTGATCAGAAAACAGACGCCCAGAGGACAAGCCACTGGCACCAAGGGACACTCACCAGTGTGAGCACGAGCAGTTGTGTGGCCTTCTCACAACTCACCAAGGAGGTAAAGGCTTGGGACCAGGTCATGACAGGCAGCACACGCACTGTGACTGGCTCAGCCATTGCACCCAAAGAGAATGGCTTGGAGCAAAGCAAGGTTTGTGCCACAGCAACTGCTGAAACTTTCTACCTGTGGCTCAGGCGTGAACATCCCCTGGCTGGTAGGAGCTAGTGTGACAGATGGGGAACCTCCTGTGCTGAAGTTAAAGACCCCATCATGGCCAGGCATGGTGATGTACATCTGTAATCCTAGCACCAAGGAGACTAAGGTAGGAGGATCATCACTTCCAGGCCAGCCTGGGTCACATGGCAAGACCCTGTCTCAAACAACAAAAAGCCAGAGACCAGTGACTCATGTCTATAATCCTAGCTACTTGGAAGGCTGAGCTCTGGAGGATTGTGGTTCAAGGCCAGCCTGGACAAATAGTTCAAGAAGACCCCCATCTCCAAAATAACTGGAATGCCAGGCACCAGTGGTTCACACCTATAATCCTAGCTACTCAGGAGGCAGAGATCAGGAGGACTGAGGATCGAAGCCAGCCTGCCACATAGTTTGAGAGACCCTATCTTGAAAAAAAAAAAAAACCTTCACAAAAATAGGGCTAGTAGAGTGGCTCAAGGTTTAGGTAGGGCCTGAGTTCAAACCCCAGTACTGCAAAAAAAAAAAAAAAATAAATAAATAAAATAAAATACACAAAATAACCAAAGCAAAATGAACTGGAGGTATGGCTCAAGTGGTAGAACAGAGTCCCAGTCCCACCAAACAAATAAAACCGCTAAACAACAACGACAAGTCCAGCACAGATGACATGCACACTGTTTTGTCCTCTGTTTTGTCAAGGTCCAAGTGCGTCAAGTCAATGTCAATACTACAGATGCCTTGGTGGGTGACTGGGTCAGCACACATTTCAATGCAAACCTGACCTTTCAGTTTGGGAGCTTAACCCCAGGTACTGGGCACTTCATGTGCACTTCCCATGGCATTAAAAAAATAAGTTTCTTGGGCTGGGGGTGGGGGTGCCCACCTGTAATCCAGGTACTCGGGAGGCAGGGGGCAGCGGGTATACAAGTTCTTAGTTAGTCTGGGTAAAGGTAATGAGACCCTATCTCAAAAACAAAATACAAACAAAGGGTTGGGGGCCTGGCTCATGCCTCAGTGCCTAACCCACGTGAGGCCCTGGGTTTGTGCACCAGGACTGCAAAAAAAAACAAAAATCAAAACAATTTCTCAACAAGAGGCACCAAGGAGACAAAACAGTCTAGATGACCATCCCACCACCAAAATAAACACATGTCGTAACACCCACAGCCACTGTCATGCCACCTGAGTACGTACTGTTCTGTTCTGGAGTCCGTAGCAGCCCAGGCGAAGGAACAAAAGGGCCCATGTACCTGTCACTGGGTAGCCGGGTCAGACCTGGCACTAGGTGACCCAGCTCCAGAAAGACCTTGTAAGTCAGCAAGGGAGAACTTTCTCCTGGGGCCCTGGCGGGCTCCATTCACTGGGGATGTGAGGTGGGGTTGGTGACCAGCCGAGGGTGGAGTCTGCACGCTGGGCCCCAGGCCTTGTCCGGATTCTAGAACACCAGCTGAGACCATAGGACACCTCGCCCCAAATGCCAGAGTCTCTGGCTTTCAGGCCCCAGGGCTTCTCGGCCAAAGCACAGGGGAAAGGTGTGTACTGTTCCCAGCCCTCCGCCCTGCCTTTAAACATGCGCAAAAGCTCCCGCAAAAGCTCCCGAAAGGCTGGGTGCATCGGCCTCCTGGAATGGCTCCCAGAAGCTTCTGGTTCAGCACCTGTGTGCACGGGGGCAGAGAGAACACTGATAGCACCCCGACTTGCTGCCAGGTCCTTCTGGAGGGAACGTGAGGAAAGGCAAGCCCTACACTGTGCAGTCTCCGCAGGCACCAAGCCAGGGGGACGTGAACATAGGACGGGGCTGAGGACTAGCAGTGCGAGACGCACTCCGTTGCCTGGATACTCACATGTCCTCTTTGGCACCCTGTACAGAAGGCGCAAGGCCCAAGGAGCCCTGGTGGCTTGCCTAGCACTTTCCAACTGAGAGTGAAGGAGCCTGGGCTCCTGCTGAGTGGCTCAGGTCCTGGCTTGTACCTATATGGATATCACCTGGCTGGTGTCCACTCTACGTGTGGACTGTCTGACCCTTCATCAGTTACAAGCCACAGCCCAGTGTGACCCCGATCACTCAGGATTCTACACAAGCCTCCGCATGGCCTTCCCCTTGCTGTTCCTGCTCAGCCCTTCTTCCCAGGAGGACAGCAGCCAGTGCTCGCAGAACATGCATGCACATGTCTTTCTTTTTCATCGTGGCACTGGGGTTTGAACTCAAGGCCTCATGCTTGCCAGGCAGGTGCTCTACCACTTGAGCCACTCCACCAGCCCTTCTTTTGTGAAGGGTTTTTCAAGATAGGATCTCGTGAACTATTTGCTTGGGGCTGGCTTCAAACTGTGATGTGATCCTCCTGATCTCTGCCTACCAAGTAGCTGGGATTACAAGTGTGAGCCACTGGCACCAAGCTACACACGTCTTTCTTTGTGGTCCAGGGGATGGAGGCCAAGGCCTCACAGCTAGGCAAGCATTCTCCCAAACAACCCCTGAGCCAACTCTCATAGATTTTTAAGTCTGTGCCCCTGCAGCTCCTTCACACCCTCCAGAGGCCCTGGCGCAGAGTAGCTCAGCCACTTACTTCCGGCTCTGGGCTGCTCTCCTCTCCGCCGCGGACCCAGAGATGTACTTGAACAAGGGTATCCTCCTCATGAGGCTGAAGGGGAACTTCTGGTCGAGCTTCAGTGCCACCCGCTCCGAGAGGTCAAGGGAGTAGCAGTATGTGAGGCCATCTGGGTGGGCGTGTTAAGAAAAGTGGGAGGCACCCAAGGGAGGAGAGCCGATGGTGCCCAGCACAGGGGACCCAGAGGGGAAACTCCCCATTCGTACACCTCAAGGGGACAAGGCCTCAACAGGGCCAGGCAGATGGGTGTTAACACTCCCTCACCCCCAGCCTTCCAACCAGGTGGCAAGCCAGCATGCACCTGACCTTGTACTGTGTGATGGTACAAGGCTGTCCTGATATCCCCCAAAAGGCATTTTGCCCATGTTACCACCCTCAGTCACTCATCAGCATCCTGGTCACCTAGCCTGCTCAGCCTTCATAGCCACAAAGACTCAGCATCGCTTACTCACACCTGCCAGTGAACACCTAGTAACAATCTATTGTATGCCTGGGCAAAAAGAGCTATCAGTAGGGGCTGAGTATCCCTCATCTGAAAGAGTTGGGGCAAAGTGGGGTTCGTCTGGACTTTGGAATATCTGCACATATATAATGAGGTATCTGGCAGATGGGACCTAAGGCTAAACACAAAATTCATTTCTGTTTCAGAAAAATGTTCAAAGACATTTTTATTGCATCTGTTTGCCTGCAACCCATCAAATGAGGTCAGGTGTGGACTGGGATTTGAACTCAGGGATTCTCACTTGCAAAGCAAGTGCTCTACCACTTGAGCCACACCTCCAGTCCATTTTGCTCTGGTTATTTTAGAGATGGGGTCTCATGGACTATTTGCCTGGGCTGGTATCGAAATGTGATCCTTCCTATCTCAGCCTCCCAAGTAGCTAGGATTACAGGCATGAGAACACAGCCAAGTCACTTGCCATGTTGGTGCTTAAAAAGTTTTGAATTTTGGATTTCAGATTTTTGGGTTAGGGACACCAGACAAGGATTAAGTAACTGGGGTAGTAGGTGCTGCTAAGAGTACGGTGGGGACTGACCTCACTAGAGTGGATAAGGCTCTCCCTAAGAAGTGACATGAAGGCTGAACCCCACATCGTGAGAAGCAACACACAGGAGAAAGGGGAATGCTGAAGACAGGCCTCAGGGAAGTGCCCCTGAGGAATGTGCTCCTTGAGGTGGGGCTCTTTTCTCCGGGGGTCAAGTACTGGGAACCAAACCCAGGGCCTGAGCCCTGCCCCAAGTCCTCTTGCTTTATTTTATTTATCACACAGGGTCATACACTTTTGCCCAGACTGGCCTTGGACCACAATTCTCTTATGTCAGCCTCTTGACAGCTAAGATTAAAGGTACACATCACCACATGCAGCTCTTGAGATAGGGTCTCACTAATTTTTTGCCTGGTCTGGCCTCAAACCTCAATCTTCCTATCCCTGCCTTCTAATGGCTGGGATTACAGGAGCACACCACCATGCCTGGTCTGCAACTGGCATTTAAATAAGATGATTCATTGCTAGGCTGCACCATCCCACTCAGGATGCTTAGAACCTTGCTTCTGGCCACTAATGGCAGTTGTCCCTAGTTATTGTGGTGACTAAAACTGCCCTTGCATGTTCCTAGGAAGGATTCCAAGCAATAAGCAAAGCTATGAAGGAGTCAAAAGTTGTTGTGGCTGCTGGTTTAGGAAGAATGTCAAGAACCTCTTCTGCTCTGGGCTCTGCTGAAGTAACACGGCTACACTAGACCTTGCATTGGAAGTATCTAGGAACCAGCACGTTAAGCAACGGTCTTCAGACTGGCCAGTAAGCCTTGCTAGGCTGTGGAAGTGAGTCCCAACAACATGCTGGCTTTCTTCTGGAGGCATGAGACAGCACAAGCACAGCATTGCAGCCGGGCCAGAGACAGGTAAGAGTTGGGGAAGGTGAGGGAGCTGGATATGCCCAGAGTCACGAGGGGTGATCTGAGAAGGGCTCTCCCTGGGTTTGCTGCTGAATGCTCAGGTGTGGTGTGCAGGACAAGTCTCCTCAGCCAAGCAGGGATAGCTAAGGGTGGCAATCACACTGGGGAGTGAGAGCATCCCAGCTCCTGGAGCTCATCCACTGTAGGGTTCCAACCAGAGTGACACAATCTCACCCAACACCCAGGTCGCTAGAGGCCACTGAAAAGACAATGCTTAAAAGTAAGGCTAAGAGCTGGTGGAGTGGGTCAAGTGGTACAGAGCCTGCCTAGCAAGCATGAGGCCCTGAGTTCAAACCCCAGTACTGCCAAAAAAGTAAGGCTAAACTCGTCACGGAATAAAGGCTGCTCTAATTCTGCCTAAAAGACTTACAGAAGCCCTCAAGTTTTAAGTGATATTCAAGTAAGTTCACTGCCCATCAGAACAAAAATCAGCATTCAACTATACAGCATTCACTGTGACCAGCATAAATTCAAAAATTGCCAGACCTATAAGGCAGCACAAAAATGAAGCTGATATTGAGGAGGAAAATCAAGAGAAAATCAGATCCACACATGGCAGAGGTGATCGTATTAATAGACAAGGATTTCAACATAATTATTATAAATATGTAAGCATTTAAATAAAAATATAAACACAATAAAGGAATAAAGAACCTCAATAAAGAAAACTGTAAAAACAAAACCAGATGGAGCTGGGCATAGTGGCATACACCTGTAATCCCAGCACTTGGGAGGCTGAGGGAAGAGGATTGAGAGTTCAAAGCCAATGAGGGCTACACAGTGTAACCCTTTCTCCAAAAAAATCAAATGGACTTTTTGAGTTGAAATACAAATGTTAAATGAAAACACATATACATGTGAAACAGTTATCAGCAGGCTAGACACTACAGAAGATCATTGAACTTGAAGGCCAGGCCATAGAAACTATCCAAACTCAAGTGCAAAAGAAGAAAAGGCTGGCAAAAAGGAGAAAGGAACAGAGCCTGAGTGACCCACAAGCAATACCAAGCCGTCTTAATTTAGAAGGCTTAATTAGAACAGAAGATGGAAAAGAAAAAATGTGAAGATAAATAATGACCATAATTTTTTTTCAGATTTGATGAAAATTCTACTCAAAGATCTAAAAATCCATGAACTCCAAGCAGGATAAACACAAAGAAAGCTACCTGAAGGGATATCAGAATTAAACAGCTGAGGGGCGAGGAGGGAAGGACAGAAAAAGGGAGACTGGATTTGACCATCACACGCTACATTCATGTACAGAAATATCACACTGAACCCCATTACTATGTGCAATTAATGTGTGCTTAAAAAATGAAGCAGCTGAAAATCAATAAGGGAAAAAAATCATGAAAGATAGAAAAAGACAACCTGTCACACCAAAAGGAACAATCAAAATGATTACTTACTTCTCATCAGAAACAATACAGGCCAGATGATAGAGCAATGACATCTTTAAAATTATAAGAGGGAGGAGTGTCCAGGGAGATTGGAGAAGGCCAGAATTCTACACTTAGTGAAATGAAAGCAGTTTCAGACAATCAGAAGCTGAGAGAATCTGTTACCAGTGCACCTGCCGTGCAAGAGATGTTAAAAGAATTTCTTCAGGGTAAAGGAAATTAATACCAAGTGAAAACTTAGATCTACACAAATGTGAAACAGAACTAAAAATGGCAAATAGTGGGTGAATGTCTACTTGTAAACTTAAGCCCATACACAGCAAAAATTATGCTAAATGTAAATAGGCTAAACATGCCATTTAAAAGACAGAGACTGTCAGATTGGAAACTTAACTGTATGCTACCCAAAGGAAACAGGACTTCAACATCAAAACACAGACAGATTTTTAAAATAAGGCTGAGAAGATATATACCATGTGAGCCTAACTGCAAGGAAGGAGAAAGCTGGAGTAACTATATTGATAGAAGACAACGCAAACTTTAGTTTGAGATGACATATAATCCTAAATGTTTATATATTCAACAACAGTACTTGAAGTGTGAAACAAAAACTGAAGAATTAAAAGGCAAAAACCAGATAATTATAGATGGGAATTTTAACAGTGCTCTTCCAGTAAATGAAAGAACAAGCCAAAGGATACAGAAGAGCCTGAATGACACATTTTTTTTTTTTTCCTTTGGGGGGTGGCACTGGAGTTTGAACTCAGGGCTTTGTGCTTGCCAGGCAGGTGCTCTACCACTTGAATCATGCCCCGGTTCTTTTTGATCTGGTTATTTTTGAGATAGGGTCTCACCTTTTGCCTAGGGCAGCTTGGACTGCGATCTTCCTACATAGCCTGGGTGACAAGTTTGTGCCACAATGCCCAACATTTTCTGTTGAGACAACTCTCAAAACTTTTTGCCTGGGCTGGCTTGAACTGCAATCCTCTCACTCTTAGCCTTCCACATAGCTGGGATGACAGATGCACACCTCCACACCCAGCTACTGGTTGAGATGGGGTCTTTCGAACTTTTTGATGGGGCTGTACTCAAACTTTGATCCTCCTGATCCCCACTTCCCAAGTAGCTAGGATTATGGCTGTGAGCCACCAGTGCCCAGCTTTAATACAAATATCTTTTTCTTTTCTTTCCTTCCCTTTCCTTTCTTTTGGCAGTATTGGGGATTGAATTTAGGGCCTCTCACTTGCTTGGCAGGTACTCTACAACTTGAGCCACTGCACTAGCACTGACACAAATATCTTAACCTGAGATATAGAATAGCTTCAGAATCCACACTCTTTTTAAGAACAGAGTTAACAATCACCAAGATATACCAAATGTTGGGCCAGAAGCAATTTAAAAGAATGTTCTCTGCCCACATGAAACTAGCAATCAATAATAAAAAGAAATCTGGGCTGGGCTTGGTGGCTCACACATGTAATTCCAGATACTCAGGAGGTAGAAACTGGGAGGCCCACAATGCAAGGTCAGCCTGGGCAAAAAGTTAGTGAGACCCCATTTCAACAAACAACCCAGGTGTGGTGGTACATGTCTATCACCCCAGCTATGCAGGAGGCATAGGTAGGAGGATCACAGTCTGAGGCTGGTCCCAGACAAAAAATGTGAGACCCTATCAGAAAAAATAACAAAAGCAAAAAGGCTGGGGTGTGGCTCAAGTGGCAGAGGGCTTGCCTAGCAAGTATGAGGCTCTGAGTTCAAACCCCAGAACTGTTAAAAAAAAAAAAAAAAAAAAGAGAAAGATTTCTGGAAAAATCACCAAGTACTTAAAACTAAACAGTGTTCTTATAAATAACCCCAGAATCAATGAAGAAATTCCAAGGGAAACTAGAGAAAAAAAAGAATTTCTTCCATATGCTAGGAAAGCACTTTACCACTGAGCTTACATCCCCAGCCCAGGAGGTATTTTTAACTGAGTGGTGACAGGAATATGATCCGTGATTGTGTGCTGCAGCTAAAGGAGCAATATAGGAGTGTTTGTAGATTTAACATTTTTATATTAGAAGATAAAAGGGCTGGGGTGCAGCTCAGTGGTTGAGTGTTTGCCTAGCACATATGAGGCCCTGATTTTACCCCCAGCAACACAGGGAAAAAATAAAAATAAATAAAGGTTTAAAACCAACAAAATCCAACTATGCATTAAGACCTGTACTATCAGTTACCTGTATTTATACACAATTCTCCTAATAGCATATCACAATTTTTTTTTTTTGTGGTACCAGGGCTTGAACTCAGAGCCTACACCTTGAGCCACTCCTCCAGCCCTTTTTTGTAAAGGGTTTCTTGAGATAGGGTCTCATGAACTATTTGCCTAGGCTGACTTCAAACCTCGATCCTCCTGATCTCTGCCTCCTCAGTAGCTGGGATTACAGGTGTGAGCACCAGCACCCAGCCTGCACACTACACATTTAAGTGGTTTGAGGAGCATATCCTGTCCTACACCCACCTCATGAGTTCTGATGTTTAAAAAAGTAACCTCACTTTGCACTTCAGAATTTTTCCCAATTTTTGCCAGACTATAAAGGCTATGAAGTTTAGCCTAAATTCTTAACTACCCACGTAGTAAGAGCCTAGCCTTTCTTTCTTTTTTCTACTGTTACAAAAATGGTAATACACATATATGGGGGCAGAAGTGTAGCTCCTGTGGTGGAGTGTGTGTCTAGCCCATGTGAGGCCTTGGATTTGATCTGTAGCCCCATAAACAATCAAAAACAAAACAAATTGTTTCCTATCCCTTTCATGGACATCACGAGCTTATGGATATCTCAGACTTGTCCTCTTGAAGTATAGGTTTAAATGTCAGTTTACAAGACGAAAAAATCAAGCAGGCATATTTAGCTAACTGGCCATGCTAGGCTGGCACAGAAAGACAACTGTGTTGATGTTTTCCTCTGGCCCAGAGAGGGGCGGTGAGCTGGCCAAAGCTGAAACTAGAGCCTAGATTGTGGACAACCTAGACCCTCCCCTCCAACTGGGTTGTCCCTCTGCCCTGGCACTGCTAGTTCTCCTGCAGGAAGGATACATGCTAGTCCAATCAAAAGCCCACAGACGTTACTCAGGAAGGAGGTCTGAGGAATGAGCCAAGAGGCACCCAGCAGGAGCCACGGCACCAGTACTGAGGGCACGACCACGCCAAACACCAGGGCCCGTCTCATCCGAGAGCGGACCGAGGTGACTCCCAGCATGGCGAAGGCCACCGGTGTGAAACCTCTGGCATCCTCCACTTCCCCCAGCTTTGACAGTGATGACACGGCCTCCAACGACAGGAAGATGATGGCGGAGAAGACAGCGAAGATCAAGGTGAAGAAACAGTGGCGGACAGTGCCCACAGTTCGCTCGAAGTTGCCCGCAAAATGCCAGATAATGAGTGCGCCACAGAGCAGGGACACCGGGTTCTCGTAGACAAAGATGTAGGTCACCAGCCTGTAAACTAAACACGGATATGGATTAGCGGCCTGAGGGTGGCTTGCTCTGAGCAGGGAAAGCCAGGTTATAAGCCACCTAAGAAAGGGAAAGCAGCCCATGACAGAGAACTGACAGCCACCAAAACTCAGGAAATCAGCAGAGGGGCAACGATGGAGAACCTAACACTCAGGAGACAGGCGTGAAAGAACAGCTAGTGCCTGCTTTTTCCCAAGTCTTATCAGTGACCCATTTCCATGTGAACGAGATGCTTTCTAGCATGGAGTAGTCTCTGATTCACTGAAGTATTTTATCATCCTTTTTTTTAGGTTTTTAATGCTGACCTACCTCACCTGGCAGTTTGAGGGTTAATTAATTGTAACAGCTTCAGGGTGGATTGAGTGGGTGTCCCTTAGTACTGTGTGCGGCCGCCTCAGCTGTAATCCTGACCTTCCACAGAGGCTGTGCAGGGGAAGAAAAAGGGACCATAAATTACTTTGCAGCTATCAGGATTAGAAAGCTATCATTAATAATATAGAAATCAGAAGTTTTCCTTTAACGTGCTTATCCAGACTTACAGGTAGGGCCGAGCTTAATGTGTAATAACACAGCAAAGATTTGTACTTTTTTTTCTTTTTGCAGTACTGGGGTTTGAACTCAGGGCCTTGTGCCTGGCAGGTGGGTGCTCTACCCCTAAAGCCACGCTTCCAGCCCTTTTTGATTTAGTTATTTTATTTATTTATTTTTTTGGTGGTACTTGGGTTTGAACTCAGGGCCTCGAGCTTGAGTCATGCTTCCAGCCCTTTTTGCTTTATTTATTTACTTGTTTTTGTGATACTGGGGTTTGAATTCAGGGCCTCCCCCTTGAGCCACTCTACTAGACCCCCCACCCCATCTTTTTCTTTTTCCTGTACTGGGGTTTGAACCCAGGGCTTCATGTTTACAAGGCAGGTGCTCTCCTGATTGAGCCAAACCTCCAGCCTTCTACTAGCCCTTTCTTGTGATGGATTTTTTTGGAGATAAGATCACGTAAACTATTTACCCAGGCTGGCTTCAAACCACGGTACTCCTGATCTCAGCCTCCTGAGTTGCTAGGATTACAGGCGTGAGCACCAGCACCTAGTTGTTTTTAGTTATTTTTTGAACTGGGAATTGTTTATGCTTGGGCCAGCCTGGACCTCGATCCTCCTATATACACTTAGAGTGTGTGCTATCACACCCAGCTTTTTACTGGTTGAAAATGTGGTCTTAACTGAACTTTCAAGCTTGGGCTGGCCTAGAACCTCCATCCTCCCAATCTCTGCCTCCTGAGTAGACAGGATTATAAGTGTGAGTCACCATGCCTGGCATGCACTGCTATTTTTCTAAATGTGGTTATTTCTAATGTTCTTTATATCTCTGCAGACCAGAAGCACTAAATACTAAACTGAAGGAGGGAGATAGAGGAAGTGGCAGTCATACTGGACTTTGAAGTCTAAGACTTGGGACAGAATCTTGGCTCTATCACAACCAAGCTGGCTGAACTCAGTCAAGTTCAAATCCTCTCGGCTTCAGTTTCCTAACAGGGTTAAATTTGAAGCCTTCAAAGGTCTCTAATATAATAAATGTTCCCATGTCCCTGAACCCCACACCCAGGGACACTGTGAACTGAAGACAAAAAGGAGGTTCAGTGTAGGCTGCCACTTTGCTCTATTTGGGGGAGGAGTGCTGTGTTTCTACAGCGTGGGGGAACTTTTAGATTTAGCAAGGAAACCGGCTATATAAGAACCATATACCTCAGCCAGGCTGTGTCCAGAAGGCTTCATTATCTGAAGAGTACGTCATTATTTGTTGAGTACTTCCAAGACTGAAATTCCAAGTATAAAGGTGAAAAGATTCTAGAGGGATGTTTCTGAGATTTGGGGGTGATTATAATAACCCATGGCTCTAATTCCAAAATATCACCCAATAAAAACAAAAAGCTGGGTTCCCATCTCAATTGTATGATTTAATAGCTCTGCGACTCTCTGCATTTAGCCTCAATCTCGTGTAAATACTGGGCAATTTAATACAGGCTGTGTCATGGGATCGCTGTGAGAATTAAGTGAAAATTAATGCATGGGAGCATGCTTTGCAAAACAGCAAGAGCAATACACACTTTCCACATTCCTCCCTTGCAAAGGACGAGGAAGAAGCAGCAATGTCTTTTATAAATGGATGTTTATACTTAATTGATTTGCAAAATTTCTTTTCCCCCTGAGAGAACAAACACGTGTCCAAAGGCACCAGAGGCCATTACCCCTTCCTCTCCCCTTCTATGAGCTGGAACTGCAGTCAGGATTATGATACAAAAGCAGAAGAAATTCCAAACCTCAGAAGGACAGGACACTGACAAGGGGTGGCACCAGAGTTCTGTTTCACGAGGAACGTGAGAGACAGATCTGCTCTGCGTGGGGCTTAGGCCTTGCGCAGACGTGGGTGTGGATATGAGCTAGGACAGGGGAGGGAGCAGATTCGGGTTAGGAAAGGGATTACAGAGAGGACGAGGTTCTGGGGCGACGTGGAATATGGGGGGTCTGGATCTCAGGTGGGGAAGATGCACGGAGGTGGGGGGGCGAGGCTGGCCGGGGAGCCTAGAACCCCGGGAGTCGCAAGAAGCAGCAGCTCAGGGCGCCATCCTGGTTCCGCCCCTGCTCACCTTGCCAGTTGCGCAGGGCCTCGGACCGCAGCGAGAGCCCCGAGGGCGCCAGGGGCGGCTGCAGCAGGAACAGGCGGGGTCCAGACACCAGCAGCGACAGCAGCGCCGTGAAGAAGGTGGCGGATGGCACCTCGGGACGCAAGCACCAGCTGCGACACCTGGGTCCCGAGGCTGCCATGGCCGCTGGCATTCCCGCGCTCGCCAGTCCTCGGCTCCTTCCGCCTTTCCGCGGCGGTCTCCCAGGGCAACAACAGAGGTGCCGGCAGGAAGTCTCGTCTCCAGAGGCCCCGCCCCTACTCTGAGCGTCCAATCCGGTGGCGCGAGCTATCCCTTCCGGCGCGGGGGATGCCGGGAGTTGTGGTCCTCTCATTTCGGCTGGGACCGCTGTAAATTCAATGTGTCGATTTTTTCTCACGCAGCTGCGGCTTTGATTTCCTTATATTCGCTGTAACGGCCCACAGAGCCCCTTCACACCACACCCCGCTTATCTATTTATCCCCATTATGCCAAAGGTCTGGGAGAGTCCCTACAACTAAATGGCAAAGGTAGGATTAAAACTCGGGTCCTCCCGCTGTAGCGCCTGGAATTGGTCAAGAGACTAGCAGAGGACACCTTCCGTGTATAGATGGGAGAAAAAAGGGCGGAAGAAGGAGAGGGACTTGATGGAAGAGTTAGGAATACACTATAACCCCTTAATAAGATCTAATCCAGCACTTTGAGTTTGAAAAGTGCTTTTGACAGAGAACAGCTCTTCCAGGTGGGCATCTAAAGTATCCAATGACAGACACTCAAGCAGGTAAGGACTTGGCCAAGGTCACCAGTGGGAAGCGAGAGGGCTGGGATTTAAATCCAGGTGTGCTGGGTCCCAGGGTTCTACCCTTTTCAGTATTTCCCCCAAATACCCTACCCAATCCTTGTAGCTACATTTGACTGGAACCCACATAGACTTCTGGAAAATAAATGCAATGGGACAAAAGGTCCAATGCTTCTGTCACTTGATAAGACCAATGACGCAGAGATGGAGTGATGGGAGAAGAAAGAAGAAATTCAGTGAATTCAGTGGCCAAAGAAGGGAGAAGTGAGAACTGTGCTCACCAATCTACTTCTCAAAGGAGTTGAGGAGTTACAGAGTTAGACAGAAATAATGAAAGAGAGAGAGAGAGAGAGTCTAATAACAGGAGGAATTCATGTGTTTTCTGGGAATAGGCAGAGATCAGATCTTCCAGGAATTTGGGGGTTCCCCTCTTTTCATTCCTTTCGTGCTCTGGTATTTTTGGTCTTGAATGATCAACACATCTCACTGCAGAACTGAGTAGGATCTGACCCAAAGGTTGAGACCACAAAGGTGACAAGACAGAATGTGAAAACAGAGGTACCAGGACTTTTTATCCCACTCCAGTCACCCTGGACATCTGCAGTCCTGAGTGAAGAGCCAGTGTTTTCAGCACAAGTGGCTTTCATGTCCCGAAGTGTAACCTAGGCAACTGTTATCCTAACCCACAGCAGGGGTGTTGTCTACCACACTGCTAGTGGGAGATTGATCATGAATTGTCCAGCTGTGTGACCTGCAAAATCAGTGACTTTTACATCACTGAGAGCAAGTGACGCTTGCCCTGGGTTTTATTCAGGGGTTTGGGTGTTTGTGTGTGTGTGGGGAGGGGGTTGGGGATTGAACCCAGGACCTCAGTATGCTAGGCAAGGGACCTATTTACTTCTTACTCCAGTAACGCACATGGTTCTCCGTGCTGGATGGACTCCGCCTGGCCCTCAGATCCACCTTGGCCCTTTTATCCAGTCCTCATAGTGTCTGGGTTCCTCTTCAGACTGGACTCCAGACAGCCATCCCCCTTCTACAGCTCCCACCCTGCTTGTTCTGCCCCACCTTTCCCTCCCTGTCCCCTCCAGGCCAGGGGCAGTAGTGGCTCCCTGCCGGTGCCAGTCCCTCAGTCTTTAGGCATCTTTTCTTTTTCCTTTTTCATCTGTAACACCCTTCATTCTGTTCCATGGGAACTTTTCAGCATGACACCCTTTTCTCTGGTGACCCTGCCTGATACACCCATCTGTCACATTGCAGGGGCGTTTGGCTTCTTCTCCACGCATCTTCCCTAAGTTATCAGCTCTATTCCTGGCCATGGTGACGCCTTTGACTCAGCCCTCACTGCTGCCTCAGAGCTTGGCAGTTCCCGCTGAAAGAGCAGCTCAAAATAGCCATGGGAACCTGTGCTGCTGTCACTGGAGACTGGGGCTGGGAAGGAAGGAGGGGTTGGTAGCCCCCAGGAGGGGGCTACACCAGAGTGCTGGGTGTATTTCTAGATACAATCTAAAAAAGGATGTCCAAAAGATAAACATATATATTAAAAAAAGCATGATCGGATTCAAAGCCAGATGCAGAACATGTGTGTAACAGTGGCTCTGCTCCATGGAACTCGGGAGGGGGGAAGGACAGAGAATGACAAAGCCTCAGTGATGTCGCATAACGTAAGATGAGGTGGAGGACGTAAGGCTGTGCACTGAAAGCTGGTGAAATGGGGGTGGGAGGTGAAGGGGTGAGGGAGAGCAATGGGAGGGGCTGAATGGACCAAAGTAAAGTAGGCTCACAGCGGGGACACACTGGGAAACCCCTTTGAACACTGACTTAGATATTCCTGATGAAAGACAGGGCTGTGACACAGGTACAGTGCGGGGCACTAGTGGGGGAGGTGAATGGAGGAGGTGAAGGGGAGGGAACAGGTGGATGACCTCACATTCTTACATGAAGCAGAACAAAGACAACTCTTGCAGGTGGGGCAAGTGGGGTGGGGAGGAGGTCGGGGGAGAGAGGATGGGGGCGATCTAACCAGTGCACAACAGAAGCCTAATCGGAATTGTCACAATGAATCCCTCGTATAATGAATATGTCCTAATGAGAGAAAGAGAGAGAGAGAAAGAAAGAAAGAAAGAAAGATAGATGGATGTAGGCACAACTGGGCGTCTATCTCACTCCTGTAATCCTAGCTACTTTGGAGGCTGAGATCGGGAGGATCGAGGTTCAAGGCCAGCCTGGGCAAATAGTTCTTGAGACCCCCCCACCTCCAGAATAACCAGAGCAAAATGGACTGGAGGTGTGGCTCAAGTGGTAGAGCCCTGCTTTGTGCGTGTGAAGCCCTGAGTTCAAACCCCAGTCCCACCAAAAATAAGGATGTAGGCAAACAGAACTTGTCCAACATGTGACCGGGATTGGGGACAGAGGAGGAACGTCCAAGCATGTCTGATGAGGAACAATTACAGGGACCTGAGAGACTTCCTAGAGAAGCTTCCAGAATCCTGGTCACTGACTGCCACTATCTGAAGGACTTCCTGGAGACAGAGTGGATGGATTTTGTGTTCCTCCCGAGCTAAGGCAGAAAGAGAAATGGTCTGGGGGACACACTTGGCTTAAGAAGAACTTTCTTTTTTTTCCCTCCTCTCCTCCTCTCTTCTCTGTCTTCTCTTTTTCTCTCTCTCCCTCCCTCTCCCTTTTTTCCCCCTCTTCTCCCCTCTCCTCTCCTCTTCTCTCCTTTCTCTCTTCTCTCTCTCTTCCTTTCTCCTATCTTTTTCTCTTCTGTCTTTTCTGTCTCACTCTCCCTCTCCTCTCCTCTCCTCTCCTCTCCTTCCTTCCTTTCTTCCTTTTCTTTCATTATTTTTGTGGCACTGGGGTTTGAACTCAGGGCCTCAAGCTTGCTAGGCAGGCTCTCTACCACTTGAGTCATGGCCCCCCAACCCTTTTTGCTCTAGTTATTTTTAGATAATGTCTTGCTTTTGCTTGGGATAGACTCAACCCTCAACCTTCCTTCCTCTGCCTCCCATATAGCTAGAATTTCAGACATGTACCACCACGTCTGGCTTGTTCATTGAGATGGAGTCTCAATAACTTATTCTTCTCTGGGCTGACCTCAAACGGTGATTTTCCTATGTCTGCCTTCCATGTAGTTGGGATTACAGGCATGAGCCACCATGCCTGGCCCAAGAAAGAACTTTCTGCCAGTGTGGGTTTTCCTCCCATGAGATGGGCTGCGTTGGTGGTAGTGAGCTCCTGGTTTACTAGAGTTGTGTAAGCCAAGGTTGCTGGAAATACAATGAAAAAGAAGGCCAAAGAGATGGTCAGACAGCAGGTTGGAGGCTAAACTGGATGTCTTTGGAAACTTTTCTGATCCTTAGTGCTAAGACACTGTCAAGGGTTGACAAGCTCACAGTTTACCAGGGGCTTGGGGATAATTGTACTGGGTCTCTTGGCAGAATGAGAAGTGGGGTGGCTTCATATATCCCACAGCCAGAGGCTATGCAGTCTAATGGCAGCACACCTGCCGAAAGCAGGGGAGCTATGGGTGAACCCACCTGCTAAACGTAAGTCAGCCCCTCCTGTGCCCTGGGCCTTGCACTGGCTGAGCACTTTGGGGTCACAGGAAGAGGACAAGATCAAGCCTTCTCTAGTTTAGAAAGCAGTTTCTCAAAGTACCACATACCACACTTCATTCTGTTTAGTAAAATTTTCCATTTTAAATATATATTCTGTGTATGCCTATGAATCACGAGTTTAAGGCCAGCCTGGGCTACTTAGCAAGACCCTGTCTCAAAACAAATCTTATTTTTATTTCACTCATAGTAATTGTATACATTTATGGTGTTCAATGTGACATTTCACTTTCTTGCAGTACTGGAGATGGAACCCAGGACCTTGCACCTGCTAGGCAAGTGTTCACCACTGAGCCCCAGCCCCAGCCCACACGTACAATGTGTGACGATCTTCAGACAAAGGTAATCGTGATCTACCATTGCAGGCACTTACCATCTCTCTGTACCACATTTAATTCTTACAAATCTGGAAGTTTAAAGTCATCAACTCTTTGTGTGTGTGTGTGTGTGTGTGTGTGTGTGTGTGTGTGTCTCTGGGGTTTGAACTCAGGGCCTACACATTGAACCACTCCACCAGTCCTTTTTTGTGAAGGGTTTTTTTCAAGATAGGGTCTCTCAGAACTATTTGCCTCGACTGGCTAAACTGTGATCCTCCTGATCTACACCTCCTGAGTAGCTAGGATTACAAATGTGAGCCCGGCCATTAGCTCCTCTTTTAAGGGAAACTCAAGGCTCAGAGAGGTTCAGGTGATTTGGTAAGGTCACACAGCCACTGAATAGCGAAAGCAGAATCCAGGCCCATTCACCTGACAGTCAGCCCATGGTTCTTCCTACCCTGCTGGGAGCCAGTGAACTTTGGACCCCTTGAGCTTTGCCTACACTGCGTGTTGCCACTTCCCAACTTGGGGTATCAGAGGGGAACTTGGCACTGAGAACTGAGTCACAGAATAAGGAAAGAAATGGATAAGAGGGTAGAGACGGTTATGTGTGCTGTAATAATAGCAATATGGACAGTTCATAGTTGAATTGCGAAACATTTCTAAGTTTACTTCCTGGAAAGTTACAGACCAAAACCACTATTTTTTGTTTTGTTTTTTTTGTTGGGACTGGGCTTTGAACTCAGGGCTTTGCACTTGCAAAGCAGGTGCTCTATTAGTTGAGCCACACCTCCAGTCCAGTTTGCTCTGGTTATCTTGAAGATAGGGTCTCATGAACTATTTGCCCAGGCTGACCTCAAATAGAGATCCTCCCTGTCAGCCTCCCAAGTAGTTAGGATTATAGGTGTGAGCCACTGGTACCTGGCCTGAAACCACATTTGAAGTAAACAGGCCTCACGCTACACTTTTGAGTAGAATAAGCTGTCTACCACCGACTAAATAAATCATGATGAAGCCAAATAAAGAGTAACTTAGAATATAAAAACAAGAGTAGTAGGTGGGCATGATGGTACATGCCTGTAATCTCAGCTATTCAGGAGGTGGAGAGCTGAAGAATTATGTTTGACTCCAGTTCAGGCAAAAAAGTTACTGAGATCCAGTGTCAACAAAGAAGCCAGACATGGTGGGAGTGTCTGTAATCCCAGCTATGGTCAGGAGGGCTCTCACATCTGCTAATCAACTTTCGGGGTTCCTTCTCTCCATGCTCTCATCTCAGTACATCTCACCTGTCCGGTATTACTTGTCTGGTTTTCTGTTACTCAGTACTGTACCTTAAAACCCTAAGGACAGAGAACTGCTGTACTCCACCTCCCCCTGCAGTGCCTAGAATAGAGTCTGTATACAGTAGGTGCTCAGAAATATCTCTCCTCTACAGAGCTGGTGTCTTTGGGGCTGGGGAAGAAAAGCTTGGAGTATGTTATCAGTGAACGCACACCTTGCATAGTTGCAACAGCTCTGGGAACCCTGCCAGACACCCCACTGGGCGGGTCCCCACCCCCAGTGCACGTGTGCACACCCCAGGTTGTGGGTAGAGTGGGGCCAGGGTTGTCCCAGTCACTCAGCACGTCGGGTCCCTGCAGCCTCCTCCAGGTGGTCAGGGTCCTCGCTCCTCTTTATGGGTCTGCAGGAGACGCTGTCCCTCAGAACACTGTTGGCTACCAGCTCCGGACTCAGGTTCATTCCCAGCTCTGCAGCCCCGGCGCTGGGTGTACACCACCCCCTAGTGGCCAGCTCAGTGTGGCCTGGTGGAGAAATGGTCCAGATCTGCATCCCTCCCAGCCAGCATCCCTCCAGGGCCACCATCCCCCCGGCCAGCATCTCCTACCCTAGCCAGCTTCCCTCCTGGTCAGCATTCCCCCTGGCGCCAGCATCCCTCCCATCTAGCACCCCAGGCTGCTGGGACCCTCTTGGATCTGCCCCAGTACTTGGCTTTGGACAGCAGGGGAAAGTATGGAGGGAGGAAGCCCACAGCAAAAGCCCTGCAGGCCACAGCCAGCCCTGTGGAGATCATTTAAAGGCAATGGAAGGGTCTGGAGATAAGCTGGGAGCACTGGGACCCTTTGTGCTTTAAAAAGTGAGGGGGTAACAGGCACTGTTCCAACATTGCTGACGGATTGGAGATTGGTACAACTTCTACAGAAGGACATTTGGCAATTTCTATCAAAATAATAAATACTTGTATTTTCACCCTGTGTTCCCACACTAAGATTCTAACGTACAGATCTCCCCGAATGTTTGATGTAAAAATGAGTCACTGCCGCATTGACTGGAAACAGCCCAGATGTCCACTGGAGTGGAAACTACTAATTATGGTGAATTCCTTCAAAGATCTTTCTGCAGTCAGGAAACTAACGGTAGGAAATTAATGGTAGGAGCATGGTGGCTCATGCCTGTAATCCCAGCACTCAGAGGCAGAGGAGGATGGAAAACTCAAAGCCAGCTCTGAGCTATATAGGGAGATGCCATCTCAAAGAAACAAACAAAAAAGGTAGCAAGTAAAAAGCCATAAATAATAAAAGGATTTTTAAAGTAAGACAGCTGAAAGTACCTTACTCTGCACAGAATAATTCTGAATGTTCCAGGCAGAGGAAGACAGGCTGGAGACTGACCCTGGGAGGATACACGGTTTTGTGAATCCTTTAGTGCATTGTGAATTTGGAACCATGCACAAGAGATATCATCCAAAAAAGTAAGTACAAGCCTATGCAGTAGCTCACGCCTGTAATCCCAGCTCTGTGGGAGGTACTGTCATTTGAAGCCAACCCAGGTACACAGCAGGCGCAGGTAGAACTCCAGCCTGAGCCAAAAGTGTGAGACCCTATCTGAAAAATAACGTGACGCAAAAAGGACTGTGGGTGAGGCTCAAGTGGTAGAGCTTTTGCTAGCACAAGGCTCTGAGTTCAAACCCCATTACTGCCAAGAGGAAATACAATTAACAAAGTGTTTTTAGTCTATGTTTGTCTTGTGAGATGGTGTCTTGCTAATTAGCTCAGGCTGACCTGGAAATCTGGTTCCTCCTGCCTCAGTCTTCCAAGTTTTGGGATTACAGGCACATGCTACCATGCCTGGCTGTTTTTACTGTTTTTTTTTTTTTTAATGCAGGCATTTCTAATTCATGTACAGTAAAATGCATTGCTCCTGTCACCACCACCAAGGTCAAGACAGGGAGATTTTCTAGCATCTGGTAAGTCTCCTTCTCTCCTTTCTTATTCTTTTTGAACTCAGGGCCTGCACCTGGAGCCACTCCACCAGCCCTTTTTTTGTGATGGATATTTTCAAGATAGGGTCTCTGGAACTATTTGCCCCGGCTGGCTTCGAACTGCAATCCTCCTGATCTCTGCTTTCTGAATAGCTGGGATTACAGGCCTGAGCCACCAGTGCCTGACTTTCCTCCTCTCCTCTTAGTTCACACCTTGTTCCTCTCCCTGGCTGGCCTTGAATTCACTCTGTTACCCAGGCCGGTTTAAAACTCCCATTAAAAATTATAAAGAAAAAAATGAGGGCAAGAAAAAGTACTAGAAAGGGTGAATTTGATCCAAGTACATTATATGCCTGATGGAAATATCACAATGAAATCCCTTTGTACATTTAATATATGCTAATAAAACAAACAAAACCCATAGAGGCCAGGTTCCGGTGCTCACGCCTGTAATCCCAGCGACGTGGGAGGTAGAGATCAGGAAGATCGTGGTTCAAAGCCAGCCCAGGCAAATAGTTCACAAGACCCTATCTCAAAAAAACCATCACAAAAAAAGGACTGGTGGAGTGGCTCAAGGTGTAGACCCTGAGTTCAAACCCCAGTGCCAAAAAAAAAATTATCTGTCCAATGGATTCCTTAATATTTAATATTCCTTGAATATTTAATTCATAGTATCATCCTATATATGGAAACAATTTTACTTGATCAAAAACAAATTATACTACCTTATTCTTTTCTAACTTTATGATATAATAATTTCCCATGTTACAATGCACACCAAGAAATACAAACTCGGTAGAAGTGTGCACTAAAGAGAATTTATTCCATTTTGCTCTGGTTATTTTAAAGATAGGGTCTCATGAACTATTTGCTCAGGCTGGCCCTGAGCCGAGATCCTCCTGATCTCAGCCTCCCAAGTAGCTGAGATTACAGACCTGAACCATGGTGCCCGGCTTATTTCAAGTTTCTTGAGGGTGAAACTGAAATACACATGGTCTCCGTGCCTCTCAGAGGTTACTACACTGTGCTGTGTTTCTTAGGTGCTTATTAATGTAAATAATTCAAACCAAACACTTTTAGGGCCATTACTTCTTCATTCCCACAGTCCAGTGCCAGTACAGGTTCCTGTTTCTCAGTGATTGGCAACTATTTTGTTCCCATGGGAACGCAGTGCCCTAGCCAGTCAGTTTCTGAAATGTCAGCTGCCAGCGTAGGTTGGTGTATCCCATGCCTTTTAGAGAAACCTCAAGCTCACTAGATAGATAGATTGTCCTCTGCCCACAACTTCTCCTACACTGTTTTATCCACTTCCTCTGCCTCTACACATGGCCGGGTGTGGTGGTTCAGGGCTGTAATCCCAGCACTTGAGCAGTAGAGGGAGGAGAATCATGAGTTCAAGGCTAGCTTGGGCTACACAGTGAGACCCTGTCTCAAAACACACACACACAAACAGGCTGGGTGTGGTAGCACACATCTGTAATCCCAGCTACTTGAGAGGCAGAGGCAGGAGGATCTCAAGTTCAAAGTTGGCTGGGCAAAGAAACTAAGACCCTGTCTCAAATGGCTGAAGAAGTGCAGCAGTTGCTTAGCAAGTGTAAGTCCCTGAGTTCAAACCCCAGTGCAAATAAATAAATAATGGGGACAATAAAACTATCCTCTGAATGTTGTGTCTGGCATGGTGGTGCACACCTGTAATGCTAGCACTCAGGAGGCTGAGGCAGGAGGATCATGAGTTCAAGGCCAGCCTGGGCTACATAGGGGAGATGCCATCTTAAAACCAACCGAACAAAACTCCCCAAAACGTTAGAAGTAATGTGTGCAAGACTTCTGACGAACCAAGTGATCAATAGGTTTATAGGTAATCTTATTATCAGCCCCACCCCACTTCCAGTGACACCAGACCAATTTCCCCAAAGAAGAGATTTGGGCTCAAAACCCACCTGTGTTGCCTCAAGGGCTGGAAGTGAAGCATGAAGTCCTCACTGTTGGATCAGAAAAATAAATCTGTCCCATTCTAGGACTGGTAGAGGTATCAAAACTGATTGTGGGAGCCGGGCATAGTGGCTAATGCCTGTAATCCTAGCTACTTGGGAGGCTGAGAATCTGGAGGATCCCAGTTTGAGGTCAGCTGGGCAAATAATTCTCAAGACCCCATCTCCAAAATAACCAGAGCAAAATGGACTGGAGGTGTGGCCCAAGCAGTAGAGCAGCTGCTTTGTAAATGGGAAGCCCTGAGTTCAAACCCCAGTCCCACAAAAAATAAAATAAAATAAAAACATTGGCCCCAGAATGAGGAGACATGGTGAGCCAGCTCTGGGTCACATGGTGAGGTCGACCTGATCTTGCAGCAAGAGACTCAGATCTGGAGCAGAAGGAAAACAAGGAGAGAAAAGGAAGAAAGAAGGACAGCACAGTTTGCATTTCTTGGCAAGAAAAGGGTGAAAAGCCAAGAACACGGGAATTCTAGGGACCCAGAGCCCAGGAACCTGCAAGCCTCCGGGGTTGCCGGGGCAACAGACCCCACCCCCCATCCATGGCCAAGAGCATCTGAGCTGATGGGGAAAGGGTGTGTTGGGGTGTCACCTGGGGAGACTGTTCGAAGGGTTTTGGGGAACACCTCTCCCACACTGCTGCTCCTGGTAATAAATCTCTGAGTAGCTGGATTACAGGCGTGAGCTGAGGCAGCCTGCCCTATTGTCTCTATTCTATAGTTGACAAGTCCCAGAATTCCAGGTCCAGGTGTTGCCTCTAGGTGTTGCCTGGGAAAGGCAAAGGCCCTTCTTTGGTGGCCCTGCGTGGGTTGGCCTGGGATCCTGGCCTCACTGTCACCCCAGGAAGCCTTCCCCTTCCTGGGAGGTTAAGGAGTAGGACAGGTGCATTGAGATATTTTATTCCCTTCTTTGGCGGAAGGAACTTGACCTGGAAATCAGAAGACCAAGGCTGACATCCTGGCCCTGCCACTGTGGTCGGAGTCACCCGCAACTTCCACAAATCTGGTCCTGATTTGGCCCCTCTGGGCTGGTAAAATAGGCCTATTACTTCCCTTCTGTAGGTTGCTCCTGATTCTATAGTTGCTTGAGTGGCCTCCTGGGGGGGATTGTGGATGGATGGGAACGGACCCCAACCACTCAGGCTATTAAAGACAAAAGACTCTCAGCGTATACTAAATACACACAAAGACACACAGAAAATGCTCCTCAGATCTGAGCCCTGGTCTGGGGGCATGGCTTCAGTGGTAGAGGCCCTGAGTTCAAAACCCTAGTAACTGCCAAAAACTAAAAGCCTAAAAGAATCTTTGCACCAGTGTCGTAATTCCTTTCCGTTCACAAAGCCCACACTGATCATTTCCAGCTGGAAAACAATCCCCTGGAGCCATAGAGTGCTGGCATTGGTTTTAAGTGGCTTCAGCTTCCTCATTTGAAAAGCAGAGATGTCACAAGTGTCTCTGATACCGGAGTCAGGGCCAAAGGAAGTCAGTCCCAAGGGACTGGGCTCACCCATTCATATCCGAAAGTTGATTAGCCAGGTGCTGGTGCTCATGCCTGTAATCCCAGGCAGAGATCAAGGGGATCGTGGTTTGAAGCCAGCCTGGGCAAACAGTTCACAAGACCCTGTCTCAAAGAAAAACCCATCACAAAAAAATAGGGCTGGTGGAGCGGCTCAAGGAAATCAATGTGAGTCAATGCCCTGTATAGCTATCCTTATCTCAACCAGCAAAACCCCTTGTTCCTTCCTATTATTGCTTATACTCTCTCTACAACAAAATTAGAAATAAGGGCAAAATAGTTTCTGCTGGGTATTGAGGGGGTGGGGGGGAGAGGGAGGGGGCGGAGTGGGGGGTAAGGGAGGGGGTGGGGGCAGGGGGGAGAAATGACCCAAGCCTTGTATGCACATATGAATAATTAAAAAAAAAAGGTGAAGGCCCTGAATTCAAATCCCAGCACTGCAATAAAAATAAGTAAATAAATAAATAAATAAATGATTAAGTAAATAAAAAGACAGAGAGAGAGAGAGCCCAACAGTGGTAAAGGCAAGAAAGGAACTTTGTTTTTGTTTTTTTGTTTTTGGTAATCTACAAAGGAACTTTGGGAAGTTTCTGGGAAGGTCAGAAGTCTAATTGTCACTGTGGTGTGGGGTCCTAAGAAGGTCAGAGAGAGAGAGAGATTATACCAGGCATGGTGGCGCATGCTTACAATCACAGCTACTTGGGAGGCAGAGGTAAGAGGACTGAGGTCTGAGGCCAGGCCCCGGGCAAAAGTGTGAGACCCTATCTGAAAAATAGCTAAAAGCCTGGAAGGTGTGGCTCAAGTGTAGAGCGCTTGCTAGCAAGTGCAAAACCCTGACTTTGAACCCCAGTACCACACACACCAAAAGCTGGGCTTACTGTATAGGAAAGAGGGAAACAAAAGCAAGATTGGGGTCTCCAAGGCGGTAATCCAGGGTCATCTTGGGTCTGACCGTGGTCATTATTACCTGAGGTCAGTGTTTCAGGATCCTCGAGGCAGGGCTTTGTGGGAACCAAGGCCTCTGCTATTTAGGGGGTAATTTTGGTCCTTTGTGTTAAGACGTTCGCCCATCAGGCCTGTCTTCCTGGGGTGCAGGGTAACCTGAGCGGGGGACACTCAGAAGGCTCAGAAGGAAGGAGAAGGAACAGGACAGAGTTAGAAGCAAAATGTAGTTAGAGTTAGCCAGGTCAGCAACTGGGCTGTCCTTCGTTTCACCCTCCTTCCTTGTGTGTCTTCCAGGCAGGGGACATGCTGGCAGCTCTGGCCCTCCAGCAGCTGTTGTAGGCCTCTGTGCCAGCGACATTGCAAATCACTTATATTAGCCTGGACGTTTTCCAAGGGAGAACCTGCTTCCTCTTTGTTTTGGAGCTGGCTTGCTCTTGTGGAAGACCTTTCCTGTCCTTCAGGAGAAGCTTCTAGAACAATCTCGAAGGGCAGTGAGGCTTTACCGTCTGGGTTTCCATGGGAGCTGTCCCATTTGGATGTCATTGCCTGACAGAGGCCATCTTGACTCTCCGCATGCTGGTCCACAAATGTCTCAGTTCACACACCTCAGGTGACAGAGAGGGACCTGTTTTCTGGGTTCTGTGGCAGATGGAGTTATCCCAAATTTTCACTTTCTTCCCTGTGAGAAGGTTATCTGCCCCTCCTTTGTGAAGGTCAGGCTTGGCTACTTCCTGTAGTTCTGATGCAGTTATAGTGTACGTATTATAGTTATAACATTTACTTATTATAGCTACAACAGTTTTCCAGAAACATTTTTGGCTGAAAACCACTGACTCCTCACTTGGACCCTCAGTTAACTGAAAGCAGGAGAAAGGCTTGATGTCCCTGCCGTCATTTTGTATCTGAGTCCTTTGCTCTGTGTCTCTCTCCCCTGCAGTCTCCTTGGGTTCCAGAAAGGACAGGACTGATGGATAACATCTTTATGACAAGGGAACTGAAACTACCCCCAAGGAAAGGGTCAGCAGTGTCTCGGGGGGAGACCACCTACTAGGAGCCTATTTTGACCAGATGGCTCCCCTCAAGTGATGACAGCTATAAAACTTCCCCGAACCCCTCACAAAACCACAGCTGAGACGGTGGTCAGTCAGGTCACTGTAATTCTGCAGCCTCCCTCTCCTGCCCCAGTTCTCCCTCTGTTGAAACCTAAAAGTTCAACCAGCAAAAACCCTTGGTCCTTCCTATTATTGCTTATACTCTCTCTTCAACAAAATTAGAGATAAGGGCAAAATAGTTTCTGCTGGGTATTGGGGGGGGGAGAGGGAGGGGGCGGGGGCAGGGGGGAGAAATGAACCAAGCCTTGTATGCACATATGAATAATAAAAGAAAAAAAAAAAAAAAAAAGAAACCTAAAAGTTCTGTCTGCACCCAGAAGTTGGCTGAAGGCTTTCTTTGCCTCTTCCCATGGACACCATGATGCACCTCCTTTCTCTGCCCTTCACCACTGCCTGTCACTTTACTTGGTGTATTGGGGTGAATGGCCAGAGCTGACAAGTGCAAACCCAGAGTTGAGCCTCTGGCCTAGGCCTCTGGTTACACAGTTAATGAACCATGAGAGAGGAAGTGACACCCTCCACTTCCTGGAAGAAGCCCAGAGTCAAGTCTCACTTTTACCACTTTTTTTTAATCTTTTTTTTCTGTGCTGTGACCCTGGTTGGTTCCAGACAGGTGCTGATTCATCAGCCTGGGACACAGAACATAGCTGAATCTGACCCTAGAGAAACAGGTCATGTGAGCAAGAAACAAACCTTTGCTTTTGCAAGCTACTGGAATTTGGGGGCTGGTTATTGTAGCTTAACAGTGAATTCTGACCTATACAAAAACTGGTAACCGGGGCTGGTGGAGTGGCTCAAGGAGTAGAGCACCTGCCTAGCAAGCAAGAGGCCCTGAGTTCAAAACCCAATGCCACCAACAAAAAAAAAAAAAAAAAAAAAGAAAAACTGGTATCCAGAAATATAAATATCTAATGTAAGCAACACTGACTTTGGTATCAGGAGGTGAGCCACGATGATTCTGTCACTGGGAGTTAGAAAAATGGCCAGATTATCACTTGTGCTAACTTGGAAGGAAGGTAATTTAGCAAATGACTTTTTTGGCTTTGTATAAATATATGACAAGAGGGATTTTGGTAGCATGACTTGATTTCCATTGGTTGCTTTTGACGAGATGTGATAAGAAAGAATTGGCCAGTTTGCCAATAGAATTTAAATGTAGTATAGAGCCAGGCATGGTGGTGCATGCCTGTAGTCCCAGCTACTTAGGAGGTGGAGGCAGGAGGATGCAAGGTTCAAGGCCAGCCTGGGCAAGGTTAACAAGATCTGCCTTAAAAAATAAAATAATGACAAAAGTGGCTCAAGTGATAGAGCATTTGCCAAGCTGGGAGAGAATCTGGGCTCAATCCCTAGCAATGCAAAAAGAAGTAGATTTAAATAGATTAATACATAGATAGCTAGATGGATGGATAGATAGATAGATAAATGGATGGATGGATGGATAGATAGATGGATTAGATGGACAGATGGATAGATAGATGGATGGATGGATAGATGGATGGATAGATGGATGGATGGATGGGTGGATGGATGGATGGATGGATGGATGGATTGATGGATAGATGGATGGATGGATAGATAGATAGATAGATAGATAGCCAGATAGATGGATAGATAGATGGATAGATGGATGGATAGATAGATAGATAGATAGATTGATTGATTGATAGATAGATAGCCAGGTGCAGGTGGCTGTAATTCTAACTACTTTGGAGGGTGAGACCGAGAGGATGGAGGTTTGAGGCCAGCCTCAACAAATACTTCATGAGACCTCATTTCAAAAATGAAATTTTTGGAGGTGTGGCTCAAGTGGTAGAGCACCTGCTTTGCAAGCACAAAGCCCTGAGTTCAAACTCCAGTCCCATTAAAAAAAAAACCCAAAACCTTTATTCTAGATATATAAATACAGATATATAAAACAGTATATAGGATTTGATGCTGTCAGAGGTTTCAGGTGTCCACTCGAGGTCGGGGAAGGTGTCCTCCAAGACAAGTAGCAGTGCGGTGTGTTGGTGGCTCCTGGGAGGATGACAGATCACTTATTAGTTTAGTTCATTAGCTCAAGATTCGAAATGGAGACCATCCTGGGATCCTGACTTTGAACCTGAGGCAGTGGATGAGTGGAATATGAGGTGTTTTTCTTGTGTGTGTGTGTGTGGGGGGGTGATGACCAAGAAGGTGGATTGTGATGGATTATATGTCATTACAAATATTAAGAGGCATTTCAACCCCATCTCTCACCATGTTGCTGAGGTACTCCTTCATCTTGAGCACCATATGAAGAAATTTCAGGATTCTGGCTTTTTTGTCTTCTTTTGTTTTGGTGGTACTGAGGTTTGAACTCAGGGCCTCACGCTTGCTAGGTAGGTGCTCCAGCACTGAGCCATTCTGCCAGATCTTTTTGTTTTAGTTATTTTTTGGATAGGATCTCAGATTTTTGCTCAGGGCCCAGCCTGGATCCTCCTCTTTATGCTTTCTGTGTAGCTGGGATCACAGGTACGCACCACCACTCCCAGCTTACTCATTGAGATGGTGGGGAGAGTCTTGCTAACTTTTTGCCCAGACTGGCCTCAAACTGAATTGTGATCCTCCTGAGTACTGGGATTACAGGCATGAGTCACTGTGCCCAGCAACATTTCTTGAGAGCACATCTTAGATCTGAATCATTTTTGTACTTGTGAGACATTGTCTATGTTTAATAGTTACTTGCTAAAATAAATGATAATTTAATAAAAAAATCACCTTGTTTAGGCAAACATTAGCAACATTGGAGCTAATGGAAATGGAAGCAACAGTGGCTCACCCCTGTAATCCCAAACTCAGGAGGCAGAGATCAGGAGGATCACAGTTCCAAGCCAGTCCAGAACAAATACTTTGAGAGACCCTATCTTAAAAGTAAGCAACACAAAACCGGGTTTTGAACTCAGGGCCTCACGCTTGCTAGGCAGGCGTTCTACTTCTCGAGCCACGCCACCAGCCCCACTTACAACTTCTACACATTTCACCCTACTTCTTCTGTCTCTTCCTGCAACAGGGAACATTTTTTTTTTTTTTGCTAAAAATGCTGTTCTTTGTTCAGGCCCACAGAGGCCTGACCTGACAGGTCACTACAGAGGGCGCCCCAGCCTTCCTGTCACATCTGTGTCCTTTGCAACTTTAAAATTTGGGTCAGATTCTTGTTCAACTCAGCACATAGACATGTTATCTGTGGAGTGCTCGCCTAAAACCTGGTAATAAAAGGTTGATTAACCCTAAATTAATCTGTTTGCTTCTATTTCAAGGCTGAAGCACAAAGATGAGAATGACCAAGATCCTTTCAAGATTTACAGGAACATCCTAACAACAGATCAACAGCATGCCATCGAGACATCTCCAGTTGAAACCAGAGCTCTAGAACCCAGGCCCCAACTCAAGAGGTTCCATATGTCGGGTCCAGCCTCTCACCCCAACATGCCAAATGCAGAGAAGAGTGATGGTGACCAGAGGCAGCTGGTTTATGACTTGGCACAGGTAGCTCCAGCCATCTTTGGAGTGTCGACAAGAGCTATGGTTTCAACAGAGGGAGAATTGGGGCAGGGGAGGGAGGCTGCAGAATTATGCAGTCCTGGTCACAGTGAGGCCTGGCTGGTCACCATCTCAGTTCTGGTTCTGTGAGGGGCTCGGGGAAGTTGCTGTGGCTGTCATCACTTGAGGGAAGCCCTCTGGTCAGGATAAGCAAGTCGTCGCCGCCTGGCGGGTGATCTGCCCTGTGTGTCTCTGCTGTTCACTTCTTGGAGGGGAGACGGTTTCCTCCATTCTTCCTCCTAAAGATGTTACCACTCAGTCAGTCTTGCCCTTCTTGGATGCCAAGGTGGCTGCAAGGTGAAAGGCTCAGAGCAAAGACAGAGGCAAAAATGGAGGCAGGGAGGTCAAACTTTTCTCCTGCTTTTGGTTAATTCCTGGGTCCAAATAAGGAGTCAGTGCTTTTTGGCAGGAGCAACTTAAGTACCTGTTACGCAGTCATTTCCCTAACCCTGAAGGAGGATCCAATCATTGCCTCAACTAACTCCATCTTGTCCCTCTAACCTGTCCCCTCTCTCAGTCATTTTTTCTTTCTGACTCAAGTTTCAGGAACAGTGAGTTTTGCAGGCAACCCTCTCCCTGGCACCATCAAGATCTCCCAGAACCAGACCTGAGAAAGTAATCTCAGACCACAACCAGACCACAGTTTGACCAAGGCTGCTTGACCACAAATTCTTCTTTTTCTTCTTCTTTTTTGTGGTATTTTAATTCAGGGCCTACACCTTGAGCCACGCCACCAGCCCTGTTTTGCGTTGAGTATTTTATTTTTTTCTTATTATATAATTGTTGTACTAGGGGTACATTGTGACATTTACAAAAGTTCTTACAATATATCTTAGTTAAATTCACCCCTTTGTGTTGGGTATTTTCGAGAGAGGATCTTTTGAACTATTTGCCTGGGCTGGCCTCTAACCATGATCCTCCTGATCTCTGAGTAGCTGGGATCACAGGGGTGAGGCATGACCTTTTGATGTCAGAGGGCACACACTGCACCTTTAGGTCATGATGACACCCCCAGCTTCTGAACCCACCTCCTGGGAAGACACTGCCTATGCGTGTGCAGACCACCCTCACTCCAGCTGTCCTGACCTCCAGTGACCTCCCCCACCACCTGGACCTGGGGGCTCGCCCTCCCCACGTTTGGCTGCCCCACGAATGAACTTGCTTCTGCAGGACTCATCACTTCAAGGCTTGGCATCCCAGGTGGTGGGTTTGGTCATGGCTTCCACGCCCTCCCTGGTAGTGCCACCCTCCCAGCATGTCCAGGTGTTTCCTAGCCTGTAGCTCTCAAACCCCCATTTAAAAAAATTTACTTATTTTTTGAGACAGAGTCTCACTATATAGCCCAGGAGCCAGGCTTGAACTCACTGTGCAGCCCACGCTGGCCTTGAACTCACGATCCTTCTGCCTTAGCCTCCCAAGTGCTTAGATTACAGGCGCACGCCACCACGCTCGGCTTCCATGTGATTTTATGGATGTTACATGATGTAAGCACCGTGATTAAACCATTAGCTATTGGTGACTAAACTCAGTCTCTAGCTTCCCTCCCCTCTCTGGAAGTCGGGGTGGAGTCGAAAGTTCCAGACCTCTCATCACGTGCTTGGTTCCTATCCTCCAAGGGTCACTTCAGTGACAGAAACTCGGGTGTGGTTGAGAGGGGTTTATTATGAATAATAAAAGATCACTCAGAAGTTCTAAGGGGAGCCGGTGGCTCACATCTGTCATCCCACTATGTGGGAGGCTGAGATCAGGAGGATCAAGGTTTGAGGCCAGCCCAGGCAAAAAGTTCCTGAGAACCCATTCCCAAAATAACCAGAGCAAAATGGACTGGGGGTGAGGCTCAAGTGGTAGCCTGTCTGCAAAGCCCTGAGTTCAAACCACAGTCCCACCGAAGAGAGAGAGAGAGAGAGAGAGAGAGAGAGAGAGAGAGAGAGAGAGAGAAGAATGCTTTTAGTTTACAACTGAGTCACTTTAATCTGAAAGTCCAGGACGGTTTCCACGCACGGGCTGCTTTTCAGCTTCTGTTCACGCTCTGAATACTTTCTTTGATGAGCTGTGTGTCCAGATCTTTGGGTCAAATTTGAACTGAGTTGCTTGTTGGCTTAGCTGAGTCTTTAAAGTTCTTTGTTCTGGATTTGGATGTGGTTTGAAGATACAAAGTCAGGCTGGAGGAGTGGCTCAAGTGGTAGAGTCCTGCTTAGCAAGTGCAAAGCCCCAAGTTCAAACCCCAGTATTGCCAAAAAAAATTGTTTTTAAAAAAGGAAAAGAAAATTTAGCCTCTCAGCCTGTGGATTATTTTTTTACCCTCTTAATGTTATCTTTCAACAATAAACATTTTAAATTACATTGAAGTTCAATTAATGACATTTTCCTTTTAAAAAAATATTTTTAGGGCTGGCAGAGTGGCTCAAGCATGAGGCTCAAAGTTCAAACCCCAATATTGCCAAAAAAAAAAAAAAAAAAGTTTAAGCTGGGCACTGGTGGCTCACACCTGTAATCCCAGCTACTCAGGAGGCAGAGATCAGGAGGATCACGGTTCAAAGCCACCCTAGGCAGATAGTTATCGAGACCCTATCTCAAAAAAACCCATCATAAGAAGGGGCTGGCAGAGTGGCTCAGGAACCTGCCTAACAAATATGAGGCCCTCGGTTCAAACCTCAGTACTGCCGAAAAAAAGAATAAAAATAGAATTGGTCATTTCTTGAAAGGTAAGAGCAGGAGATAGAGCAATAGGAAAATATCATCAAAGTAGACAGAACTTCATTTCATGCTAGTTAAATCGAATTAATTGGCCTGTTTGGGGAACTTGGCTGTTACTTCTCTCCAGCTTTCTAGGAAGGAAGGTCAGATAACAGCCTAGTTTCCATTTGGCAATGTGGAATTTTAGCATGAACAACTGTTTTTATTTTTAATCTGGTTTGTTGGAGCTCGGTGCAGAAGCCTTGTCCATAAAATGACTTCCTGTAATTTTATTTTTTTTTGAGGCAGTCTCTCTAGGTAGCCCAAGCTGGTATCAAACTCTCGATTCTCTTGTCTCAGTCTCCTGAGAGCTAGAATTACAGGCACACACCACCACACCCGGCCAAGACACTTGAACTTAACTTCATATTTAATGAACCCTTGGAGGAGGAACATGGAGACCACGCAAGTCTCCTGTTTCTTCCCAAACTTTCTCAGGCATCCGTGTTTGTGAAAGCTCCCTGGGTGACTCTGTGGTTGCGTGGAGGAAGTTTGTGGAGGGTAACAGGATGGGGCAGGAGGACTTGAGAACAGATATCTTGAGAACAGGATTTGGAGTGGGCCTAGATCACATTTCTATGTTTTAGAAAACCAACAGCACCCACCTTGGCCACCCAGACCATTGTCCCTTAGCGGTTAGGGGTAGGTATCCCCTGGCTCGGCTCGGTGTACAAAGACTCCGCCATTCTGAGCTTTCACTCCTATTACCTGGGGTGGGGAGGGGGCAGAAAATGTTTTTTCCTCCTACTTCTTTCTGCTTTATCCTGTTCTACTTAAGTAAATCCTTGCTAAATCTTCTACCTTGAGAGACTGTCTTTTTTTTTTTTTTTGGCACACCTTGAAATTCTTTTCATTGTGGCTTTCAGGTTCCTGTGTGGTTTGCATGGAAACCCAGGGCGCCCCTCACCCCTCATCTAGTAACATAGGTATTAGAGCCACAGACCCTGGATTTTTTAGGCACAGATGGATGAGCAGTGTTTTGTTTGTTTGGTTTGGTTCGTTTGTGGTGCTGGGGGTCAAACCCTGGGCCTCACCTTTGGGGCAAAGTGCTCTGCCACTGAGCTACACCCCGACCCTAGTAGTGATGCTATGATTGATTTTCTGCTTGTTTTTTATCTTGCTATAGGGTCTCACTTTGTATTCCAGGCTGGCCTCAAACTCCTGATCCTCCAACCTCAGCCTCCTGAGTGCTGGGATTACAGGTGTGTACCACCATGCCTGATTCTGATTGATTTTATGTGACAACTTGGCTAAGGTGTCCGTTGCTTGCCTAAACACCAGCCTGCATGTTGTGGTGGAAGTATATTTTAGACACGATTAATATTTAAATCAGTAGACGTTGAGTAAAGTGGTGGTCTCATCTAATCTGGTGAAGGGTTTAAGATCAAAGCCTGAAGTTTCTGGAACGAGGAGGAATTGGGCCTCAAAGCTGTGACATCAACTCTTCCTGGGTCTCCACCCTACTGGCTTGCCCTCCAGACTTTGGACTTGGCCCCTACAATGTCATGGTCACTTCTTTAGAATCCAGAATTATTTCTGGGCTGGGATGTAGCTCAGTGGTAGAGCGCTTGCCTAGCATGTGTGAGACACGAGGTTCTATCCCAGCCTTACCAAAAAATATTTCTTTCTCTGTGTTTTATTCTTTCTGTTTTTCTGAGACCCCTGAGTAATACAAAAATGGGCCACCCGAGAGGACAAAGGCTGGGAGTTGAGCAGGAAGAATTCTGGAAGAGATTGGTGGGTGTGTAGGCCCCTGTGGCCTCTGACTGTAGCCCCTTCCAAGACTGAACAGTAGCATTGGGAATAGGGCTCAGCCAACTTTGGTCTGTGGACCAAATCCCCTTGCAGCCCAGTATGTTCAGAAACACAGAGATTGGGTTGGTTTCACTTATTTATTTATTTGTTTGTTTATTTTTTGTGGGAGTGGGATTTGAACCCAGGGCTTCCTGCTTGCAAAGCAGGTGTTTCACCACATGAGGTGCACCTCCAGTCTGGGATTGAACAACTTCCAATGGCCAGTGTTCAAGTTGGACCTGGAATGTCCCCAAAGGCTCCTGGGTGGAAGGCTTGGTCCCAACCTGCGGCACTACTGGGAGGTGGAGGAAAATGTAGGAAGGGGAGGAAGTAGGTCATTAGGGGTGGTCCTTGGAGAGGATTTTGAACGTCTGTCTCTCTCTCTCTGTCTCTGTCTCTGTCTCTGTCTCTCTGTCTCGGTTTCTCTCTCTGTCTTGTTATGGGATATTCAAGCAGGGAAACAGGACCCCAAGGCTTTTCAGGAAGCAATGCTTATTAGCATGCCAGCAGAGACTCAGTGCATTCACATCCGAAGGCTGAGCCCCAAGAACAAAGGGGTCTTGCCTTCTATATTCTTGTAAGCAGGTTACAGAAGCAAGAAACAACCCCTATCCCATATATGATTTCATACGGTTCACTGGCTAGCTTTTCCTCAGTGCTAAGTGACCTTCTTCACGTTCAGATTCTTTAAGTTTTATCTCCCTGCTATGCCATCCCCTCCCCCCTGCTACATTATCAGCACACAGACCTGCTCGCTTCTTTCCTGGCCCTCCTCCCTGCTACATCCCCTCCTCCTCCACTTTGATGCTCGGCCCCACTAGGACCAAAGAGCATCATTTTGATTTAGGGGGTTGTATTTTCATAACACCATTATGTGGACGGCTGTTTTTCTCTCTATAGTGACCTCTATAATGGCCCTGATGGACCGCGGTACCAAGGGAGCCAGGCAGAGTGACACCAAACAGGGTCCCAAGACAAGCCCCATCGCCCTGCTTTTCATGACAAACGTAGCCTGCATTGTTCCTCTTACTCTGGGACTTTTAGTATCAATTACCAGCAACCTCGCAAACCTGGGAGTATATGAGCCGATGTGACATCTGACCTGTTGATGTGTACATGATACAAAGCATGGCTGTGCGGAGGTCCCAACAACGGCGCTCTTATAACATTTACTACATGGGGAAACCTTACAAGGGCCAACCCAAGAGGTAGGAGTCCAAGTGTGTAGAGGAGAGAAGGGGTGAGTCCCATGTTCGAGATTCCTCCGTGTGTAGACTAGTCAGCATTCAAAGTGACTAGAGTGGGGTGTCCTCCTGTTGTTTGTGGTCCCCTGTTGTCTCCTGGGAAGTGGGGACCTGCCGAGGAAGAGTGCAGGTGTTCTGAAGGGTGATCTTGGATGGTGAGGCTGAGTCAGGGATGCACTCCTGCTCGGGAGAGGCTGGCTTTACTTGGCTGTGGTGGATCCAGGGGGCAATTTTTTTACTTTAACTGTAGTAAGGATAGACAAGACAACATGAAAGGGCCCCTCCAATGGGGTTTTAATGGTTGGACATTTCATTCTTTTTACCCAGACAACATCTTTTTGTTTTGTTTTCGTTTTGTTTTGTTTTTTAACTGAGTAAAATTACCATGGAGCAATGTATTACCAGTATATATGTCCAAGAAAATGTATTGTCTAAAAAAGTGAAAAAAACATTTTTACGCATTAAAGCACATGTCTAGAGCCAGTAAAAACAGTCATTTTGTCTCTATTTAAGTAGAAGACCCTGTCTAAAAATAAGAGTTTGTGTCTGGAAGGGCTTTAATGCCAGATAGCCACACATGTATAAGAACCATTTCCTCAATCCTCTCGGCCTTGGTTATTTTTGAGAGGTCTGGCACAAGTGACTCCATTTGAACTTTGATGGCATTCCCGATTGTCTCCAAACTGCTTGTCTCTGAGCAGTCTCCTCTGAAGAGCTGCCTCCCATCCATGGCCTAACCAGGCCCGACCCTGCTTAGCTTGTTCAGGGTAATAGGAAGATCTTCCTTGATTGGTTATTTTTTTCTCATTGTGAGGATTTGCTCTTTCCTGGCTTTTGTTTGGTTGGTTTTGGTTCCCGTGTGTGTGTGTGTGTGTGTGTGTGTGTGTGTGTGTGTGTGTGTATAATGAGCAGATCAGGTGGGAGTCAGTACCAGCTAGACCCTTTCGGCCAAATCTAAGCAACAAAGAGGCTTAGAAGGAGTGGCTCTTAGGCAGCGGGCTTCTAGAAAAGGACAATATAAAACAAAATCCAACAAAAGGAGACATCCTAAAAGCTAACCTGGTTGACACATAAGCACTTATTAGAGTCATTTTCTATGGACTTGATTATAAATGTCCCAGAAGGAACAGAAGTATAATGACAAAAACTTAAAAAGAGCCATGGTTAAAATTCTGATGGACAATTTAGCAACTAACAGTATAGTATATCGGTACCATTAACCTTTTGTTACTGTGTTTATCTAAATTTTGTATTTTAGAAGTCTTGATATACTTGAAAAACATAAATATATTTAGTATAAGGAACCAGCAACAGCATCACAGCTCTATAGAGGTTATATGTACATATTAATTACTTGTTGCTCTTGAAGTAAAACCTTAGATTTTTCTCATCAGTTGGGGTAGGAGAACAGTGTCAGTGACCCCAAATAGCCCAGTCACAGACACATACAGGGTACAACTGTATTAGACTCACACATGACGACAGTTGTTTACCCATGAGGTCATCTTGAAAATTTTACATAAACCAGCTCTTAAATGAACTTATATTTAGTTATGACTCAGTTACCTCAGTAGTCAAAACCCTGACAAGAATCACCAGAGATCACAGGGAATATTTATGGGGACTAAGTGTGGAGGTAGGAAGCCTAATGGCCGAGAACCATGGCTCAGAGGTTGATAAGGGCTCACAGCCCAGATTGTTGACATTAACACATGGCTTAGGACATACAGCAGGATCCCACCAACCTGGAGACAATGGAGCCCCCTAAAATAACAGGCCCGATCTGGCCATCCCAGGGCAAAAATTCCCTTTGCCTGACATATGGAAGGAGTAGGACTGACATCCCCCCTCTGTTGACTCCAGTAAAAACTGGAGGTCTTGACTTTTAGTGTAGTGTTCCTTTTTGAGTTTTTTGTTTTTACTTTGTTTTACATCAGTAAATCTGTCTCAACCCTCATATCAGTGCTGCAGCACTCCCTGTGCTCAGCTGTCTCTCACCTTTCTGTGTTTTAATAAATTCTTGTTGTCCTGATAAATTTGTGGATTAACTGTAGCACCAAAAACTCCTGATAAAACAAAAACCTTTTTTAAGACAGTTTTTTGTAAATGTTATCAAGAACAATATAATATTTTAAAGATAGCCTTGTTGTTATGAGCTCAGAGAATTAAGTTTCAGTTTAACATCAGTACTTTAAATTTTGACCTTACAAAACCTTTAATGTAACTCTTAGATTTTAGTCAACTCAATCACTTACATAAGCATTTAGAAGCTCCATCTTTTTATGCCAACTTTCTCTGTACCTTTATGACAACTTATTTTGTATCCCCTGGGGGAGCTTGTCTTTATATCTTTTTCTTTTTAAATTTAAAAGTATTTTTTAAGCTCTTATTTTTAAAAACTATATCTTTTATACCTTATATATATTTTTGGTTACTTGTCAAAAATAACTCATAAAACCTTTTGACTTAGAGCCTTACATTTGTATGAAAAAAAAACCAGAAAAAAAGCAACCTTAAAATTATTTTTTGTATAAAAACAATTTATAGAGAGCCCATTTGTTAATAAACCCATGTGTTATGAGAGAGCATTAAATCCCAGATTTTGTTTATGACAGAATGAAGCAGGCTAAGGTCATTTTTTAACTACCCAAATTTCAAGATTTCTGCTGCAGGCGATGGCCCGTTAATACCTGCGTCCTATGAGACCTGACTTGAAATAATTTAGAAACTGTTTTTCTTAAAAGTAGCAGTAGAAAAAAAAAAAGTAGCAGAACAGAGTAAAAGTAACAATTTTTACATTGACTCTGTAATAAGAACCATCCTCAAGATGTTTGCATATTCATATGTAAAAAACTTAAGCAGTTTTATAAGAGAGATCTTTAAAACAAACACCCTGGTTTTTTTTTGTTACTTTGACTATCACATTAACCCTATGACAGCAGTTTAAGAATGGTTTTGAAGATGCTTACACACACACACACACACACACACACACACACACACTCTCTCTCTCTCTTTCTCTCTCATGTTTTATAATTAAGCATGCCAGAAAAAAAGTCACCTTAAATGCCCATACGATGAGCTGGAATTTCAGGAGCAAATTAAATTTTTCCCAGTGTTTTAAAAAAATTGACACACACACAAAATTAGAGTACACTCTCAAAACAAACAAACAAAAAACCTTTTAAATTATAGCCAGAGGGCTATCTGGTGGAATGGTGGATGATGCATCAGTTCTCTTGTGAGTCTCCCTCTTTGGAACTGAATTTTTGGCACCTATCACTTAACCTCAGTTGTGGCTTATTTCCTGAGAAAAGCTCAACACCCCCCCCAACACCACCCCCTGCAGTACTGGTGGTTTCTTGCATTTTACCCAAAGTGCTTTCTTTTTACTTGTGTTGTTCCCCATGCTGGTCTGTCTTGCTGGTGAGAAAACCTGGTAGGTGTTTAACCTCCCTAAATGCTGGAGGTGTCTCACACACTTTCCCCCACTCCCTAAACCTGAGAGACACGGTTTCACCCCAGACTGGGTTACTCAGGGGTTTCTGGGGGGTGATCAGACTCCCCTTCTGCCTCCCAAAGGCAGGCCTAATATGCAAACCTGGGTTCTTACCAGGTTCCCGAGCCTTCTCCAGGTCTCTCTGTCTGTCTGTCTCTCTCTGTCTCTGTTTCTCTGTCTCTGTCGGTCTTCTCTCTCTCTGTGTCTCTGTCTCTGTATGTCTGTCTGTCTGTCTGTCTCTCTCTTTCTAATGCTGGGGATCACACCGGGCCTCAATTATGCTAGGCAATCCCTGAACCACTGAGTCACGACCTCAGCCCTTTATCTCTCTCTTCTCTGCTGGCACATCCTGTGACAGTAGTGACCTTTGTCTGCCAGGCGGCCTCCATAATGAAAACAATCTCTTTCCACAAGTTACATGTTGGCCGTGTCTCTGCTTTTAGTTAAAAACAGGATTGTGGAGCCCTGAGTTTCCTGCATGTTGCCATGGTATCTAGAGGTCACTGCGTGTCACAGGCTCTGAAATCTAGAGAAAGTTCCTGTCCTCTCTGCTCCTTTCCTGGGAAGAGCTGACCTCTTGCATTTTAGGATGAAAAGCATCTTCGTGGGAGAGTGTGAAAGGTGACAGCTTCCATCCACTAGGTGGCTTCAGTCAGAGCTGTCACCTACAGCCACACTCGTGGCAAAATGACATACTGCTCAGCTGTGTGACCTACGATGTTTGTGATTTTTTTCTGGGGTACTTGGTCTTGGTCTTGCTAGGCAGGAGCTCTACCATTGAGCCCCACCATCAGCAGTTTTTGCCTTAGCTGTTTCTTCACATAGCATCATTTAAGCCAGGGTCAGTCTGCACTGGGGTCCTATTTACACTTCCGGGGGAGCCAAGACAGCAGGTATACACCACTGTGTTCAGTAGTTGAGATGGGGTCTCAAGAACTGTTTGCCTGGGCTGGCCTGGAACTGTGATTCCTTGGCTCGGTCTCCAGTGTAGCCAGGATTATAGAGTTGAGCCACTGTACCCAGCCTTATGCATGATTTTTTAAACCGGTATTGGGGTTTGAACTCAGGGCCTTCACCTTGAGCCACTCCACCAGCCCTGTTTTGTGATGGGTTTTATTAAGATGGGGGTCTCTTGATCTATTTGTCCTGGCTGACTTCAAACCTTGATCCTCCTGATCTCTGCCTCCTGAGTAGCTGGGATTACAGGTGTGAGCCACCGGTGCCCAGTCAAATTTTCATCTGTGTTCTATCGGTTGCTGGGAGAACCACAGTGCAATCTCCACTAGATGTGATTTGTCTGTTTCTCACTCTAATTCTGGCAGTTTTTGCTTCACGTATCCTTAAGATCCATTGTTTGGTGTACATGTCCCTCCTCACGTTTACGCAGTGTGTCTTTTCCTGTCCACTCATTCTCAGCAGATCTGTATCTTTATTTCTTTTGAGCCAAGGTCTCACAATGTAGCCTAGGCTGGCCTCAAACTCGAAATCCTCCTGCCTTAGCCTCTGAGTGCTGGGATTACAGGCATGAACCACCACTCCCAGCTGTGTTTTTATATTTAATATTAAAATACATCTTGTGAAGACAGCTTACAGTGGGGTCTTGTTTTTATCCAGTAGACAATCTGTGCCTTTTCACTGGAGTATTTAGTCCAGTGCAGAGTAGAGAAGCCCTGAGACTCCATTCCTAGACAGGCCTGACTGAAAGGCCTGTGCCCACAGCTGACTGATAAAGATGAGGACAACCAGCTGTGAGTAGAATTTCTTCACAATGAGGTTCGTGCTGGACTGCCCAAGGATCTCAAGCATCTAAGGACAGACACACGGCCCATTGGCAAAACTCACAGGGTCAAGGAACACCTAGAGTTCTGTGTGGGAGCCTGGAGTTCGAGGATGTGCTAGGCAGAGGGTGTCTACCTGCCCAGCCCCAGTGACAGTCTTGGACACCGAGTCTCTGCAGGACGTCCCTCCACTGGGTGTCGCTCATGGTGCTGCGTTTCACAGCTGTGTCATCCTGAGGAAGCCCACACATAGATTCCACCTATCACCTGGGGCCTTTCCTTTCTGATCCAGCCGTGCATCCGCAATACAGCAATGTGACAAGCCTTCCCTGTGAATGCTGGGTCCCCAGGGTAGTCTCAAAGCATAGATGTAGTCTTGGGGCCCTGATACAAGTCCATTTACATTTTATGTCATTACCAGTCTGATTGAGTAAGTGCTACCAACCTATTTTTGGGTTAGTTGCATATTTATTTTAGAACTCCCCTTTTCTATGTCTCTGAATTCCTTTTTTAGTGATCACTCTATGGAATGTAATACACATTTTTTTTTGGCAGTGCTGGAGTTTGAACCCATGGCCTTGTGCTTACTAGGCAGGTGCTCTACCACTCGAGTCACACTCTGGCCCTTTTCAGTTTCGTTATTTTTCTGAATAGGGGTCTTGCATTTTTACCCAGACCAGCCTGGACCACAGTCCTCCTATGCGTGGCTCCATGTAGCTGAGATGACAGGGGTGCACCACCACACCCAGTTTATTGATTGAGATGACATCTTGCTAACCTTTGCCTGGGCTAGCCTCAAACTGAGATCCTCCTACCTGTGCCTCCTGAGCAGCTGGGATTACAGGCATGAGCCACCACGCCCAGGCCAATGTACATCATTTTAACTCTTCACACCTACTTGGAATAAATTAGTATCAATATAGGTTGATGTATGACATCCACACAAGTATTAAGCTCCATTAGCACAATGTTTTAATTTTTGCTTTAAACCATCATATATATATATGTATGTATGTATAAATCAAGAGAAAAAAGATGGTCTCTCCTATTTACTTACGTGGTTACCATTTATCATGTCTGTCATTCCTTCTTGAAGATCCCCATCGACAGCCCCACCAAACAGCACTCACCAGCCTTCATCTCTGGATGGGAGTTCCTGTTCACTGACTGACTCAGCTACATTCTCTCTTTCAGGCTCGTCCACAAGCTGGTGATCACTATGTCCATCTCACAGGTGGGCAAGTTGAGGCCCAGGGAGAGTAAAAATGACTTTCCCCAAAGCATCATGTCCAGGTTTTTATTAGTTGAGATCAGATCTTGTGAGTTTTTTTGCCTAGGCTGGTTTCAAACCTGGAGCCTCCTAATCACTACTTCTTGAATAGTTAGGATTACATGCATAAGCCACCATGTCCAGCTTTTGTTTTGTTTTCTGAGACAGGGTCTTTCTATGTAGCCCAGGCTGGCCTTGAACTCATGATTCTTCTGCCTCCGCCTCCTGAGTAGCTGGGATTACAGGTGTGAAGCACCATGCCCAGTTCACAGCAAGCCATTCTTGAGGATGGTTGTCCACAGTGGGACAGGGATCAAGGAGAAGGACTAGGACGGGGAAGACAGGAGTCACTCAACATCTCCTTGATATTCTGGAGAAACGATGAACAACATGGACTTTCAATGTCCCTTTCTCTCTGGTAAAACGAGGAGCCTCTGGGGGCAGAGGTGTCCATGGCTATGGTACACATTTTGATACTTCTCTCTTTGCTGTTGTCTATCCTGGTGCCTCCACTTCCCCTGGGGACTCCCTTAGGACTCCACCTCTCCCAGGTTCCCAAACAACGAAGTGACCAATGGCATCATTTATGGCCAGAGCTGCTGAGTTGCTTCCCAGTCCCTGGCTCCCAGGGGTCACAGGCAAATGGGGTCATTGCTAACAGCTACACAATGCGTTGCCGTTCACAGTGTTTTTGTGACACCCTCTCTCACTGGAGCCTCCCAGTAGCTCAT